>NW_026294402.1:34862355-35524855 GCF_007827085.1 Peromyscus californicus insignis
GGGGTGTAACTGATAACCAGCCGCCCTGCCCATCGGCAAGGACACGTGGCCGGGCAGGCGAGCCGGGCCCGGTGGGAGCGGGCCCCGGACGCCCCGCTCCGTGCACTGCGGTTCCCGAGTCCAGCGCCCGCCGCGGCGGGCAGCGTCACGTTTGCAAGGACTCGGCGCGCTCGCGCGCGTTTCGTTTTTGGGCAAGTCAAGTCGGGGGGGGAGACATTACCTCATGTTACCGAAAATAAAAGGTCGAGATGGCTCCATCAAGGACACAGGGCTGCCGGAAACGAGGATTGCCAATGCCCGGGGGCTCACCCTCGGGAGGGGGAAAAAATACCCTTTGGCACATTTTTTTTTCTCCCCCACGGAGGGGACAGAGGCCACGCTGCCCCAGGCCCGAGGTGGGGAGGGGCGCTCGGCTCCGGCATCAGCCAGGACGGGACCCTTCCTCTCACTGAGGGGCACGGCCGGGGACCCTGGGGACCCGGGCCCGGCCAGGCACGCCTGGCCTCCGCCCTGGGGGCTGCGGACGGACGTGTTCCATGCCTCAGGGGCGGCCCGGCCACCTCCAAGCTGGCACCGCGAGCCGGCCACGCCAGCGGTGGCCCCGTCAGGCTCAGGCTCAGCCCCCGCGCGCGCGGCTGCGCCACGCCGGACGGAAGCCGGTCGCCCGCGGGGCTGGCGGAGGGAGCAGGCCGGAGGAGCGGGCGGGGGAGGGGCGCGGCAACCTTCGCCGCCATTTTGTCCTCGCCCCACTTCCGTCTTCTCGCCCCGGACTCCTCCTCCCCCCCTCCCGCGGCCCAGGGTCCCGAGAGGCCCAGAGCGCGGAGAACACGGCCGTCATTGGTCCGCGGCGAATCGACCCGCCTTCCTTCGTCGGCTTCCTTCCGCCCCCCCGCCCGCGCCCGCGGACGGGGCGCGCATGCGTACACTCGGCCGCCTGCCTCCCCCCCGCCCCTTGCCCCGCCAGCCCTGATTGACAGAGGACTCCCGCGCGCGGGCTCTCTGCGCCCCGCCCTCCCCTTCCCCCCCTTCCCCCCCACGGGCCGTGCGGAGAGCGGGGGCGAGCATGAAAGTTCCAGAACGCTGCGGTCCTGCGTCATCGCCAGGTGGGGCGGGGTGGGGGCGGGCCCTGGGAGAGCGTCCTGGTTCCTCATTGGTGCGTTCCGACGAGACCCGTCGCCCATTGGCTGAGGGGCTGTGAAGGGCAGCGGGACGGGGCGGGATCCTTCTGGAAGGTTCTAAGACAGGGTATAAGAGACAGTGAGGCGGGCGGAAACCGGTCTCATTGAACGCGGAGGCAGCTTTCGGGGGGGAGTTTGTGCGGTCTCGTCGCTAGCGCAGCACAGGCCTACACGCGAGGTGAGGCCTGGGACTCGGGTGGCTGGGGGCCGCCGCCGCCGGATTGCAGCGGGCGGCGGGGCGCTCGGGCGGCGGCGGGCGCGGCTTTTAGGCCGCCGTCTCCAGAGGCCGCGGCTGCAGCTGAAGAAGGGGAGGATGGGCTTAGGCAGGGCGGCGCCGCCATGGCCGTGAGGCTCCGCGCGGCGGCGGCGGCGGGGGAGGGGTGCGGCCGCAGCGGCGGCCCCGGGCCGCATCCGTGATTCCGTCCGCGGATTGAAAGGGAGGGTTCCGACGGGCGCCCGGGAGCGAGCTGCGTGGAATAGTTGAGGAGGGCGAGCCTGGCGCCCGCAGTGCGCGGTTCTGACGCGCTGGGACGGGAAGGGGGGGGCTGGGCGCTCGGGGCCACGTGCTCAGCCATTGTCGCAGACCTTCAGGACAGATGGTTCCTCCAGCCAGGGGCGGGCTCTGCCAGCGCTGGCACGGCCAGCCGGACTGCAGCAGTCCCGTCCCGAGCCTTGTGCGTGGCCTCGGGTGATAGGTCTGCGCTGGCAGGAACCCGTCGCGATTGCGGTCTGGACACCGGGGAGGAAGCCGCTTAGCCGTTTTTTCCTCTTTGCCGTCTTCTTGCAGCAACCATGTCTAAGGGACCTGCAGTTGGCATCGATCTTGGCACCACCTACTCCTGTGTGGGTGTCTTCCAGCATGGGAAGGTGGAGATAATTGCCAATGACCAGGGTAACCGAACCACACCAAGCTACGTGGCTTTCACTGACACAGAACGGCTAATTGGGGATGCCGCGAAGAATCAGGTTGCAATGAACCCCACCAACACAGTGTTTGGTAAGTAGCCAATTTTTTATGTGGGCTGGGAAGCTTTTCTAGACTACTGCAGCCTGAGAAATGAACGTTGCAACTGATAAAATGGGCAGTGTAGTGCCACAAGGTACTGAGAGTATGGGCCATTGTGCCCCGGATGTCAGCTTACCCCACCCCCTCTTCGTTGATAAGGGACCACTCCTTTTAGTGTGCTAAAGTATAACATGCTTCTGGGCTCCCATAACTTGTGATGTAGTGGTGGAGTAAAATGAAATACATTTATTTTACAGATGCCAAACGTTTGATCGGACGTAGGTTTGATGATGCTGTTGTTCAGTCTGATATGAAGCACTGGCCTTTCATGGTGGTGAATGATGCAGGCAGGCCCAAGGTCCAAGTAGAATACAAAGGAGAGACAAAAAGTTTCTACCCAGAGGAGGTGTCCTCTATGGTTCTGACGAAGATGAAGGAAATTGCAGAAGCCTATCTTGGGAAGGTGGGTTTTAACAGGTGTCAATCTGGAGTGGCTCTTGATTCTGAAAAGAAATTCTGTCAAGTGCTGGAATTTGCTAATATAACAATTGTGCAAATTATTGTATTTTCTAGACTGTCACCAATGCTGTGGTCACTGTGCCAGCCTACTTCAATGACTCTCAGCGACAGGCAACAAAAGATGCTGGAACTATTGCCGGGCTCAATGTGCTTCGAATTATTAATGAACCAACTGCTGCTGCTATTGCTTATGGGTTAGATAAGAAGGTATGTGTTCAAGCACAAATGTGGCTTAGGTTAATCTGCACACCAGAAGTATATGAGCTAAGAATAATTTTTTTCAATGACAGGTTGGAGCTGAAAGGAATGTGCTGATTTTCGACTTGGGAGGTGGTACTTTTGATGTGTCAATCCTCACTATTGAGGATGGAATTTTTGAAGTCAAATCAACAGCTGGAGACACCCACTTGGGTGGAGAAGACTTTGATAACCGAATGGTCAACCATTTCATTGCTGAGTTTAAGCGGAAGCACAAGAAGGACATCAGTGAGAACAAGAGAGCTGTCAGGCGTCTGCGTACTGCCTGTGAACGGGCTAAGCGTACCCTCTCCTCCAGCACCCAGGCCAGTATTGAGATTGATTCTCTCTATGAGGGAATCGACTTCTATACCTCCATTACCCGTGCTCGATTTGAAGAATTAAATGCTGACCTGTTCCGAGGCACTCTGGACCCTGTAGAAAAGGCCCTTCGAGATGCCAAACTAGACAAGTCACAGATCCATGACATTGTCCTGGTGGGTGGCTCTACCAGAATCCCCAAGATTCAGAAGCTTCTGCAAGACTTCTTCAATGGAAAAGAACTGAATAAGAGCATTAACCCCGATGAAGCTGTTGCTTATGGTGCAGGTAAGTAAGGCCTACCTACATACTTGTCTTTACAGTCCACGAAGTCCCTCTTTAAAGAGGCCCTGAAGATAAACTCGCTGTGATGATGGATTCCAAAACCATTCGTAGTTTCCACCAGAAGTTCTGTGTTGGCTAGTTCCTTCCTTGGATGTCTGAGCGAGTGAAATGTGTTGAAGTGATTGAACTTAGTAGGTGGGTTGTTTCTAACCTTTATTTTCCCTTTTGTAGCTGTCCAGGCCGCCATTCTGTCTGGAGACAAGTCTGAGAATGTTCAGGATTTGCTGCTCTTGGATGTCACTCCTCTCTCCCTTGGTATTGAAACTGCTGGTGGAGTCATGACTGTCCTCATCAAGCGCAATACCACCATCCCTACCAAGCAGACACAGACTTTCACCACCTACTCTGACAACCAGCCTGGTGTGCTCATTCAGGTATGTTAATGGAGTTTTGCTTTGGTTTGTATAGAAAACCCAGGGAAGTCTTCGCTGTGATGATGGATTCCAAAACCATTCGTAGTTTCCACCAGAAACGCTATGTTGGCTAGTTCCTTCCTTGGATGTCTGAGCGACTGATCTTCCCCTAACTGAATTTTTTGGACCTTTCGTTCTAAATCCAATTTCTTAATTACTGTGTTTTTACTCTTCCTCAAGGTGTATGAAGGTGAAAGAGCCATGACTAAGGATAACAACCTGCTTGGAAAGTTTGAACTTACAGGCATACCTCCAGCACCCCGTGGTGTTCCTCAGATTGAAGTCACTTTTGACATTGATGCCAATGGCATCCTCAATGTTTCTGCTGTAGATAAGAGCACAGGCAAGGAGAACAAGATCACCATCACCAATGACAAGGGTAAGTGTGGCCATAGCAACTGCCTTCCAATAGGATTCAGCTTAGTGTTCCTTCTAACTTTAATTCTAAGATTTGCTCATGATTTTGTGACTTGACCAGGCCGCTTGAGCAAGGAGGATATTGAGCGCATGGTCCAGGAGGCTGAGAAGTACAAAGCTGAAGATGAGAAGCAGAGAGACAAGGTTTCCTCCAAGAATTCATTGGAGTCCTATGCTTTCAACATGAAAGCAACAGTTGAAGATGAGAAACTTCAAGGCAAGATCAATGATGAGGACAAACAGAAGATTCTAGACAAGTGTAATGAAATCATCAGCTGGCTGGATAAGAATCAGGTAGGTGTGTTCTGTTGTCAATAAGAGGGAGTAGTAAGTAGTATAGATGCTCAGTAGGACCTGGCTGAGTAGGGGTCACTGTGATGAATGGTCCAAAACATTCGCGGTTTCCACCAGAATGCAAAGCAGTGTTGGTAGTTACCTTCCTTGGATGTCTGAGTGACTCTTAAGGCTAAGGAATGGGTTCCTGTAATGTAGGCTTTAGTTGGCAGCCCCTCAGAATGAACTGTTTGAAGACCTCTTTAGTAATTTGATACTTTTCTCTTCATAGACTGCAGAGAAGGAAGAGTTTGAACACCAGCAGAAAGAACTGGAGAAAGTCTGCAACCCCATCATTACCAAGCTGTACCAGAGTGCTGGTGGCATGCCAGGAGGAATGCCTGGGGGCTTCCCTGGTGGAGGAGCTCCTCCATCTGGTGGTGCTTCTTCAGGGCCCACCATTGAAGAGGTGGATTAAAGTCAGTCCAAGTAGAGGTGCAGCATTGTTCCATAGGGAAACAATTGAAGGACCCAAATTTAGCAAGTTTCATAGCAGTTTTAAATTTAAGCTGCTACAATAAATTACTGGGCATTCTCAATACTTGAACACGGAACATGTGCACAGGGAGAGGAAGTAAATAAAACATTGCACTTTATAAGCACTGTATCCTAAACGGAAAATGCAATGTCTAATAAAACAGGTGGAAAATGGAATGTCTAATAAAATTATTTAAATTGGCACCATACAGTTGTCCTGAGTGTGTAACTTACAAACCAGAGGTGATTTTTGAAATATGACTCAGCTATTTCTCTAGCTGACTTGGAGCTGATTGCTTCTTTAAATGCTGGTTTGAGAAGCCTGTGCCACCATACCTGGCACTATGAGGGTGGAAATAGCACCTCAGTGGGTTTACTCATCAGTTTAGCCTTGGGATGGTGGACATTTACTGTGGGAGAGTAAGATTGAGTGACAAGGCCCATTATTACAAGCAGTAAAATGGGGTTTTAGTTTTCAACCAGCTTCATATAACTGGATTTGGTTCTTAAAAATGGTACCAATTTGACAAAGCTGAAGGAGCAAAAGGGCCTTAGCCCCATGGGGGTGGGAGTTTTTGGTGTAATCTCTTGGCAAAGACATCAAAAAGATCAAAAAATTGGGCTGTTGGTATGTTCGATCTTTGGGACTTCCACATCTAAAAAAGCTGTACATAAGTGTTAGGCTGCCACCTAGTGGCGGACTAGCCTAATAGCTTGCTGTAGTGCTAATAGCTGGAGCTTGCTTCTAGTGCCACAAATTGCATGAAAGGCAGATTTACTTCAGCCTATTA
Source organism: Peromyscus californicus insignis (assembly GCF_007827085.1). Taxonomy (NCBI): domain Eukaryota; kingdom Metazoa; phylum Chordata; class Mammalia; order Rodentia; family Cricetidae; genus Peromyscus; species Peromyscus californicus. The sequence continues at coordinate 34,868,393 of NW_026294402.1, forward strand.
AGAGTTAAGCCATACGGTGCTGAGATTACAGGTGTGTAGTGCACATATTGCCACTTGGATTGAACCAGGAGATTGCCAGCATGCTAGGAAAGCACTGTATGAGCTGAGGAACATCTGCAGCTTAATGGTGCTGCATTTTTCAAAATTACTACTTGGGCTACTTAGAACTTTGACTCCCTGGCCAGTACATAATGTACTGCCATATAATTGTTTTGAGGCCACAGTTCATTTAAATTAGGCTCTCAGGTGAAAGATCTAATAAACCTGCATATAGTTGAATATACATAGAAATATAGTTTATATATATAAGTATATACATAGAATATAGATAGAAATATAGTTTATATATAAGTATATACATAGAATATAGTTCTATATACATAAAGATAAGTGATAGGGGAGTCTTCTGTCCCATTTTGTATCAGTATTTTAGAACAATATAATTCTTTGCAGGTTTTTTGAAAATTCTGTATACATGGGCATATATATATATATATATATATATATATATATATATATATATATATATAGGTCAGAAGACAGACTGGAAGTCTGGGTTCTGGGAACTGAAGGCAGTAGGCTTATTAGCACAACTCTGCCCTGCCCCATTGCAGAGTGAAAATTAGTATTGTTTTTATGGAAAAAGTCAGCAAAACTAGATGTTCTCCAGGGACATCAGTATTCCACTGCCATTCATATTGATTCCTAAGTCTAATTTACAGGGAAGGTAATTGCTGTTTATGCAGTTTAGCATGTTACCTTAGTTAGCTTTTCAAGGTGGTCTCAATTTTGCCTGGAAAGTACTGAGGTCTCTGACATTGACTACCATGCCAGGCTTTAGTTAAAATTTAGCTGTGATGCATTTTTTATTGCTATTAAAGTTTTCCTCAAGTAACTTAGACTTTTTACTAAGGGAAATATTTTTGTTGTGAGCCGTAGCAATAAAAATCTCAACAGTTCAAATGTAATGATACTGAGTTCAAGACTCTAAGTGTACAGGAAAGCAGTGTCTTAGTTCCGATGGAATGGAACAGTGGGTGGGGCTGTAACGAGACCTGGTTCACATGATCCTGTGTAATGATTTTAAGACATTTGTCCAGCAGGTGGCACTAACTATAAAGCAACTGCCAGGGAATATTTTTCTCTTGATTTTTCAAGGCAGGATTTCTCTGCATAGCCCTGTTTGTCCTGGAACTCTGTAGACCAAGCTGCCCCTAAACTCAGAGGTCTGCCTACCTCTGCCTCTTGAGTGTTGGGATTAAAGGCCACCATGCTCAGCTGGAACAGTTTTGTTGGGAGTGCTTTTTGCTTGTTTTCACGTGTTGCCTTATTGGCAGCATGACTAAGCACAGGTTAATGATAGACCAAGCCAGCCCCAAATGTCCACATTCATGTCCAAGCACGTGAGCAAGTGCCCCTGCTAGGGATGGAGTGGGACATGGCTTGAGGTAGAGAGTTAGTTTAGTGTGTGAATGGGGGTAGAGTAGAGGGGCGAGCGGGGGAAGCAAAGACTCAGTGGCTAAGGGTATGTTCCTGTCTTAACTTACCCTTTGAACTTAAACTCACTTCTGAGCTGACCTTTGCAAAGACAATGAGGCTCAGGTGGTAATGCTTGCCCAGCAGGATTCAGTCCTGGCACCATATAAAACTTGGTGTGACCCATGACTGTAGTGTAGCACTTGGGAGGTGGAGACAAGGATCAGAAGAAGTTTAGCATCATCTGTAGTTGTATGGTGAGTTCAAGGTATAGCCTTGGCTATAACTCATGTCCCTAAGAAAAGACAACAGTTTTAACAGCTCAAATACCATCTTTTATTTATTATTTTTTGGTCAGTTATTTTGTGTATATTTACATATTTACAGAATGATGTAAAACAACTTAGTCAACAAAACTCTATACCATTATCACTGTTTCTTAGTCCCAAACTCCCTTAGCCATGCATCCATTTTGAACATTTTGCAGACACAGGAGCATATAATACATGGTCTTTTGTGACTACTTTAACATTTCCACCAAGTGGCTGTAGGGGAAAGAGCAGAGAGCAGAGAGAGAGACCAAATGGGAGAGAGCTGTTAACAATATTGGGATGAAGGAGAAGGAATAGGAAAGGGTTTTCCTTCTCCCAAGTATCTAAGGCCAGGGGGGCTGGCTGCCTCATGCCTGTACGCCAGCACTTAGGAGGTAGGCAGGAGGAATGCAAGTTTGAGGCCATGGTGGTATACCATGTGGTTTGATGTATTATTTGCAGTGAGGCTCAATTCAAACCAAATAGGTAGGGTAGGAAATACTAGATAGACTTGAAAAGAAGGCCAGCTACAAGCAAGAAACCAATTGAACCTCGGGAAGTTCAACAGAAGCTTTTTTGTGGGTTTAGTATTTCTCCTGTTTCTGTCCAGAGACCTGCTGTGCCCTCTAAAGGTGTGCAATGCTGAGCAAATTACTTTTCTGAAACTACCTGAGAAGTGGAGGTTACAATACTCGACCTTAGGATCATCAGGAGAATGAAGTGAGCTGGTATGTGTAAAACATTTATCCCTGCAGCTGACTTGGGAGAGGGCTCAGTAAATGGGGCTATCATTAGCCACGAGAAAACACTATTTCCTAAGGGGGCCATAAAAGGCACCAAACACACATAGACAGCTTAAAACAACAGATTTATTGTCTCCAGTCTAGAGACTGGTAGTCTGAAGTCAACATTTGGGCAGGAGTCATAGTTGCTTGGGAGGGGAATCGCCTGACCCTACAGTCACCTGGCTGTCATATTGTGCTTGTCAATGTGTAAAGAAGCACGACCCTAAATATTTGCTTTCCAGGCAACTCTGTAAAGACCCTACTTTCAAATGTGAGGTTCTGGGATTAGGATTCAGTGACAGGTCAACCCACGACCATCACATTCCTGGTTGTCACGGGGAAAGAATCTTCTCCCCAGTTCTTGGGTAAAAATTGAAAATGAAGCCAAGGACAAAATGCAAGTACCTGTTCTTTACTGAGACCAAATGAAAGACAGGCCTTTCGATTGCAGTCTTTCCCTAGAGCTGCCCCCACAGCAGGCCATCCGCTGTAAGGCTCTTTTTTTCTTCCTCCTTCATCATCCCTCCATTGTCCCTCCGGATTCCCAAACAATGCCTAATTCTATTCTTTCCAGTGATTTCCCCGTGGATGGCAGTTTAGTTCTGTCATCAAGTCTCTGATGAAATCTATAGCCATGAAATGTTTAGTCCAATCCCAACAAATCGTGTATAGTGTTAACATGTCACAAGCTGCCCGCGGCCTGCATTATGTGGTAATTTGGAAGCGAGAGGAGTGATAATATAAGGCCAAGCTTCCTTTGTGAGCTCGCATTAATGCTGTAGCTGGGGATGTCAATTGACAGCCCATCGATTTGGGCTAATAGTGCACGGAGGGGGCAGAATTGGGCCAAGGCAGGGAATAAAGGTTATTGACATCCAGTCACCAGGATCCCGGCAGCTTTTAATCTATTATTACCCTCTTTTAATGTAACTTTCCTGTCAACTGCATTTCCTTCTACTAGCTCCACCTGCTGAGCTGAACTGTGAAGCCAGTGGGGGGCCACCCCCAGAGTGGCTCAAAGTTCCCCAGTATTGATTCTCTGATGCTCTGGGGTGTGAATTATAATTATTTCATTAAGCCCTTTAATGGGTATCAACCATGAACCTTCCCCAGCCCAGGCTGAGGAGGCCAGGGCGAGGTCCACATCATTAATCTATGTTCATCTCGTTGCCACCAACTGTCCAACTCTCGACCCTTATTTATTTATTTTTTTCCTCCTATTATCGCGTCTGAGGTTTTAGCTGGAAGCAGGTCGATCTACTCCCAGAGAGGAACTGGGAAGAGGAACTGGCTGATTTGGGGAGACTTGAGGGGAGGCCACAGCTGAGCAGACTGAAGAGCTGGCTAGTCACACTAAGGGACTAGCTTAGCCTACCTCAGACCAGCTCTGAACAGCTCTAGTTGGCTTGTGCAGGGAGGTGACAGGAGATCTCGGGGTCAAACGAGGGCTTGTAGCCCGCTGTGTGTGTGTGTGTCCTGTGTGGTGACTTAGGAATACTCCACCCCCTTGTTTAAGTCATTCATCACCTGCTAGGGGTCTGTAGGTTCAAAGCAATGCCTTGTGCCTGCAAGCAGCGTAGACTCCAGGAAGGGGGAGAGGGATGGAGATGAGGATAAATAGTAGACACTGGTAAGTGTTAGCGAGTCATGGAACCCAATAGAAAGAACACTAGACCCACACTTGGATGAAGGAGGCCAGTGTCCAAGCCAACCCTAAGGAATGAGTAGGGAAGGCCGGAAGAAAGAAGGGCATGTTAGTGGGAAGTGAAGATGTGCAGGGACGTGAGATTTGGGGACCTTGAGTAACCTTGGCTTTTCTACCCACCCCACCCCATTTTCAGCAGCACTGGGTTGAACCTAGGGCAAATGTCCTACCACTGAGGCCCAGCGCTCCACCCAACTTCATCTTCTAACTCACCTCTCTCTGCTGATGAGTGTTACCAGAAGTCTTGGGAAAGCTCAAAAACTCCTCGGGTGGCGTTTCTAGTCTTTCTTTAGATGGTTTTTCGTTTTTGCCATACTTTCTCTTAGGTGAACTTCATTGCAGAACCCTTCCCTTCTTTGTTTTTGGGGTACTATTTTTTGTTTGTTTGTTTTGTTTTTTGAGACAGGGTTTGTCTGTGTAACAGCCTTGGCTGTCCTGGAACTCACTCTGTAGACCAGGCTGGCCTCGAACTCACAGAGATCCGCCTGCCTCTGCCTCCCAAGTGCTGGGATAGAAGGCATGTGCCACCATTGCCTAGCTTGAGTACTATTTTTAAAACACATCTATAACCTCTTTTTTCCATTTCTTTAGTAAAGGTACAATCTAATTGTCTCCCTTGGAATATGGACTGGTTTGAGGGACTGCCTTACAACAGACAGAATGTTGACATTCTGGGAACCCTCCAAATCTAGATTATCAAAGCCCTGCGGCTCCCACCTGGTTCTCTGAATATATTCACTGTAGGAGTCTTCAGCTGCCCTGCAGGAAGTCTGCTTTTCCTGAACCCTCGTTTGGACAGACCACCCCGGCAGAGAGGTACAGAAGTAGCCTCTGGGCACTAGACAGAGGTGTGAGGAGTAGTAAGTAAACAGGACTCTGCCCCAGCCACCCCCTGTCTCTCATGAGAGGCTCCACAGGTGAGCACAGCTCCCCCTAGGCCCAGAAGCAAACTAAATGTCACTGGAGATCCAGGTTCTCAGCACTGTTTGAGGGTAGTCTCGCTACTGGTTGTCATACAGTAACTGAACTGGGACAGTTAGTTTGGTTAACTAAATTTGGTTCTTCACATTGTATGTGGTTAAGCTGTTTATAGAAAGCCTTAAAGTTAATATGAGCCTCCCTTCCCTAATTGCTTTTCAAGTTTTTTAAAAAATGATTTCAATCTGTTTTTTCATATAAACATTAACTTTTAAAATCATTGTTTCTTTTTTAAAAATATTTATTTATTTTATATATATATATAATTCTATCTGCATGTTTTGCCTGCACACCAGAAGAGGGCACCAGATCTCATTAGGTGGTTGTGAGCCACCATGTGGTTGCTGGGAATTGAACTCAGGACCTCTGGAAGAGCAGTCAGTGCTCTTAACCTCTGAGCCATCTCTCCAGCCCTATGTTTCTTTTTTTTAAATTTATTTTTATTTTATGTGCATTGGTGTTTTGCCTGTTATATGTCTGTGTGAGGGCATCAGATCCACTGGAACCGGAGTTACAGACAGTTGTGAGAAGCCACATGGGTGTGGGGAACTGAACCCGAGTCCTCTGGAAGAGCAGCCAGTGCTCTTAACCTCTGAGCCATCTCTCCAGCCCCCATTATGTTTCTTTCAAATTTTATTTATTTTGATTTAATGTGTACTGGTGTTTGGCCTATACGTGTCTGTGCACCATGTACATGCTATACCAATGGAGGCCAGAAGAGGGTGTCAGCTCCCCGGGAACTGGAGTTACAGGTGGCTATTAGCCCCATGTGGGTGCTGAGAATTGAATTCAGACCCTCTGAAAGAGTACCAAGAGCAGCTAACCACTGAGCCATCTCTTCGGCCCCTCATTCTGTTTCTTTATTGCTGTATAGTTTATTTTTGTTGTTGTTTGACAGAGGGCCTCATGAAACCCAGGATGACCTCGAATTCACGATGTGATTAAAGCTGGCCTGGAATCCTGATTCCCCTGCCTCTACCTCTCAAGTGCTGAGAGTACAGGTCTGTGCTGCCATGTCCAGTAGTCAGCTCAATTTCTGGTAAAATGGCAGGTTGACTTATGATGGGGATGTTATTGACTCTGTAGCTCAAACGGAGTAAAAGTGACAGTTTAATAACGATGATCTGAAGAATATGGTACAGCTCTCCATTACTTAGGGCTTCAATAATCTGTCAATAGGTAGTTTAAAATGAAGAACTCTTGTGTTTCATTTCTTAAATTTAGTCCTAATTATATTGATTGTTTTGTTTTTGATAAATAACTCAAAGGTTGAGTTTGAACTAGTATCCCCCCATCTCAGCCTCCTGAGAGCTAGGATTACAGGTGTGAGCCACCACATCTGGCTGATTATATTGGTGCTATTGTAAATGGAATGGTTTTCAAATTTCATTTTCTAGTTATTTATTCCTTTTATACAGGAATAGCATCAAAGTTAAATATTGACTATATATTGTATGAACTTGCTAAATTCAATTATTAATCATAATAATTGCTTAAGGGACTTTTCTATCTGCTACATACTGTGACCTTCAGGTTTTCCGTGAGTGCTGCTGCATGGACGGAGAGTTGGTATATCCTCCATTAGAAGTAAATTGGTTGTGCATGGCAACCCACCCAACATACAACTGCAGCAGAGGCAACATCAGGGAAAGGGACACTAATTCGAGTAAATGTAAGAGGTCACCATTAAAGGAAATTCCTGGGGCTGGAGAGATGGCTCCGTAGTTAAGAGCACTGGCTGCTTTTCCAGAGGACCCAGGTTCAATTCCCAGTACCCACATGGTGGCTCACAACCGTCTGTGACTCCAGCTTCAGGAGGATCTGACACCCTCTTCTGGCTTCCAAGGGGCATCAGCCATGCGTATGGTGCACAGGCAAAATACCAATGCACATAAATATAGGTAAACATATTTAAAGACAAATTTGAAGTACATTTAAAAACAAGTAAGTATATTTAAAGAAAATTCCTGAAATGGGAAATACTGAGAAATAAATCTTACAGGTGAAACTAGCTTTCGTCAAATGTCTGGAAGAGTCAGAAGTCATGTGAGTTTGTTCAGGTTTCCTTCCTTTGAGACAGGGTTTCACGTAGCCTGGGCTGGCCTTGGGCTATATAGTGGAGGATGACCTTGAACTCCTGCTCCTCCTGCTCCTGCCTCCTAACCTTCCAACTGCTGGGATTACAAGCACAGGCTACAATCCAGCTTCAGAAGTCTCCTGAGCTGAGGCTTTTTCTTTGACGTGAAGGACTTTTGCATGTTGCAAGATGCCAAACATCCCTCTCTCCTACTTAGTACTGAAGTCCAGGGGTGTCCTCCGATCATAGCAGCTCCCATTAAGTGTCCTCTAGGGTAGGACCACATTTGAGCCCTCATTCTGGAGTTAGCACTGGGCTTCTTCATTATAAAGTGAAGATGGAGGGGGGATGGACATAACTAGGCCACAAGCTGTGGAAAAGGCTAGAAGACAGTGTGGTAGTTACCACAGTTTCAAGCACATGGGACCCAGAACTATCGAATAGGTTTCAAACATTGTTGTTTATTGTTGTTGTTGTTATGAGCGGTAACAAGCCTCTGACTTCAATGCCATCAATAACTCAAATATTCTGTTGTGTAGACTCAGGACAAAATGACTTACCCAGAGAAAGGTCACAAAGGAAGTGACATGGTAGGGACTTGAACTTAGGCAGGCTGATCCCAATGCTTGTTTGGTAAACTGGTACTATCCTGACCATTAGGATACACACCTGATACAAAGAGTATCAGGCAAAACTCTATCTCTGCACTATGTCAAAATTTGTCCCCTCCCCAAAGCTCCTCACTACTACCAAGGATCTCCACCAGCTGCCCACTCTTCAGAATGCTAATAATACAGGAGAGAGAGAGAGACAGAGAGAGAGAGAGAGAGAGAGAGAGAGAGACAGAGACAGAGACAGAGACAGAAAGACAGAGACAGAGAGAGAGAGAGAGAGAGAGAGGAGGAGGAGGAGGAGGAGAGAGAGACAGAGAGAGAGAGAGACAGAGACAGAAACAGAGACATAGAGACAGAGAGAAAGAAAGAAAGAGAGAGAACAGCAGGGGCAAAGTGAGAGACAGTGGGGCAGAGCTGTTGTGTAACAGTTTCCTCTGAGATTCGTCCAGCAGGGAAGCTCCTTGATCAGGAAGATAAACAACTCCAAACAGCTTCAGGAAGTCCCTGAAACTGACCAGATTCACTAGATCCTCTCCTTGCCAGAGAAAGCAGTAAAAGCTGAGCGTTTCTTAAGGACAAATGAAGCTGAGCAGCAAAGAAGACCCTGAAACCAGACCAGGTGCCTAAAAGAAGCCAAAACCAGCTGAGCTGCCTAGAAGAGCTTTAAACCATCCGAGTCACTTGAAAAGGACATTCTCCAAAGTCTTGAGCTGCCTGCAGGCTGTGCAGTGTGCTCCAGGTTCCCAGCTTTTGTGACCTGTCACTCATGCTGGGGTGGGCCTTGGTGATACATCTGTCTTTGAGTCATTTCTGCTCCTGTATGTAACCCCTCACCCGCCTTCCTGTAAGTAACTCCAGTAAAACCCGCTGGTTCAACAAGTTTGGGCTTTGGTGGTACCCATAGTTTGATCTGTCACGGGTTCCTTATCTGGGGTCAGTAGATGTGTGTGTTGTGTTTCCCCAGGAGAAGCTTTGTCACACAAGGACACAAACCCATTCAATATTGTTTGGACACAAAATGGCCCCAAAGGCCCCGTGCTAAAGGCTTAGTTCCCAGCGTGGCATTACTGTCAGGGGACAGGAACTTTAAGTTTTGTGACCACTGTGTGCATGCCCTTGAAGGGGACAGCGAGACCCTACCCATTCCCCTTTCTCTCTTTATGCCTGGCCACAAGGTCAGTGGTTTTACCACGTGCTGCCACATGACATGCTGCTTCTTCAAAAGCAACGGAACCAACTAATCATGCACAGGAACCTCCACTTCTGAGCCCAAATAAATCTTTTCTGGGCTCAGTTGGTGGAATGTTTGCGTACTGTTTTGGGGTTTCTGTTGCTGGAATACAACACCATGACCAAAACCAACTTGAGAAGAAAAGGGTTTATTTCAATTATACCTCCATATCACAGTCCATCACCGAAGGAAGGCAGGGTAGGAATCTGGAAGCAGGAAGTTAAGCAGAGGCCCCAAAGGATCACTGCTTACTGGCTTGTTCAGCCTGCCTCCTTGGACCCTGAACCACCAGACTAAACATGGCCCCCACCTGCATGAGCTGGACCCTTCCTTTCACACTAATCATGAATCAAGAAAATGCACCATAGACTTGTCCCCAGGCCAATCCACTGGGGACATTTTCTCAATTCAGGTTCCCTTTTCCAAATGACTACAGCTTGTATCAAGTACACACAAATTAGCCACCACCAGCCTCCCCCCCCCCCCCCCACACACACACAAAAAAGCCTTGGGTTCAGTCTCCAGCACTGTGGAAATTGGGCATGGAAGTGTACATTCGTAATCCCAGAATTTGGGGAGTGGAGGTAGGAGGATCAGAAGTTGAAAGTCATCCTTGGCTACAGAATAAGTTTGAGGCCAGCCTGCACATGAGATTTTGTCTCAAAAAATAAATAACATCAACATTTCTCCTTCTCATCCCTGCTGGAGACTAAACGCAAGGCTTCATGCTTGCTGAGCAAACCCGAATTATACCCCCAAGTCCAACATTTTCCTCCCTCCCTCCTCTTCCTTCCTTCCTCCTTTCTTCCCCTCTCCCCCTGAAACTCTGCCCCCTTGTCTTTTTTTTTTAATTAATTTATTTATTTATTATGTATACAGTGTTCTGCCTGTGTGTATGTATGCCTGCAGGCCTGAAGAGGGCACCATATCCCATTATAGATGCTGGTGAGCCACCATGTGGTTGCCGGGAACTGAACTCAGGACCTCTGGAAGAGCAGCCAGTGCTCTTAACCTCTAGTACCTTTCAGTAGAAGATTATTTAGCTTCTAGTTCTAGAAGTTAGCAAACACATTTGCTTGGCATCTGGTAATGGCATCTTTTCTGGGTCAAGATGACCCAAAACCCTCCTGTGTTCCCCTCTCAACCAGGTCCCTGGAGTATGGGATTAGAAACTGTCAGCACAGGAATGCCTCTCTCGTTATCATAGCAAAGAAACCGAGGCTTGGAATGGGTGAGGTGCTTGGTCCAAGTTCATGGAGCTGAATTCGATAGGCCACTGACCAGCTTTGAAAAAAAGCTGTTTGAGGTTCAATACAAAGACTACAGTTTGCAGCAACTGGAACATTCACAGTCAGCCTGACCAAGCACCTGGCATCACAAAAAGCATCATGGTATTGTGCTGCCTCCAGGACGCAAGAATAAGTTCCATAAGACTCCTTGTCCTAGGAGCCTGCAGCAGGGAAATCAATAAAAGGGTTTGAAAGGCTGGAAAAAGGAGAGGGAGCATGGGGAGGCTGGATAGCTATTTTCAGACAGGTGAAGAGTGTGAATATATTCACTCCAACTGCAATTAGAATCGACATCCATGGTGGGGCAGGGAGAGTGGATACCGGAAGGCTGCTCTGGGGCTCTTAAGTTACTCCTCTGTGTGTGTGTGTGTGATGGTGCGTGCCTTTAATCCCAGCATTTGGGAGGCAGAGGCATGCTGTTCTCTGAGTTTGAGGCTAGCCTGGTCTACAGAGCGAGTTCTAGGGCAGCCAGGGTTACACAGAGAATCCCCGTCTCGGAAAAACAAAAACAAAAACCACCCTGAGATCCACGTTTCCCCCTGATGACTGTATCTCTGTTCAGACCCCCTGTTAGGGGCATCATCAAGAGGAGGCTGATGACTGATCTCTGTTCCAACCCCCGGTTTGGGGCATCATCAGGAGGAGGCTGATGACTGATCTCTGTTCAGACTCCAGGTTAGGGGCATCACCATCAGAAGGAGGCTGGAGAGCTGAAAGAACAAAAGGTCCCACCTGTAGCAGAAATCTTAAAAGTTCTTATTAATAAAAACAAACCTGAGGCCAGTTATTGGGGTGAACGCTGGAAAATCAGAGAGACAGAACAAGCCACAGCTACCTCACCTCACCAATTCCTCAACTGATTTTGTTTCCTCAGACTGGAAGCTTCTGTGTCCTCATCCCAATGGCTCTCAGCTGAACTGCTGCTCGAAAGCCTGAAAGCTTAAGCAGCCAAATGCTTCTGGTTTCTGGTCTTCACGCCTTATATACCTTTCTGCCTTCTGTCATCACTCCCTGGGATTAAAGGCATGTGTTACCATACCTGGCTCTTTCCAATGTGGCCTTGAACTCACAGAGATCCAGAGGGATTTCTACCTCTGGAGTGCTAGGATTAAAGGTGTGAGTGTCACCATTTTCTAGCCTTTGTATCTAGTGGCTGTCCTGTCTCTGACCCCAGATAAGTTTATTAGGGTGCACAATATTTTGGGGAACACAATACCACCACACCCACCTGCCTGTTGGCTGCCATGGAGAGCACCCCGAAGACAGTACTGGGGTTTAGTCTCCAGTTTTTTCCTTTGTTTGGTTTGGGATTTTTTGGGGGGTGGGTCGGGGGTAGCGGGGGCAGGGTCTCAAGTAGCTCTTGCTGGCCTGGAACTCACTACGTAGACCAGGTTGGTCTGGAACTTGAAGAGATCCTTCTGCCTTTGCCTTCTGTGTCTTGAGTGCTGAAATTAAAGCTGTGCATCACTATGGCCAGTTAAAACATTTTTTCAAGACAAAAAAAAAAAAAAAAAGTGGGGGAAGGGAGCTGGAGAAATGTCTCAGCAGTTAAGAGAATGGGCTGCTCTTCCAGAGGATCCAGGTTCAATTCTCAGCACCCACATGGCAGTTCACAACTGTCTGTGACTCCAATTCCAGGGAATTTGGCACCCTCACACAGATAGAGATGTAGGCAAAACACCAATGCACATAATAAAAATAAATACATTTTAAAAAACGATCTGCTTCTCAAGTTACCCTTACCCTGGAGACCTCTTTCAGAATTTTCATTTCTTCAGCACCTACTTAGCCAGGAAATTCTCCACGTTGAAATCTGTGATGTGGCTTCCAGTGGTTGGTGTCGGTTTGTTTTGTTTTGGTGACAGGGCTCTGGCTGGCCTGGAACTCTATATGGAATACAGGTTGGTATCGAACTTTCAATCCTCCTGCCTCAGCCTGGTCTACAGAGGAAGTTTCAGGACAGGCTCCAAAAGTACACAGAGAAACCCTGTCTCACCCACCCCACCCCCTCAAAAAAAAAAAAACTTTACTGTTCTCCCATTATTTTGCTGGAGTTCAGAGAATTAATTGGCTTCTTGAAAGGTGTTCTCTTTCATATAACACTGCCTCCCTCCTCATTCCTTCTCTCTTCCTCTCTCCCTCCCTCCTTCTCTCATTCTCTCTTTCAAGGCAGCCTCTCATGTAGCCAAGGACGATTTTGAACTACTAATCCTCTGCTTTTTACTCCCAAGTGCTGGGATCATAGGCATGCACTACCACACCCGCCCTTAAAATATTGAATTATGGTAAAATACCTTCAAATTTCCATTTTAATATTATTCTTTTGAGACAGTCTCACTATGTTGCTCAGGCTGGCCTCTGTCTCTCTCTCTCTGTACATGTTCATGTTTTCATGTGTAAAAGTGCACGTGTGTGAGCATGTAGAGGCCAGGGAACAACCTTAAGTGTTGTGCCCCAGGCACTGTCTACCTTTTCCCTAGACATGATCTCTCATTGGCCCGGAACTTGTCAGTAAGTAGGCTGGGATGGCTGGCCAGTGAGCCTCAGGGATCTGCCTCTTTCTACCTCCCCAGCGTGCTGGGGTTACAAATGCATGCCACCACACCTGGCTTTTTTCATATCGATTTTATGGATTGAAATTAGATCCTTAGGCTTGCAAGGCAAGCACCAACTGAGTTATCGCCTCAGCCCTGGTCTTGAACTCTTGATCCTCTTAAATCAGCCTCCCAGGTGTGAGGGCTGCAGGTGTGACCTAGCATATCCAGCCTCCATCTTAATAATGTTCAAGTGCCTGTCATTCAGTTAAGTACTTCACACCCTTCCGCAGTTCATCTCTAGATTGTGTCTAGTTGGCGAAGCTGAAATGCTGCCCTTTAACACACCTCCCTTTTCCTTCCCAGTCTTGGGCAATTACTAGTCCCCTTCCATTTCTGAGTTCTACTACTCTAGATAGCTCATATATTATATAAAGTATACCTTTTTGTTTTGTTTTGTTTTGTTTTTCGAGATAAGGTTTCTCTGTATAGTTTTTGGTGCCTGTCCTGGAACTCACTTGGTAGTCCAGGCTGGCCTCGAACTCACAGAGATCCTCCTGGCTCTGCCTCCCGAGTATTGGGATTAAAGGCGTGTGCCGCCTCTGTCTGGTATAAAGTATACTTTTATAACAAACTAACTTCAGATTCTTTCTGTGGTACTAAAGTAAGCAGGTACCACTGAACTATGGCTCCCAGCCTTATTTATTTATTAGTGTGTGTATGTATAGTGTGTGTGGATGTGTAAGAGTGTTATGATGCATTCATGGAGGTCGAAGGATAACTGTATGGTGGAGTTGGTTCTCTCTTTCTATGTTTACATGGGTTCCAGGGATCAAACTCAGGGCATCATGTTTGTGCATCAATGGCTCTAACCATTGAACCATCTTGCTGTCTTACATTTTTATTTTGAGACAGATTCTCACTAAGGTCCCCAGGCCGGCCTTGAGCTGTCATCCTCATGCCTCAGCCTCCTGAGTAGCTGGGATTACAGGCCTGCATCACTGGGTCCAGTTTAATCTTATTTGAATGCAGTAATAATTTTAAATGTTGGAAGGAAGGACAGAGCCCCAAGGGAGAAGCCTGGGCCCCTTATTTTCATTTTAGGTTCTCAAAATACTAAAAAATGCCAAATCAAGATTACAAAATTGTGACTTTAAAAACATTTACACTTCCAGGGTAGTGGTGGTACATGCCTTTAATCCCAGCACTTGGGAGGCAGAGGCAGGCAGATCTCTGTGAGTTTGAGGCCAGCCTAGTCTTCAAAGTGAGTTCCAGGACAGCCAGGACACAGAGAAACCTTGTCTCGAAAATCAACAAAACAAAACAAAACAAAACAAAAACCATTTACACTTAATGAATGTATGCTTTTTTTTTGTTTTGTTTTGTTTTGTTTTTCAAGACAGGGTTTCTCTGTGTAGCTTTGCGCCTTTCCTGGAACTCGCTTGGTAGCCCAGGCTAGGCTGGCCTCGAACTCACAGAGATCCGCCTGGCTCTGCCTCCCGAGTGCTGGGATTGAGCGTGTGCCACCACCGCCCAGCTGAATGTATGCTTTTTAAAGTGCAAGCTGCAGCCGGGTGGTGGTGCATGCATTTAATCCCAGCACTTGGGAAGCAGGTAGATCTCAGTGAGTTTGAGGTCTTGGTAGGCCAGCCTGGTCTACAAAGAGTTCCAGGACAGCCAGGAATGTTACACAGAGAAACCCTGTCTCAAAAAACAAAACAAGCTGGGCGGTGGTGGCGCACGCCTTTAATCCCAGCACTTGGGAGGCAGAGCCAGGCGGATCTCTGTGAGTTCGAGGCCAGCCTGGACTACCATGTGAGTTCCAGGAAAGGCGCAAAGCTACACAGAGAAACCCTGTCTCGAAAAACCAAAAAAAAAACCAAAAAACAAAAAAAACAAAACAAAACAAACAAAAGAAAGAGCAAGCTGGGTGTGGTGGGTCATACGTGGGATCCTAGCATTCAGGAGGCAGATGCAAGAAGATTGCTGAATTTGTGGGCAGCCTGGTCTACACAGTGAATTCCAGGCCATTTTAGACTAGAGCATCAGACCCTGACTCAAACAAACAGGCCATACAAAATTTAAATTTAGTTTTTTTGTTGTTGTTTTTTAACTACAAGCCTAAATAACGACTATACTAATTGCCACTGAGCAGGGCTGTCTTTTCCGCACCCAACCCCATCCCCACCCTCACCCCCAGTCTTAGCACCTATTTTCAGCTTTCATCGCACTTCTCACACAAGCAGTATGGCATTATGGCTACGATGGAAGCTGCCCCGGTATCTCCTAAGCATGTTGATCAAGATAGGCAGCCTCGGAGGAGGTGGGCAACCCCGGAAGTGGTGAAATTACCAGCTCTGAGAGTTGAGTTTTCGAGAAAAGATTTGACAACAGGATTCAGAATTGCTGCTCAGGAGAATGGGCACAGAATGAGAAGAGAGTTGCATACTATTATTTCCATCTACCCTCTAGGTCCCCCCCCCCCCCCCCCCCCCCGCCCCCCGCCGCCCCACCCCACCCCGGCACAGGGCCAAGCCTACACAGGCCTATCTCTGATCTCTGGGGGAAGCAGCATGGGCTACACGTTCATTCCCACCTTTCATTTGCAGCAGGCCGCCTCTGGTTGTTGGGCACCCACAGCTTAATTTATCCAATCGAGCTCTGGGTTCCTGTGGAAAACAGTCCAGGAGTCGCAGCCATCCATCAGTATTCTCTTCAGTCCCCCGACAGCTGCTCACTCTGGGCTGGCTCAACCCGCGCTGACCTCATCTTCTCACACAGAGCAGAGGAGGATCTGGGAAAAATTAGTTATATTAGTGACTCCCCGAAACACTCCGTTTACTTGTGATATGACAAATATTTCAGCCATTAGGATCTCTCTGTCTCTTATCATCTTAAATGCACTCACTTACATTCCAAATCACTACTTAATTTAAAAGCCTATCTGTTGAGATTGTGACAGGCCCAGAGAAAGGGAGAGACAGATACTGTTCTGCTCTGGCTGGATAGAATGAGGCCAGGACGTTTGATTGAATCTTTCTCTCCAAGACTTATGCTCAGTCAGGGACAATGTAAACACTTAGGAAGCAAGAGACTTAAAGGGCATCCTCTCTGCAAAGATTGATACGCTCTGCTTTGAAGTGGTCAAGCGTCCTGGTGACCTCGGGCCATGGCTTTATTGATGGTGTTCCCATGTTCCCTGACACCCACTCCCCCTTCCCACACAGTGACTCATTCAGGGAATGTTCACTGAACCCTTGACAGACGCTAGGCAGCATGATAGATTCTGACGGTGCAGGGATGAAGCCATTCGGCCATTCTTGAAGCTGTTCTCAGCCTATTAGTAACAGAAAACATTTCAGCCCTTCCTGTGTGCCAGGTATGCTAAACCCTACACATGGTGGTTTGTTTTTTTTCATTGTATCATTACACAACGCCAAGTCAGTCCACATGTTAATCTCATTCCACAAATGAGGAGAGGAGTCTCCCCTCTCCCCGTCTACTCTCCCCCTCCTCCATCTTACCAGATAGCCCAGGCTGACTTTAGCCTTGTAATCCTCCTGCCTCAACCTTCTGAGTGCTGGGATTGCAGCTGCATGCCAACATGCCTGGCTTGTCCGACTCTAGTTCATATTATTACACACTGTGTGGTACTGTTGCCACTGGAACTTGCAAGTGAGAAATTCCTAAGATGAATCTCATCCTGTAGCCGTGTGGATGAGCCATGAATGGACTGTATCAGTGATAAAACTCCCTCAGGGATGAGAGGGAAGGATGGACAGAACTCAAGACACTTGCCATCACTGCCTAGCTACCACACAGATTGAGATCTTGTTAATGAAATCATTTTTACTCATTCCTTCTTAACTGTACTATCTGCTTTTGCTGAATTATTTCTGTCACTTTGTCTTTTTGTCTGTCTGTCTGTCTCTCTGTGTGTGCATGAGTATGTGGTTGTAGGGGGTGTCTGTGCCACAGCATGTGTCTGGGGGTCAAGGGACAACTTTGTGGAGTTGGTTCTCTGCTACTTCTTATGTGGGATCTGGCCATTGAACTCAGATTGTCTGGCTTGTGTGGCAGGCATCTTTATCTGCAGGGCATCCCTCAGGCCCTGGTGGTGTTTGTGAGTGTGTTTGCAAGTGCATGTACACATGCGTGCAAGTGTGAGTGGATGTTTGTATTAGTCAGGGTTTTCTAGAGCAACTTACAGAATGTCTCTCTCTCTCTCCATATATATATATGTATGGGATTTATTAGAGTGACTTACAGGTTGTGGTCCAGCTAATCCAACAATGGCTGCCTCTAACAGAAAGTCCAAAAATCCAGTAGTTATTCAGTTCATGAGACTCAGCTGGTCTTCAGTATACGCTGGACTCCTGAAGAAGTAGGTTCTAATGCCAGTGAAGGAAAGGACTTGCTAGTAAGAGTGCAGGCAAGCAGGCAAAGATCAAAGGCAAAGATCCTTCTTCCATGTCCTTATGTAGGCTGCCAGCAGAAGATGTGGCCCAGATTAGAGGTGTGTTTTCCCACCTCAAGGATCAAGATTAGAAGTGGATCTTCCCACTTCGAATGATTCAATTAAGCAAAAATCCCTTACAGGTGTGCCCAGCCAGTTTTGGGGTTTAGCTAATTTCAGATATAGTCAAGTCAACAACCAAGATAGCCATCACAAATTGATGTTGAGGGGCTGGAGAGATGGCTCAGAGGTTAAGAGCACTGGCTGTTATTCTAGAGGTCCTGAGTTCAATTCCCAGCAACCACATGGTGGCTCACAACCATCTACAATGAGATCTGGTGCCCTCTTCTGGCCTGTAGGATGAACACTCACTGTATACATAATTAATAAATAAATCTTAAAAAAAAAACAAAAAAAAAACCCAAATTGATGTTGAATATTTTCCTCAATTGCTCTTCACCTTATGTATGGAGGCAGGGTCTCTTGTTGAATCTGGAGCTCACCTTTATGGCTCGTCTGGCTAGCCAGCTTGCTCTAGGTGTGCTACAGCCCTCTGGGATCACTGGTGGGCCGGATGCTGGTTCTGAGGATCTGAACTCTGAACCTCACGCTTCTTGTTGAACCGACTTGTCTTCCCCTACTTTTGTTTTAACTAGGACTCTTCACTTTGAGAATCTGGACAACTTCTGTCCCGTAGGCTTTAGCGTTTTCAGTTGCATTAAAGGGAAGCAAAGAAGGAGAACTATTTTTCAGTTTGTTTTTAAACATGACTTCATTAATTAGCTAATTTGTGATAAATTGTAAACACACATAATTAAGACATACTCAATGGCACATCTTTCAGTGAAATGGTGACATTGAATTAATGTCACCTTTATTACCTTTAAACACTTATGATTTTTTCTTCCTGTTTACCAATATCTTGGTGACTTTGTCCAGCACCCCTCCCCCTGTTCTCTATTCTACTCTCTGTTTACTCTCAAATTGTCTTTCTTTCTTTCTTTCTTTCTTTCTTTCTTTCTTTCTTTCTTTCTTTCTTTCTTTCTTTCTTTCTTTCTTTCTTTCTTTCTTTCTTTCTTTCTTTCTTTCTTTTTCAAGATAGGGTTTCTTTGTGTAGCCCTGGCTGTACTGGAACTCGATTTATAGACCACACTGGCCTCGAACTCACAGAGATCCGCCCGCTTCTGCCTCCCGAGTGCTGGGACTAAAGGCGTGTGCCACCACTCCCGCTTACGCTCAAACTGTCAATTCCTCTTATTTGTGCAGTACCAGGGACTGCACATGCTGTGCCAGTGTTTTACTACCCAGCGATCTTCCCAAGCTCCTTTGCTACATTTTATCCTGAGATGCAGCCTCACTAAGATGCCAAAACTGGCAATGAACTTCTTATGTATCCTGGGCTGCCTTGTAACTTGTGATCCTCCTGCCTCAGCCTCCTGAGTAACTGGGATTAAAGAACTGTGCCATTAGGCAGGCCTAGTCTTAATTTTTTAGGAGATGGGGTCTTTCGGTTACCTGTAGCTGGTATGTAGGATTAAGAGGGCTCCAAACACTTCAGGGAAGCTCGGAGTGCTTTGGATCTCATGACCAGCTCCTCCCAGGGTCCAGCCCCATCCATGATCCAGGTCCTCTCACAACCCAGCCCTGCCCTGCGTGCAGAGTGTCTTTCCAAAAAGGAAAGGAAGTTAGGGGTAAGGTCTCAAGATCTGAACCTTGATGATGATGATGATGATGATGATGATGATGATGATGATGATTTGTTTGTTCGAGACTAGAGTTCACAGGGGAGCCCAGATGGAATGAATATCCCACTTCTCTCCTCAGCTCTCTGACTGCTGGGATTGATGTTTTTCAAGGGCTACTTAACATTTTTTTGCTTTTGTTTTTGTTTTACATAGAAAGCACTAGTGTCTGACAGCAGTATGACTGTTTTGTAGAATTACTCCAAAACCCATAAAATCCCTTTAAATATCCCACAATAATTTGACTAACAATTTGTCTCCCAGATGAGACTTAAACTGGTTTTTCCCCCAGCTTTGTCTTTAGCGTACATTGCTCTAGCCGGATGTCCTGCACGCAGGAAGCTGAGACGGAGACTCTCCAGCGGGAGGTCAGTCTGCTGCAGGGCAAAACCCTGTGTAGAAAATCAGTAAAGGGAAGAAGTGTGTATTCTACTCTTGTAGTGGGAAGTCACTAGAAATAATTGTTTTCTCAGCAGACCACACATCAAATTAATATTTTGTCTTTTTTTCTTTAAAAATTTATAGTAATGTTATATCTATTTTTTGGCCAATCCAGTAGACGAATATAGTTTTGTTTTGATTTCTCTTATTTCCCATGTTTTTGCAGTCCTGGGCATTTTACACAAAGGCTCTCGTGCATGCTAAGCAAGTGCTTTACCGACAATTACGTCCATCATGCTTTTACATTTTATTTTGAAACAGGAGAGAGGACATGCTCTCCTTCTCTCTGCCTCTGAGTAGCTGGGATTACAGTGTGCATCATCCCACTTAGCTTCGAATTGTTCTCATTATTAGTGACACACACAGTCCGTCTCTTCATGTTGCTCCAGGCTTTGCATGGACCTTTAAATAGATTGATACATAAAAATACCTAATTTCACACTCATGCACGAGGTAGGGGTCGGTTTCACTAGCACCCATCAAAGACAAGAATATAGCAGATTAGAGCGGTGAATTAATTTGCCCAACATCACACAACTAATATATGACTGAAGTCAAGCTCCCTGGCTGTTGGGCCCTGTGAATTCTCCAGGGCTCTATTGTCAGGAATGCAACTTGGACGTTCTGTGTTTTGAACTTAGGGAACGGTTGGTGCACAGGTTCACATCTCTGAGTTCAGATTACTTTAGTGCACAGGTTCACATCTCTGAGTTCAGATTGTTTCAGAAGGTACAGTCGTGATTGGGGCTAGACTAAAGGCAAGGCTGTGTTTGCAAAGAACAGTACAAGACCAAATATGTCACCTAGCAGCACCCAGCCCGTGGGGGCATTTTGAATCTCAGTGTCAGGACATTGGTGGGTGAGAGAGCTGCAACCTATTTAATTCTGTTAGAGAATCAGTGAGGTGCTTGATGAAGCCATTAAGTGGGGTTCGTGTCTCCATTCTATTTATGAGACTCCAGGAGGGCGGATGCTGATGGAAATGTATTGATTTCTTTTCCTGCCTTTACCGAATGGGTCAAAAACATGGTATAACGCTGCTGGATCCAATTAAAATCACCTGTTAGCTTACAAAGGTTGGCCCTCTCCTCCCGCCTCCTCCTCCCCCATTTAAAAAGGGTTTAAAAGATTTTCATTTAATTGATTTGCTGTAAAATGCCCTTTACAATTACCCAGATAAACTAGGCGTCACCTGTGGAGTAAGAGCCAATTTGAGCTGTTTATCAAGACTTCGCCTCTGGCCACTTCTCACCCTGGGATCTTGAGTCTCTGTATTGATAGCCTGCATCTGTCAACATTGGGTTTTCTTAGCGGGCTGCAGAAAGCTTTTAGGGAGATGGGGACAGTGGGGCTGCATCTTTGAGCAGGTGAAGAAAGCGCGATTGTTTTTCCCCCCTTTTCTTTTTGGTGGTTGTTGTTTGAATTAAGAACACTTGATTGTTCAGAGAACAAGCTAAGAAAATCGGCCCTCATATGCCTGAAAGTAATCAGAGTTGGCCCCTTTAACAACCAGAGAGTGGGCTTAGGAAATGGCAATTTGGGTGCCTGGATAAAACCGAGTAAACAATGTGTACAGTTTTCTCTTGGTGTTGGTGTCACGGGCAGCTGTTGTTCATGTTCGAAGTTGGGGGGAGTCTCGTAAGGGCTGTCCCAGAAGTGACATTGGTGTTCTTTTTGCTGATGGGAGAACTGGAAGACAGGAGGAGGACACGAGGCATTTATTCTAGTCGTGTGTATTTCTGACATCGATGTTTGAATCAGCTGCTCGTCCTTGTAAGAGCCACGCTCTTGGCTGTAGGAGGATGCAGTGGGAGACTTGACCAAAGAATTAGGAGCAAAATTGGTGTCAGAACACAACATACAGGATGTGTGGGAGGGTAATTCTGTAAAGTATATACCTGTAATGTCGAAGCTGGCCATGAAAAGCTCCCAGATTATGAAATGTTCTGTGAGCCCTCGAGACACCTGGAGTCCGCTAAGAACAATCTGTGATTTGCTTTTCCACTACTGTGGTTTGATTAAGAAGTGTTTCTGGTAAACAAAAAACAAACAAACCAACCCTTCCTGCGAGTGTTGAGGGCTTGGTCCCCAGTTTGTGGTAATCTTTCGGGAGGCTCTGGGAACTTTAGAGTATGGGACCTAAGTAGAGGAAATGGATCCCCGGGCAGGGGTGGGCCTCTGCTGCCATCTTGTATCTCTGGCCTCTCTCTCAATCCTTCCTGCCCCTCCCCCACATGCTTCCACCAAGACGTTCTGTCCAAGCACATGGGTCAAGTGCCTTTGTATTGAACTGAAACGGCTGGGCTAAGATAAAACGTGCTCCCCCCCCTTGAGTTATTTCCATCAGGCGTTCGGTCACAGCCATGCAGAAGTAACCATTGCTGTAAACACAGAAAAGTGAAGAGAAAGCACGTTTCATGCTGGCATGGTGTATGTGCTTGCAATCCCAGCACTTGGGAGGCGAGAGCAGGAAGATCAGGAGTTGAAGACCAGCTTCATTTAGAAAGTTTGAGTCTAGCCTAGGCTACAAGAGACCTTGTTTCAAACAAACAAAGAGGAAAAAAAGGTGACTTTTGGAAATCATATATCTGATAATGGATTTATATCAAGTATATAAATAAATCTTACAACTCAATAATAGAAGACAATCCACTTGAATACATTTTTCTCTAAAGAAGTTATAAAAATGGTCAATGGGTATATAAAAAGATGTTCAGTATTGTTAAGACACGAGAGAATTGCAACTTGAAAGCACAGTGAGGTGGCATTTCCCAGCAATTAAGATGGCTAAAATGTTAAGCAACATATAATAATTATTAGCAAGGATGTCCAAGAAATTGAAACTCTTATCCTTTGTGTGGTAAAAGTATAAAATAGTATGGTCACATTGAAAAGCAGTCTTGTGGTGCCACAAACATTTTGTAAGGAGAGATGGCTCAGCAGTTAAGAGCACTTGTTATTGCAGAGGACCCAGGTTCGGTTCCCAGCACCCATATGATGTAGGGCCATCCGTAGGCATGAACAATATCCATACACATACATGCAGGCAAAACACTCATACACATAAAATAAAATAAAAATCTTTAAAAAATTAGACACAGTCTTCTTGGGTGGTGAGACAGTCTCCACATGGAGAGACCTGACTCCTGAAAGTTGTCCTCTGACCTCCACATTCATGCTGTGGCAAGGGTGTGTCCCTTGCATCCTCACATGTTTGTATACACACACACAGACACACACACAGACACACACACACAAAGGCATGCATGCACATGAAATAAATAAGATGGAAAAATCCTATATGACTTAGCAGTTGCACATGTAGGCATATTCTCAAGAGAACTGAGAGCATACATCTACACAAAGTGTTAGTCATAACACCCAACCATTTAAATATCACTCAGTAAAGGAATGAATTAGAATTGGGATACCTCCCACAATAAAATATTAGTCAAGTACCAGAATCCTTACTGACATGCTGTAATGCAGATGACCCAGGGAACATTTGCTAACTGAAAGAAGTCAGTCAGATTACATGGTCTGACTCCTCTTATAGCTAATGTCCGTAAAAGACATAGCCAACCTGACAGACAGTAGACTGGTGGTTCCTTAGGACTGGGATAATCGCGATGACTGTGGCATTTTATTCTGGGGTGACAAAATGTTCTAAAATTAGCAGAGTGAGGGGTGCACAGATATATGTATTCTGAAGGGTGCTCAGTTGAGCAATTGTATGGTGTATGTGTGTCTGGAAGGAGTCAAGGGCATTTCTCCTCTCCCAGCTTAGCTCAGTGAAAAGCAAGTAGATTCAGTTTCTAAATAGCTTTCAAATCTGTCCATCCTTCTTTGTGTAACCAACCACTGTCTCCTGTTCTGGTCACCACAAGAGCCTCAAGCTGATTATTCTGGCTCCCATGGGGCCCTGTCAGTCTACACAGGCTGACTTGGGGTGTCCCCACCACCCCTCTTCTCCTTTCCTTCCTTCTTATTCTTTAGTTGTTGTTTGCTTACTTTTTATTTTTTTATTTTTTGATTTTTAAAAAGTGCATGAATGTTTTTGCCTGCACATGTATCTGTGTACCATATGTGTGCCTTGAGCCTGTGGAGGCCATAAGGGGGTATCAGTCCCCTCGAATTGGAGTTATGGATGGCTGTGAATCACCATGTGGGTGCTGGGAATGGAATGCAGATCCTCTTCAGTAGAAACCAGGACTCTTAACCACTGAGTCATCTCTTCAGCCCTTTTTTTTTTTTCATTTTTGAGATGGGAGCCCAGGCTGTCCTGAACTCTCAGTGATCCCCCTGCATCCTCCTCCTATGCATTGAGATTACAGGTGTTCACCAGTCTGCACAGCTTTGTTTCTTTCATTATATAATTTTTTAAAAAGATTCGTTTATTTTTATTTTATGTATATGAGTATTTTGCCTGAGTGTATGTATGTGCACTTTGTGACTGGTGCCCTCTAAAGCCAAAAGAGGGTGTCAGATCCCTTGGAAATGGAGTTACAGATGGTTGTGTGGTTTTGACGGGGTCTCCTTCTATTGTGGCCCTGGCTGACCTGGATCTCTCTCTATAGATATATATATAGAGAGAGACCTGGGGGCTAGCCTCCAATTCACAAAGATCCAATTACCTCTGAGTTGAATGTGCTGGGATTAAAGGTATGAACCACCTTGCCCAGTGACCTTGAACTCTTGATCCTCCTGCCTTCGACTGCTGAGTTCTGGGATTATAGCTATGGGTCACTGGTGGGTCTTTGCTTTTGTGTGCTTGCTTTGGCACTGTGATGGTTAGCTTTAACTGTCAGCCTGACAATGAAGAATTGCCTAGGAAGAGAGTCTCAATGATAGATTATCTACAGTGGGTGGGTCTGTAGGCATGTCTATGGGGACTGTCATAATGAAATTAATTGATGTCAAAAGACCCAGCCCACAGTGGGTGACATCATTCCCTAGGCAAAAGGTTCTGAACTATGGTAAGAGTGCAGAGCTGAGCGCAGGCTAACAGGCAAGAAACACTCATTCCTTTTCTGCTCTTGACTATAGATGTGACGTAACCAGCTTTCATGCTTCAACTGCTGTAACTTCCTCCAAAGAGATGGACTATAAACTGGGGTTGTGAACTAAAGTATGCCTTTCCTTCCCTAAGTTGCTTGTGGTCCAGGTCCCCCTCCACCCCCACCCCCGTCATGGCAACAGAATTGAAACAAGATCAGGAACATTTTATTAAGTACTGCCTTTGTTTGTTATATATGTTTGATAGCCATAATTACACTCAGAGATATTGTAATTTATTCTTTTATTTGTTTTTGTTTTTGTTTTTTTTGAGACAGGGTTTCTCTGTGTGATAGTCCTGGCTGTCCTGGAACTCACTCTGTAGACCAGGCTGGCCTCAAACTCAGAGATCCACCTGCCTCTGCCTCTTGAGTGCTGGGATTAAAGGCATGCGCCACCATGCCTGCCTGTAATTGATTCTTTAATTATCTCTACCAGACTTGCAGTTTATTGAAGGTAGGGATTATATCTGGCTTATTCATTGTTGTATTTTCAGTAGGAAGCCTAGTTCCTAGTCCTTTAATTTAGAACACCCACAAATGAACCAATTAATTAAGGTACAGAGATGTCTAATGAGGACTGTTATGCTGACTTCTGATGATGTGCTAAGAGTTCTTTCTCTAATACAAAAACTATGTGATTATTCATGTTTTGGGAGGAAGGGAATATTGGGTCTTATGTAACCCAGGATGGCCTTCAACTGGCTATGTAGCCAAGGATGGCTTGGTTTTCTATTATTCTACTTACCTTTATTAACTGGAATGCTATAGAAAGAAAAAGTTGTTTCCCATTCTTTATTTTTTATATTTAAAATTTTTCCTTGTCAGCCAGGCATGGTGGCTCACGCCTTTAATTGCAGAACTAGTGATTCATGTCCATAATTCCAGCACTTGGGAGGCTGAGGCAGGAGGACTTTTGTAAGCTTTAAGTCAGCCTGGGCAACAAAAAAGGGCATTGGGGAAAGAGAGAAGGATCTGGATGCAAGGTGCTTAATGTTAAGGGGTCTGACTGTTTCTTTATTCATTGGACGGCTTCGGTTATCCATGTGTGTACAAACACTTCGGTTCCTGCTTGTGTCTCTGTGGCCATCGGATTTATCATCTGTCTGATGAAAACCATGACTTTACACAGAAGGCTCCAATTCCAGCCCAAGGCGAATGGTTCGTTCTCTTAAAAAAATGGTTTGTTCACCCTTAAAAAACAACAACAAACAAACAAACAAATAAACAAAAACCTTCTAATTTCTTTCTCCAATAGTAAAAGTCTTGCTGACTTTTATTCATAATATCTTGACTTTTTGTTTGACCTTACACAGTGTAGTTTCACAGTTTCTAATTTATATTCTGTAACAACCAGATTTTCCAAATAGATACATTGTTGTGTGCGCTTTACCTTAGAGTACCTTGTTGAATCACTCTTCTGTTACCTATGTTAATTCTCCTTCCCTCAACTTATTTTATTGTAGTTTTGTTATTAGTTTATAATAAAATCAATACATGTTTTAAAGGTCTGTGTGTGCGTGTGTAAGTGTGATGTATGTGCATGTTCTCATATATGTGGGAACATGTGTGTATGCAAGTGAGTGGATGTATTTGTGGAGGTCAGATGTTGACTTTGGGTGTCTTTCTTGGTTATTCTCCACCTTATGTATTGAGGCAGGGACTTTCACTTGAACCTAGAGCTCCTCAATTTGGCTGGTCTGGCCAGCCAGCTTGCTCCAGGGATTCTGTATCTGCTTCCCATGGGCTGGGATTACTTGGCATGGATGTGGGTGTTGGGGATTTGAACTCTGATCCTTATGCTACTGTGGCAAGTGCTTTGCCAGCTGAGCATCTCTAAAGCTCCCATGAACAGTATGTATGTATGTATGTATGTATGTATGTATGTATGTATGTATGTATTTAGGTGGGTAGGTGTATCAGAAGACAGCTTGCAGGAGTTGTTTCTCTTATTCTATCAGGTGAGTCCCGGGGATTGAACTCAGATCGTCAGACTTGGCAGCAAGCACTTTTATCCACTGGGCCATCTTCCAGGCCCTGGAAATAGACTTTTAAAAAAGTGTATTGAGGGTGGGCATGGCGGTTCACACCTGTAAGCCGAGTGCTTTGGAGGCAGAGGCAAGAGGATGGCCATGAGTCCACCTAGTGAGGCCTCTCAGGCAGGGAAGGGCAGCATAGGAGACCTGACTTTATGGTATTGAAAACCGTGAAGTAGAAGAGGCTCACAAGGCCCTACCCTTAGCTGAGGAGCTGTTTGTAGAAGGTGACTGTGAGAAGGGAGGTCAGTTTTCTTCAGGGAAGTGGCTCCTGTCGGGCTGCGCAAGCTGCCGTGCATAATCTTACACCTGTGCCCAGACAGGCAGCATTCGTTGGGTGTAGTAGGTTAAAAATAGGATCTGGGCCGGGCGGTGGTGGCGCACGCCTTTAATCCCAGCACTCGGGAGGCAGAGCCAGGCGGATCTCTGTGAGTTCGAGTCCAGCCTGGACTACCAAGTGAGTTCCAGGAAAAGGCACAAAGCTACACAAAGAAACCCTGTCTCGAAAAACCAAAAAAAAAAAAAAAAAAAAAAAAAAAAAAAAAAAAAAAAATAGGATCTGAAGGGCTGGAGGATGGCTCACTGGTTAAGAGCACCAGCTGCTTTTCCAGAGGACTGGGTTCAATTCCCAGCGCCCACATGGCAGCTCACAACTGTCTATAACTCCAGTTCCAGGGAATCTGGCACCCTCACATAGACATACATGCAGGTCGAGCACCAACGCACATAAAAATAAATCTTAAAAAAAAATAGGACATGAAGCTGGGAGGGAGGTGTGGTTGTAGGGACAGTCAGGAGGAGTTGGAGGGGGGAAGAGGGGTACATATGATCAAAATCCATTGTATATGTGTATGAAATTCTCAAAGAATCAATAAAAACTAAAGAAAAAAAATCTCCATGCACATGTAACTGTTTCTATTTGTCCAACACTCAGCTCTGGTGAAATAACCCCAGACCAAGTGCCCTGGAGCCTGTAGGGAGGGTGGAGCCCTCATCTCTCGCTGCTCTTCCCCTTAACATATGTTCTGTTTCTCCATCATCGATTTCTTTAGTGATCTGCAACGAAAAATTTGCACACGTTCTTTAAAGTCCTGAACTTCGGTCTAGCCCAACTGCACTGAAGGCTCCTCTGCTTTGGCCCCAGGCCAAATGACATCTTTTGCCCCCCTGGGGACTGGAGTAGGGTGGTAGAGGGGTGAGGGTCTCTACACCGCCCGTGAACCACACTTCTATCAAAACACATTTATCCCTTTCATTTCCACTTGCTGGAGGAGACCACCAGGTGGCGCTCCAGAGTCTACTGGAGTCGCATTTGAAAATTCAGCGGCTTTGAGTTAGGCTGACTTTAAGAAGCCATTGTGTCCTGAGAAGACAAGAGAGTGTTCTAGTTTCTTTTCTTTCTTTCTTTTTTTTTTTTTTTTTTTAAATCGTTAAGAGTTTCCTACGGTTGAGGTCATCAGGTAGCAAAATCATAACGGAAGCATTTAGCCTCTGACCTGTTTAGAGACCTTAGGACGCTTCTGTTTTTCATTGGGTTGCCAGGCCTCACTCTCTGTGTGCCCAGGCTTCTTGTTCTGTTATCGAAACTGCAAAGGAAGCTTCCACAGGACAGCAGGAGGCTGGGGCTGAGCAGAAACTGCACCCCTTCCTTGGGGAACCGTGAACCGGAACGAACTGCTTCTCTCATGAATTGCTTTTAGAGGATTTTATCACAGTCACGGAAAAAGTAGCTAAGACCAACTGTCCGAGTTAGCTTCCTGTGGCCATGATAGACACTAGGATCAAAAGCAAGTCGGGGAGAGAAGGGTGTACTCATCTCACAGCTTACAGCCCACCAAGAAGGGTAGTCAGATCAGGAGCTCAATCAAGACATGAAAGGAGGCAGGGACAGAAGCAGAAGCCATGGAGAGCCACTTGGGGGCTTGTTCTCCACAGCGTGCTCAGTTTGCTTTTTTTCTTTTTTGTTTTTGTTTTTGTTTTTTGTTTTGTTTTTTTGAGACAAGGATTCTGTGTGTAACAGTCCTGGCTGTCCTGGAATGCACTTTGTGGACCAGGCTGGCCTTGAACTCACAGAGATCCACCTGCCTCTGCCTCCCAAGTGCTGGGATTTTTAAAGGCGTGCGCCACCATCCCCGGCACTTCAGTTTGCTTTCTTATATAAACCAGGGCCACGTGCCTACTGCCCACAGTGAGCTGAGCCCTCCCTCTTCGATCATTAATCAAGAAAATGTCCCCACAGACTTGCCCGCAGGCCAATCTGATGGAGGTATTTTCCCAATTGACTGCCTCTCTTCCCAGATGACTTTAGCTCTTGTCAGGTTTGCAAACAAATCAACCTGACTAGCAAGACAGTCCTGAATTCCTGATCCCCTTGCTTCTGCCTCCCAAATGCTGGGAGGCTGGCCTTGAACCCTAGAGGATGCTTGAGTCTCCATAGTTCTGAATTGCACATCTACTGTGCTTTCTCCGAATACTCATGCCTGTAGCATTTACAGTTTCATTTACAAATTAGGCACAGTAAGAGACTAAAATCTTTAGCTAAAGTAAGATATAGCGATACACTGTGATAAAACTGTCAGCATCCCCACTGGGGACTCTTATCAAGTAAAACAAGGGACACTTGAACACAAACACCGTGGGGCTGGATCTGATGACCAATGTGGCTGTCAAGTCACTGATGGACAGGCAACATAACAGCATGACTCCACCAGCTACAGGAAGGTCACTCCCCGTGTGGGCTGCAACAACCGGGCCTGAAACTTCATCATCTGGCAACTTGAAACTTCTGAATTGCTTATTTCTGAAAATTTCAATTTAGCATTTTTTGGGGTCCAGGATAACTACAGATAACTGAAACCATGGATAAGGATGGACTCTTGTGCTCTTGACTATACACACAGTCAAATGATTTCCTTACAACCATGTAACATACATATAGAGGCATGGTGCTTTTATTGGGCTCACAGGGACCCTGGGGCTGGACCCCAAAAGTGGGTAGTGTCACCTGTGTGAATGTGTGCATTCATATACGTGTGTATGCACCTGTCTGCATACTTGCCCTTCCCCACGCCTTTGCCTGCTTCCTGTGTGTGCACCTGCAGGCAGTCTCATATGTGAATAGGCATATATATATATATATATATATATATATATATATATATATATATATATATATATATATGGACATACATTAGTGCCTTTGACCCTCCCTTCCCCTCTGTCCTCAGCAGTGCCAGCTTCCTGTGTGTCTGCACCTGGGCAGAAGCCCCTAATGATGAGAAGAGGCGGAAATGGGTTAAAAGTATCCTATTCAAAAGCACTAAATAGGCCTAATTATAGGTGACTGTAAAACTCTAATCAGCCAAGGACTCATTAGCTATTAAAAAGAAGAGGAGACTGTAGACCTGAAATTAAGGGACCCCAGTGACAAATGCACTCAGGCACTGGAGAGAAAGGAACTTAGGGGCTGGGGAAATGGCTCAGGGAAGAAAATGCTGGCTGTGCAAGCGTGACAGCACCGGTGTGAAAGCCTGTCTGTAATCCCAGCGCTCGGGAAGCAGAGACAGGCAGGAGAGGCCAGGGACAAACTGGCTTGTGCAGCCAGCAGGCTCCAGGTTCCGCAGAGACTCTGCCTTAGTAAACAAAGTGGGGAGTGATTGAGGAAGACATCTGAAGTCACCTTCTGGTCTCCATGAGTGTGCAAACACACACACATACACGTGCAAAAAGAAAAGAAAGGGACTAATTTCTTCTAGTTAAACAAGGGTTGGCAAGACAGGAAGGGGAGGAAGCCAGTAACCAAAGAAGAGGAGTCCTGTGAAGATGGCCTCCCTGGCTGGGGCTATTGGCAAGGCCTGTGTTCCCAGCAGGTCTGGGGACTGAGAGGAGAATCACAAGTTCAAGGCCAGTCTGAGGAACTCAGTGAACTCCTGTCTCATAATAAAAGGAGTGCTCAGAATGTAGCTTAGCACTTCCCTGGCATGTGCTAAAGGCCCTGGGTTCAACTCCCCGTACCACAGACAAACAAGCAAGATTCCTTTCTGGGGAACCCCCACTTCCAGGCTCTTCCAGGCTCTCTGTAGTTTGCATGTGAGGATGCAGGTGCAGTAGGAGGGACTTGTGTCTGTCACTCTGCTCCCTTCCAGCTCTGAGGTGCTTCTGTGCTTCTTCCTCCTAATCAAAACTCGTTCTCTGGGGACCATAAGCCTTACCCCAGGGAGAGGGCGCCTCTTCCTGTCCTGGCTCAGCTGCCCACTAGAAAGCAGGATGACCTCTGAGAGTCACTCATGCTAGGCAAACAGGGCTGGTGACATCTGTGCCCTAGAGCTTTGAACACACAGGAGGGCCAATGAGAAAGGACTCTGTAATCAGCATGCTCCTACAATGCTTGGCTTCTGTGAACCAGGTCACATATTCCTGAGGACAGGACTTATTTCTAGTCAGATTGCTGCCACTCTTTAGTTATATGGTGGAGTTATTCTCATCATGGGGCACATAGATTCTGTCTACACTGGCTCACAAATGGATAAAAGCCCCAGCAATGGGATGGAGCTATGGTGGCCATGCCAATAACTTTAATATTTATTGTCCATTTACAAATACCAGCATAAGCATATATTGTGTTTATATATTTGCAGTCCCTACAATGCCCACAGTATGGAGTATATTATCTGTATCAAGTCTCAGGTTAAGAACCAACTCAACAGCCTGCTGGGAGCAGGCTGGAAGTACCTGAGATGCAGCACACTCCCAGCTGTGGAGTCTAGGTAATGAATGATAAATGGTATTTGCTTTTTAGATTTTCTTATTTGTTTATGGTTGTGTGTGTATTTGCATGCAAAAGCATGCCTCCTACATGTGTATGAATACTCACAGAGGCAGCTAGGCTGGCAGAGAGCAAGCCCCAGCAATCCTGCTCTCTCTGAGCGCTCGCTCTAGTGTTAGGGTTATGGGTGAATGTGTCCACACCCAGATTTTTAAATATGTGGTGGGGATTCAAACTCAGGCCCTCACGATTGTGCAGCAAGCTCCACGGAGCTGTCTTCCCAACCAACATCTGGCTCTCTGGAAACCTTTGATTGTGTGGTTTCCTCACCCCCCCTCTTCTTTTCCCTCCCTCCTTCCCTTCCTTTCCTACTTCACTTATTTTCAGTGTCTCATTTCTCAGCCTCAGCTGGCCTCTAACTCACTCTAGTTCAGGCTGGCTTCAGATTCTAGATCTTCCTGCCTCAGTACCATTGATACTGGATTACAGGCATGCGCCATCACATCTGGCTTTCTGGCCTTGCTTTCCCTCAAGTGTGAGGAGTGCTCACTTCTTGCAGTTCTGGAGATGAATAGCCAGCGTTTCTTGAATGTTTATAGCACCTTAGACCTTTTATGATATTTTTACACATATCATCCTTGATTGCTTCCACGATACTATGATATTGGTACTATTGTTCTATTTCTCCACTTTACAGAGGAGGAAATTGGGGTCCAGAAAGGTAAAATAAATTACCCAAACCACAGAAGGAAATAAATATAACCATATGTAAATACAGCAAAACATCACATGGTACCCTATAATTACATGTAATTTTGATTTGTCAATTAAAAATTAAAAAAAAATCAAAGAATGGCTGGGTATGACAGTGCACACCTGCTATCCCAGCGCTTGGGAGGTGGAGGTAGGAGGGTCAAAAGTTCAAAACCAGCCTCAGCCATACATCAAGTTCAAAACCAGGCAGGGCTTCACGACCCTGTCTCACAAACAAAACAAAACATCACCCTAACTGGGGAGCGGGGAGTTTGAAAATGAGATTTACCTTGGTTTGTCTTGAAGCGTACATCATGACCCACATAATATTTTGTTGTTATTTAGCATAAGCTGTTGCCTTTCTTGTCAGAAGTTAAAGGCTGGTCCTATGAAGCCCACGCAGACTAGTTTTGGAGTGAAGTGAGAGAAGTCTTGTTGGTAGTCATGTCATGGGGGTGGCAGGTGACGATTGAGGTTCAGACTGTCGGCTCACCAGGAGGCAACCCCCTAGTAAATAATTCTCAGGTTGGCTAGGCCTCCCGAGACCCCAGACCCCAGAATGTCCTTTGCTTCTGCTCTGCCTTTGCATGCTTGCTGTTGCTGTCTCTCTCTGATATCTGACATGGTTGAATTGGGGAAACTCCCCACTGCCTGTAAGGTAATGTGTTTATCACATGGAAACATCTATGATTCTTCTTTTTCAGTAGCACCACATTTGAAAGATTTTGCCTATCAAAGCCAAGTCAGCCCAAACAACAAAAAACCCAAGATACATACATACGAATACATATGTGTAAAGAGTAGTGTGTAGTTGGTTGTTTTATTTTTCTCTTTACTCTTTGGCTCTTTTTTGGAGGGCTCAGCACCCAGCTCCCAAATAAGTCACACACAGAGGCTTATTATTGCTTATAAATGCCTGGCCTTAGCTTAGGTGATTTCTAGTCAGCTTTCCTTAAATTATCCCATCTACCTTTTGTCTCTGGGCTTTTTCCTTTTCTTACTTTTATATATTTTACTTTTACTCTTACTCCATGGCTGGCTGTGTGGCTGTGTGGCTGTGTGGCTGTGTGGCTGTGTGGCTGGCCTCTAGCATCCTCCTCTCCTTGTTCTCTTGCTCCTTGATCCTCTTGCTTCCCTGTCCCTCTTTTTCTCCTTCTATTTATTCTCTCTGCCTGCCAGCCCTGCCTATTTCTCTCTCCTGCCTCGATATTGGCTGCTCAGCTCTTTGTTAGATCATCAGGTGTTTTAGACAGGCACAGTAACACAGCTTCACAAAGTTAAACAAATGCAACATAAAAGAATGCAAAACAGCTTTGCATCATTAAAACAAATGTTCCACAGGATACACAAATGTAACACACCTTAAAATAATATTCCACAACAGCAGTGATCTTTCTTTCTTGTAATGCTAAGCATCAAGCCTGAAATTTGTATGCACACAAAGTTGCCAAGGAGGTATGCCTTATTTATCCACCAAGTATTTAGTGACTGCTGTGAGTATGGTGTCATATTCAAAGTACACATCAACCAACAAGATCCTGCCCCTCTCAAAACAAAGGAAAACAAAACAAAAACAACAACAGTAACAACAATAAAAAACCCCAAAACCAACCAAACAAAAAGACACTGCCCCTCATTTAAGGAATTTCCTTAGTTTTCATTTGAAATTGAAGAAACTCAGCATCTCTGCTTAATGGTGTCTTGGGTAGAAAATAGAGTAACGTCTATTATTAGGCATTTTGAGATGTTTAAAAGAAAAAGCAATTAGCATTTATTGAGGCAACTTTGTGGCAAATACAAACAGGTGTGTTGTGGGATATTGTTCACTGTGTGAAAATGTATTGCTGTGATTGGTATAATTAAAAAGCTGAATAGCCAATAGGTAGGCAGGAGGTATAGGCGGGACTTCTGGGCAGAGAGAGCTCTGGGAAGAAGAAAGGCGGAGTTTCCCAGGCAGCCTGAGAGGAAACAAGAGGTGCAAGATGGAAGAGAGGTAATGCCATGTGGCAGAATGTAGATTAACAAATAAATGGGTTAATTTAAGTTATAAGAGCTAGTTGAGACAAGCCTAAGCTAAAGGCTGAGCATTTATAATTAGTAAGAAGTCTCTGTGTCATCATTTGGGAGTTGGCTGGGGAACAGAAAAGACTCATTACACAGTTACTATTACACAGAGTAATACTCATGCCACTTCCATCTTTGCTGGATGGCAGCTCCATGGTTTGTTCACCGTCTTCCAGTGATGCCAGCCACTTCGAGGATGCTCAGCAAACACCGAGTCCATCTAACTTTGCGGCAATTCTGCAAAGTTGGTGTTACTATTTTCCTTTGACATGGAATCAAAGAATCAAAGATTAAATAACTTGACCAAGTTCTTGCTACTCAAGTGACAAGGCAGAGGGTCAAACTCTGGCTTTGTCTGACTTTAAAAATTGTGACTCTGGTGCTGGGCGGTGGTGGCACACGCCTTTAATCCCAGCACTCAGGAGGCAGAGGCAGGTGAATCTCTGTGAGTTCAAGGCCAGCCTGGTCTACAGAGCAAGTTCCAGGACAGGCTCCAAAGCTACATGGAGAAACCCTGTCTTGATTTAAAAAAGAAAAAAAAAATTGTGACTCTGAGCCAGGCATGGTGGTCCACACCTTTAATTCCAGCACTCTGGAGGCAGAGTCAGGTGGATCTCTATGAGTTTGAGACCAGACTGGTTTACATAGCAAGTTTCAGGACAGCCAGGGCTACATAACAGAGAAACCCTGTCTCAAAAGAAAAAAAAAAGTGACTCCTATGTGCTACAGTACCGACCTGGCAGTGAGATGTTGCCATTGGTGCAATAACGATAAGACTGGGGTGGGGGTGGGGTTACAAGCCACCTTCTGCTAGAATCTGAGACCCACCCCATAGGAGGGAATGCATGCCCAGTACAGTAAACCTGGTCTAAAGCTTATGACTAAGAAGGTCACGTGCCCTAGGAGGGAACTTGGTATTGTTGGTGTGGCGTATGGCCAAACTGCCTTCTAAATGCTTGTGTTTCTATTCATGGACCAGTGTTGCTATCAGCCTGGGTCTGAGGGAGACAATGAGTTCAGAGTCTCACAACTGACAAAGCACCAAGCATGACTGTTGCATGCTCAGCCCTAAACAGGACATCTACATTACTTCTTTAGGGCTTAAGGAGCCTCGAGGAAGAGGGGCCGGAAAGACAGTAAGAGAAGTGCTGTGGAGCTAGATATAACGTGGCCATTGCAAACATGAACACCGTGGCTACCTGCACACGACCTAAATGAAAAACAAACAAAAAGGCATGGAAATAGGAGGAAGACTACGGGAAGAAGTGGATCTGGGAGGGGACAGGACGGGGTGGTGGGGGTGGATATGATCGCGATGCATTTATATGTACATGAGATTGTCAAAATTAAACATTTAATAATCAAAAACAGAGAGTCTTCTGCTATTCTCTTCTACTACAGATGCCCAGAGCCTGGGGCTACACGGTAACAAACTCTGAGATGAAATGTGAATATGCAGAATTGTGTCTGAGATGGAGCAGGGGCTTTGGGAGGATGCGCAAAGCAGCTAAGGACTTAGGAAGGCACCTGGAGTGCCAGGCTCTGCTCAGTTAAAATTGGTTCCTGGGAATATTAATCTAGCGATAACAGGTAGAGGAGACTGGCGTTCAGAGGGATTACTCCAGTAGTATTAATTCCTAATTAAGAAGGAGGTGAGTGTGTGTTGGGGGGGGGGGGGAGGCTGCTGCTAGAGAGATGGCTCAAAGGTTAAGAGCACTGGCTGCTCTTCTAAAAGTCCTGAGTTCAATTCCCAGCACCCACATGGAGGCTCACAATCATCTGTAATGGGATCTGACACCCTCTTTCAGCATGCAGTCATACAAATAGAGCACTCATGTACATACATGTGTGTGTGTGTGTGTGTGTGTGTGTGTGTGTGTGTGTGTGTATACATATATACATATATACATATATATATATATATATATATATATTTGTTTTTTCAAGACAGGGTTTCTCTTTGTAGCTTTGGCACCTTTCATGGACCTCACTCTGTAGCCCAGGCTGGCCTCAAACTCACAGAGATCCACCTGCCTCTGCCTCCCGAGTGCTGGGATTAAAGGTGTGTGCCACCACCGCCTGGCAATCTTTTTTTTTTTTTTTTTTTTTTTTTAAAGAAGGAGGCGTGGGATCTTGGGAGATGACCCAGTGAGTTTGCCACACAAGCACGAGGACCCAAGTTTGGATCCTCAGTACCCTCATAAAAGCCAGACGCAGAGGTAAGCACCTGTATTCTCAGAGGTAGGGAGTAGATCTAGGCAGATTCCCAGAACTCGGTGGCTAGCCAGCCTAGTCAAAATGGTGACTCGTGAAGCAACTGAGGAAGTCATTAACCCTGGGCTTCCACAGGTGCGGGGGTAAGTGTGCCTGTGCACACGGGTGCACACGTTCATACACCACATGCACACACTTAAAACTATACAAAAGAAAAGAAAGAAAAGGTGGTAATCAGTTTTTGAATAGAGGAGGGGACAGAAAGTGGCAACTGCAATGGAAAGGAGGAGTCTGGGGATGTAGTTCCGTGTAGAAAGGTTGTGCTGCACACACGAGAGCCTGCATTCCTAAGTTGCCCAAATGACAATCGATGTGCACGGTCAGGTAGGTGAGGTAGCTCCCCGACGATGTCCTCCCTCTTCCTGGCGTGACCTCCGGGTGGGTGACAGCTGCTGTGATGGAATCACAGCTTCCCTTGCTTTGTATTTTATTTGCTACGTGTGTATGTGTGTGCATATCTGCCACGGTTGCGCCTGTGGAGGTCAGAGAACAAACTGACCAGAGTCGGTTCTCTCCTCCCACCTCGTAGTTCCTGGGGATCGAACTCAGGTTGTCAGGCTTGGCTGCCGCAGGCGCCGTGGCCTGCTGAGCCCTCTGGCTCGCCTCAGGTCGCAGCTTTAACATCATCTTCTTGGCAGGCAGTTCCTTAGCTAATATTTATAGAGCGCTCAGCATTATGCTCACAGCATCGGCACCACCACTGTGTGCGCTCTTAATTCAGCACAGAACATTAAGCTCATACCGGGTGAGGGTTTGGAGGCACAAGAAGAACAGAGGTGAGGAACTCTGTCAGGCTTCCTAGCTCAGTCCACACGTGACCTCTGCCTTTCCGTTTCTTTGTAGCACAGGGATAGTAAGTGCACCCGTCTTGCAGAATTTCTGCGAGGCTTAAATGCATTAATGGGAAAATGCAAAGGGAACAGTGCCTGGCATGCAGTATATGTCTGATGTTATCCCTGAGACAAAATTCTTCTCAAGGACAGGCATGTCACCGGATTGGTACAGTCCATCACGGCGTAGCAATAAGACAAAGACATAGGGGACAGAGAGAGTTTGAAGGTGGAGCGATTCTTACAGAGACCTCTTCTGTTGTTGGGTCTGATTCTTCCCACCAAGTCAGGGTCTTGTCAGTTTCTAAGGCTGGTGCTTCGTCCTTGCCCCTCTTCCCAAACTCCCCAATGAGAAAACATCAAACCCACCTGGATTTCCCAGGCCTTTGGATGTCCCCGGGGTGTACAAGAGGCAGCACTCCCATGCAGTTCTGAAGGTAACCTTTATCCACTTCAAGCTCTGAAGATCTGCCAGGAATTAAATCTTTGTCCAGGACAAATGAGACTATGTTTCTTATGGAGAGAAAAACAAAGACAATTTTCTCCTCTCTCTGGACACAGATATGCATTAGCCCGTGAAACACATGAGCCTCAGTGATACCCTCTTTCTTGTTCATTTAAGGGTAAAAAATTGTCAGCAAGAAATCAATTAGCATCTTCTAGAAGCAGGTCCCAAGCCTCTGGAACCAATTCTTTCATCCCGTCCTCTGCATACAAGCAACATCTGTTCCAGGGATCTCGTCCTAATTGGGTCCAACCTGTTATCATTTGCTCACCAGAGCCCCACAGAGTCCTTCCTTTGTCTCCAGCCCAGAGCAAGGCTATAGGGGATGAGTGGCCAAAGGAACCAGTGTGTGTGTGTGTGTGTGTGTGTGTGTGTGTGTGTGTGTGAGAGAGAGAGAGAGAGAGAGAGAGAGAGAGAGAGAGAGAGAGAGAGAGAGAGAAGAGAGAGAGAGAGAGAGAGAGAGAGAGAGAGAGAGAGAGAGAGAGATGTAGGAACCACATCCATACATCTGAGACACTGATTTGCATGCAACAAAAATAGTTTTTACTTGATGGAGTATGCTATGATTTATGTGGGCTAACCTAATCACCACAGTGGTCCAAGCTAGGGGCTAGCATTAGTTCCATTTAGTTCTATTTGAAAACAAGGAACAGTGGCCCTAAAAGCCTAAGGACTTGCCCAAGATAACCAACAGAAAGAAAGCCAAGACTGAGGCCCTGACCTTCCCACTTCAGCCTCTGCACTCATAACCACTGTGCTGAACAGGTAGGTCCTGTCCACAGATTCAGCCCAGTCAGACAGAAAATATTTAATTTTTCTCAGCAGTGCTTAGGATGAAACCTGGGTTCTTGTTTCTTCTCCTGTGTGTGTGTGTGTGTGTGTGTGTGTGTGTGTGTGTGTGTGTGTGTGTGAGATGGGTAGTACCGGTATGTGGAGGTCAGAGGACAACTTTTAGGAGTCAATGCTTCTATCATGGGGATTCAGGAATTGAACTTGGGTCATTGGGCTGACACAGCAAGTGCCATTTTGCTAGCCCAAAACCCCAAAATTTGATGCATGCTAGGTAAGCATGTTACCACTGAGTTATATCCAAAATGATCATATTGAAAAATACTTGAAAAAAATAGCACTTGTATAAATACTAAATGTGTTTAAATGTTTTGTTTTTTTTCCCACATCACTATTTAATTTTTTATTTCTCTCTCCCTTCCCCCCTGCACTCCCTGATGTTTGTGTGTGTACCTGTGTATACTACTCCACTGTGGGAGTGCACATGACCTGGTATACAAGCAGAGGTCTGAGGACAACTTGTGCGAGTTGCCTCTGTCTTTGCAGGTCTCAGGCGCCCAACTCAGGAGGTCAGGCTTGGTGGCAAGTGCCTTTACTGGTTGAGCTACCTTTCCAACCCTGGTTTATTTAAAAATTAAAAAAATCAGTTCTAGCCGAGTGGCGGTGGCGCATGCCTTTAATCCCAGCACCCGGGAGGCAGAGGCAGGAGGATCTCTGTGAGTAAGAAGCCAGCCTGGACTACAGAGTGAGTTCCAGGACAGCCAGGGCTGTTAACACAGAGAAACCCTGTTTCGAAAAACAAAAACAAATGAACAAAAATTCTAATTAGCATACAAGATGTTAGGGATCATTATGGCATTTTCAAGTATAATTTGGTTTTCTTGATTCTCACCCTCCTCTTCTCTCTACCCCATTCCCTGTACCCCTCCACTTCCAGTGGCCTCTTGCCTTCTTTCATGTTACATACTCTATTTCTTCTCTCCTTCCTCAACTCTTTCCCCTACCTCATGGTCCCCTTTCTGGTTTCATGTCTTATCATCGTACTTTCAGCGATACAATACAACAGACCCACTTGCTTAGCATTTACATTTTTTGTTTGTTTGTTTTTTTTTCGAGACAGGGTTTCTCTGTGTAGCTTTGCGCCTTTTCCTGAAACTCGCTTTGGAGACCAGGCTGGCCTGGAACTCACAGAGATCCGCCTGGCTCTGCCTCCCGAGTGCTGGGATTAAAGGCGTGCGCCGCCGCCGCCGCCGCTGCCGCCGCTGCCACCGCCCGGCAGCATTTACATTTTATTAGGCATTGTAAGCCATCTAGAGATAATTTCATGCCATCCCAGCACTCAGGAGGCTAGTGCAGAAGGACTGTAAGTTACAGGCCAGCCTAGGCTAGACAGTGAATTTCAGGCCAGCTTTGTCTATAAAAATGAGAGCCTGCTTCAAAACAAGCAGGCAAACAACACACACGTAAACCATCTTGGACGCTGTGTGTGCAGGGCATCCAGGAACCAATTTCTCATGGATACCAAGCATCAGTGGATTGCAACTCACTTCTGCGGCCCCTTGGCTGTACTTAGAGAGCTAAGTCAACTGCCTCATTCAATCCAGCTGCTGATACTGTAGAAAACCGGACAATTCCCAGAGATGCCTTCTCTGTGGTCTGCCAGTTATCTGCTGGGAGCTTATATGTGTCCTAGAGGAGGATCCTGATCATACAGACTGGGATCTAGCTGCAGCGGTGAGGTGCCGAGTGCCTTTTGGGAGCTCTGCCTCAAAGACTCAGGATGAGTAAATGACTGAAATGCCCAAGGCCGTTAGAGGAAAAGGCCTGAGTCCCAAGCCCAGAATGCCAAGTAAAGCACACCAGACCTCTCACCCCAGAGACTTTCTGGCCTCCTCAGCTTCAAGGATTTTTCCCTGAATGAGGTCTGAGAGTGTGGAGACCCACAGAGGTTTCCTAATGAGACCTTACTCAGGGTCAGAGAATCTGAGCTTGCTTTACCCAGCAGGGCTGCATAATAGAATGATTTGGCCAGGGTCGTGTTTACCAGGTGTTTGGAAGGGTCTACACTTCGCTGTATGATGTGCTTTGATCTTGCAAGGGAGAGGTCTTATGCCTCTTCTCTTGGCATATTATAAAAAGCCCTTTTGAATGAAGTTCTGGGTGACTGGGTATTGATTCAGGGCCCTCCCGAAGCTATCCTGTGTCTCTGTCTTTCTCCTAGTCATCAAGGTCCATCTTTCTACCTAATATTTCCTAATTCCTCTCTCTTCCACCCAAGAACCCTTCCATAGGTAGGAGTAGGTTAGAGCTGGTCTCCTGCAGACTCCCACATGAGAGGACATTCCTCTCATATTGCAGCAACCATCCATCAGAGCCTGACTGTTAGAGCGCCACACTTTTCCAAATGAGGCAGCCTGCTTAGGTTCAAATCCAAATGCCAGATTGAGCTTCTTCCATTTCCTACCATCCATGGTTGCTCATTCCAATGTCCACAGGAGCCAGATAAGTGAAATATGCAAACAAGGGAGGAGGATTCCAAGTGAGCAGTGCAGGCTGATGTAGCCCAGGCTACACCTTCTGCCTGGAGGCTCAGAACAAAAACAGTCTGACAATCCTACACTGACCCATCAAACCCTCTCTGGGTCTCTGGAAGAGCATCCAGTGCTCCTAACTGCTGAGCCATCTCTCTAGCCCCTAAATCATCATCATCATCATCTTCTTCTTCTTCCTCCTCCTCCTCTTCCTCCTCTTCTTCTTCTATTTTTTTAATTTTTCGAGACACAGTTTCTCTATGTAGCCTTGGCTGTCTTGGAACTCACTTTATAGACCAGGCTGGCCTCGAACTCAGATCCACCTGTCTGTGCCTCCCAAGTGCTAGGATTAAAGACGTGGGCCACCATCCACCCAGTCCCTAATTATTGTTCTTTAGAAATTTTTTTTTTTTTTTTTTTTTTTTGTTTTTCGAGACAGGGTTTCTCTGTGTAGCTTTGCGCCTTTCCTGGAACTCACTTGGTAGCCCAGGCTGGCCTCGAACTCACAGAGATCCGCCTGGCTCTGCCTCCCGAGTGCTGGGATTAAAGGCGTGCGCCACCACCGCCCGGCTGTTCTTTAGAAATTTTTTAAACATCTTTTTTTTAATTGTTTCTTTGGGAATTTCACATCATGCACCCCAATCTCCCTCATTTCCTAGTCCCTCTATTTCCACCCTTCACCTTCGCAGTGTTCTCCCTGCAAAAGAAAATTTTAAAAAATGAATTAAAACAATATAAAACAAAACAAAACACTTCTCCATCTTTCCTTCCTCTCCATTATCTCTGTATTCATCTCAGTAGCATTGGGAGCTGCAGTGTGTCACACAGTAGTCCCTTTTGTCCAAACAGCTTTACTTACAAGTGTTCATTGCAACGAGTTGGTCTGGTTCAAGGCCTCTGGCTTCTAGTGCACCATCAATACTGGACCCTCACCAAAACTCCTCTTGGATATCTTGCTATTGCCCTAAGTCACAGAGATCCTGAAGCTAGGGTTCCTATAGACCAGTCCCTTCAGGCACTCCAGAAGGTCATAGATGGAACAGATGTTGGGGTGGACCAACTCAAAGCCCTGGATGTGGGCCTGGGTGGTAGCTGAGTTGGTTAGCCTGGACCTCCACTGGGACTGCCCACCTCAGGCAAAGGGTGGAGCCAGCTCTCCTGCACCCACACCCTCTGAGTCTTCTCTCTTGTGTGCATGTTGAGAGTGGGGCCAGTTTTCCCAGGGCTGAGGTCATCAGGGCCAGCTCTCTCAAGGGCTCGTGAGGAGTGGGACCAGCTCTCCTGTGAGGGGCCCCAGATCTCCCAGAGTCAGGGAAGGGTGTGACTGGATTGGCATCCCACACTCCCAGACACCAGCATGGCCACAGGTGGCGGTCTAGACCCTGGGCATCCGTGTGGCTTTTGGTGGCAACAGGGGCCATAGACATCAACACAAACCCCTACTATAAGACCATTGACCCAGACATGGCCCTGGGCAGCAGCCCAGGCCCGGATGGCACCATGGTCCTTGGTGGCATTGCAGGACACTCAGATCAGCAAGGCACAGTGGCAGCATGGCTTTTAGACATCAACATGGCCTCAGGTGGAGCCCAGTTCCTAGGCATCTGCATGGCCTTCAGTGGTAACAGGAGCCATGGACATCCACATAGACCCTGGCTGTGGTAGGGCCATGGACCCAGACATAGCCCTAGGCAGTAGCCTAGGCCCAGATGTCACCATGGCCCCAGGTGGGAGCTCAGGCCACCCACATCAGTTTGTTCCTCACCACCTTTGATTCTTCAGTTCTGCCTCTCTCCATAGCACATGAACTGCTTCTCTTCTTTTTCTCTCCCATTTCCCCACTCATCATAATGGCACCTGCCTGCCTGATGCATGGAGGCACTGGGCAGCTCTATGGGTGTCTTCCACCTACCTAGGCTGAGCCAGTGCACTGGGCAGGCCTGTGGGTGTATTCAGGCAGCCTGCTGGACCTTAGAAATTCTTGCAGCATTTGTTGACAGGTAACAACTTCTTTGACTAGAGAGAGACTGCTTGGAGTGGAGAAACTTGGGGCTGAGATTTCGCATTTTAAATGATCACATAGCATTTGATATTTTATGAAGGGCTTTCTGATGGCTCGAGATCCTTTGAAACAAGTGACTTCACTTTTTTTTTTTTTTTTGTCTTAAATAATCCTCTACAACAAAACTCTAAGGCAGGGGTCACAAATCCCCGACTGTAAATGGGATGATGGAGGCTTACCGGGGTCAGTTGACTTGCCCACAGTCACACAGTTAAATGCAAGTTCAGGACTTAAACCCATGCCTTCATCATACCCTGTCTAGCAGCTGGATCCTCACTGGCACCTAGAGATCTGGCCTGTAGCAGTAGGATCTGCAAGCCACACTTACAGCCCCTTGCTAAATGCCATGGGGGAGGGGACTGGGGTGATGACTCCCCAGGTACTGTAAGCATGAGGACTCCATTTCTCAGAACCTATGCAAAACAAGATACAGTACTGCACACCTGTGGTGAGATGGAGGTGGAGACAAGCCACTCCTCAGGAGCTTGGGGGTGGGGCTGGGAGGGGGAGGGCGGTTGGCTCAGTGTCAGATGGCAAAGAACGCTGCATCAGACAAAGTGGAAGGAGAAGACTGAGAGCTGAGGTTGTCCTTTGACCTACACACATGTGCTGTAACACACACACACACACACACACACACACACACACACACCCTCACCATGCATGCTGCCATGGGAAGTACAGATAATATCCTGACTAGATCTTCTTTATATTACAAATGGAGAGACGAGACATTCACAGGCTAGTGAGTTCACAATGGAAGGAATTTGGTCCACTGGTTCAGTTGGAAGTGAGGTTTTTTTGTGCTCAAGATATGGAGCTCAAGATATGGAGCACACCGACAAAATAGAGGAAGCAAGAGAAGTCGTATCTGCCCTGCTCAGCTCCATCCCCATTCATCTGTCACCCGAACTCTCAGTCTTGGATGTCCCCAGTGCCACAGAAAGTTCTTTCTCTCTTTTTCTTTTACTTGACATGCGTGTGTGTGTGTGTGTGTGTGTGTGTGTGTGTGTGTGTGTGTGTGTGTTTGCTGAGGGCTGGGGAATTGATGCCCAGCCTCTTCCCAGCATTCTTATCACTATGATTTGTTGAGTTTCCTAATCACCTAAGTACTGGTCAGCAAGCTGAGGAGGGATGTTGGGGCCGGTGTAGCACCTTCCTCCTCCTTCCTCAGCACTGTTATCCCCATTTCAATTCAAGGGGCCCAGCAGCCTGCATCAGACTATATCAGCTCCATTTCCCTCCAAGATTAATAATTATGACATTAGAAGGGTGATCTGTTGCAATTCAGCCTTTCTATTTGCAGGCTTGCGGCTGCATATCAATGGCGTGATTAGGCAAATGAAATCAGATTGGCACTGTTAGGAAATATTTACATGGCCAGAATGCATATGCTTCAATCTCATTGTTCCCATTATTAAGCCATTTTATAATCTCATAACATTTAGACTCACACTTTGCATTTCTAATTAACTCGAGCAGCGCCTTCGCTGGGAATTAATTGCAACTTGTGCATTCTTATACACACAAACTTGCTGGGGAACAAACTCTGGTTGGCAGTCATGTAACTCACCCCAACATGGACTCTTGAGCTGACTCCTGCTGTAC
The DNA here is from genome assembly GCF_007827085.1 of Peromyscus californicus insignis. Taxonomy (NCBI): domain Eukaryota; kingdom Metazoa; phylum Chordata; class Mammalia; order Rodentia; family Cricetidae; genus Peromyscus; species Peromyscus californicus. The sequence goes on from NW_026294402.1 coordinate 34,913,303, forward strand.
GCCAGCCTCACTGCCAGTTGGGAAAAGTGGCGGGGGACGTTGGTTTTCATTAAAATCGGGCAGCAAATCGCATGCAAGAACAGTCTGAGTGCAAGGGTCCCCATGGACGGACTTGCCTTCTTCTCACAGCCGCTCATAAACAAACTGTTGGATGTGGGGCAGTGGATTTCAGCCTCGGGAATTTAATGAATCAATAACACTGCTAAAATAATAACAGCAGCACCAACATCTGGAATGCCTAAGTTGCTGTCCTTCAAGCTATTGGGTTGCCTTTCTCTTTCTTTCTTTCTTTTTCTTTCTTTCTTTCTTTCTTTCTTTCTTTCTTTCTTTCTTTCTTTCTTTCTTTCTTTCTTTCTTTCTTTCTTTCTTTCTTCCTTCCTTCCTTCCTTCCTTCCTTCCTTCCTTCCTTCCTTCCTTCCTTTCTTTCTTTCTTCCTTCCTTCCTTCCTTCCTTCCTTTCTTTCTTCAACTTTAATCTATTTATTTTGAGTCAAGGTCTTATGTAGCTCAAGCTAGCCTCAAACTAGCTGAAGATGACTTTGATCTCCTAGCTGATGATCCTCCTGCTTTTATTTCTCAAGTGCTGGGATTATAGCTGTGCACCACCACACCCAAGTAGTTATTTATTTCTAAAACAGGGTCCAACTATCCAGCCTAAGCTGACTTGGAACATACTATATGGTTCAGACTGATTTCAGATTGGCCAATCTCCTGCTCAACCTGCTCAACCTCATGAGTCCTGAGATTAAAATCATATATTACCATATCTGGTTTGTGTTGTCTCAATTTACAGTTGCTTCTGTATGAAGAGTGTGCTGTACATTTCACACCTCAGGGTTGGTCAGTTAACATTTGAATATCTCTGGTCAAAAGTGCATTACCCTTGAAGTGGCTGATGACTGCACTTTAGTGATATTTGTTTTCTTTTTATTTATTTTTTATTTTTATTTTTATTTATTTATTTATTTATTTTGGGTTTTTAAAGACAGGGTTTCTCTGTGTAGCTTTGTGCCTTTCCTGAAACTCACTTGGTAGCCCAGGCTGACCTCGAACTTACAGAGATCCACCTGGCTTTGCCTCCCGAGTGCTGGGATTAAAGGCGTGCACCACCACCGCCCGGCGATCTTTATTTTCTTTTATCACAGAGTTTTTATTAATAGTCACAATTAATGTTAGAAGTTGTTTTTTTTCTGGCCAATAGAACGTTGTTCATGGTATATTGAATAGACATATTGACAAGGCACTTTCATGAATGAAGAGGAAGCTTTGAGCAGCCTAAACCTTCTACACCAGTGCCCTTAGTCTAAACTTTTTCCTGGTCCCGTTTGAAGAGGCTTACAGAGATGTGGCTGTCCGGTTCTGTTGAGATGTTATCTGAACCCAGGGGAGTGAACATGGCTTGCAAAGTGCTCATAGGAGTTGTTCTCAACTGCAGAGAATGGTGCGCACCCTCCTCACCCTTCCAGAGACTGCCCACGTGTGTGAGGGCGCGACTAGCATCTAGTGGGTAGAAGCCACAGATGTTGCCCAAACTTCTTACAATACTGAAGGCAGCCTCTACAACAAAGAATGGCCCAGGGACCGGAGAGATGACTTAGTGGTTAAGAGTACTGGCTGCTCTTCCAGAGGACCAGAGTTCGATTCCCAGCACCCACAGGGCAGCTCACAAACATCTATAACTCCAGTTCCCAGGGTTCTGATGCCCCTTTTCTGGTCGTTGAAGACACCAGACACAGAAAGTAAAGGTGCACAGATATACTTACAGGCAAAACACTCACCTATATAAAATGGAAAAGAAAAAGAACAGCCCACCCTGAAATGTCAGCAGCCCTGAGAACTGGAACCTGCACACAGAGAGCTTCATCGTCGTAAGCCACAAAACTGGCTATCTAAGGGTTTTACACAGAATTGCTGAGGTTTGTGTGTGGCTGAGTTAATGTCTCTTTCCTCGTAGTATTTATCTGGTGATGAAGCTGTCGATGGAGAGATAAGGAGCCTGTCCCTATCTCAGCTGGAGATGGGACATTACAATTGTCTGTCAAGAGAATCTAGTAATGGGACTCGTCAGATGGCTCAGTGAGGGAAGGCGTTAGCCACAATGGTCTGGAATTCACCATGCTCCTGCCTCAGCTCTTCAGTGCTAGGATGTCAGGCTGTGCCCTCACACTTAGCTGTTTTCCATAATCTCAATCCAAGTCATGCAAACCTCAGCGGGAGTCACCTGTCATGATTTGTCTAAAGATCTTTCAAGGATTTTATCCTCAGTGTCTGAGGGATTACAGACTAAGTGGCCATGGATAAATTATCTAGTCTAGGGCCGGGCGGTGGTGGTGGCGGTGGTGGTGGTGGTGGTGGTGGCGGCGGCGGCGGCGGCGGCGGCGCATGAGGCAGTTGGATCTCTGTGAGTTCAAGGCCTGCCTAATCTACAGAGTAAGTTCCAGGATAGGCTCCAAAGCTACACAGAGAAATTCTGTCTCAAAAGACTTAAAAAAAAAATCTAGTCTAGAGGTTTCTAAATGCAGGCATTATAGATCAACAAAGCTTCAAAAATAATTATTTACTTAGATGTTTTCCAATAAAAATATTCTCAAAAGTATTATTATTAATATCAGTTTATTGAAAAAGGCTATTTTAATAGTAGAAAACAGAAAGGGTACAGTTTATTTCCTTATTCATTCCACATGTATTTATGGGTTGCCTATATGTACACGTGTCTTCTGGGGGTTGGTGATAAAACCGAGAACAAGGATGTCCAAGTGCTTGCCTTCTTAGAGCTCATATGTTCTGACATTAGAATAAAGGCTAGTTTGGTATGGGGGCACATGGCTTTAATATCAGCACTCCAGAGGCAGAGGCAGTCTGACCTCTGTGAGTTCCAGGCCAGCCAGGGCTACATGATGGGACCTTGTCTCGTATAAGACAAAGTTTGAAGGAATGTTTCTATTGGCCACATTGTATTCCTTTAGGTTTTCCAACTTTGCCATGTGTCAGCACTGGTACAGAACCCATTGTCTGGGAAAGGGAGCTCCAGCTCACTGCTTCTAGGGATAAAGCATTGAAACTGAGAACAAAATGTGAGGGGATGCTGGAGTCTCCTCAGAGCAGGGTTCAAGGCTCAGGTAAGAAGTGAATTCACTGTGCCTGAGCAGACTGATGGGAACAGCTCTCTCCCTGTCTTTTGGTTCCACATTACTTTGCATTGACGACTTTTCCTCTGCCTCACAGGTGAGTTTAAAGAGTGGTTTAAGAGGTCACCCAGAAAGGCAGAAACAGCTATAGATCCAAACCCCAGCTCCTCGATTTTTCATGCATGGATGTATTCATTGGCCAAGCTTGAGTCATTCCTGTTCAGAACACAAGAGGCCAGAAGCACAGAGTCTCCAAAGCCCCGGCAGGAGCGACCTTTTTCACCTTTCCCCTAGCTCTTGGGGGTCTTCAAAGTCATCCTTCCCCAAATCCTCAGCACAAATCATGTAACAAGTGTGCACGGTGACTATCTCGTGTGTTCAGAATTGCCCATCAGACTTGGGAAAGGAAAGAGAATGTCTCAAACATGGCAAGATTCTATTGTGAGAGGGAAGGAGAGGGAGAGCCAGGCTAGAGAAGCAGGAGCACTAGAGGGAGTTCCACAGTCTAAGGCTGATATCAGCCTTGGCGCATACGCAGACTCTCCTTATGCATCCATGTTGATCGCCACTCTTTTCTCGATACTAAGGAAACAGAATCAGCCCAGCCGTCCGTCAACAGATGAACTGATAACAAAAATGCGGTGCATAGGCACAATGGAATTTTACTCAGCCATAGAGTCGAATGGAATTGTGAAATTTGCAGGACATTGGACGGAGCTGGAAAATAACTATATTAAGCAAGGTAACACAGACTCAGGAAGACGAACATAGTATGTTCTTTCTCACGTGCTGATCTGAGCTTCTAATCGTTAAATATGTGTGTCTTGGTGGGAAAGTGGGAAGGGGTGCAGGAGGCTGCAAAAGGGGGGGCTTTAAGGGAGGTGGTCAGGAAGATAATAGTGGAAGGGGGAACAGTGGAGGCGAAAGGGGATCGCATGGGAGGGAGGGCAGGGAGATGAGGCCAGAGCTGAGCAGTGAGTGTGAGGGCTGGGAATCACCTAAGATACGTATGAAAATTCCAGGTGGAATCCTGCTATTTTGTAAGCCCACTAGAAATATTTAAATAAATAAAAAGAAAGAAATTTGAGGGTACCATCCCTCTGCTAGGTCACTGAGGCCATCCCAGACAAAAAGATCAGCATCCTTGTCCTGGCTGCAAGGGGTAGGGAACAAATGTCCCCGTCTACTTTGTGTGAGTGGGGTCAGTTAGTTTTGCCTTAGAGGAGCAGTTCTCAACCTGTGGGTCTTGACCCCTTTGGGGGCCAAACAACCCTTTTTCACAGGGGATGCATATCAGATATTCACATTATAATTCACAACAGTAGCAAAATGACAGTTATGAAGTAGTAACAAAAATAATTTTATAGTTGGGGGGGTCACCACAACTCGAGGAACTGCATTAAAGGGTCGCAGCATCAGGAGGGTTGAGAACCATTGCCTTAAAGAAAGGGAATTCTGGCTGGCTAAGATCTTTATGAGACATCAGGTTTTCCCTTTGGACCCCGAGTAAGGCTGTGTCCACAGAATTTCTGCTGGCTTCCATTACACAGGACTCCTCTTCCTCCTCCCAGGGCTGTGCAAACCTGGCACACCCGAACACCTGGCACACACACACTTTCCCCACCTCACCGCCATGGTCAAGTGTGGTATGTGCACAAGTCTGACCTCCGTGACTCACGCAGTTTTCACTGATTGTAGAGTGCATTCCTGGTCAACTAATGCGGCTGCCTGTCACCAAGAAGGGCGGGTGACAGGATCAAGCAATGGCTCAGGCCTAGGTCTTTCTGTTGGGCCTTTAGAACTGTCGAGTAACTTGCTTTGGTTTCAGATGAGGTCTACTTAATGTAGCCCAGGTAGACTTCAAAATGCCAATCCTCCTGCCTCTACCCTCTGAGTTCTATAACTTCAGGTGCTTGCTACCACACCTTGCTCTGTGAAATATTCTCTTATTTTTTATTCTTATTACTAATTATTGTGTATGTTGATGGCATATGCATGCATGTATGTGTGTGGGGTACATGAACATGCCACGGCATGTATATGGAGGTCAGAGGACAGTTTGGTAGAGTCACTTCTTTCCTTTCAACCTTCTGTGTGTCTTGAGGATCAAACTGGGGCCCATCAGGCTTTCTCTGCAAACGCTTTTTGTTGTTGAGCCATCTCGCTGGCCCTCCTTTTATTCTTTAGGTTAGGGTTAAAAAAGGAAATGGTGTTCCCAATTCCCATCGGTAGTGACTGAATATGAAACGGGAATTCTGGGAAGCATGGCTGGAGGGGAACAGCTTCCTTGGAATTCAGGCTTGTCACGGGTCACCTCCAACATGCAGAGTTGAGAGCTAATCTTTTGCATAGAATTATCATGCTTTTCAGTGTGTATGGTGTATATGTTTGGCAGAGTTTCTCTTGTCTATAAATGTTGGAGTGAATAATCAGTGAGAAAATACAATATGTGTTTCTATCTGACATTGTTCACACCATACTTGGACTATTAGGCTCAATTCAAGGGAAGCATGATTTTAAACTATATAGATTCACAAGGGACTAAAAAAACATTAGGAATAATGGTGCAAGATTTGAGAATATGCATTTGGAGCAAAAGAACACTTAGAGAAGCTGGCAGAATGTTTTCGTTTCCTGTTTTTGCTTTTGCCTTTGTTTCTCAGACAAGGTCTTGCCATGTAGCCTAGGCTGGTTCCAAATTCACTATCCTGTCCCAGCTTCCCAGTGTTGGGATTACAGGCATGCAGTGCCATGCCTGGCCTTGAGTGGTTGGCATTGGTTTTAATATTGGCAAAACTTCTCTGTGATAAGTGTGGCATTCTAAAAGACACCAGTGTCAGAATGGGAATCACCAGTTGAGGTTGTGTGGAAGTAAACTGAGACCTCCTATGGGAAAGACATTCAAGTGAGTTAGGTGTTTCCGATGGGTGGAGATTGGGCTAGATATCCTTCAAGGCTGTGTTTTGCAACTGAATTATTTGTGTGAGATTTGGTTCTCTCTCTCTTCCTGCCGCCTTCCCGCTCTGTATTTTTTTTTAAGTGGGAAGAACGTGGAAGAGACCATCTTCTGTGGGTACACTCACTATTTGAGAGACTGAGAACATGTAAAGATGTGTGTACACATAGTGGTGTTGTGATTTCCATTCAACAATATTCCCATATCAGATGCTACACCGACTATTTCTGTGTATTGTCTCATTTAAAGCTCTCAGCCATCCTTTGGGGAAGGAGAAGCCATTTATTTATGTCTCCACTTCACAGAGGAGGTTCCGTGGGGATAACATACCCCGAACCACACAGCTAGGGAGAGCTGGGGTGTTCCTCCTAGGGTGTTGGATGGCCAGCCTCTTAAATTAGGATGTGCCCCTTGTGTTTAAATACAGAGACTCACTCTGAGACTGCACAGGCATCACAGAAGCCCGTGTCAAAAGGCAGAGCCACATAAATACCTGCTGCTGCCGCATTAAAACAAATGTCCATCTGGGCTGAGGAGATAGATGGCTGGGGGAAAAAAAGGTCTTGCTGTACAGGCTTGAGAACCTGAGTTCAACCCCCCAGAGCTTGCATAAAAGCCGAATCTGTAGCGCAGGTGTCTGGCATCCCAGTGCTCCTTACAGGGAGCTGAGAGGCAGAACCAGGAGAACCCTTAGAAGCTCAAAGGCCAACTCACTAGCCTGGTGTATGGAGCAAAGAGAACAACATCAAGCAAAGTAGAAAGGGGGCGGGAACCAATACCTGAAGTTGTCCTCTGACCTCCACACACCACACTTGTCCCCATTGACACACACACACACACACACACACACACACACACACACACACACACACTCTGCAGATGTTGGGTGGGGCTGGAGAATCGGAAGCTTAGCCCCTCCCCTGAGCCAGGGCCCCTCCTCCATCCTCCTCCATCCTCCTTAAGGATCCACTTGCCTCAACTTCAAGGGGCTTAGAGCTTATGGCAGCGATGGGTCCGAGGTTCATCAAACAGGATAAACAACCTTCGACCTTTAGTTGCTTCGGTACACGAAGCTTTCTTCGGCTTACTTGATAGGTGTGTGTTTTGTGTCTGTACACGCACGTGCGCCTGTGGAGATTTCCGTTTTGTTTTCCTAATGGCTGGTATTGGCAGTGGAGTAGCTGGACTCCTTCCAGCAGGTAGAAGCTTCCAGATGAATGGGGGTGGCTAAATGAGAGGCCGTGCTTTTCTTAATTTGTCTCAAACAATCACTTAATGGGCACGGGAGATTCCCGTGAAATGGGTGAATAGCTTCCGTCCATTTTCCCCAGCCCTCACTGAACTAAAGCCCACTAGCTTTTAAGATACAGACAGCAAATAAATAAATAAACAAATAAATAAGGGGGGGTGTCTTTATCCTCACACACCAAATCTGTGCGCCAGTAAAGTGCAGGCCCTGACAGGAATTTCAATTATTTAATCAAAAAGAAAATGAAAGAGGTCTTAAGTGTTGCGATACGGAGACAGCCTTTTCATAGACCAATCTAGCGAGCGCGCACATTGAATATGAAGCAAAATGGAAGGAAATTAAGGCAGCTCCGGCTTAAATCATGTGATTGCAAATAGTAAATTAGTTTCTCGATGTTTTCATTTAAGTGTTTAAGTGGAAGGTTTTATTCCTAATGTAGTGTAGTGACACAGAAGAGAACCCTCGGCCGACTGCCGCTTCCCCATCCTGGCAACAACGGGTGCATTTGCCCTGGGGAGGGAGAGGGAGGGATGGAGAGGGCCGGGGACGCGGAGCCGCGCTCGCGTTAAGGCGCTTTTGTTTCGAATTGCTACCGAAGTAGCTTTCACAGCAAACTCATTAATCCAGCAGATGAGCAACGTCTGTTGAAAATGTACTAAGCGAAACGCATTTAATTTGGAAGGGAAATCAGGGGCCGCATTAGTCAGAGCGTATAAATGGCCACATCAGCCATTCGGCTTTTTTTTTTTTTTTCTTTTTTTGCTTTTATTTATTTATTTATTTATTTTGATGTGGACACGCTGAATTTGTGCTTAACGGTCGGGAGAAGCCGGTCATCACAAAGCTTGAGATCAAACCAGGCCGTCTGCTGTCACAGGCTTCTTTCTGGGTGGTTTAGACCGGCTGGAAGCCTAGTCGCTTAGCTAGGCGCCTGGGGTCCTAGAGGAGGTCTCCGCAACCTCCGGGGAAAGTACTAATTGGGTTGGACTCAGTTGACCTCTGGCTGGTGCAACAAGTAACCAGGGTCATTTCTTTGTAAATGAGCATCCCTTTGTGTTTGTAATTAGCTTTGATTATTCGTCTAAGAGCTTACAGCCCTGAACAGCGAGGAGGTCAGGCGCTGGGCTTCCCTCACTGCACCAACAGCAAGTGGACTTCCAAAGACAAATTAGGCGATGGGGCCCCTTGGACAGTTCACGGGTGGGACTGGGGAGTCAGGAGGCCTGTGGTTTTAGACCGACAACTCCCTGACCCTTCCTCAGTGACCCCCAGGCTTGGCTAGTGCGCATTCATCCACCGCCCACCTCCTCCAAGAAGTACTCCTTGCTTATGTCCTGTCAAGAAATCTCTTTTTTTTTTTTTTATCTCAAGACTCCTAGAAAGGTTTTGGTCTGTGGCGTTTTCTGAGTACTATGTGCTGAATATATACTAACGTCTACCATTGTTTAACTTTTGTGATTGAATATTATTATCAAATCAGAATGTTATAGTTATCAATCTTCTGTCCTGAGTCTTATTTAAATTCAGACATGGTGAAGTTCCACCCGTATTTAACAATCTCTCCCTGTTTGTCTCTGTCTGTCTGCCTGCCTCTCTCCTTCCTCTCCTTCCCTCCTTTCTTCCCATACTGCTGTGGGTTGAACCCAGGGTCTATTCAAACTAGGCACAATCTGTACTACACCCACTCCTGTGCTAGACCCCCAGCCTGCCCCCTCTGTGATTTTTCTTTGTTTATTGTAGCCTTAGCTGGCCTGGAACTCTCTGTGCAGACCAAGCTGGCCTCCAACTCACAGAGATCTGCCTGCCTCTGACTCCTGAGGGCAGGGATTAAAGTCATGCAAATATGGGCTCAGATTCCCTCTGGTGCCCAGTGTGGGCCTTGAACCTATGCCCCTGAAACTAAGAGTCTCAAGCTCAGTTGGGTGGTGGTAGCACATGCCTTTAATCCCAGGAAGGAGGATCTCTGAGTTCGAGGCTAGTGGGGTCGTTCCAAGAGTGAGTTCCAGGATAACCAGGGCTACACAGTGAAACCCTGTCTCAAAAAACAAAACATAAAACAAACAAACAAATAAACAAAAATTTCTTATTCTTAAAAGCATCCTTTGTTGTTGGATTGTTGGTTCAAAGCAGGGTCCAATTTAAAGACCACTAGTGTGTGACTTTCTCTCGCTCTTTTTTTAAAAATGACTTTTAATCTTATTATTATTATTTTTTTGGTGTGTGTGTGTGTGTGTGTCTCTCTCTCTCTGTGTGTGTCTGTGTCAATGGGATAGCTTACAGGAGTCGGTTCTCCCCCACCCTAAGATCAAACTCAGGTCTTCAGCCTTGGTGGCAAGCACCTTTACCCACAGAGCCATCTCATCACCCTTGATCTCAGCTCTTAAGTCGCTGGTCCTCACTATATTTCTGTTTTCCTCATTCCTGACTGAAGGATTGCAGGAATTCCCCAGTGTGGTATTGCATCTCCTGAATCTGTCAGGCTGCTTCCATGCAGTATAGTTTACCTTGTTTTCTGTCCTTTGTGTGTCCTATAATAACTTGAACTTAGTTATAACCCTAGTTTAATTAAGAGTAAACATTTCAATCCAAATACTTTTTTTTTTTTTTTTTTTTGGTTTTTCGAGACAGGGTTTCTCTGTGTAGCTTTGCGCCTTTCCTGGAACTCACTTGGTAGTCCAGGCTGGCCTCGAACTCACAGAGATCCGCCTGGCTCTGCCTCCCGAGTGCTGGGATTAAAGGCGTGCGCCACCACCGCCCGGCCCAAATACTTTTTTATTTTGTTCTAAGATGGAGATCTTCTGGTTTCTGAGGAGTATGTAGTCCAGGCTGGCCTTGAAGTCACTTTTCTCTTTAGTACCTGCAGCACTGGGATGATAGATGGGTACCACCACACCTAGCTTTGGTGCGAATACTTTATAGCCACATCAGTTAACACCCTGAGTACACAGAGCCTGATTCTCTCAGGCTTAGTTGATGCTAAGCTTGATCTTTGGCTTGAATGGCTAGCAAAAGGTTAGACTTTCTATTTAATAGTAAGTGATCTGTTGATGCAAGCTTGAGCTTTCCTGTTTTACAATCCCAATCATAAAATGTCCCAGGAGCTTGGGTTAGAGCTTTCTGTAGTACCTGGTGGTGCAAGGTACACAGTAACACTCTAAGTATTGGTGGAAGGGTGGAGGTAAGTGAATACATAGGATTTAAGTGGCTGGATTTTCACAATCAGCACGAGGAGAAGTACTGCAATTCTGGCTGTGACTGATGTGTCTCTGACAGGGTCCCCTACCTCTGGGAGTTACGGAAAGCTAACTCTCCACTAGATGTAGAGACTCTGGTTTCAAGGTTCTGCTTTCTTACTGTTTTTCAGTGTGACTTCAGATAGATGAATCCCCTCCTGTGGAATCTATTTGTACTACAAAGACTACCAAAAAGAGATATTTCCGAGGCTCCAAGGATTTACTAATCTTGGCATTCTAAGATACACACACCAAATAGTTGGAACCTGCAGATATACTGTTTTTAAGATGTACTTTATTATTTACTTATTTGTATGTGTGTATTTACATATGTGAGTGGAAATGCCTGAGGAGGCCAGAAGAAGGCACTAAATCTCCCGGAACTAGAGTTAGAGTGTGAGCTGCCATGTGGGTGCTAGGAATCAAATCCAGGTCCTCTGGAAGAGCAGCAGGTGCTCTTAATTTCTGAGCCATCTCTCTAGCTCCAAGCATGTAGATTTAAACCCACTTGCATCTGGACCTTCCCTGAGCACTATAGACCAATGATATTTAATAAGGTTGTCATAGCAACCACCCTCCCCACGTCTTCTTACCTGATAGCAAGCCAGTCCACCATCATCAAACTCCATTGCTACCTAGGATTAGCGTGTCCACTTTCCCCTCAAGCACAGTAATATCTTCCAGGGTGATGTTTCATTTATGCATTTACTTATTCACTTACTAATTCAGTAGTTACTCTGCATTCACTGAGCCCCGACTGTGTGTAACACCACACACCTGATGCTTGGGATGTGTTGTATCCCAATAATTGGCCTTCCTTATTTGGAGTTTCCAGACTAGAGAGGGAGACAAAGAGGCAGTTACAATACATGAAAACATATGTCAGACGTGTGTGGTAGCACAGAAAGGGTACCTAACTCCCAGGAGCATCAAGAAAAGACTCTAACATTAAATGACTTTTTGGGGGGAATTGATGTGTTAGCTGAGAACTGTATGGATGGAGTGAGAGTTGGTAGAAAAATAAATAAATGTTCCTGGTAGAGGTATAGTATGTATTAACACTTAAAGAGAGAGAATGGGACTGGAGAAATGACTCAGCAGTTAAGGGTGCTTACTGCTTTTCCAGAGGACATGGGTTCAGTTCCCAGCATCTACATCAGGCAGCCCACAACTGCCCATAACTCCAGTGTCAGGAGATCTAACACTCTGGCTTTTGTGGGTACTTTCACACACATGATGCATATAAACTCACAAAAGCATGTACTGAACATCAATAAAAATAAATCTTTAAAAAATTAAAGATGAGGGACTGGAGAGATAGCTCAGCGGTTAAGAGCACTGGCTATTCTTCCTGAGGTCCTGAGTTCAATTCCCAGCAACCACATGTTGGCTCACAACCATATGTAATGAAATCTGGTGCCCTCTTCTGGCCTGCAGACAGAACACTGTATACATAATAAATAAATTACAAAAAATTAAAGAGAGATAATGAGGTGTCTTAGAGTTTAGCATTGAGAAATCATCAAATGTTATTGTTTTGTTGACAAATATACACAACATACTAAGAGGATTTTCAGCATTAACTGATACAATAAGATTTACATTTTGAATCAACCTTCAGGCCAGAGAAGAAGGGATTGGAGAGACAGACCAAAAAAATGATTCCAAAGCAAAGGGCATGTTATTTGTATTTATATCTAAGATAATACTGTCATATATAGCTGGTATCCATACAAAGTGACATGGACTTTATTTTATTTTATTTTATTTTATTTTTAACAAATGAGAGGTTAGTTGGCTACTAACTGAAGGGACTTACATCTGGAAACACCAAAATTTAAATGTGTGGATTTACCAATTTCTTTTTTCTAATTCCTTCTGTACATAGAAATGAGATACAATTAAACCTTTTAAAAATATTGCTTTATTTCTCTCTCTCTCTCTCTCTCTCTCTCTCTCTCTCTCTCTCTCTCTCTCGTGTGTGTGTGTGTGTGTGTGTGTGTGTGTGTGTGTGTGTGCGTGTGTGTGTGTGAGCGCGCACGCATGCATACATGCCCACAGAGGACAGTAGTGGGGCTGGAACCCTTAGAGATGGTGCTACAGGCATTTGTGAGTTGCCTGGTGTGTGTGTGTGTGTGTGTGTGTGTGTGTGTGTGTGTGTGTGTGTGCTAGGATCCAAAGCCCCTTCCTCTGATAGAGCCGTAGCACTCTTAACTGCTGAGCCATCTCTCTAGCTTGAGATACAACTTCTCAGAGCGTCACTATGTGAGGGTGCAGATCCGCTCAAATAACCTTCGTTGTCCCCGGTTGTATCTATTTTTCCTCAAGATCTACCTCTGGTGATCTTCACATACCCAGCCATACTTCAGATACTTCCAGAAATATTTGCTGTGATTTTGCTAATCTCCATATCCTGCAAGCAAACCGTGTTCCACCCCACCTGTGAGCATCTGTTTATATGACTCATGTGAGCTGGAATCAACCCCACTGAAATATTCCAGAGCCTCCCAGTCCTTATAGGCTCAACTCCATTCTCCACATGCATTGTGCTTGACATATAATTTGAACAAAATTTCAAAACAAAGCACAAAGCAAGAACAAAAATTTATTTCTTAATATATAAACAAAAGCGTGATTTGGTGGAAAGAGCTCGATCTCTGGACTTGTATAGGCCTGTGTTTGAATCCTCTTCTGCCACCGACTAGCTGGAGGCCTTGGAAGGCCCCTCACTGATCCTCCATTCCTTGAAATGTGAAACTAAATTAATTGTGTTACATTGTAGCCTGGATTAGTGTGGGAGCACGAAAGCACCAGATGCTGGGAGGAAGCTATTTATTGCCCTTGGCATTCACTAGGTTTCCTATTTCCAGACAGTCTTTTAAAGCTTTACACATTCACTTCACAAAATACTTCCTACAATAGGTTGTGGTGTAGCACTTTCCTCTGAGACATTCCACCAATCCAGAAAGCTGAGAAAGTAAGGAAAAGGAAGTCCCTGAAACTGACTAACTACACTAGCCATGTGATCTTGACCTTACAACTGTTCCTAAGAGATTTCCATGTTTCATTATCCATAAAATAATAAAAGTTATGCAGAACAGATATATGTTGAATAATATAAATGGAAGAAACTCATCCTAAAGTTACCCAAAGAGCTATTATTGGGATAGTAAAAAGATTTTTTTTTTTTTTGAGGTAGTGTTTCATATATCCCAGGCTGGCCTGGAACTCACTATGCAACTGAAGATGACTTTGAACTTCTGATCTTCTTACCTCTACCTCTCAAGGGCTGGGATTTTACCACCATGCCTGTTGAAAAACTCTTGTTAACACACTCCTTCAGATGATATTATCTCTATTTATATGTGTTTGAGGGCAGGGATGTGTTAGTTCTCTGAAATCACGGCTAATGCATACGAAAGCAAGAGTTGCACGATCCTTACTAAGGAATATAAGTTTACTTAAACATCATTATGTCCTAATTTGGGACCAATAATTTGCATAGATAAAATGAAAATCGTAATATAAGATGATTTGGGTATTTACTTTAAAGTAAAATGATCCTTTTTTCTGTGTTTTTACTTTTGAAATTTTAATGTTTTTTATGCTTTATACTTAAAACATCCAAAAGGGGCAGAGGGGAAACACTTAATCCTCACTAAGTTCACAGCGCCTAGGTTGGTCCCTAGAGGCCACTAATGGGAGTGTCTTATGCATCTCTCCAAGTGATACAAGCATAGGTAATTAAGTTTGTTTTCTCTTCCTCCTCTCCTTGAAAACAGAAGTTCATATCTGGTGCTCAGCTTTTTTCACTTAGCCATGTGTCTCAAGGTTCCATTCATTCGAGTTCCTGTAATTTAGCCACGGTTTGCAGCCCGCAGGGAACTGATAATTTTGATCAAGTTGTTCTTCATCGAAGAGTTTATAATCCTTGCATGAATGTGGGAGAACAAGCATTTCCCACGATCCATCCACAGAATTCTTTAGTTGATTTTGATTTTGGGGATTTGTTAGTTGCGGCCCAGCATAGAGGCACTTGCCTTCACACCTGACCCTCAGAGTTCTACCCCTGGAATCCATATGGTGAAAGAAGGAACCTGGCTCTTGAAAGATGTCATTTCACTGCCACAAGAGAGCCATGCTGCTTGTCTCCTCCCCACAAAATAAATATATGTTTAAAAAAAAAGGTAGGCGGAAAATTTTTCTTATTGTCATCAAACTGACTTTATTATTTTTAATTTCATTTTAAAATTTTCCTTTCTTTCTTTTTGAGGTAGAGTCTTACTAAGTATCTCAGGTTAGCTTCAAATTCATAATTTAGCTGTCTCAGCCTCTTGAATGTTGGGATTATAAGAGTGTGCCAACATGACTGGCTAATATTTCTGTTTGCATCTTTTCAAATGTTTTGTGTGTGTGTGTGTGTGTGTCTGTGTCTGTGTCTGTGTACGTGTGTGTGTGTATGTATGTATGTGTGTGCATATATACTGTTTCTTTTTATCATTTTTTCCATTTTATTTATTTATTTATTTATTTTTATTTTTGTTTTTTGAGACAGGGTTTCTCTGTGACACAGTCCTGGCCATCCTGCACCTCACTCTGTAGACCAGGCTGGCCTCGAACTCACAGAGATCCACCTGCCTCTGCCTCCTGAGTGCTGGGATTAAAGGCGTGTGCCACCACTGCCCAACTCCTTTTTCCATTTTAAAATTATACTCTTTGGCTGTAGATATGGCTTAGAGGTTAAGAGTACATACTGCTCTTCCAGAGGACCTGAGTTCAGTTCCCATGTCTGGAGGTTCACAGTCACTGTAACTCCAGGGAATCTGATGTCATATTCCAGTTTTTAAATACCTCTGCTCACACGTACATACATATACATATACACACATAATCAATAATAAAAAATTATACTCTTGAGCCAGGTGTGGTGGCACATACTAGTAATCTCAGCATGGGCACTGAGAGTTTGAGGCCAGTCTTGGCCTCAGATTAAGTTAAAAACCTGCGTGGGATACATAGAGGGACCCCTGTTTCAAAACAACACAGCCTGTATCTTCCTACGACTTATAGGAATTTACACATAGTAAAGCACTCTGATTACTAATGAATCACAAGTACTTTCTTCCTGTTTGTGGTTTACCTTTTTTTTTATGTTACTTAAGATTATTTTTGCTATGTAGAATTAAAAAAAAATCAGCACAGCTTGTCTTACTGTTTTTTAATGGCTTCTAAATTTTTTATGTCACACATAGAATGCCCTTCCTTGTTTTAACTGTATTTATTTATCTTTTGATTGATGGATTGATTTTGAGACAGGGTCTCTCTAAGTAGCCCTGGCTGTCTTGGAATTCACTCTGTAGACCAGGCTGGCCTCAGACTCATGGAGATTCACTTGCTTCTACCTCCAGAGTCCCGGGATTAAAGGCGTGGGCCACCACTCCTGGCTGTGTTTTAATTTTATTGAACAAAGCTTTTTCAATATTTCCCCTTCTGTTTTAGGACTATATATCTTTGTGGTCATTGGAAAACAAATGCAATATTATTCCCTTAGAGTGATAAGACCTGTATTTCCTTTCTTTATCTAGTATCAACAAGAGTTAAAGGATTTAAATCAACTTGGCTTTATGAACAGTGTGTAACAACTAAGCAATTTAATAAAAAAAATGTACCAAATATCTACCTCTAGGCATGAATCTCTTTGGGGAAATGTTCACAAGCTCATCTCTGTTCCTAATAACAGAATTTGAAAGGGTCTTACAATTCATAATACCAGAAGCTGACCAACTATGAAAATAAACACACATATAAATATATTATCATACAAACCCAAATAAATAAGGAGTGAATATCTTTGGGCTAGGGAGATGGCTTAGCGTTAAGAGCACAAACTATTCTTGCAGAGGGCCAGTTTTGTTCCCAACACCTACATAGCATGGTTCACAACTGCGTGTAACTCTAGCCCGGGAGGATCTGACACCTCTGACAGCCACGGGTACTGGTAGATATTACCCACACACTAACACATGCATAATTAAAGATGATTAACTCCTTTTAAAAAAAATAAGACCTATGTAACTTAGTAATATGATTAGCAGTTCGTGTTGTGAAAGCTGTTTGCTGAACTCAGTTGTATTTTTGAGACAGGGTCTCATTAAACCCAGGCTGGTCTCCAGCTCATCTGGCTATCTCAGAAGTACCAATCTCCTGTCACCACCTCCTAAGTGCTGGGATTACAGACCTGCACGATCATGCCTGCATAACAGGGTATATAGAAAAGGCTTTTTGTTTGTTTGTGTTTGTTTTGTCTTTCAAGACAGGGTTTCTCTGTGTAGTCCTGACTGTCCTGGAACTTGTTCTGTAGACAAGGCTGTCCTTGAACTCAAAGATCTTCCTGCCTCTGCCTCTCAAGTGCTGGAATTAAAGGCATGCTCCACCATCGCCTGGCTTTTTTTTACCTTATCAACCATGCCCCTACCCCCACGGTAGTATATTTGGACACTCTTTCAAAATCTGATGGAGAAACGTAGAGCTACTGGTAAAAGGTAGATTAAAGGCCATTTTTATTCTATTGTGTATTTTTCAGGGATTTGAGAAATGGCATCAACTCTTTCACATTTGAAACTGAATTCTCTCTTCCAAGTTCCCCTTCCTAATAGATCATGAAATATGTTTTAATTTGAGATAGCCAAAGACAGCATTGGGAACTTCAGGAGAGAAATGGAAGATCTTAGAAATGGAAGATCCAAATGAGCAAACTGGATGGATTCTGTCCTTGACACATTAGAAATGCCGGGTTTTCAATCTCACATCTTTGAATGTGTTTCTCATGAGGGTTCACATCCTAATTTCCTGTACAAAAGCATTTGTTTTGAAGATGCATTTGCTAGAAGCATCCAGCGACTCCTGTTCTTTTTGTAGACATGTCATCCACTTTGGTAGTGCTTAAAATAAAGTACCCAGATAGAAGGTAGGCTGAAGCGGACAGCCAGCAATATAATACAAACTGTTATGAGTAAAGTGTGTTACTCAGATCCTGCTAAAATACATGTCTCCTTTATTTTGAAGGCAACTTAGCTAATGGAACCAGTCCTTCCTTTGATCATCAATAGGGCCATCTTTTTGGGAAACTAAGTCCCACCTCAGATGGCAGTTTTAGCTGAGGCTGACATGAAAGAGAGAGGGCCTGTTTAATTATCTATTCCCTGCAAAGCATGTCTTTTCTCTCTTTAAATGAATGATTCTCCAGCTAAAACCCAAGCAAGAATGTCATTGAATCCTAGATGGGGAGAGAGAGGATCATTTGATCTTTATTATTATTATTGTTGTATTCTTTTATTCTGGGCAACATATAGGATCTGGATTTGTGTCAGCCTTACAGCTACAGCTTTCTGGTTCTGAGTGACAGATTTTTTTTGACCAAGTGAGTGAGAATAAGATAAAACAAAATGTAACATGGATGCATTTATGAAACTTACCAAGGCTTGGAGAAAGGAGCCTTGTAGAGTAGATGCTCTGTGAATTCTTAATAATTAAGCATAGCGGTGAATGAAGGGCAAGCCTTGAGAATCTGTTAGGTTGGTTGCAGCAACTGCTTTTTATTTTTTTTGTGTGTCTGCCTACATTTGAAGGAAGTAAAAGAGAAGGCGGTGGTGAACTACAGGGCTGCTGTACAGTACGGTAACCTCAAACCTAGTATGGCTACAGAGCGCTTGAAAGAACTAGTGTGAATTGAGATGTGCAGTAGATGCAAAATAGACACTTCGCTTTAGTGGGAAGCCTTGCCTGGGACCTGTAATCCCAGAGCGTGTGAGGATCGAGTTCAAGGTTATTCTTGCCTGCATGTTGAGTTCAAAACCTATCTAGACTGCACGAAACCCTGCCTAGAAAACAAACAAGAAACGTAGTATGAAAAAGGATGCAAATAATATTTATATTCATCATATGTTGACTAATAATATCTGGGGTATATTGGGATTAAATATAGTACACAAATATTTGTTTTAATTTTTATTTAAAAAAAATTCTTTTGCTACGGGATTTCTCTGTATAGCCCTGGCTGTCCTGGAACCCTGCTATGTAGACCAGGCTAGTCTCAAACTCACTGCTTGCCTTTGCTTCCCTAGTGCTCGGATTAAAGTCTTAAAGGCAGGCGCCACCTGGCCTGGTTTTAAAATTTGACGGGTGGAATTGAAAATGGTCTATGTGGGTCACACTCTATTATTGACGGGCACTGTTCTAGGCTTCGGGGTTAAGCTAGACAATGACCCATCTGTCTTTTGGGTTTTTGTTGTTGTTTTAAAAAGAAATTGTTTCCCTGCAGCTCATAATCTTTACCCCTATCTAAAATCTAACACTGACTTGGTTACCTAGGCTGTCCCGAGCCTGGGAGAGGTGGAGTTGGAAGGTAGAGAGCGATGTGTGTGTAATCGGGCTGCCGATTGCAATACCCACTCCCTTAGAACAAGCTAGGACTGAGACCTGGAGGGGCCAGACACCGCGTGCCCGGCATGCACCCCAGAGCCGCTGCAGGACTGGGCCAGAGCTGGTTTTGGTCACTCTAGCGTTTTCGCAGGGGTTCTGCTCAAGGAGTCCGGCCAGTGGGAGAAACTTTATGGCACTCCTTGCCTCAGGATTTCCTCTAGGATCTGGGACATAGCCCGGCCTGGAACCTGAGGCCAGGACGGGATCAGAAACCTTCTGAGGACCAAGCATCCGCATACAGTCCGCACTCGCGCTTCCCTCCCGTTGGCGCACTGGTCTCAGGCCCCGCAAGGTCCCTGGCTGCGATGTGTCTGGGACCAGAGGAGAAGGGGGCTCTGTCGTGGATAAGGGTGGTGGCGGCACCGAGCATACCTAAGAGTTCCCAGGGGTCTGCTTTGGTCCTGGCGGCTGGAGCGGAACTCATCCAGCCTCCTAGCATTGTTCGCTAGCGGCGCCGATCGGGAAGGGAAAGACGCCAGTGCCCCAGGTCTTGCACCTTTCCAGCGACCGTGTTTCCTCCTTCGGCTCTAACTTCTTAGGTCCTACAGCGACCTAAAGAGGCAGAGGCTGGCCGGATTACCGAGGAAAACGCCTTCCAGTCTCTCTCCACGGGCAGCTATGCTTTCGGCTAGCCTGGGCGTGAGCCTCCGCCACGGCCACCCTTTCCCACCCCCTCCCCGCCCCCCCCCCCCCCCCCCCCCCCATCGCCAGTTTCTGCCCCGGGGAGAGAAGCCTGAGCCTGAGCGGAGAATACAGCATCTATGTTAGGGTGTAAAGTCTGACACCAAAGGACCGGGAAGGCAATCTTCCACTCCTTCTCCCCGCCCCCCATTCCTCTAGCATTCGGAGATGTGTTTGTTTAAGGAAGAGTTCTCTGTGTCACCGCTCAAAGACTGGCATTCAAGGACGTTCCTACTAACCCTATCCCCCAAGTGACATTCAGTCTTTTCTGTTTCCAAGGTACAAGTCAGTCCCTGACCCAAGGAAGCTGGAAAGTCCGCCCCCCGGAGGTCGGGTGAGGATCTGAACCTAGGCTGACGGACATTCACCGAAGTCTGGTTGTAAGGCTCCCTCCCCACAATAGCCCGCCAGCCTTGTGTTTGGAGATATAACAGATGGATATCCATTTGCTACGTTTGGATGACTGATACCCATTTGATACATTCACACCGAGAGTAGAGATGGGTGGACTTCCATTGTGTGGACCATCATCACCTTTATCTCCCCCAGTGCCATAAACGATGACTTGGCCAGGACAAAAGGTTAGGGAACTTCTCTAAAGTCTGCTGTCTCCTTTCAGTGCTCACCTCCTCTCCCGCCTTCTCTTCCTACTATTACAAACTTCAAAACACAAGTCACCTCTCAGACAAAGAGAGACAGTTCTGACTTCATTTACATGCCTGATTGATTTACCAAGATCTCATTTCGCTGTCTCCCCCGCCATACTTTCTCCCTCTGCTTCCTCTCCTATCTGCTTACCCGTGTGTCCATGTGGAATAGGACACTTCCACTTCCTAGAGCACTGAAGTTTGGGGCCTAATTGATTCTGGTAATTAATTTGTTCTACCTGCTAGATCAGATGGAAATCCTGCTGCAGTGCCCAAGGATTAACACTTGACTTCCCAGCACCTCCTCTAATTATCTCATAGCATGGGTTGCAAGGACTCAGTCTCTGTTAAGACACTTTTGCTATTAGCAGTAGTGATTGGAATTGTGATGACGACTAGATATCAACAAATTAGAGCTTAAAAATTGGGAGATGGAAGAGAAGTGGCTTCTTTTAATTTCCCTGAGTTTAACATCAATAATTAGAGCAATTTTCAGAGATGCGAGCCCAAATTACTCCTGCTGTGCTGTCGATGATCACCTTAATTTTAGCAAATTGACTCCAGGGAAATAAATGTGACAGATTAGAAAAAGACAAACAGGGTGTGTGTGGGGGGAAAGACTGGAAAGAAGAGTAAGGAAAGAGGCAGGGGAAAGAGATGGGATAAAATCTAATGCAGTGATGGGTGAAGACTGTGGCTGGAGCTGGTGGTGTAGAAAAAAAAAAAAGAACCACCACCACCAACAAAAACAAAAACAAACCACCATATGACTGAATCGAGGAGAGGCAGGATGGAGGGTGACAGCAATGGTGTCTGTGGGCAGATTTAAAATGACCAAGTCATTTGGGTGATAGACATAGACCCCCCTCTGTCTACTCCCTAAATTCCAGGTAAAGCATCTTCCACCGTCATCTTTACTCCCTCAACAATTCAGTCATCCTTCCTGTCAAGTTAATCTAACTCTAGCCACTTGATGTAGCAGACGGTCGGTCTGCATCTTTATTTCTCCACTTTCCTCCTCTTTGTTACGGATGACTGAAACTCTTTAAAAACCGAAACGGGCTTGGGTAAGTGCTTTATTCCTATGCCATCAGGACTCTTTTGGTATTCTGCTTTGCTAAACAACGGCTAAAAAAAAAATTCATTTTCAGTCTTTTCAAGAGACAGAACACAACACCTCTTGCAGCTCCGGGAGGGGCAGAAATTGGGGTGGAGAAGCCTGCTAGGAACCGAACCCATTGGGCTCAGCGCTCCCTGCTCGGCCAGGCTCATTCAGCACCGCGGACAGATCCCCGCCCCGCCCCGCCCCGAGCCCACCCCACCCTCCTCTCTGCCTCCGCAGCCTCGCTATTGGTTCTCCCGGCTCCCCTCTCCAAGCTGCCAATTCTCCAACACACAGAACCAACCTACCCTGGCGCTGGAGAGGCCAGGAGACAAGCGCCGGGACAGCCCGGGTCGCTAGAGCAGCCGAAATCTGAGCCTAGGCGATCAGGAGCAGGTGCGGGCTTTCTTTCGGCTAGGCCAGCTGCGAAGCTGTCTGCCTTGGACACTTTGTCCTGGCCCCAAACCTTGTGACAGGCGCTCTGCAAGATGAATCTCAACTTCACCTCCCCTCTCCACCCGGCATCTTCTCAGAGGCCCACGTCGTTCTTCATAGAGGACATTCTGCTACACAAGCCCAAGCCGCTGAGGGAGGTGGCCCCTGACCATTTTGCTAGCTCTCTGGCCTCTAGGGTGCCTTTGCTAGACTATGGCTACCCCCTTATGCCCACACCCACCCTCCTCACCCCTCATGCCCATCACCCTCTGCATAAGGGGGACCACCATCATCCTTATTTCCTGACCACCTCGGGTAAGTAGCAAAAGCCTCTAGGAGTGGGGAGAGAGAGGGTGGGCTGGGTTTTATTTATTTGTTTTATTTCAGCACAGCCCCCCCCCCCACCAGATCTGGAGGGAGACTAGATCTGGCTGGGTGGCCTCCCTCCTTCGGTAACAGTAGAAGGTTGGGGGTACGGCTGAGAGGAGAGCTCCCCTGTGGCATGCCAACTGAGTGGAACGATTCGTGGTTACTTCACGGTTTTTATAACGGGATGGGGCTGGTGTCTGGCCTGAGGCAGCTGGAGTCGATGGATGGGATCATATTCCTGGTGGGCAGTGCTCAGTCTTACTCTACTCTTCCAGGCCACTTTGTTCATTTCTCAATGGCCCCCTCTCCCCCTTAGCTTCTTCCATCTCAGAAGGGGGTCCTCAGTCATCTTGTACCACAGAATTGCCCTGAACTTTCCAGTGCAGAAACTGAAAAGGCTTCACTTGGCCAGCTCTCTTCAGCTAGGTCCGGTCAGGAACATTTGCTGATTCTGCAGAGGACATGGAAGTGAGGGAGGAAAGGAGATTCAGGTTGTCAGGAAAGGGTCAGAACAGAAGAGAGCTGCTGTTCTCGAACCATCTTCACTTTTAGTGTTCAACGTTTAATTCATGGTCAGTCTGCTCGGCTTCTTTCTTCTGGCCCAGTTGCTGGAATCAGTTGCTAAAGTATTTCAGATTGACTATTTGGCAAGGAGTGGGGACTGATAAAGTAAGACTGGGCCTGGAGATTCTGAGAAATAGGTAGGTTTTGGTTTTGTTTGCTTGTTTCTCTCAGGCTACACGCACACTTTCTTCCCTAGCATTTTCGTTCCAGCCAGAATAGAAAAATTCTTCTAATCTCAATGCTGAGTATCATAGTAAATTGGTTCCAGCAGGAGCCGAGGAAAGGCAGCAGGCAATGTATGAAATATGGACGCTGGAATCTAGAAAAAAAAAAGGTTGAAAGTGTATGACAGTAAAACCCGTTCTCAAGCACTGGCTTAGAGAGGAGATTTTGAGGTTCCCGTTGAGGCCCGCTTTGCTTCTGGCTTCACCACACGGCTGAGGATGAACCCTTCTCCCAGGGCTGGTATTGCCCCAAATCCGTGGTGCTAAAACAGATTGATTTTCGTTTTTCTTTCCCGGGGATTGGTAGGTACTGGTGTCCGAGGCCTGTAGGCTTGGAGCGTCTAAAACACTGAGTAAAGCTGAGAGAGTGGCGAAATGGAAGCCTCCTCCCCTGATCACCAGAAAAAGGCGCTTCAGCTCTCCTGATCCGCGGGGCTTGGAGTCGGAGGGAAAAGCTTAGGATCAGACTACATAACAGGGTCTCCAGGGCGACCCTGCCACTGACAAGGAAATGTCAGAGGAGAGCACCACAGTTTCTTGGGATAAGCGTCCTTTTGCGCTGTTTTGTTTGGTTGCTGGAAGGGCGAGGGCGACTCGGGAAAGGTGCTTTTCAGAGTTGAGAAGGCAAAGTCCTATCTAGCCCTCGGTGTTGTGAAGGTCTGGATGGATGTGGGTGGACAGCTCCAGTACTCTCCGACTTTTGCAAGAAAACTTCACCAGGCCGCACGGACCCAACAGGAAGTGCGCTCTGAGGAAGTCTCCAGGAAGATGTTTTTTTTTTTTTTTAAAACGTCCTCTGGATCTTTGCTCTATTTTTCTTTTCTGTTTTACTTACTGCTTAGTATTTGTATTTTGTGATGGCCTTTTGGGAGGGATCTCCAAGCGCTATTTTGCGATCCCCCTCTCCACTGTCTTAGGGTTATTGGGAGATGGGATCCAGGAGCTTTGGTGCAAGTAGGAGACAGGTGTTCGGGAAGGCTGGGCAACGGAGTGGAGTGGAGCTGGGAGGCTGAAGGCTCCTTCCTGGGGATGCAGGTTCTGTCTGTCAGACTGCTCTTGTCTCTGCAGGGGTGCCCGTCCCGGCGCTGTTCCCGCACCCGCAGCACGCCGAGCTGCCGGGGAAGCACTGCCGCCGCCGCAAAGCTCGCACGGTGTTTTCTGACTCGCAGCTCTCCGGCCTGGAGAAGAGGTTCGAAATCCAGCGCTACCTGTCGACACCAGAGCGCGTGGAGCTGGCCACAGCCCTCAGCCTCTCCGAGACTCAGGTGGGCAGGAGACCCCGGATCCTGCGTCCTGCTTTTCTCCCCTCAGCTCTGAACAGTGCCAGAACCATCGAGCAAAAATGAACCTCTCCCCTCTCCTTCGAGGTTATCCCCAAGACCCGACAGAATTTATACCCAATTTTCACATTAGATTTATCTACCCGCCTCTACTGGGGGAAAAAAGTCACTTCGAGTGATTTGGCTGTCACCTCCAAGTTAATGGTTGTTTCTATTTTTCTTCCGACCAAGCGGGTGACAAGCTGAGTGGGGGGGGGGGGCTCTTGTTTCTGGAGAAGCTTAAACGTTTTTTTGTTTTGGAGAGGGTTTCATCGTGTAGCCCAGGCTGGCCCCCAAACCTCGTCTTCCCGCTTCAACCTCGGTGTGTGGATTACGGGTTGACACCACCCCTCCATGCTCCGTTGGCCCCTCTTCACTGCCCCCGTGTACTTATTTCAGTACCATTCCCAGCAGCAAGTCTTCATAGGTATCCCAGGGCTTGCTCACACTGTAGTTCAAGCTTCCCCTCTAGTTTTTATCTTTGGTCCTATTCATTCACCCCCTCAAACCCTTCTTTTACTCCTTCTCAGGATCTTGCTGTGAAATCATCAGTCATTCGGAGCTGAGACTAATATTCTCTCCAAGAAAAACCAGTCACTTCGCTCCATTCTTGACTTCGGGGCCCACGAGTCCTGTTGGGCCCCGGATTTAGTTGTTTCCGTCACAGGGTCATAAATTGGGTGTAAAGGAGACCCTATCCACCCAGCACTTACCCTTATTAATTACTGTCCATACCATTGATCCTCATCACTATTCTGGTGCAATCTCTCTTGGAAGCCTGAAGTTTTCATTCAGCCTAAAACGATAATGCGTGGCTTTCCCAAAAGCGACCATAGCGTTAGGACCGAATTCAACTCGGTAGACAGAGAGCCTTTTCCCTTAAACTCCGCCACTCGCTCAGATCTTAGCTCCGTCACCATTTGTCTGAGGAGTGACAGGATTTTGTTTGTCTCCCCTCAACCAGGTGAAAACGTGGTTCCAGAACCGGCGGATGAAGCATAAAAAACAGCTGAGGAAAACTCAAGACGAACCCAAAGCCGCAGACGGGCCCGAGAGCCCGGAGGGCAGCCCCCGGGCCCCAGAGGCCGCGGTGGCCGACGCTCGGCTGAGTCTGCCCGCCGGCGCCTTCGTGCTTACCGAGCCGGAGGATGAGGTGGACATTGGGGACGAAGGCGAGCTCAGCTCGGGGCCGCACGTGCTCTGAGTGGTCGGGCTGGGGAGGGAGACCGGGGCGAGGAGGTCGCCGCGGGGCCAGCCGTGGTCCTTCCCGGGCAGAAAGACTCGCCGAGACTCTAGACTCTGCTCCAGTCGCCCGGGCTGGAAGAAAGACAAGACGCCGGCGACTCGCCCCCAGCCTTCTCCCTGTCCTCATCCTGTCCCCGTCCGGATCACCAGTGTGATCGCTGGTTCCCGCGCTCGCTCGGCGGCGTCTTCAGCGCCCCGGGACCTGTCCAGTGTCGCAGCAGCCCAAACTGGCACCTGGGCTCGCGGTTCTACAATTCGACCGAGCTTTCTTACCCCGCTGCCAATGCAGAACCCCTCCATCCTCATTTCTCGGCCACTCGTCCCCGAGTTCTGTCGCCCTGTACCCGCCGCCTCTCCACCCGGACGGTAGCTTTCCCTTAAGCAGTACAGTTGACTGCAGATGAAGGGACCAGGTGGCTGGGGCCATGCGGGGATCCAGGGAGAGCTGGACCCTTTAAACCTTCTGTGTGCTGACAGGGTTGTCGGTGGCTTTTCACTATTTCTGCTCACACCCCTACTGGGACCCCACATTTCTAACTCAAATGCCTAGGCGACCCCCTTCTACGGACTGCGCTTCCATCCTCTGGGGTCCCAGCGGTCATCCAGGCGCTCGGTGTCCCGGGCGCTTGCGGCGCTGGTGGCCCCCACAGCGTCCCTCCCCACAGACCCGTGAACAGAGAAAATCCACAGCGCAATTTCTGCTTCCGGAACTTGTTGCACTCTTGTCCCGCAACCCTTCCATGTCCCAAAGGCGACTGAGATTCTAAAAGTGTTGTCTTCGGGTTGTTTGTGGACGCGCTCACTTCGTGCAGTGTTTTGGCAAGGCGTAGGCTGGCAAAGACCACACTCCACAGCCTTCGGAATTAAGGCAAAAGGTGTTGTGGATGCGCACTTGTTTGGGGGTGGGGCATTGAAGCTATGGCTGGCCGGCCACTCCTCTCCATTGCCCCAGGAAGGTCTTCTATTCTCTTACTAGGTCTGCGGTCTCTCTAGATAATAAAGGGCTTGCGGGGTAAATTGGGAAGGAGCATAGGTTTCCGGGAATCGTTCGTTGTCCCGTTTCTCTGCTGGCAGTCACCTCCCTTTTCCCAGTTTCTTATCCCCGGTAGCGATGAACTTGGCTATTGACCTTTACTTAACACTTTCCGTCTCCCCGATCCCGACTTTTCTGTTTTCAATCATTTGACTAATGGAGATTAATGAATCTCATCCAGGTGAAAAAGGTCACCACAAATGGTATCTTGTCTCTGCAAAACGCTGAGGGGACCGGCGCCTTTTGGTATTTGGAATGTGAAACTATGCTAATGAACTATGTGAAGACACTTATCGGACGGACGTAGCTGCCGCCGTGAGGGAGGAGACCTCGGTTTTGGGCCTGCCTTGGCTTACTGGTTGTCTTTAGATCAGCGAGCCTAGGAAAACTGGAGAGGAGTGAACTTGGCAGGTGCAATCCTCACCCTCGGGAGCAGAGATAAATAATTACAGAGACTGCAGTGGTGTGAGTTTTGGGTCATTTAATCTTCCTCTTCTTCCTCTTTCTCTCTCTCTCTTTTTTTTTCCCAACGAGGGGAATGAATTTTCAAGACTCCTCTAGGTGAAAGTTCTGAGTTTATGCAGTGTAACAAATGTAGCGATGCTTCAAAAACACCTGGCAGAAAGGGAGCTTTACCCAGTCTGCATCACCGAGGAGGCAATGCCACCACTTAAAACACAGGCGTTATGAAGCTTGCTCTGTAGTTAGTCAAGGGGGCTGTGAACCAGAGGTCAGCAAACTGAGGCTCCACAAAGTTGAATGTATCCACGAACTGGGCTAGCTAACAGCTGGATGGACGCAGATCATATGACTCTGTTCCCTTCTTTTTGTATGCTCTTCCTATTGTTTCTTTACTTTCTGGCAACAATGCCTTGGCTTGCAATTTGCCCCTGTGGCTTTATAGGAACATCCTCCTCATTTCTTTAGTTTGTGTAGTTGTGGCTAATGATGCAAATCCAGGCTCAGATTTCTTCTCCTCTGTTCAGATAATGACCATATTTTTTTTTCAAAGCCGGAGTCTCTCCAGGCAAACCCTCTACTTCCACACCGTATCTCCAGCCTCACAGAACCATTTAAAAGAAGTAGTTTATAGAAAATGCTTTACATTCGCACACACACACACACACACACACACACACACACACACACACACACACCCCAAAACAATAACCAACCAAACCAACAAACAAACCCTTGGGCTAGAGTAGTGTGATTTGATAATAAAAGAAAGATATCTCACATAAGAGCATGGAGCCAAAAGCCAAGGGGAAAAAAAACTCAAGTTTTTGTAGTCCTGTGGACAACAGCTACTTAAAGTAAGAAAAAAATACTGTGTGATTGGAGAGAGAGAAAGAGAGAGAGAGAGAGAGAGAGAGAGAGAGAGAGAGAGAGAGAGAGAGAGATCAAATTAGATGGTGAACACAAACTCAAAAGCACTAGGCATTTATCTTTTCTGCCTTCAGAAAACGCCAGGACTTACTCCATGGGGATCGGAGTGAGGGCACTTCTTGAGCTTTTGTCTTGAAGAAGCAGGTAAACAGAGAAGCTTCCAGCTTAAAAATAGCTCTTCCAGATTGGGGCACAGTGAGTCTGGAGCCCCAGGAACTGGAGTCTGATTCAGGAGCATTGCCTGCTTAGGGAGATGCCACTTCCAGTCACCCTGGTCTTTACTACTGGAATGCTGGGAGTGGAGCTCTGAATGCAACCAGAGCAAGGCATTGTGGTAAATAAAGTGATAGCAAAGTCCTCACAGCTTTTCTCCTCTCCTCTCCTCTCCTCTCCTCTCCTCCCTTCCCCCAGTCCTTCTTTTCTTCAGATCAGTGATATTAAAAGACAGACACAATTTAGTCTCAATTGAATGTAACATGGCAGCAATTTTTGCTTTTGACCTTCAAAACTGATCAAAGCCTCAATGGGCTGACAAAGTATTTTGTCTGAATGGCTCAGATTTTTGTCTCTACTCAGTCCCTCTTGTTAGTAAAGATCCCACAAAACTATGTTCGTTATATTATAGGAAGACATATAGACCCGATTTTGAAGAGACAGAAACATCTTTGAGTAGCCGAGGAAGGCAAATAATTTCTCATCTAATCCCAAATGGGATCCCCCCCCATGTTTGTCCCCAAGACTGCTCCTGAAGGACTTGATTTCAGAGCTTCTGCGAGAGATTTTCAGTACTATTTTTCAGCTTAGTGTTGCTGACTGTTATGCTAAGAAATACTTAATCTGAATGTATGACATGAGAGAGTGAATTGGCTCTCTGAGAGGCAACACACTAAACAGGGCTTCCTGGAGCCAAGAGAACTATGCAGTAAACACATTCATTTGAAGCAGCGAGCTCCCTGGGTCTTCCTGAATTTGTCTCAATCTACAAAACAATGAATTAATTGAAATACTTAAACGCTATGTTTATTTTACATGTTTTTGCCATGGAACTTCAAAGAGAATATTGACAAGCTAAAATGTCCAGAGTGTGCAGGAGTCCAAATACTTACTGGTGTGTAAAACACAAATAAAGGACTGTCAGCCCTTTGACTAGTCAGAGGAAAGCTTTGGGGAGGGGTGGAGAAGGAGCTAGCCTGTGGTAGCTGCAATTGTAGGGTAGATGTACTCTGTCATGCTGAAGATGAGGCTGTCTCTACACTAAGCACCTTCTCATTAGGAAGGTTTAGACAGAGATTGCAAGGCAAGTCGGGGCATTTTCTAGTGTGGGCTTCTCTACCTACACAAGGCTGCATTAGATACCTCCTCCTGCTCCTCCTCCTGGGAATGGAACCCAGAGCCTCATGCATTTTAGGCAGTGTACCACCACTGAACTCCATCTCCAGCCCTTATGTGGTTCTTCATCATTAAGCTCCGACACCCTGTCTTCTTTCTATAGGAAAGGAACCGCAGGTTTCCCATTGTTTAGATGGTCTGACATTTCATGAAGACTTCAGTTCACGCATCCTAATTTAAATAAATAGATCCACAGCAATTAGAAGACTTAAGAGCAACAGGGCAGAGGAGGAGAGTATGGATTTTAATTCATCAAGTTCTAACACTTCATTTTAAAAGTAAATGAAAACAAAGGATCATTTTACTAAGTTAAGGACAAAGTGTCTCTCAGGAAGAAATGATCCCTGTTAGAAGATACATCTAATAACTCCCAAGCCCTTCATTTGACACTTACTACAAGGGAGAAGTCAAGTCTCAGATGATCACAAAGACCAAGTGGAGGGATTAAGAGTAGAAACTGCTTTCGGTGCCACCTCACAAGCAATTGGGGTTACTCTGGTAAGTGACAGCGGCTCTGTGGGTACTGTAGCACAGGGAGGAGAGGATTTTTGTAGCAATTTCAGATGTAAGAATGAATAAGAAGTTGCAGCTGCCAATTGTCTAATAACATCTTAGGTCAACTTTTGGCAACTCTTCTGGCCAAGAGCAATCTGAACCTGGAATGAATATTCCTGGGGGGTTCCGAGTTCCTTCACACTCTGTTCATTAAGCCAAGGTGGGGCAACTGCCTGCTGGGCTATTTCAGAAGACACTCCTGCATCTGACAGGATGAGCTGGGTCCTCGAATTTACACCTTTCCCTAATAAAACAAACAAACTCCTTCACCTAATCTTCTAGTTATGACAAATCAGTCATCCCAGGCACAGAGAGACATGCTCAGTGTCTCAAAGCTCATTAGTTTGGGGAGCTGCAGAGTTAATACATCTAGTTGGTCAGAGAAAATTCTAGTAAATGTTTACGAGTGAGCTGAACATTCAAAATGGCTCTCATATGTTCCCTCCAGTGTATTGTGTTTGTTGTTCATTTGAAGTCAAGTCTCACTCTGTAGATCAGGCTGGCCTTGAGCTCATGGTTCTCCTTTGCCAGCCCCGCCCAAGTGCTAGGATCACAAGCTTGCATCCCATGCCTAGGGCCCTTGTATTTTTTGGTTGTTGCTCCTCCCCTTTAACCCCTTAGAATTTCTAGAGGATGCACCAGATAACTAGCCTCCGTGATTTCGTTTGCTCCGTGATTTCTCTTGTGCTCTCCCTGTGGTATTGGAGAGTCACAGATGGAGCTGAGTAGGCATCGTAGCCATTGGCTGGATGTGCCCCACAAATGAGTTAAGAATGGTGAACAGAGTGAGATGAGAATTTTGCAAGGATCTACTATGAGGTCTCAGCTGGAAGAATATAACAGACGACAATGCAACGTAGGTCAGAACCTATCAGTTTAGGAAGTCCCTGACATCAGACTACATAGGATCTCAACCATTCATCTATCTGATTCACATTAAGTAGCCATCTGAGCTTCACCATTTCATTACAAAGGGGTTAGAATGTCTCAAAGGAGCTGTTTTTTTTTTTTTTTTTGTTGTTGTTGTTTTGTTTTTTTTTCTGCGCTATGAGAAGACTTGTATTCCATGAAAGAAACAAGGCCTGGAAGGCTCCGTTGAAAATGGCTTGCTGACATCATGCCTTTTTTCCCTTTATCTAGCCCTGCCCCATTCTGCTCTAAGGTTTTAGTTATCTGATTTGGTGACTGATAGGGAACAGAGAGAGGGTGGTTCAAATTCATAAGGACGTTTTAAAGTGATAATGAATATAGTCTTCAACTTACCAAGGGAAAGCCAGAAATTGCATTCTAGCTGGATCTTTGAGGTGTTCGTCTCCTTGGAGCACAAACACAAAACAACCCTCTCTAAAAGGAGAAACAAAACTGGGCATAATGGTCCATATTTGTGATCCTAGAACTTGGGGGTAGACACTAGAAGATCGGAAAGGAATTCAAGTTCATCTTGGGCTTGACATAGTGAGTAAGAGGCCAGTCTGGGAGACACAAAACTGTGTCTCAAAAATCAAATCAAAGAAAAATGTGGATGGAGGAAGTGATGAGACCAATTTGTGGGGGCCAGAAAGATTGTTCTGTAGGTCAAGTGTGTGGCACACAAGGCTGAAGACCTGCGTTCCATCTCAGGAACTCACATAAAGGAGGAAGGAGAGAAACAAGTCCACAAAGTTGTCCTCTGACGTCCACATATCCACCGTGGTTTGTGCTACCACCCCCTGACCCCGAATACATAAAATACTACATTTTAAGGTAAAAGGACGTGAACACACATGGTGAAAGTTTTAGAAGGATTTTTTTAAAAAATTAATTAAAATGTTGATGAATATACTCCCTGGGGAGCAACTGAATTTCCAGTATTCGTTGTCTCTCTAGGATCCACATTATAGTTAATAAGATAATGGAGTGTCCTTACCAATAATTTATGCCAATGCAAGCCAAAGAATAGCCCACTGGTATCTTTTTTTAAGGTTTATTTTATTATTTTTAAAATTATATACATATATGTGGTTATATGCACATGTAAGGGCAGGTGCTTGCAGAGTCCGGAAGAGGGTGTGAAATCTTCTAGAGCTAGAATTACAAGCAATTGTGACCCACCCAACATGGGTGCTGGGAACCAAACTTGGGTCCTCTGTAAGGTCAGTATGAACTCTTCACCACAGAGCCATCTCTCCAGCCCCATAGTATTTTTGAGGAGACAGGATTTTATATAGCCCAGACTGACCATGAACTTGCTATATAGTTGAAGATGGCTTTGAACTCTAGCTCCTCAGTGCTGGGGTGACTGGCATGCACCCCCATACCCAATGTATGACATGCTGGAGACTGA
The DNA here is from genome assembly GCF_007827085.1 of Peromyscus californicus insignis. NCBI lineage: Eukaryota > Metazoa > Chordata > Mammalia > Rodentia > Cricetidae > Peromyscus > Peromyscus californicus. The sequence goes on from NW_026294402.1 coordinate 34,945,624, forward strand.
ACCAGGGGCTTCAAGAACACCAGACAAGCTCTCTACCAGTTGAGCTACATACCTGGCTGCTCAGCTAGTCCTTTCTCAGCCTCTTCAGGGCTTGACTTCAGACTTCAAATGGGAATTTATAAGCTTAAAGCAAAACCAAAGGAGTGAAAACCCAATACATCATGCCAGCTCTGCTCTTACATTTTTGCATTTACTTTAAATTCCTAAGTGCTTTATTTCAGATTTTAAAGAATTGTCTTTTATTATTTGCACATGTATATTGTTTAAAGAATCAAATAGTTCTATAAGGATTTTATTTGAAAGAAAAGAAAAGAAGAAAAAGAGCTGCCCCATCTTCTTCCTCATTTTTTAAAAATTACGTTTTACTTGTTTACTGTGTGTGTGCATGTTTGTGCATGAATGCATGTTTGTGGGTATGTGTGCATGTGTGCGTGCATGTTTGTGTGTCTCTGCCATCCATACCATAGCATGAGTGTGAAGGTCAAAAGGTAACTGTGGGAGTTGGTACTCTCCTTCCACCTTGTGGGTTCTCGGGGTTGAACATAGGTCATCAGGCTTGGCAGTAAGCACCTTTACTGCCTGAGTCAGTTCACTGACCAACCCCTTCCATTTTCTTTACTACAGAGATAACTAGCCATCTCCCATCTCGCACTGTTGATTTTAGGGCGTCTCTATGTTTCTAAGGGATTTCACTGAATTCTTGCTTTTTTGGTATTTCTGGTTTAAGAATTTTCTAGAACTTTAGACCAGGAAAGATGGAAATAGTGTTCTTTCCTCCCTGCCTCTGCCACATGCATACTCTCTCCATTTCTCTTCTCAATAACGTAACGTCAATTACTTCATTATGGTGATATACATATGCCAGTTATGATGGCTAGCCAATGGCTTCTCTGGAGGGCTTATTTTTTCCTTTGATTGAATTATCTCATTGTTTTAAAACTCTTAATGGACTTGTGACTCATTGGCTCTTAAGCTCTGTCTGTCTGTCTCCCACTCCTGAGGTACTCATATTTCTAACATCTCATTTCCATGAAAAATCTCTCTCACAACCTCTTCTGATGGCGTCCACTCCATGTTTAGTGTCAAAGCAACTCCTTTCTCTGTCACCCTGGGAATCCCTTTTATTCCCTTCTGTTCTTCTTTCTCATACTATCCTTTTTCTTGCTTTGCCCTCTCTTGTTTGGGTTTTGTTTTGCACTTGGGACTGAGGCTCCAACTTCAGTCAAGAGCTCCACCATGGAGCTAACATCCCTTGCTCTGGGAAACCAATCTACTGTGTTTTCTGAGAACTGGTGCCTGATGGGTAAAAGGACTGAAATCATTCCAGTCTCATGGTTATTGGCACTTCCAAGTAGAAATAATTTATGAGTATTTCTGAGTAATTCTGAATGCTGGACTCCACTGGCTCAGCTGCCAATGGCCATTGTTACTCCAAACCCACGTTCATTCTTGACTAGTTCGCTACATGCATTCTGGAAGCCAGCAGGGTCTTCTCCTTGCAGCCAGTGTACCGGAATTCAGTTCTGTGTCTTGTTGTGGTTCTGTTTTCATCCACTCTTTTGCACATCCAGAAGGCACTGTGAGTCGGAAAAGCCATTTGATCTTTCAGTTAGAAGCAGTTTTCTTGAGTTGTTCCTTTGGTGGCCTTCTCATTTTTTTCTTTTTCTTTTTTCTTTTTGAGACAAGGCTTCTCTGTGTAGTTTTGGTGCCTGTCCTGGATCTCGCTCTGTAGACCAGACTGGCCGTGAACTCACAGAGATCTGCCTGACTCTGCCTCCCGAGTGCTGGGATTAAAGGCGTGCACCACCACTGCCCGGCCCCTCTCCTTTTTTCTATTTGTTCCTTATAGGATGTCCGTGCTTTGGATTCTTACCTGCTAGATTCAGTCTCTACTTTTCTTTATCTCTTTGCTTTATTTCCATCCCTTCCCACTTTCACTCTGATTTCTGGGGAAATCCCTTTCTGTTATTTTCTAACCTTATGTTTGAGTTGATTTCTGCTGCCATGCTGTCCTGTCTCTAACTCGTATGGTCCCTGGTTCCCCGGGTGTCCTGTTGTAATATGCTCAGATACTTGGGATTTCCAGTATTCTCAACCTATTTAAAATGAAGGATGAGCAACTTGATGAGAACTTAAGAGTACATGGTCGTGGAGCTGAGAGCTTTATCATGGGCAGTTGAAGAACCCCTGAGGCCAGGATTTTTAGGTCTTTCCCCTGTTAAATTTACTTATTTACTTGATGAAAGAATCTTGGTAGCCTAAGCAGGGCAGGTTGCTGAGGATGAACTTGAACTTCTGATTCTCTTGCTTCTACCTCTGTGGTGCTGTTATAGACACGTACCACATGCCAACTGTGTGGTTCTGGAGAGATAATTAAGATCCTTGTGCATTTTGGCAGTCACTCCACTGACTAAGATACATTCCTGGCCCATTAAAGTATGGTCAAAGCAACCCCAAGTTAATAGTTTCCTTCCCCCCTCAGTACTATGGATTCAACCTAGGGCCTCAAGTATCTTAGGGGATTGCTCTACCATTGAGCTACAGCCCCAGGGCTTTTCTTGTCGGGTGGTCAGATTCCCTAGAGAAGACTTTTCTAAACTCTTCCTTGTGAGATGACTCTCTACTTTCTGAGCACCAGGTGAGATTGGACTAGCTGCCTCTGAGCTGTGCACCCATGCCTCCTGCTTACATAGCATGTGTTGTCTTGTCGGAGCCAATTGTTCCTCACTCCCTCATCAGAAGGTGACCATCTATTCCTGGGGCTGGGGAAAGCCATAGCTTGGTTGCATGGAGAATGGAGGATGACACAGGTCTAGCTGCTCTTGAACACATTTTTATCCATGCCTCATTTACCTCCTCATCTCTACTCCAATATCTCCTCCTCCTTCTAGCTTATTATTTTCTTAAAATACTTGTTTTTTAGTTTATCTGTATGAGTGTTTTGCCTGCATGTATACATGTGCACCACATGCACACAGTGCCCCTGAAGGCCGGGAGAGGGCATTGGGATCCCTGGAACAGGAGTCACGGATGGCTATGAGCTGCTATGTGGGTGCTGAGAACCAAACCCAAGTCCTTGCAAGAGCAGCGAGTACTCTTAGTCCTGAACCATCTCTCCACCTCCTCAGCCCTCATCCTGGACGTGACTGACACCGTCAGCTCTTGAGCATCTTTGCTGTTTACTGAGGTGAGTCAGAGTGACTCAAGGCTTTTCTCCGTGCTAGCTTAGAGTTAACTACTTTTGGAGTTTGTCGGTTTTTCTGAAGTGTGGCTCTCATCTGTTTTTCCAACTTCCAAAATTTCATTACTACTGTCACTCCTCCTTGGGCCTTTTCAAGTTACTGTTGTGTAAGTTTCCTCTGAGATTAAAACCTTCCATCTTGGAGGGAAGGTCATCATCAAGATGCAAGATGTTTACAGGCAGGTGAAACAACTCCAGAGACTAATGAGGAGGTGAAACATTTCATCTTGCAGGGAAGCTTCTGAAGACATAAACATCTCAGAAGAACCTCAGAAAGTCCCTGAAACTGAGCAGCCTCACTAGGCTCCTCCCTCTCCAAGCATGTATAGAAGCTATCCAAACAGCTGAAAAATCACTCTCGGACAAGCTGTGCGATTTGGATGAAGTTCAGACTGAGTACCCTGGAGGAAGCAAAGACAAGACAAGCAGTGAACTGCCCAGAAGAAACAAAGCCCAGCTGCGCTGCCTGGAAAAGGCTCAGACCAACTGTGCTACCAGGAAAGGACACCCTAAAACCTGTTGAGCTGCCCGTAGGTTGTGCAGTGTGCTCCAGGGTCCCAGCTTGGTGAGATTTCACCTACGTGGGGGTGGGCTTTGGTGATGCAGCTGTCTTTAAGTCATTTCTGCTTCTGTAAATAAGCCCTCACCCATATTCCTGTATCTAATAAAATTTATTGGCTTACCCAAATCGGACTTTGGGAGTAACTGGACTTTGATCTGTTGTTGGCTTTTTTTTTTTTTTTTTTGAGACAAGGTTTCTCTCTGTAACAGCCCTGGCTGTCACTGAACTCATTTTGTAGACCAGGCTGGCCTTGAACTCACAGAAATCCGCCTGACTCTGCCTCCTGAGTGCTGGGATTAAAGGTGTGCATCACCACCACCCAGCTTGTTGTTGGTTTCTTATCTGGGATAAGTGGAACATTTGTTCACATTTCCCCAGGAAGAGTGTCACTCAATTATTTCCTATGATTCATCTTGAAAATGAAAGCAGATTTGTGTGTGTGTGTTTTCAGTCTACCATATCTATTCAAAAGTTTCATCATCTGAAATTTGATGTTATTTTTTTGACCTTTATTTGGCCTGCTGTTGGAATTGAATTGATCCTTTATTTTTATTTCTCAAGGTTGAAATGAATTTGTTGAGCTGGGGGGGGGCCTGGGTCGGGAATCACTTTATCACTAGAGTAGATTTAAAGCTGGGGGTGTGGGAAAAGACATCACAGGCCAATATCAGGATGGGAACAGGCTAGCCAGGCTCATCAAGGTGATTTTGACAGTCCTCTAGGTGGCCAAGATAAAGTACAAAATTAAGATGGGAGATAAATTTGTCATCAAGAATAAGTATATACAGGGCCCAAAGTATTTAGCACATAGTTTTATTCAGTGTATTCCCTCTTTTGTGTAGGAGGAAGGAAAAACAGAATAGCCCTTCTGAGATCATAGTAAGAGATGCACACTGTAGTCAAAGTTTTCTCTAGTCCTGCCCAGCCCCATGATCCCAAAGAGCTTATAAAATAATCACTCAGAGGCTTATATTAATTACAAACTGTATGGCCAATGGCTTAAGTTGCTAGCTAGCTCTATCATCTTAAATTAACCCATCTCTATTAATCTATGTTTTGCCACATAGCTGTGGCATTACCAGTCTGCTGGTATGTTGCTCATTGGGTGGTGGGTTGGTGTCTACCCAGACTCTGCCTTTCTCTTTCCTGTCTCTCTCCTTGGATTTCCCGCCTGCCTCTAAGATGCCTTGCCATAGGCCAAAGCAGCTTATTTATTAACCAATGGGAACAATATATATTCACAGCATACAGAAAGACATCCCCCAGCAGTACACCCATGACATGAGATATATGAGGATGAGAACACAGAACCTAAGCATTGTGTCTGTGGAAGGCTCTGAATAGCTCCAGATGTTTGTAGAAATGACAAGGCATGGTCCAGCAACATAACTCAGTGGGTAAGGGTGCTTGTGGCCAAGCCTGATGAACTAAGTTCCAAGCCCAGGTTTCACATGGTAGAAGGAAAGAACAGACTCATACACATATATACACACACAAAATAAGTAAATGCTTAAAAAATTATTTCAAGGGAAGGCATTTTTGCTACAGTTGATTCTCTACATTTGGATGATGGATTCTGTGACTCCAACCACCAACTGAGAATATTTGAAAAGATATGTTTTCTGTGTGAACACACAAAGTCTCTATTTCCTTGTCTCCATTCCCCAAACAGACATTTCCGTAGCATTTGCATTGTGTTATGGTAGGTGTCCTAAGTAACTTGGAGCTGATTGAAAGGACATGAAAGGGTAAAGAGAAGTTGCATGCAAATACCAAGCCATTTTAATCAAGGGGCTTGACCAGTCACAGAGTTTTCATATCTGTAGGGAGTCCTGGATCAGATTCCCCTCGGATTCTGAGGGGTGGCTGTGTTGCCTTTTTCTTGAACTGAGATTAATTGTAGGTATGTAACCGAGTGAAGAGAGGGGCGAAATGGGAGAAAAAAGAGAAGGCCAGACAGTGACGCAGACAGACAGACAGACAGACACACTTGCACATGCAGGCTCTCAGGAGAATGAGATGAACAGGACAGGCAGAATTGGAAGGTGACCAATTAAGACATTAAGTGTTCTGTGACACATGGACGCATCTGTATTTGGCTCTGATAACAAGGCCATCAGCTCATTTTCAGGGGGCTGCTGCCTTCTTCAGCTCAATCCTCAGATCAAAGCAGAACTGTCTGCCTGCATTTTTCAGCCAGAATGGGGATGCTAATTTATACTCCTCAATGTGTGATGGTGAGAGACCCCTTCAATTAACTGAATTCTATAGCCGGCAAAATAAAAGGTACACAAAAAAGAGGTGCAGGCTGGAAGAGCCGAAATTCTCATTAAATCAAAAGGTCCAGTATTCATTACCTCGTGCATCTGAGGCTAAACACTAAATATGGGGATCATCAAAGGAGATTTAATGGGTTAAATTGAGACTATAATCTAATTAAAATATTAGACACGGCTAAATAGTTCTTTGATATTCATCTAAAGCTTTCATTAAAAATAGGTGCTTGAGGTTTGTAACATAGGAGATTATCAATTTTAAGTAGGGACAACAAATTTAGGGACCTCATCTGCTCCACTTCAAAGTGTCGCCATTGTGTGGGTGCAGGGAAAACGGGGATGGACCTCACTGCCAGGTGACTGGAAAGAATGGGGATAGGAGGTGGGGCCCGCCGAGCTTTATGACACACTCATTTGGCTCACTGCTTGGGTGTCAAAGACTGTAGTGAAACATTCAAGGGGGAGAGAATTTGCCATAAAGGGAAAAAGTGGGGCCCAAATTATTCATTGTAGAACTCTTCACTGAGTTTATTATTCAGAATAGTCTCTGCTTTTCTTTTCTCTCTGTAGTTTTTCAAGAGATGAATTTTTTTTTTTTTTTTTTTTTTTTTTTTTTTTTTTTTTTTTTTTTTTTTTTGTACTGTCACATTGGCAGTATGGATGCAAGCTTGGGATCCATGGCCAGGGAGATGGCTCTGTGGCTAAGAGCACTTGCTCGGCAGGCATGAGGACCTGAGTTCAAGTCTCCAGCACCCACCTTAGGGAACGGAAACAGTGGCTCCCGAGAGCAGCTCCCGAGAGCTCACTGGCTAGGCCGCTTAGCCAAAATGAGGCCCTGTCTCAATAAAGTGAAAAGCAACAGAGAAAGACACCCAATGTCTTACTCTGGCCTTTTGCGTGTGAGCATGCATGTGGAGACAGATTTACACAAAGCTTGGACCTACAAAGAACTGACTGCAAAGCAGGCTAGGAGTCCCATGATCACAGCCGGCCTCTGCGAACTGTCAATCCAGTAAAAGAGTATGTATGAAGTCTTAGGAGAAATGTCAAGGCCTTACTAAATGAATTTGCCTAGACGTCTCACGTTGCTGTCGTCCTCTCAACCTATTAGAGTGATATAATAGCCAAGACCATTTATCCGGCTTATTGAAAATTAATTACTTATGTGACCCAGGTTTGCGAAGGGGAAATAAGAAGGTAATGGAGAGGCAACACGAGACATAAACCTGCCTACCAAATTTTCCTCTCTTCATATTTTCTAAAGAGCACTGCATCTCTGGATAGAGCTGAAAAAATACCCACATCTTAGTAGATTTTTGCAATGTATTGTTTTTATAACATTTTGGGAAGCTCTGACTGTCCAGTTGTTCTACTGAACCAAATCAAGTCATCCACAGTTGGACTATGAGCATGTTTCAGACAGTGGCATGATTTAGGGAGTGAGATGAATAGATGGAAAGTCTGCCATTAAAAGCTGTTTGCTTGAGAAATTGGTATTTATGTCCTCCCAGTCCCATTATGAGAAGGATGTATACTATCGCCAAAGGAAGCCACTGGGTAGAAATGGACACTGTATTCAGTGTGGAAGCTGTGGGCAAGGGGACAGTTCTGAATACCACTGGCTTTCAGCCATGCCGAGTGACTTCTCAGTATATTTGAAAAGCGGGATAAATTAAACTTTGAGTGTGCTTGTACGTGTGTGTGTGTGTGTGTGTGTGTGTGTGTGTGTGTGTGTGTGTGTGTGTGTGTATGTGTGTGTGTGTGTGCACATGTGAAGGTCAAGAGCTGACCACTGAGTTCCCTGGCTCTGTGTTTTCTATCTCTCCCATCCCCACAGTGCTAGGGTTAGAGGTGTGTGGGTACCGGGGATCCAAACCCAGACCCTCACTTTAGGACTGAGCCATCTCCCCTGGCCCTAAATGTAACTTTTCTAAGAGTGCGCATGTGGTGGTTTGAATAGGAATGGCCCCCATAAACTCATGTGTTTGAATGCTTGGCCCATAGGGAGTGGCACTATTAGGAGGTGTGTCTTTGTTGGAGTAGGTGTGGCCTTGTTGGAGGAAGTGTGTCACTGTGGGGGGCGGGCTTTGAGGTCTTATATGCTCAAACTATGCCCAGTGTGGCACACAGTCTCTTCTTGCTGCCTGTGATTCAAGATGTAGAACTCTCAGCTCCTTCTCCAGCACCATGTCTGTCTGCACACTGCCATGCTTCCCACCATGATGATAATGGACTAAACCTCTAAAACTGTAAACCAGCCCCAATTAAATGTTTTCCTTTATAAGAGTTGCTGTGGTCATGGTGTCTCTTCACAGCAATAGAAACCCCAACAAAGACAGCATGTTTCACCTTAATTTTTCCTTAATAGTATAAAAATAGTATTGTTTTGCTTGACATTATAGACAATTTCTTAAAATCATTGATGTAGTGAGTGAGTATTGTAGACCAATAAGATCTGCCCCAAAGCAGAGACTTCACATTGTTGCTACAGTTTTCAATCCTTTCCTTCTTGGGAAAATAACCAAAGAGGCAGATGGAGCATTTGTGTACTTCTGTCTGTTTCTGCCCATTGGGAACAGAAACTATGAAAATGTACTGAGCCTTAGTGATGAGATGCTCTAGGCCTGTGAATACTTGAGAGTTGACTGAAATGCACGTTAGGTAACAGTATTCTTTCAAAGACCACACTGGGGACAGCAACCATGTTTCCTTAAGAATTTTTATTTTCAAATGCTGCTTCTAATGTCACGATAATATGTATCGTGATATACATGTCATGATTGTATGTATGATATACACGTATGTACCAATAACAGGGAGATTTAGTTAAGGTTGATATCTGCAGGCTGCCACCCAAATTCAATTTTCTTCCCTGCTATTTTTCAAGAAGTAATTAGGAAAGAAACCCCATCTGAGCTGACCGAGTCTGCTATTGTAGGCTCTTTGCTGTCCACTCAGGGTTCTCAATTAGCTCCGGTGTTGTTATAATCACTGGACGTGTTTTCAAACAACTCCCAGTTAATAACTGTTGGGATGAAGAGTCATTTTCTCACTGTCGATGAGACTGTGCACGCTCATGCTTGCTGTGATGTTTTGACAATGATTCATTAACCAATAATAAGCCCCAATTGGACCCATTAGGCATCATTGCCTTTCCTGGGATTACCTTTTATTTTGTTCCTCAATATTGTCTTTTCTTGACTTAGTTTCTGGATAAGTCCCAAGAGACTCCTTACTACACAAAACAATATCAAGAAGACAGCTGTCATTAAATTCAGCTACTTGTGAAAAAAAGAAAAAAAGGCTCCATGTAAGAGGATGTTCTTGTTGAAACTTTAGAAGAAGCACCATCAAAAGGATGCTGTACTAAGGAGAAGGCATGGCTTAAGGAGCCTTTATCTGTACTAGTTCACAGAGACCGGGCAGAATTATCCTATGCCTTTCAATGACTCATATAACATTTGGTCAAATGCATCCTCTCCAGCTCCTTCCTGTCTCCCTCATGATATCACTCAAGTCTAAATCTCCTTCCTTTCTTCCTTGCTTCTATTCTTTCATTCTGGCAAGCAACTGCCTTGTTTTGTCAAAATTCAAGGATTCCCTAGGTGGTGATATTTTCAGTTTGTGTGTGTGTGTGTGTGTGTGTGTGTGTGTGTGTGTGTGTGTGTGTGTGTGTGTGCTCGAGTGCACGCGCGTTAATGTCACAGTGCTCATGTGGCAGAGGATTACATTCAGGGGTCAGTTTTCTGCTTCCACCATGGGCTTCAGGGGTTGAACTCTGGTTGCCTGGCTTGTGTGGCACTCACCTTTACCTGTGGAGCCTCTTGCCAGCCCTCCATGTGTTCTAATAGAAGACTTTGATGCCATGTTGATACTGATATGGGTTGGTCCACGTGGCTGACTTCCAATAGGCAGGTTCTTTTTTTCTTTTTTTTGAGTTTCTGAAGCAAATGCTATAAAATTAATCACTTAGGTTTATGAAATCAATGTTGGGCTACGTAAAGAAGGAGATACAAAGCGTTTGTCCTTCACTGTACCTGGACCGTGGTGGCCTAGTGACATTCCACTGAACCTTAACATTGTGAGGTATCTTGAGGCCACGGGAAGGTCCATAGGATTCATTCTTTGACTTCAACCCCAGACTTTCAGCAACGATTTTATTTATTTGACTGAACTATTTTAGATGTCATTTGGCCCTGAATAAAGAATTTTGATGTCCTAGGGCAGCGGTTCTCACCCTTCCCAATTCTGTGACCCTTCAATACGGTTCCTCATGTTGTGGTGACCCCCCCAACCATAATATTCGTTTCGTTGTAATGTAAATATCTGATATGCGACCCCTATGGAAAAGAGTTGTGACCTACAGGTTGAGAACCCCCCCCCCCCAGGGTCTTACGTGCTGGCTGGGTAAAGCTTGGCCTTGGGAGGAAATAGTGTTTGTGGTCTGCCAATTCATTTCACCTGCTTCGGCTCAGCATTGGCTCCTGAAGTGTGGAGGTGGTGGGAGGATTTGAAACTCCTAACAACATCCTCTGCCCACAAGGAAATGAGTTTCTCTCCCATCAACTCTGCTTTCAGCTCTAAGAGGCGGTTTCTTGTGGGCAGCTTTTGTTCCTCTCATGACATATGCAGCACACATACCACACGAACGCGAATTTCTAAGGCTAATCCTTATACCGCACGTATAGATTTGCCCTAGGTGGTGAAAATGACTCATTTCTGGACATACTCAAGGAAGGACGCAATGTCCAGGAAGGAGGTAAATGTTAGTCCTTGGGTAAGTGTGTTCTTGCTCTTTTGAGACAGACTCTCACTGTTTAGATGAGGCTAGCCTCCAACCTGAAACACACCCCCACCCTCCCTGCCTCAACTTCCCAAGTGCTGAGATTACAAACACATGTGACCACTGCTGGCTCTTTAGTCATTTTAAGACTGGAACTCTTGATAATGCTTCAAAAGAGAAAAATAAAAAAGAGTATGAATCTTCACGCTCAGAGCAGACTCTGAAGTGCATGCATTGATAGTATCTGAAGAGAGCCACAAGCATGACAAGATGCCCAGGAAATTCATAGGTGTGGAGTCGATGGCTTTGACCATAAAGTGATCTGAGGTGGGCTTCCCTGGACTTGCAGGATCTGTGACTAATGTCTTAGTGTTCTGTTAGATTGAAATTAGAACTCCCCCCCTCATTTCAATATGCACATCTAGACATATCTTTAAATAACAGACTTTTTTGAAACTTGAAAGCTGAAGTATTACTTTGGACATGTTACCTCAGTGACCAGGTCAGCCAAACTCAAGTTAGGAAAACCTGAAGTCTGTGCACTCTGTGGAAGAAGGGCAGAGGTAGTTCAACAAACCAGAAGATCCAATATAAACCAGTGGCTTTATTGTCTAGCTCTCTATTAGCCCCAATTCTAACAGGTTTGAAAATAAATAAAAATATGTATTTTTATATCCAGAAGGGTCAAGATGTCCGGTGTCTGACTGGGCCCCACACTAACTTCTGCAGAGAGCAGATGGCGGGGGTGGGGTGGGGGGTGGGGGGTGGGCAGGTGACAGTGCCAGGTTACCACTCAGCGTAGATGGAATTGTTTGGTTTCTGTTCTCCGTGTCCCTTTCATGGCGGCTTTGATCCCCACCAAATGCTGTCTAGACGATGTGAAGGACTTTGAAAGCGGCCACAGCCTGCTTTTCCCTCTCGTGCCTGCTCTGCAGGATCTCCAGCAGGGAGATTTCCGGCAAGCTTCCTTCTCGTTCACCCTTCCTCGACTTCTTATTCTTCTTTGCTGCTTGATCAGTCAGATTTGGTGGTTTGGGTTTGGGGATGGTCTTAGCGTATTCCAAAGCCTGAGGGCAGAGAAAGAAAAACATCATTTAAAGTGGGAAGTTGGTCTTAGGAGAGGTTTATGAGAGAGATGGAGATCACTGTACTGTAGGCAGAAATGGCAACTGAATGGAAGATGCAGATCACACATTATAATGCATAGTTTAAACAAAACAAATTAGCCACTGGACAGCCTGCTGTGGAGTGAAGAGGAGCTGGTTTAGACAGCTGTTATGTTACTCAGATGCTTTTACCGTGACAGATTCTTTTAAGTGTTTGCAAACAGATTTCTCATGTGTTTATTTGGCCAACTCTCTGAGAGTCTTGCTAAAACCAAACTTCTAACAAGCCTTTCTGCCCAGAGTGGACTTGTAGCTGAAGGACTCAGAGACTGAAGCCCCATCACTGTAGGTGATGAAAACTCACCTTTGTTCATGACATCCCCTTGTTCTTGGAAAGAAAAGTGGGTATTTTTAAGTGTATCTATAGAAGATAGATGTTGAAATGTAGGGCTTTTTTTTTTAATTGATGCCAAATTTTTTTTTTTTTTTTTTTTTTTTTTTTTTTTTTTTTTTTTTTTTTTGGGTTTTCGAGACAGGGTTTCTCTGTGTAGCTTTGCGCCTTTCCTGGAACTCGCTTTGGAGACCAGGCTGGCCTCGAACTCACAGAGATCCGCCTGGCTCTGCCTCCCGAGTGCTGGGATTAAAGGCGTGCGCCACCACCGCCCGGCTGATGCCAAATTTTAAAGGTTAAGTTATGATAAAAATGAGGCCAGTTGGGCTAGGGATGCTGTTCAATGACAGAGCCTTTACCTACATGTACATGGCCCTTGGTTCTGTTAGGATGGAAGGAGAGGTGGGGAGGAACAAAGGGAGTGGAGAGAGAGAGAGAGAGAGAGAGAGAGAGAGAGAGAGAGAGAGAGAGAATTAAACATGACTTATACTGGTTCTGCATTTTTAAGCTTCTGTTGCTAGATTTATGTGTATGAGTACTTTGCTTGCAGACATGTCTGTGTACCACGTACATGCCTAGTGCCCTCAGAGGTCAGAGGAGGGTCCTTTGGAACTGGAGTTGCAGACAGTTGTGAGCCACCACATGGGTGTTGGGAACCAAACCTGGGTCCTCTGTAAAAACTGTAAGTGCTCTTAACCACTGAGCCACCTCTCCAGCCCCAACCTTTGTATTTTAATAAGAATTTATTGACAGCTGAAATGGGAATGGACAGTATTTTCAAGTATCAGAGACGGGGGGGGGGGGGGGGGGGGGGGGGGGGGGGGGCAGGGGGGGTTGGGGAATAAACACCCAAACATGAAATGTTCATGTTCTGAAAGCATGTAAGAGAAAGGTATGGGAATTCTCAAGAGATCTGTCACCATGAACATCTGCATGAAAATGTGACGGGTTGGAGAGGGAAGGAAATGGTGCCGTGGACACTCGGGGAGGAAAATGGAGTTGTCAAGGTCTGAGGAGGAATAAATGTGACGGTGGGTGAGAGAGAGCACGCGGCACACGTTCCTAAGGGCACCAAAGGAGAGCACATTCCTCCTGCAAGGAGTCCCCATGGCTGTGTAGGACTGAACGGATCAGCTGAGGCAGGGCGCAGTGTGTCTCCACAGCACACGTTTCACTCCCATCCTGACTCTTCGTTAGATGACGCCTGAGAGGACAGACATTCTGCATTGCTTTAAGTCCCCACCCTCCCCCAACGGAGGAACCCATGCACTCTCTCTGGAAAAGCACAGAGAAATGAACTTAAAAGAAACAATGAGGGATTTATTTATTTATTTATTTTGCATGAACAACAAGAGCATGCTAATTTCCTCAAAAGTTGTTTAATTATAAAGGATGAAATCAATAGTTAACCCAGACCGCTAACTCCTGATGAGAAATCACTTTGCTATTTTGACATGTGACAAAACCAAGACAACATACTGACCTAACAGGAGTGTGTGTGTGTGTGTGTGTGTGTGTGTGTGTGTGTGTGTGTGTGTGTTTATGTCAGTATTTGTGGATAACATGTAAGTGCAGAAATGGTGGTTACTATACATCTTCTATGTTCCAAACTCCAACCGCCCCCCCCCCCCCCCCCACACACACACACACCAGATAGGGTTTCTCTGTGTTAACAGCCCTAGCTGTCCTGGAACTTGATTTCTAGACCAGGCTGGCCTTGAACTCACAGAAATCCACCTGCCTCTGCCTCCCCAGTGCTGGGATTAAAGGCGTGCACCACCATGCCTGGCTCCAAACACATCTTTTGAGGTTAGGTGGTGACCAAAGTATCCTTTAATTCCGACTGAAGCAGTGAATACCCCGCACGAGCTTTTTACCTTCTGCCGAGAGAGCACTGATTTCCTCTCAGTTTTTGCTGCCTGTGGTTTGGACAGGAGGGACAGTGTCTTCGTGTTGTATTCCTGAACTTGCTTCGCGTATTCTTTTTGCTGTATTAATTTTTGCATCTGCTCAGAGAAATGGAGTATAGTGAGCTAATCTCTGCTAATTCTCCCGGTGACACTGGTTTTACTGAGGTGGGCAGCCGGGGGCGGGGGCGGGGGTGGCTTGTGTAAGGTGGCAGCAGTGAACTGGTTAATGTTTCCCTGGAGAATCCACCGTGAGTGGAGCGGCACTACCGGTGTTCTCGTAACAGAGGCTAAATCCTATTCAGCCTCTTCTTTGTTGCATTTACCCAATTTATTTTCATTTTTGCTTCCAACTTTGAACTCTACTCTTTTTATGCCTGAGTGCAACTGCAGTTCAAACACATTACATGAAGATCTCCTTTCACTAGAGGAAAGAGAATAAAGTGGATGTACTTCTTAGGGGTTGGGGAACTCGTATCCTAAGTGTCTTCTCTGTGGCCACTTCAAAGTTATCAAGACAACTCTATCAGGGAGACCAACAAGCACATAGCACATGCATCCCTTTCCACATTCATGCGCCCACTCTTCTGGGGGAGGCTTTCAGATCTAACTGAAAGGCAGTGCATAAAATAACACAGGCTGAGAATGTTTTTTTTATTTTGTAGCAGGAATAGCTGGGTCTCTATTGTGTCAGCATGGCTGTTTCTGAGGGGTTTGGTGCTGGGGTGCCTCTTTACCCCCTACTGCTAAGGACAGGTAGAGAGCACCAAGTCTGAAAATGCCACACGCCACTTACTTTGTCTCTGACGGACTCCAAGTCAGGTCCCAGGCCTCCAAGCTTCACTTCCTTTTTCTGATAACCTTTCACCTTGGAACTCTGAAAACACAACCACAGAAACCGTTTCTTTCAGGGATCAGTGTCTCCTCCAAGAAGTCACAAGGACATAGGGAAGAAGGACAGTGAAGGCTAGAAGCCCTGGCGGAAGGTGGGTGAAGGAGCGCACTTCTCGGCAAGGGTGCCGTCTTCACGGGAGTTGCCTGTCATCGTCTATTTGGTATTTGTAGTTGTATGTGTTTTGACCTTTTCACTTCTGCGATAAAAGGAATTGAAATTCCGAAAGAATAAGCAATTTCAAGGTGACAGTTTGCTCTTTGGTAAACATTTTTAACTGAAGCATGTGTAATACAACTCTCCTCCCCAGGCAGCAGTTACCATGATGTCCAGTCGAGCAAAACCAAATGACTCCTCACAATGGCGGTCAAAATACACTGCTTCAGAAAGTCCCTGTCCAGTGGGGTGACTGCTGCCTCCCGAGACATTCACAAGACAAGCCATGTGACTGCAACTTGAAAATTTCACAGCTCGTTGTTGGAATAGTAGATAGTTTTAGGGATGGGAAAACAACGCTCGTTCATTCACAATACTCAAAGCATTTGAGCCTCAGCAAGACCCACTGAGACATTCATTTAGTTCTGTTAGTGTGATTTCGGAAACACTGAAGGGCACCTAGAATTTGACATTGTAACTCTAGCATCACACACCCGAGCAGACAGGGCCTCAGAGTGAGGCTATGATCTGAGGCTAGCCCAGATAGACCCCAAACTGCACCTTTCCACACAAAAACCGAAGCTTGGACTGGCCATTGGCCCTTGTGGGGGAACCAAATCTTTTCCTCTTTCAACTCCTCAATGAATTTAGTTCCACTTTCTGGAAAGTATGAGAGAGACACCACTGAAGGAATGGTTTCAATGACTTGTCTTAGGGTTTTCTATTGTTATGATAAAATACCATGACCAAAAGCAACCTGGGGAGGAGAGGGTTTGTTTCATCTTATTTCCACACTGCATCACTAAGGGAAGTCAGGCAGGAACTGAAGCAAAGCCATGGAGGAACGCTGCTTACCGATTCACTCTTCAGTTCTTGCTCAGTTGTTTTCTTCTATGCCCCAGGACCATCCGCCCAGGGGAGCACCACCCACAGTAAGCTGGCTCCTCCCCCATCATCTATCCATCAAGAAAACGCCCTGTGACTTGCCTACAGGCAGTCTGACGGAGGCAGTTTTCTCAACCAAAGTTCCTCTTCCCAGATATGTAGGGCTGTGTCAGATTGTCAAAAACTAACCAGAACGATAGTGGTAACTATGTTAGAGCAAAGTTAAGTTTGTGCTTAGAGTGAAAAAAATGATGGGTGCCACCTGCGTGATACTTCCTAACTGTACATCACTCTCAATTACAGAGTCTTGCGCTGAGTGTGGGGGCACACGCCTTTAATCCTAACACTGGGGTTGGGGGGTGGGGTGGAGGGGCAGAGCAGATGCATTTGTGAGTTCGAGGCCAGCCTGCTCTACTGAGTGAGTTTGAGTTCCAGGGATACACAGAGAAACTCTGTCTCGAAAACCAAAAATAAATAAATAAATAAATAAATAAATAAATAAATAAATAAATAAATAAATAAATAAATATGATTGTGGCTTGCTTTGAAAGAGTCTTACTGGATTGTAAAATTAATCTTTTTCAGAATAACCATTGAGACTCAGACTCCAAATATAACACAAAACTGAATGGTTAAAAACAAACAAACAAATCTATATAGTAAAACATTACTAATTTGATAATAAATAATCCATTGTCTTATTTGAGGAACAATGAATTCCAGTTCTCTGTGTAGAGAGAGCTCATACACATACTGGAAGCTCTCATGTGCTGATGTCTGGAAAGTGTGACACACTTTAAAGATTGACAGAGTGCTTTTATGTGTAAAACCATCAAAAATTAAAACGAAATGATTACAGGCCACACTGATAACAAGATTGGCAAGTCGTATGGCTTTGAAATCTTACACTGGTATAAACTGATGCCACCATTTAGACAAAAATTCAATCTCTGTTTGTATGTGTAGATAAAAATTCACAAGAATACAACCCAAACTGTTAAGAGGTGTAAGTAGGCTTTCCAAGAGTTTTCAGAATAATTTTGTGTATATGTGTGCATGTATTTTAAAGTTCCTGTAAATTATGTTAAGTTCTAAGATAGGCCATATACCTTTTAAAATTAATTTTTTTGTGTGTATGGTTGTTTTGCTTACATGTAGGTATGCATACAACATGTGTGCAGTGTTTGAAGAAGTCAGAAAAGGGTATTGGAGCTCCAAGAGCTGGAGATACAGATGGTTGTGAGCCATCATGTGGGTGCTGGGAACCAAACCTGGGTCCTCTGTAAGAGCAGCAAGTGCTCTTAACCACTGAGCCATCATGCCATCCTGATGGGCCATACATCTGCTGAGCCTTTTCTGAGGTACAGCTCGGCAATGATCATCAGATGAATGAAAACATTTTGTCAAATAAGTTAGAATCACTTCGTGTAAGTCCATGGCCCTAAGAATGAGCTGGGCACCCACTGTCCCAACCATCCCAACACGGTTGCTACTGACGGGTGCTGCCCTGGCTTTTCCCTTGACTCCTCCCACTGCAGAAGTCCCCGGTCCACTACAGTTAGTTGTCCTTTATCATCTGTGGGCATTTGGTTCCAGGACATCCTGTGGATACCAGTCTAGATGCTCAAGGCCCTTATCTAAAGAGCAGTATCAGCCTATAACCTGTGCACACGGCCCATATGCTTTCGTCATCTCTGGATTGTTTATACCCGGCGTGATGTAAGCACTACTCAGAGAGTCACTCTGCTGTCACAACGACTTGGAAAAAAGTCTGTTGCATTCAGTAGAGGTACACTATTTCTAGAACCCACGGATACGGGGACCGATTCTTTCCCCCCAACCTCCCCACCACAGAGCTCTGGCTGGTAAGCTATAATTGAGTTTGGTGGGTAGCAGTTACGTCTTTTTATTCCGGTTGGCGTGGCAACTGCCCTCTTGTTTTTTATGTTCTATGCCCACCCCCAGAGTGGATGGGCTCCTGCAGCTGGAGCCGCACCCCTTCAGGCAGGGGGAAAACAGGAGAATCACACAATTCTTGGTTCTGATGTTCTGAGCTGTGGAAACCCCAGTGGTAGCAACTGCCTACCCCTGGGTTAATTGTATGAAAGAAGAATGAACCCATGGTTTTGAAATTGCTGGTCACTCTGTCACCGCTGTGGAAGGCAATATTCCTAACACTCCAGGGCTTCAGTGTCGCTGTTCAGAAGGAGCAAAATAAAGTGCCACGCAGGTGCAACACTTCTGCACTTCAAGGATTAAAGGCTCTGTAAACAGAGCTGGCCCCGTTATGATGTTAAACATTTATGGTCAAAGCTCCCTCAGTGGGTCCAAGTCGAAAAATAGAGAGAAGCTAAGATTCTATTTTAAGGAAGTCTTTGTTCTGAAATCATTAAAAATAACGTTAAAATGGACAGGGCAATTATTGCTCATCGAAGGATATTCCAAAATAATATATCTTTAGGAAAACAGTCATTATCAAGATAACAGCACTATATCTGCTCGTGTCTGCTTCCTGTCCATCATATGTTTTGACATTTTTTTTTTTTGGGGGGGAGGGCTGGGTCTGGCGATGTAACCGTGGCTGTCCTTGCAATTCTTCAGCCCAGTGTTGGGATTACAGGCACATGCCACTTGTATGGTGATGTTTGGCTTGTTCGTACTCTTGTTGTTTTTAATACTAAAGATTTTTTATTTAAAAGTATTTATTTGTGTGCACACATCATTAGGCTTGTGCAGCAAGTACCCTTCTCCACTGAACCACCTTGCTGGCCCTTCTTCATATGTTTATAAAAGTATTCATATACTACACATATTTTAATTTTTTTGGTTTTTCACTTTACTTTTCTGACATCAAGTGGATTTCAAAAACGTGAATTTTAGACAAATATTCTATCATTTAGTGTCATTAAATGTTGTGTTGCTCTAAATGTTGTCCATTGAAGATCCACGGAGATAAACACTGTATGCTAGTTTGACTATTTTTGGAGATAAATTGGTGGAAGTATGACTATTGAGATCTAATAGACGTTTAAGGCCACCAATTAGCATCTCTGCTCCCACTGAACAATAAGATGGCCCCCGTTACAAACCTTGGTTACAAGGTGGGGTATTATCACACTCTCAAAATGTCAGTCATTTTTAATAGTCGAGTGAATGTAGACAACTTATCCATTCTTCTCAAAGGTACCCTCTGTGTCATGTTTTTGCAATAATTAAATTATGGTCCATTTGCCAAAGCAAAAAAAAAAAATGACAAAAAAAGGAGTCAAATAAATAAACCACCACTCATATCCAAGCCATAAATCCAATTTGCCCGAAGACAATGAGAAAGAAATGATCAGTGGGTAGAAGCCTCATCCTTAGCCCTGGTGCAGCTTAACTTTTAATCATGCTACCAGTTCACAAAGGACATGCCAGGAAGCATGGATAATTGTGTGTTGATCTTCAGCCACTCTTCTTACTAGCAACTTTAGCAAGCATCAAGGTTATTGTAAAAAAAAAAAAAAATCAGAGCCAAGGGTCTAGCATTCCATATAGACAAGGAGAGAGAGAGAGCATGTGGCCCAAATGGGCCATCCCCATGGCTGCTGATCCCTTTACAGGATGAGCACCACGACATTTCCCAGGGGATGGAGGTGGCTCCTAGGGGAGTTTGTTCCGCGTGACTGACGGTGAGAATCTTGGATCTGCTTAAGTTTGGCGCAAGTAATGAGGAGGAGCTCAGCGCTGTAATTCTGTTTGATCTCTCTCCATCTAAAGTCTTAACAGCATTGTTGAGGTGTAATGCTCATACCACAAAATTCACTCATTTAAAGCTGTCCAATTCAGTGGTTTTTAGGATAGTCACCGAATTGTGTAAGCATTGCCCAATCCAATTCTACAACATTTTCATCACTCTGAAAAAAACAAAACAGAACTCCAGGACCCGTTAATCCTCACTGTCCTTGTCCAGTCCCCACACCTCTAGCCCTAGGCAGCTAAGCTACTTAATGCTTCTTCAATAGTCTTTTACAGTCAAACAATCCTCAGATGTTATTTTCATTTACCCTTCCTTGTTTTTTTTTAAAGACTGAAAAAGCAGCACAATGTCAAAACAGTGATGATGATGATGATGATGATGATGATGATGATGATGGTGATGATGGTGATGGTAATGGTAGCTATAAGACATCAGCCCTGACAGTCTTATTAAGTCTCTGAACGCAGGGATCGAACATTGGAATATAGAGGCATGGTCTAGACAAATCCTAAGCACAGCCACTACTTGTCTTTGCGTAAGGCTCACATGGACCCAGGCTTTGTGGTTTACACCTGTAATCCTAGCATATGATAGGAGACAGGAGGACCACCATGAGTTAGAGGTCAACTTGGGCTGCAGAATGAGTGAGACCCTGTTTTTTTAAAAAAAAAAAAATCCCCAAACCGAAAAACAAAACAAACAAACAAAAAAAGCCACATACCCACTGACACCTACTGGCCTTGGCCCCTCAAACACTGGACTTTCCTGGGGGCGAGGTTTCTACTAATCATTCATCATGCTCTCTAGCAAGGTGTGTGACTGTCACTGTATAAAGAGTACACCTGAACTGAAATGACATTGGCTGATCTTTGAGGACTTGTTTCAATTCTGAAATGTTACACCCTGCTGAGGGTAAGGAGACTACACTGCAGACCTAGTCTCTAGAAAATTCCTCAGATGTGTAAGACTGAGAAAGTTACTGAAAATCAAGAGAAAAACAATGCCTTGGATGCAGGGGAGCAGCAGGCAAAGGATATGTGCTCTGTGGTCACTAAACTTAATCCAAATAAACCTCTTTTTAGGGGCAGCCAAGCAGCAAGCCCCAGATTGTCTGTGACAACAAACACCAGCTAATTATACAAGCTCAACCCTCATCTGCCAGAGAACTCTTTACTGAGCCCGTACTCAGGAAAGTGGCGGCTGGAGACAGGAGAAGTGTATCTTGATAGTTTGGCATCCCTTGTGCTGTGTTAATTTCTTAGTCTTAAGCCTGGATTTAATGACGTGGACAATGCCTTGTATTCTGAAATCACTCTCAACGGTACCGCCAGAAGAGGAAGGGGCCCCCAGGCCTATTATCTTTACAAATCCTCAAAATTTTTACCGTGACTCGGGGTGCTTCCCTTGGAAACCAAGAGCTTTGACTTGGCCAGCAAATAGGCGTGACATGGATAATGACTCCCTATGTCTGGTGACCGGACTACCTGCTGTCCTATACAAATCACTCAGTTCTAGTGACTTCAGCTTCTAGAAGGGCTTAAAGACAAAGGGTGCTCTGGTGTGCTTGTCGGATGTAGATTGAAGGTACTGGGCTGAGAAAATGGATGTGTGTGGATTGCAGCCACCCTCACAGAATTTGGGGAGGGGCGGGCAGGGGCAGGAAGTTGTCCCACTCTTCCCACCTTCCCACCACCTCAGATTGTGGTGCTATGTATTGTCACCAGGACATTTGCCTCTATCCTTTCTCAACACAAAATGAATTCAATTTGTGAAAAGGAAGGAAAGAGAAATGACATTTAATTGATGTATAATCTTTGCTAGGGAATAAGCTGAGGTTTTAGTACATGATTTCATTTAATATCACACCACACCTAAAAAAAAAAAGAAAGAAAGAATAATTCTGATTGTTTCTATGCAGAATCAGGGACTGGGGTAAGTCAGAAACTCCTCAGCCGAGAACGGTGCCTCCATAAGATGGGTCTGTAGGCAAGACTGTAGGGCATTTCCGTAATTAGTGATGGATGTGGGAGGGATCAGCCCACTATGGGTGGGGCCAGTCTTAGGCTGGTGGTCCTGGGTTCCATGAGAAAGCAAGCTGAGCAAGCCATGAGGAGCAAGCCAGTGAGCAGCATTCCTCGAGTTCCAGAGACACTAGGAGATGGGACTGGACCAAGGACTTTGGAATGACTGAGTCCACCAACTTCCTCTCAACCCTGCAGTTAAAAACCCAGTTCGCCGGGCGGTGGTGGTGCACACCTTTAATCCCAGCACTCGGGAGGCAGAGCCAGGCGGATCTCTGTGAGTTCGAGGCCAGCCTGGACTACCAAGTGAGTTCCAGGAAAGGCGCAAAGCTACACAGAGAAACCCTGTCTCGAAAAACCAAAAAAAAAAAAAAAAAAAAAAAAAAAAAAACCCAGTTCAAAAGCTTTTGTTTTTCAACTACAGGAAAGTTCTCTTCTGAGAGGCTGTGTTTGTCCATTTCTTAGGCCCTGGTGATCTATGAGCTCTGGAGTAAGCAGACATTCTCCATGTTGACAGGGAGTGTTGGTTGCCGAGGCTGATCATATGTCCCCATGGAAATGATACATAGGATGCTTGCTTCCCAGTCTGGTCTGTAAGTGTTGACTTACCTGAGAAACACTGGAAAGTGATATAGGCACTACTTTAGCACCCAGCTGCCCTGTAATCACGTTTCTCTGGGAGAAGAGGCGACCTGTGATTCCCGAAACTCAGGCCTCCTTATTTACAGTGGAAGCTAACAGCAGCACTCCCCATGCCTCAGAACCATGAGCTAAATAAACTTCTTCATAACATAACCTGCCTTGGGTATCTTATTATAGTAATGAAAAACAAAACCACATTATTTCACCCTGGGACCAAGTGATCTTCCTGAGAATGTAAAAAGTTGGGTTTAAAAGCAAGACATGGAGAGACTGAATTGCACAAAAAAATGCTCACCATGGTGACCCAATGTCTAGATGAAGAACTCAGTAAAGACCAGCTGCCATTCTGGAGAGCAGCTCAGTCCACTGGTTGGCCCGGGTACTTCCTATAGAAGCTGAGGTAAGATGTACACCAAGAGGAATCTTTGGTGCCGAGGGACCAGTGATGGATGGTGAGGGAGCTCTGACAACATGGCTCTCCCTCACTCAGCCCTACTCTCCCTTTTCAGATATGAAGGTGTGAGACTCAGCTTAGGAGAGGGACTGGGGTGAGGGAAAGTGGGGATTGAATTGAGGGTAAAAGCAGAATTATTATTGCCTTCTGCAGTGTATACTCTTCCCTGAGATGACCTGTAAAGAAAGTGGGAGTAGGCATCCTCGACAACAGAAACTTCTGGAAAGGTAGGGAGGGGGAATCAGGGACTAGCAAGGGATTGAGGGGAGGGTTCCTAGTTCCTGGACCAGTTTGCTGTGACCAGCCCCATTCCAGGCCCATCTCTGTCATCAGAATTACAAAGTGACTAGGCTAAACGGCCACGCTCATATCACCTTTGTCCCGCTGCGCTTCCTGTGTCTTCTCCCTCTTTCCAGCTGAAGCAGGTAGCCTTCCGAATTACTGCGGGCCATCTTCATCTGGTGTCGGCGGCTTCTCTCTGCATCCAGTTGGGATTCACTCTCTACCCTGGACAGTATGGGCGGGAGTGTGGTGCTGGACAAGGAGCCCTCGCTGGGCTGCACTTCCGCCAGCTGCACCAAGGCTTGCTGGTGCTGTTCCATGATCTGGGCGAGCCGGGAGTCTGGAGAGGCATTCATGCGTTCCATGTCTGAGGAAGAGTGGAATTTCCTTTGGAGAAAACACACGTGGTTTAAATAAAACTTGAATCCCTAACACCACTTTCTGTATAGACGTCTTTAGGAACCATTCATCATTTCATGAATACATTGATTTCTCATCTTCAAATCCTCCTCTTTTTCCTTGGGACATTCTAACTCCCTCTCAAAAATATTTATTTATTTATGTGTCTCTGTGTGTGTGTACATGTGTGCACAGGTGCCCTTGGAGTTCCAAAGAGGGTGTCAGATCCTGCCACCCGGAGTGACAGACATCTTATGTGAGTGCGGGGAACCAAACTTGGGTCCTCTGTAATAGTATTCGACTCTTACCGGCTGAGCCAGCCTTCCAGCCCCCAACAGGTGAGGCTTGTTAAGGACTTTCAGTTAGTGCTTGAAGCATAGGATAATAAGCAAGCAAGCAAGCTAACAACTACAAAACCCCAAACACCATTTTGAAACCCAAAGACCTTCCCATTTCACAGCGGCTAGAAATGATGGATTAAATTAAAGAAGCATTCTTTAAATACGTAGTTGAATGTGCCAGAGAATCTGGGAATCTCTGGGGATGGAAACAAAAAGAAATGAAAGGCAAAACGGTTCTGGATTAGCTGAAGATGTGGCTTTCTTCGTGGGACTTTTGGGCAAAGGATCTGAGGTCTAAGAGTTAGTGCTGGTGGGCTGGGAACGTGGCATTGTGGTGGAGCGCATGCCCGGCACAAACGGGCCAGCAAGCAAGTCCTGGGATTTTCTTCTCCATGCTGGGAGGGAGGCTACTGTCTTTTCTGAAGCTCCACACCTTTGAGACGTGCATTTCTGAAGAAAGAAAAATACTCTTGTACCTGTGAAGTATCAGGAACAGAAATTCATCGGACCCCCTCCCCCAAGAAAAAGACACAGACCCGGCAGGAGGAGCCTTCCGTCAAGTGGCCCCCACTGATCACCCCACAGCAATCAGATGTCAATGGGCCTGTCACTCAGCTCCCGATACAATGTGATTTTCAGATTGTCAGACAAGCAAGAGCAGCCTTGATGCAGATGCAGAGCAGGGGGGGGGGGGAGAGAGAGAGAGAGAGAGAGAGAGAGAGAGAGAGAGAGAGAGAGAGAGAGAAAGAGAAAGAGACTATTCCACCAGCACCAACCAAAACCCAGAGGAAAGAGAAACTAAGGAAATTTAAAAGCTTAAAAACTGTCAAAAAGGCTCTCACTTAAAAAGTGCAGGGCTCTGGAGAGGTGGCTCTGAGGTTAAGAGCTGCTCTTTCAGAGGACCCAGGTTCAATTCCCAGCATTTACCTGGCAGCTCACAACTGTATATACTTCCAGTTTCAGGGAATCTGATGCCCTCTTCTGGCCTCTGAGAGCATTGTTGCACATATATGCATGCAGGCAAAATACCCAAAAATATGGAAGAAAAAAAAAAAGGAAAAGTTTCCCGGGCTATGGTGGTGCACGCCTTTAATCTCAGCATTCAGGAGGCAGAGGCAGGCAGATCTCTGTGAGTTTGAGGCCAGCCTGGGCTACAGAGTGAGTTCCAGGAAAGATGCCAAAGCTACACAAAGAAACCCTGTCTTGAAAAACAAAAAACAAAACAAAATGCTCTCACAGCCATGTACCTTGTTGAGAATGTAGGATGTCAGGAAGGAATGATGCTGTTTTCCTGGAAAGAGGCGTGTCAGAAGATAGCCACAGAAGCAAAGATATACCCTGAGCCGCACGAGAGCAGTGGAAGAGTGGAACTCAGGACCCACATGGCAGTCCCGGAAGGATGCCTCTGAGTAAGCAAGGCATGCTACTGGGAAGCATGGACAGAAGATGGAGAGGATGGGAAGAGATGGCCCATGAGACCCTTCTGTGTTTTTCCCAGACTAGGAGGAGGCAAGTCTCCAGGTTCAAAGGAGCTGGCACAATCTATAAAAACAGTGATCTGGAATGGTGGATCTGGAATCAGGTGGCTTCGGATTGTGCAGAAGTCACACTGGGGGCAAGAAGATGACTCTGAGGGTGAACGGTTTCTAACTTAGAATTCTGCACTACTCTGTCAGCTGTCACTCAGACAGGGGCAGAATAAAAACAGTGTCAGTGGTGCAAGTCCCAGAATGCTTAGCTTCCAGGCAGCGGACCGAGCTCTCTAGGAGAATGAGAGTGGGAAGTATGGGAGACAAGGAGGGATGGAGAAAGGCAAAGGGAAATTGTCTGAGGGCATCCTTAGCTCCATCCTGGTAGGATAGGCCTGTCATGGAGAAAGCACGTGCAAGACACCACAGGGAGACACCTGTCCTCTGCCATCACATTTCTTGTTCAAAGAAAAATACTAGAGGATGAGTTCAGCAAAATAAGGAAAGTGAGATTCTAAAAGAAAGAAAGAAAAGGAAATCCAGTCAGGAGAAAGACCAAGAGTGTCCTCAGAACAACTGTGCAGCAGGTCTCTGGAACAATCAGAAAAATTGTTGAGAAATGTCAGCCTGGTATGATGGTGCAG
The DNA here is from genome assembly GCF_007827085.1 of Peromyscus californicus insignis. NCBI lineage: Eukaryota > Metazoa > Chordata > Mammalia > Rodentia > Cricetidae > Peromyscus > Peromyscus californicus. Next base: position 34,971,814 of record NW_026294402.1, read on the forward strand.
GCCTGCAAGTCCCAGCACTTGGGAAGTCGAGCCAGGAGGATTGCCATGACTTTGGGGACAGCCTGGGTAACACACTGACTGTTAGGCCCTAGGCAGGATGACACAATAAAATTCTGTCCCCCTAGCCACTCAAAAGGAGAAAAAGTAATAACAGAAAAGAAAATAAGGACATGACTACTGATAGAAAAGATTTCAAATATTGTGAACAAATGAAATGAAAACTTTAATGTAGTACATCTTCACACAAGTGTTACTTTTTTTCTAGAAAATGCAATTCATCAGACTTAGTAAAGGTGAAACAGGAACACTGTATAGACTAAAAGTCATTATAATAATGAGTAGGGGGTTCAAATCTGCTCACAGACAATAACAAAAACAAGGCCAGACAAAACAACCTTGATCCAAACAGTATCATGGGAAAATTCCATCGACCTTTTGTGTCACATGTAATTCTGATTGCCTACAAACTGCCCCAGAGGATAAAAAAGAATCGAAGAAAGCCAAGTCTTCAACTTATTCACAAAGCCGACACTCTCCCAGCGTGCTCAGGTCGTCCCTCCTCATATGCCCCGACTGACCAGGAACTCAAAACATAACTGAACTCCTGACCTTGACAAGACCTTGAACTCCTGATTTTTCTGCCTCTGTCTCCCAGAGTTAGGACCTGTGCCACCACACCTAGTTTGATAGCACATTGATAACACAACTGCCTGTCTTCCTTCATGTATATGAATGTCATTAAATACTAAACAAAGACAACTGAGCAATCTTTTAAAAATCCAGTCTGGGAGGCAGGGCATGCCTAAAATGTGCAAGTCTCTGGGTTCCTTCAACAGCACCACAAAACCAAAAGTCCAATATGACAAGTTGGGTTAATTTTGGGGATGAAAGGACGGCATCACAGTAGAAAGCCTATGGATATATTTCATTACATTATAGGATTGGTGAGATGTATTTGATAAAATTACAAGCTCACTTGTAATAAAAAGTCCTTTGCAAGGGAAAATACTAACAGGAAGAAATTTTCTATATCTGTCCACTAAAAACTAAAGATTATTTACTTTTATTATTGTGTTTGTGCATGTGGCTGTGCGTGTGCACAAGTGCACATGTGTGTGCATGTTGTGAGAATATATGCTTGTGTAAAGGACGACATATACATGTGTTACAGGTCAGAGGATAAAGTTTGGAGATGGAACTCTAGACATTAGGTTTGCATGGTGTACCTGTTTGGAGTCAGGTTGTTGCTATGCAGTCTAGGCTGCCCTTGAATTCAGTATCTTTCTTCCTTAGCTTGCTGTGTAGTGAGATTACAGGGGGACACACAACCACACCCAACTTAAATATTAGTTATAATTACAGAAGGGTGGAAATCATCCCCCTAGAGCCAGAGAAAAGACAACAAAGGTGCTGTCACTGTCACTGCAGGAAGTGGACTCAGACCCTTACTAAGTGTATATCCCAGACCATCTGATAGCGCACCTGTCTCCCAACTGATTTATATGTAAAGTTGCCTCTCCATCCTGCCTGGAAAACAAGCTCATGAAAGGCACCCTGTGTCACACTGCACATACCTTCTGTGCACTTCAGCATCAAAGTCATCACACGTCAGGTGTCCAGAAAACATGTTTTGTAAAGGAACATCAGGGGCGGTCTCTTGAAGTGACTTTAAAAACTAGCTTTTTTTTCTTATAGAAGTAATGCATCTACATGGTAGGGAACTTGAACAATTCTAACTCTAAAGAAAGAATGAAAAGTAACCTTGATTTCTCTTGCCAGAGATAGTTACTCTATCTTTTAAATTTAAGGTGTTTTTTTTTTTTATTTATTTTATGATGGGTCTCACTATATAGCTTTTACTGGCCTGGAATCTGCTATGTAGATCAAACTGGACTTGAACTCATAGAGATATGCCTACCTCTGCCTCCTGAGTGCTAGAATAAAAGTCATGCGCCACCACACCCCGCACTTTTTATGTGTCTGGATGTTTTGCTTACATGCATGTCTATAAGCAAATATATAATATATATATTATATATATACACAAAGATTATACATGCACACACACAAAATCACATGTACAGTCACATTAAGAAAAATAAATTTTTTGAAATTAAAAAAAGAGAGAGTTCTCACCATAGCATCTCTATGTTCTTGTATTTTGTCTCTGCCTGCGGTTGTTTGGATGGCTTCTTGATCTTCGTTGACCTGGGTGTGTTCACGTCATAACCAGACTGAGGGCCTTTCTGGCTCAGGGACACGTGTCTGTGAGAAGGTTCATTGACATCTTGCAGATCCATATCAGAAAGAATGTAGATGGGCTGCTGCTTATACAAAGAGCTTTGTTCTTCTTCATGTCTGTGCCCTCTTTTTTTATTAGTGTTCAGCCCCAAGACAGAGTTTTTATACAATACTCTGTCGAAAGCCTGCTTGGGTGGAACGAACATGTTGGAGGTGACTTTGGGATTGTGGGTGAGTGTTCTGGAGTCCTGTAAGTCGGTGTTAGAAGAGTTCATATATGTGGCCATCCCATGCTTTGCTGAGGCATCCATAGGCTGCCTTTGGTTTTGTGCTTGTTGGACAGGGTAATTCTGGCTTTTTTGACTGAAAAGGAGCTCTTTGATCCCAAGAGATTTTGGGCCATTCTGGTGCTTCTTCTGTTTCCGAACCCTGGCCTTGCCTGTTCTTCTGGAAGGTTGTGGCCCATTGGTTGCACTGGAAGAGTGGCCTCTTGGGACATTGCCTGATTTTCTATCTTCATATTGAGACAAATGTTCTTGGTAATTCTAAAAAAGATATTATAGTTAAGGCAAAATTAAAAGATGAATACTCTTCATAAATTTTCAACTAATTCTTTTTTTGTTTTAATGGGAGTTGAAACTTCTAGGAAAGTGGGCATGGGTTGAAAAGGAGAGAGTACAGATTTCCTAATTGCAGGCGATTAGATGGCGAGCGGCCGAGGAAATGTTAGATTGTGAGCCCAGAAAGAGCTTGAAAGCTTCAAACAGCCTCTGTGTTAGGTCTCTGACTGGCAAGCCAGGTGGGAAGGTGTCACCAAATTGGGAATGGGAGAAAGAAAAGTGTTACCTCCAAAGAGATGCACAGAGGAAGAGTGTACATCTGCATCAACAGGTGCAGGCCTGTGTTAACTCAGTATTTAGAAAACCCCATGCAGAGGACACCAGAGGTCTGCCTGTGCCAAAGCAAGTCCAAGTTCAGCGTAAGGCACAGTTCAGACCATCAGCTCTGCGTACTTGCACAGGTCAGCGGCTGGAAATGACCTCTTTGCCAGATGAAACAAATTAGATCTTATTCGGAGGATTATGAGTGAGCCCGAGCAGTGATCGGGCGTCCGTGAAACCACAAGGGTTGTTTTGCTTTCTGTTGCTTAATATAGCCTGCACTTAGGCAATCAAACATCTGGGGACAGGGATTTCAATCTCAGAATCATCTCCATGCTTTTCTAAGTCCAGTAACAACAAAATGTACTCCCGGGACAATAGATACACTGTGTAACTATATTGTACTGTGCAGCCATTTAAGAGTATTTCCCGAGGAATGGAGCACTCATTACTTTGTGGAAAATGAGCAGGGTTAAGAGGCTTTTGGAAAGAATGATTAACTGCTTATTGAAACAGTAAGATGACCATGTGCATCAATGTGTTATATAACTGCAACGTCTTTGTCCCTTTCAGGACACACATGTAAAAAAGAACCCTTCATGACCCATATCTATGCAATGTTAATTGAAAAATGCAACCATTAGGCAGCTCACTGGAGGCCAGTGAAAACAGCCAAAGTGGGCAGAGCATGCCTTTTCTTGTTCAGATTTGTCTTAGTTGGTTGGGAAGAAAGATTGCATCATGATGATATGGTTTTATGTTTTACTTCACTTCCCTGATACAACCTGGAAGACTGACAATAGGAGCCTCTGCATGTTCCCAAATAGTAATCATGGTCCCCGTTTCTAATAAAACCACATTTGGATGTTAAATTTACAAGGTTATTAAGTGTTCAACAGTAATATACAGCATCACTTGTAACAGCAGATTGATTAAATAAAGAATGACTTCTATTTGAAATGTATGTTTTCAAATACATTTTATGTTTTCAAAAAAGCCTGTTTTCTTGGGAATTTGAGCCATTTGAGGATGGACCAGGCTCTCATTGGCTCTTATAAATTTCAGTCTTCACCAGTAGTTCTCTCTGACCTTGAAAACCTGACAAAAATCACAAACAAGCAAACGCCTTTCCTTATGCATCCAGGTCAGGAAAATGTTCCCTTCCACGTGGTCGACCGAGTTGCATGGGCAAAGCATGAGCAAAAAGACTCAATACATGGCCTCATGTCCATTCTTCTCTCTAGTGGCGCCCCAAATTTATTCAAGCTTTTCATTACATGTATTAATTTGTGTGCACGTGCACACGTAGTCATGTGGCCGCACACATTCCATAGTTCATTTGTAGCATCGGAGGACAACATGCAGGGGTCAACTCTCACCTTCCACCGTGTGGGTCCTGGGGTAGAACTCATATTGTTAGGCTTGGTGGCAAACACCTTTGCTTGCTGAGCCATCTTGCTGGCCTGGCAGTTGCTATTTTATAAACTTACAGGTGTGTTTCTGAAATGCAATGGCTCTTTTCATGCTGTCATTATGTTAGTTAAGGTCAAACAAGCCTCTCTTTGCCCTGATCTATAAACGCTAACGTATACTGACCAATCATAGCTTTCTTTTCAACATTTGCTCAGTCTTTCACTCTCTGGGGGAATAAAGGACTAACTAGAGACTTTCCGCTGTCACCTGACTTATATTTCCCCAGTTTCCTCTCTTTATTCCCTTCAAAAAGGAAAAGAACAACTCCAGGAGAAATTGGGGACCTACATCTGAAGTTCCGGTTACCACTTAATTCTAGCCATGTTGTTACCTTTGCTGCTGCTGATTCAGATCACAACAGCCCTCATCATAGGGTGCTTTGTCAACAAAGGTCAAAGACTCATCATTTTACCAAACTTGAATTGTCTCAAGAGTTAAATCCTCCACTCACATGGACATAAGTGCCCGGAGATGGCATCTCAGTCCTCAGAAAGGAAGACATTTATGGGCTTGATATGATTCTTCTCACCGCCCACGTAGCCTACTTGGGCTACTTGAGATCTGCTGCTGGCTGGAGATTTATTACCCCACAATTGAGGCATCAGGTGTCACTCTTCAGGTGGTGAGACCCAGTTCCCTGAAGTTAATATACAAAGCCATTCTCAGGCTGTTTAATCTCCATCAGAGCGGAAATCCGCGATTTCATTCTGTTCTCACTAGGATTCTTTTGTTACCCACGCTGGCAATTGGAATACCCTCCATGCACTCAGACTAACGGCTTAATGGCAGTAGGTTTTCATGTCACATGTGGAGTGTCAGTGCTGGGAAATCTCAGTGCCCGAAGTTGAGATGGGAGTGTTATAGTGAGAGTCATCCTTAGTCATCAGTGTCCACCTACACTGTGCCAATCATTCGAGCTCTGTGAAAGGCACTGTCTGGCTGCTTCTGGCTTGTGGCTTGTGTGTCATAAGCAAAAAGCAGAATGCACACTCTTACTCCAACCAGCCACTCATCTCCTCTAACATAGAGGCCATTCTGCTTTTAGCTGTCCTGATTGGGCCCTGGGGTCCTGGGAGTTGTACCTAGGTTCCAAGATCACCACTGACCCAGAGAACTTTCCATTGTACTATTCCGTTTATCTTCTGTGTGTGTTAAAAATAAAATGTGTTCCAAATAGCCATTTTATGCACCGGGAATATGTCCTGGTCCCACTGTCAGGGGCTCCCTGACAAGATCTGTCGCTCACATTCAGAGGGCCTAGTTTGGTCCCATGCATGTTCCCCAGCTGACAGGCCAGAGTCCATGAGCTCCCATCAGCTGAGGTCAGCTGTCTCTGTGGTTTTCCCCATCATGATCTTGACCTCACTTGCTCCCGTGATCCCTCCTCCCTCTCTTCAACTGAAGTCTAGGATTTCAGCATGAAATGGCTTTTTGGAACACATGCCCTAGGGTGGGATACCTTGTTCAGCCTTAACATGGGGAGCAGGGGCTTGATCCTGCCTCAAGTTAGTATGTCAGACTTTGCTGACACCCCAAGGGAGGCCTTACCCTCCCTGAGGAGTGGATGGGGGGTGGGATGGGGGCAGGTGGGGGTGTGGGAGAAGGGGAGAGAGGGGGGAACTGGGATTGGTATGTAAAGTGAAAAGAAAACTTTTTTTAAAAAATCAATTCATTAAAAAAATAAATAAAATGTGAGCTTAGGTTTCACATTTTATCTAATATTATTAAGAAACATCTGGCATGAATTATTAACTAAGTCCCTCATTGTCAGCAAGGAAGAAGTCAGGTCAGACAAACAGAAGCAATACAGATCTGCTGCTGGTGTTGACCGGACCATACGCGTAGCTCTTTAGAAAGGTGGGCAAAGAGGCTGACCACAGGGGCTTGACCATGATGAGTGAAGCCACGTGGCTTCTCACGCTGTCACCATTGGTGGTTTTGTTTTGGATCTGGGAAGACCTCATTTCATCCTAGGACACCTGGAAGGGTCTTGTGGCCAGGGACTGACTTCCACACTCTGTCCTGCATGGCCATTGAGCACCTGATGCCTTCAGTTTGGGCACACCAATGAAGTGAAGACCCACGGGAGAGCACAGAATGCTGTAGGATGATACGGTCTGAGGAAAGGTCCACAGAGAAGGTTTATGCAGGAAGTAAAGATCTTAAGTAGGCCCAAGAATCTGACACAAACTTCACGATGACACCGAGACTCTCAGGTTGGGTCCTGGATCCTGTCCTCCACATCCCACTGCCAGGAGACATTTCAGTCCCCACCTTTTCTGCTTTTTTTTTTTTTTTAATTTATTTTGCAATACAATTCAGTTCTACATATCAGCCACGGATTCCCTTGTTCTCCCCCCTCCCGTCCCCCTCACCTTCCCCCCAACCCCCCCCCATTCCCATCTCCTCCAGGGCAAAGCCTTCCCCACAGACTGAGGTCAACCTGGTAGACTCAGTCCAGGTAGGTCTAGTCCCCTCCTCCCAGGCCGAGCCAAACAATCCTGCATAGGCCCCAGGTTTCAAACAGCCAACTCATGCAATGAGCACAAGATCTGGTCCCACTGCCTGGATGCCTCCCAAACAGATCAAGTCAATCAACTGTCTCACCCATTCAGAGGGCCTGATCCAGTGGGGACCCCTCAGCCATTGGTTCATAGTTCCTTTTCTGCTTTTTGATGTGACCTCCCTGACATCGGCTTTCAGGAAGCTCTAGGTGAGTGGCTATTTATTAATTTACTTATTTCAAATTCTATCACAGCCAAGAGACCTGGTGAGGACAAGAGAGAGTTGAGGATGGCTGTCTTTTCTAACTTCTCTGATGCTTGGATGGACTTTAATGTTTTAAACTTTATAGTTGCTTCATGTGTGACTTTAACTGGTGATTTCAAAAGGCTCGCCTCCCCCCCGCCCTTGAAACAAGGTCTCACTCTGTGGTATTTGCAGTGTACACCAGGTTGACCTCGGACTAACAGAGATCTGCCTGCCTCTGCCTCTGAATGCCGGAATGCTGGAATTAAAGGCATGACACCATGCTCTTTTCTTAAACAGTGGAACCTGATCCAAGAATGGCTCCATATAATTCCATGGACAGACTCAGGAAAAGATGAGATCCTAATTATTTTCCTATTTCTTCTAGAAAGAGTGGGACAATTACCCCTGCCTCCAAATCACTTACGAGTATCCACAGACAAGAAGGATGCCATCATACTAAGTTACCAGTTGGTAAGCTTGAACGTTCTGGAAACAAGGATTGGTGAGGCTCTGAGGGATTCCATCAGCTTTAGGGACGGCGTTACCTGAGTCTACTGGGTAGCTACTGGCTCCCAGAGGAAACATACTGTTTTCCCCCCTGCACATCCCTCATCCCTTCGTTTGGTGAGAGATTTTTGTCTCTGTATGCTTGGAGCGTGACATGATGGTGTTCTGGGACAGGGGACCTTTTAAGAAGCAGGCAGGGTTGCTGGCAGAGCAAGCATGCAAGCTACAGCACTCCTTGGCAGAAGGCAGTCTTCAGCATAGCATGGTAGGTAAGTATTCTAGGCATAAAACAGACCCTTCAGTGACAGGAACCCAGGGACAAACATGACTTATATCTAGCAGCATCCCTTGAAGCACACTCCACACACACTCCAGCAGATGACCTTGAGTTGTTTTGCTCTCTGATGCCATTTGTCCTCAGGATCCATGGAAGCGTTTTCCACCTCTTTGTCATTCTGGACAGCCATCTTGCCAGCGTCTCTGATGGGGTAGGAGATCTAAGAGTATAAAGCACAGAGCACAGTAAGTGGCACATACTGCCTCCTAAGTGGATTCATTTCAGTCCTACAGCCGTGGGGGTTCGAGTCTGTGTACTCTAGAGAGCAGTCCTGCAAAGACAGGATGTATGTTTGGTTTATTTCAAGGGTCCGTTGTTTCAGTTCTCAGGCACTTCTGTGAGTCAGCCTGTCATCAGTGTGATAAAAAAAAAAAAATACAAGACAAACCATATCAAGGAGGAAGCATTTATTTCCATTAATGATTGAGGAAGGTTCCGCCCACAGTACTTAGCCTGTTGTTTTGGGGCCTGGGGTGAGGTAGAATATCATGGTGGGGAGCATAGGATGCCACAACTGGTTTACCTTACAGGAGCCTGGAAGCAGGAGACACAGAGGAAGGGGCTGGTATCTTAGTATACTCTTCCTGGGCACAACCATATGATCCACTTGTTCCAACTAGTCCCAGCTCCTAAAATTTCTACTATCTCCTGATAGCACCATCAGGTGGGGACCAAGTCTTCAACACCTGAGATTTTTGGAAAAATCGGAGGTAAAAATCTTTAGAGGGACCTGGATTACTCTCAAGGAAGATGGAAAGAGAGTGTTCTCTTGTGCAGGTGTGAAGAGAGAATGGGTGCTTTGAGGCCCAACTACTCCTGGTTTAAGTGTTCCATGCCTGGTCAGGAGACTCACATTTAGGACAGTTATTCGAACAGGATACTGAAAGTATCAGTTGATCCCATCAACAGAAATGTGATGATACCATACCCTTTACTTACAATGAAGATTTTGTCCTGATAAACCCATCACCAATTTTTAAAAATGCATTTAATTCACTGTGCTGAATAGCTTTTTTTCAACTCTGTACAAGCTAGGTTCTTTTGGAAAGAGGGAACCTCAATTAAGAAAATGCCCCCACCAGACTGGCCTGTGGGGCATTTTCTTGATTGATTGATGATTGATGTGGGAGGGCCACTACTGGACCGATGGTCCTGGGTTGTATAAGAAAGCAAACTGAGCAAGCCAGTAATCAGGATTACACTGTGGCCTCTGCTTCAGTTCCTGCCTCCAGGTTCCTGCCTTGAGTTCCTGCCCTGACTTTCCTCAGTGGTGGAGTGTGACCTCAGAGTTGTAAGATGAAATAAACTCTTTCCTCCCCACGTTGCTTTTGGTCATGGTACTTTACCATAGCAACCTAAACCCTAACTAGGACATATGCCTAACCATCTGAACCCCACAGCTTAGCCTAGCCTACTTTAAACGTGCCCACACAGTTGAGCAAAATCATCTGACAAAGCTCCTTTTAATTTTTTTTTTAAAGATTTATTTATTTATTATGTATACAGAAGAGGGTGCCAGATCTCGTTACAGATGGTTGTGAGCCACCATGTGGGTGCTGGGAATTGAACTCAGGACCTCTGGAAGAGCGGTTGGTGCTCTTAACCTCTGAGCCATCTCTCCAGCCCCCAAAGCTCCTTTTAATAGGCAGGTGCAGTGATGCACACCGGTCATTCCATGCCTGGGAAGCTGAGGCAGGAGGATGAGGAGATGGTGTGAGGTGGGTACTTTAGGAGGTGGGTCCTAGTTGGAGAACACAAACTACTGGGGGTGTGCCTTTGAAGGTCACACTGGGTCTGCTTCCTGATTACCCAATGTAGACAGTATTTTCCTCCATATGCGGCAGCCGTAACAGTCTGCCTCACCATCAGCCCAGGATCAGCGGAAACCAATGAACTACAGAATGAACCTCTGAAACCGTGCCCAAACAGATCTTCTTTTCTGATCTGTTTTCTCAAGTATTTGGATCACAGCTATGCAAAAATAACAACCCTCCACTGACTATTTGTTTCCTATCAAGAAACATGTCTCTGAGCTATACAGAAAGGTAGTTGTTAGAATGTCCTGCAGAAATCTACCATCTCAGTGTAGAGAGAGAACCTGGAAACAAGCCATTTCAAGCTCCAGGACATCCATGCCGACTCTAATAGATGCTCATCCAGTATGCCTGCAACTCCCAACCAGCCATTTCTGCTAGTCAGTATCTAAAAGTCTTTCACGGGTTAAAGAGGAGGAAAAAAACCAATCTGTTTCATGCATGATGAGCAGAGTGTCCATCACCCAGTAGCCTTCATGTCAGAAATCTCTTACAGGAACAGAAACAGTTTTCTCACACTGTCTATCCCTCTGCTTTTTGGAGTAATACAGATTAAGTGACCCCCACTTTTCAGACGGCACATCCACACTGGTACCAACTGACTCAGAAGTCTCTCCTATACATTCTTTTTAACGTAGCTGTCTCAAGATTCCTCACCATTCTGACTGTGACTTGTTGCTCTGGTTGTGCTCTGGTGGCTGCCGTCTGCTTCCCACCTATAAAATGTCAAGTCTCTCCCCTTCTGGATGGATGCAATCCGTTTTTTAATGTAACTTGAGGGCTTTGCACTTGTCCTGTCAAATTTCCTGTGGTGGGTTGTGGAGTGCGGGGTGGTCACATGCAAGAATAAAGGATCATAGGGAACGGATCTGACAGGCTTGAGTTCAAATTCTCCCTCTGCTGCTCATGTTTACCAGTGGGGTCTAGTGTTCAATACTAAGAAGGAAGTGTATTTGTTGACTATTGTGTGCTAAGTAAATATTTGATAATGATGACAATCTCAATCTTTTCCACTCAGTGTGTCATCTGTAGCTCAAGAAGGAACAGTGTTTCTTTTAGCTTGAGTATAACCTCATCTGTCCCTAGTAAGTCCATGAAATTACACACACACACACACACACACACACACACACACACACACACACACACACACACACTCCAGGAATGGAAAGTAGGCAATATGGAAGCTCAAATAATTGAAAGTTGATCAGGGACTGGCAAGATGGCTTAGAAGGGATTTTTTTTTTCAAGACAAGGTTTCTCTGTGTAGTTTTGATGCCTGTCCTGGATCTCGCTCTGTAGATCAGGCTGGCCTCGAACTCACAGAGATCCGCCTGGCTCTGCCTCCTGAGGGCTGGGATTAATGGTGTGCGCCACCACCGCACAGTGGGAAAGTACTTTCTCTGCACGTCTGTCGTCTAAAGTTTAGAATGCTCAACAAAGGCCAAGAGCCACTTCCCAAATCTACATCAGGGCTCCCCTCACACAACTGCTCCCAGAAGCACCCTGAATTACAAAATACGAAGTTTCACAACAATCGCTGGCATCATTTCAAAGGTTGTGTTGTTTGTTTATTTATTTATTTATTTATTTATTTATTTATTGAGGCAGAGTCTTGCTATGTCGTAGTCCAGGCTGGCTTTCATCCTGCTCCCTCAGCCTCCTGAGCACTGGGATTCTAGGCGTGTGTGTCCATGCCTGGCTACTGTATATCTCTTATTACTATGATGTTAAACAGAAACACAACTTGTTTAAAGGAAAATCCAACTCTGCTCTGAATGAGAAACACAGTTGAAGAGAGGGAAAAATTCTAACTAGGCTGACCGGGCAGGCAAGGATACTCTCTTAATCTCAAAGAGGCCGAAAATGTCTCCTGGAGGGAATAGGAGAGGTGGCCAGTGGGATGTCGATTCTCCAGCTTTTGCAAATGCAAAGAGAACTATAGGATGTGCATTAGCTGATGGGGTTTATCATTTGTGACATTAATTTTCCATCGACAGCCATGCTTACATAGTTCCTTCAAAAACTTTACATATTACTAAGAGAGCCTTGGTGGCTTCCTTTGCCGGGAGCGGAGGACACACACTGTTTCTGTGCACACTGTTTTGGTGGAGCTTGGCTGCATCACCCCAATGAGCTTGCTGGGCAGGTAAAACATACTTCTACATTAGCTCTTTGAAAGTGGAGTGGGACACAACCTCTGCCAGCTATTTTTTCTTTTTCTTTCTTTTTTTTTTGTGAACCATTCTATTAATACCAATCAAATCGAGAAAATGATCAAATGAAATTGCATTTTGAGCATCGTAAGCTGTGTAATGTCTATTCTGTTAAATTGGGGCCTATAATTGCTTCTGTACTGAAAAGATACAACAAAGACAGCAATCATGGCATGTCATTATCCCAGACTAGAAAACCGGCCTTTGCAGGGAGGACTTCAAAGGCTTGTGGTTCTCAAATTGCATTTGGCTGCTATTGTTGGAGCGCAGGCAATCTTGATTAGGTGTTTACACTGAGGTAAGACGCAGAGCAGAGAGTCTGAGTGCCTGGGTCTAGAGCCATTAAAAAATTGTACATTATGTTCCTTGCTTTGAAGTGAGGGTTTGTAGGGAGGAAAGCAACTCGGATTGAGTACAGCTGAGCTGGACTGCGCGCTGCTGTTCCTCTCTCAAAGAAACACACCCGGTTCTTAGAGAATCAGGCGGTGCCGGGCCGCAGAAAGCAGAGCCCAGGCTTCACCCAGAGCCGCGTGACACAGCAGATCTGCATAACGCACAGGCTTCATAAACACGCTCGTATTAGACTGTAATCACTGCGGGCTGTGCCCGTGTTTCCCCTTGTATCCTGCCTTTTCTACTGTCTGGGTGTTATCTTCCACGGCGAGCTGCACATTGGCTGAGAAGGCTTTGTTATGCCCACACCTAGTGGTAATGCACTGGCAACTAGCCACACGGCCAAATTAAATAAGCCGAAGTGTCAGATTAAATAAATATGTATTGTATGTATATATGTGGGTGTGCACGCATGTACGTCTGCATGCACGCATGTGTGATGTGCATGCCATGGTGCATGTGTGGAGGTCAGAGAACAACTTGAGGACAACATGTAGGCCCTGGGTATCAAACTCATGTTGACAGGCTTGGCTGTGGGCAGCTTTGCCTGCTGAGCCATCTTGCCAGCCCTGTGTCAGATTTTTTTTTTTTATATATGTCTCATCATGGTTCAGATACATCAGCTACTTACACTCCCACTTTGGCACAATCACTGGGTGTGGCGAGGGTTTCTTTAATTTGGCTAATGGGTGCTAGGAAGCATTTATTCCTATTGTATTCCTGGCACATTTTGCCCTGGGCTGTCCCCACAGCCAGCGAAAAGAGACTGATTCAGATTCTACTACTGTGAGGCGGCTTTGCTGACACTCAGCCTGGCTGCTTAAATTATCAAGGGGTTTTGTGTTTTCAGCTGTTAGAGACAACACACGAGAAATATTTGGACTCTGTTGCCAGCCTGTCTCCATTCCTATAGAACACCTGAGAACATGTGTGCTCAATACGAACTTGATGCTGAGTCCTGTGGACACATATGTACACACACACACACACACACACACACACACACACACACACACACACACAACTACATTCCTTTTCGGTAGAAGATTCTGGAGCTGTTAAGATTCCCAAAGTGATCATTACCTCCTACTTAAAAAACACTTCCTTATTTTTCTGTTGCCTTTAATCTTTATGAGCATGCAAGGCCTATACCCGGGGCTCCCAGCCACTTCTTCATCCTGGGATTCTTGCTGTGTTCCTAACACTGATGTTTACATGGACAGTTGTCTCTGGGCCTGTGTGAAGGTTGTTCTCTGCTTAGAAACTACACTTCGCCAGGCGGTGGTGGCACACGCCTTTAATCCCCAGCACTCGGGAGGCAGAGCCAGGTAGATCTCTGTGAGTTCGAGGCCAGCCTGGGCTACCAAGTGAGTTCCAGGAAAGGCACAAAGCTACACAGAGAAACCCTGTCTCGAAAAACCAAAAAAAAAAAAAAAAAAAAAAAAAGAAAGAAAAAAAGAAAAGAAACTACACTTCATGTCATTATCCATATTTACTTATTTTATTGAGGATTGAACCTATGGCCTTTTGCATGCTAGGAAAGCTAGATCCTTATCCTTAAAGTTTTTTGTTTGTTTGTTTTTTTTTTTTTGAGACAGGTTCTCATGAAGTTAACCAGGCTAGCTTTGGACTCACCACCCTCTTGCCTCAGCTTCTGGAGTAGCTGGGATTACAGGCCTGGTCTGTCCTATTTAGAGTCTTGGTACAAATGTAACTTCCTCCATGAAGTCTTCCCTGATTCCCAAAGGAAGCAGCCGCAGACACACTTTGTGTTTTCCTGTTCCTCACAAGCACCACCCCGTGCCTTGTGTTTCTTCCCGCTTTGTCTTAGTCAGGGTTGCCATCGCTGTGATGAACGCCGTGGCCAACGGCAACTTGGGGTGGAAGGGGTTTATTTTGCTTACACTTTCGGGTAACACTCCATCACTTGAGGGAAGTCAGGACAGGAAGTCAAGCAGGGCAGGATCCCGGAGGCAGGAGCTGACGCAGAGGCCATGACGGGCTGCTGCTTACTGGTTTGCTCCCCATGGCTTGCACAGCCTGCTTTCTTACAGAACCCAGGACCACCAGTCCAGGGGTCATCCCACCCACAATGGGCTGGGCCCTCCCCTGTCAATCATGAAGAAAATGCCCTACAGCTGGATCTTATGAGGCATTTTCTCAGTCAAGGTCCCCTTCTTTCAGATGATTCTAGCTTGTGTCAAGTTGACATAAAACTAGTCAGCACACCCTTCTTTACTGAAGTTCTGTGATGGCAGAACGGAGGGGCTGTGTGCAGGACTGCTGTGCTGTACAGAACAGAGCACTGTGCGTTTGTACCTCCTAGTGGCTCTGAATGTGCCTGGCATACAGATGTTCAACAAATACAACTAGATGGTGAATTCAACCCATGTTGTTCCTGAGCTCTCCCATCCCTCAGAATGGATATGATCATCTCTCTGTCTACACAGATTCCACAGCCATGGGTTCAGTTGGGGCCTGGGGCATGGCTCAGTTGTAGAGTACTTCCCTAGCGTGCATGAGGCCCTGAGTTCAATCCCCAGTACTGCAGAGAAAAAAACAAAACCAAACAACGAACAAAACCAAACAAGTACTGCACCAGTACTGAGCATGTGCAGACCCCATCCCCATCACTCCCAGAATAATACGGTGCAACAGCTATCGGTATAACTATGAGATGTCAGCAGAAGATGTCTCAGAAGCTAAAGCCGTCTGAGAGCGCACATGAGGATACGCATAGGGTTCACACAAACACCGTACCATTTAGTAAAGGCTTTTGAACTCATCAGACCGCAGTGTCGGAGAAGGGTCCAGCATGGATATCGATGGGCAGTTCAATCTACTTAATCATCCAGGCATGTTTGTGGTTTCTATCAAATCCAGGCCCTGAGCTGCCAACACAAAGGCGGTGGAAACCAGGGCCTCATCTTCCATCCTGCTCTTGCTCACTGTGCCCAGGGCCACTGGCCCTTCAGACCCAGCTTCCCATTGTTATCCCCTCTCCTAGGAATCATCTTCCCCAAATATTGGTGTGGTGTGTTTTCTCACGGCCTCCATATCCTCAGAGAGACACTGCTGTACGACCTGGTTTAAACCGCGATTTCCCCACAGCGGGACAGAGCTTTTGGTATCTGCTCCACTCCATCTCTCCTTTACTCCTATGTATTATGTTTACTGTCCACCCTCCTATACACATAATGAATCTCTACCTCTCTGTCCCTCCCTCCCTCCCTCCCTCCCTCCCTCCCTCTTTTATCCTCTTTCACCATAAGAGAACGGTGTAGAATTTTCTACTCATGGCCCCTCGATGGCGGCTCAGAAGTTTTGGACTTGGGGGCATTTCATATTTGGGGCTCAGGATTAGTGACTCTCAGTCTGTGGACCAGTTTCCAGTAAGTTCTGGCTGTTTACCTGTCTCCCGCCCTCCCCACCCCCATTCCATAAGATGTCAGGAGGCGGCACACAGACAGTGGCCTGACATGACTAAGGATTCATGGCAGCCCGGGGCCTTTGCTACAAAAGACAAAAATGTCATTCACATGGCTGCTGACTCTGATTCATATTGCTGCAATATACCCTGTGTAAGACAGCACAGAATTATCCAGAGTGGCGGGTACATTTTTGAACGCTTAGAGGAGACGGATCCTTAAAAATGATTAATTGTGTTAAATTTCCAGTTTTCCAAAGGGCGTGTATGAGTTATGTGGGACGTTTCCTTCTGTATGGGTCCCTCTTCAGTCACATGGATTTAATGAAGTGTCACTCTGCAGCGCTGAGCGGTGCCCATCAGAAGGGTGCCTCAGAAATGCCTCATATCGAAAAAACTATAAAGTTCAATTGGAATTCCGTAGTTGTAAGTAAGTGCTCTTGTGTTGGTATAGGACAAAATCAGAAAATCTATCAATCAATCCATGAACAGCCCTGGAGTCCCAGCTGGGTAGAAGAATAATTTCTGCAAGTGTGCTATGGAGCCAGAGCTCAGGAGCAGCACTAGACTGGAACATTCTGTAAGAGAGGAGTCCATGTTTCCAACCAAATACAGTTATACAAAGGTGATTGTGACTTAAAGATAAAACTAAATCTGACAGACAACTCGAAGCTCCTCTTAATTCAAGGCCGTGGAGAAGGAGAGCAGGTCGTGGCTGGATAGTGGTCTCATCACTAGTAAGCTAAATTCAAACCAGGCATTCAATAATAAATACATCACATAGGCCTATGTGACACTCAGAACGTCCACATAAAGAATGCCACTTGAACATGCCAACAATCCTGAATCTGCAGAAGAAAGTAAACCTTGGTGCTTTTGAGACAGAGTCTCATGTAGCCCAGGCTGGACATGAGATCTCAGTGTAGCTGAGGATGGCCTTGAACTCTTGACTGCTTCTGTCTCCCTGGTGCTGGATTGACAAGTGTGCACCCCACGCTGGGTTTATCCAGCACTGGGGGGGCGGGGGGATCAGAACCTGCACTTTGTATATTCTAGTAAGCACTCAGCTAACTGAGCTGCAGCCCCGGTTCCAGAAAGCAAACATTTGTAACCTCACTAAACCAGGAAAACAGGGCTCAGCATGCTTTGGTGATTTGCCGAAGGCATCAAATGGCTCTAGAAGTAAATGGGGTTAGGCCAGCAGGGTGGCTCAACGGTTGCAGGTGCTTGCGGCCAAGCCATGATGATCTGAGTTCTATTCCCAGAACCCACAGGTAGGAGAGAATTGACTCCTGAAAGTTGCCCTTTGACCTCTGCACTGTGTGCTCCATCATGTGCATGCATGCACCTACATACACACACAAAACCACACAAAATGAAAAAATAAACATGGCAAAAATAAAAGGGCCCCAAATCACACCTTTTGACTTCAAATTACATTAACTCGATAGGCACCTAATTCTCTCCTTCCCTCCCCACCTTTCTCCCCAATTTCGGACAAAAAGAAAGTATTTTAAAATTACTTTAAATTTTACTTTAAAATTTCTTCACAGGGTGGCGGTGCATGCCTTTAATCCTAGCACTTGGGAGGCAGAGGCAGGCAGATCTGTGAGTTTGAGACCAGCCTAGTCTACGAAGTGAGTTTCAGGATAACCAGGATTGTTAACACAGAGAAACCCTGTCAAACAAACAAACAAAACAAAACAAAATTACATTACTTCAGTAAATATTTAGTTATTGCTTTCTGTGTGCCAGGGACCAAGAGACCAAGGGACAGGAGGGGCCAGGTCAGCAAGGGCTTTTCACACCCCTAGAGTCTGAATTTTATCTTCAAGATTATAGTGGCCAGCAGCGGTGATGCGAACCTTAAATCCCAGCACTTGGGAGGCAGAGGCAGGTGGATCTCTGAGTTGGAGGCCAGCCTGGTCTATACAGTGAAATCCCAAACAGAAACAAACAAACAAACAAACAAAAAGATAATAGGGGAATAATCAGAACTGTAGCCAAGCAGACTTCTAGAGAGGTCAGCTTTGAGGAGGGGAAATGTTGAAAGGATTATAACACAAAATTATAATTTAAAATCAAAACATTAAATATGGTGTACATGACCCAAAGTTATTCATAAGTTCCTTATCTTAAACCCAAAGCTGAGGCATTCAAAGCAGTTATTAAAGGAAGTGCCAGTTAGGTGGGTATAAGATCGCAAGGTTCAGAGGCTAGTGAGATGGCTCGGGGGAAAGGCGCTTGGGGACAAGCCCGACAACCTGGGTTCTTTTCTTGAGACCCACACGGTAGAAGGAGAGGATCAAGCCCCACAAGTTGTTCTCTGACCTCCACGTGACGCAGTGACATGAACATGTCTAGTAAACAAACAAATAAATGCAATAAAAATGGAAGAGTTCTGTAATCCACGGCGGAGTCTGATTGGCTGGCGATATTCAGGAGAGAATCAACCCAACTTGCCCTGAGTATGGGTGTCTTGATCCCACAGGCTGGTTGTCTGGATAGAATAAATGGGGGGCATACCCCCTTCCTGGCCAGCAGAAAGTGAGCTTCTGCCACACCCTGCCCACCACAATGGACAGAAACCTTGGTTCCCTATGAACCTTTCTTCCCCCAGCTGAGTTTCTCTCAGGCATTCTGTCAGGTCACCACCAGCAGCAAAACTTCTGACTCAGACGGATCCCTTTGTAGATGCCATTTGAGGAGCAACACCATAGACGACGACGTCACGCCATACTCAGGCACACTGGGTATGTCCTGCTGTGTCTTTATGCGAGTCTATCTCCTTACTTCTGGGCGCTGTCGCTTGGGATAGGGGAAGACCATTTAGATGGGCTATTTCCTAAGTGGTTTCCTTTCTTTTTGTATGGCGAAAGAAATGTGCACGCGCATGCACATATCCACATTTGTGCACATGTGCGTGCAGGTCTGAATGTAGAGAGAATAACCTTGGGTGTGTCTTTTCTCAGGCATTATCCACTTTTTTTTAAAGACAGGGTCTCTCAATGACCTGGGGGTCACCAATTAGGCTAAGCTGGCTGACCAATGAGCCCAAGGACCTATCTCCCCCTTCCCAGCACACACTACCATGACCAGTACAACCCCCGCCCCCGCCACACACACACACACACACACACACACACACACACACACACACACACACACACAGGGATTCTGGGGATCAAACTCGGCTCCTTGTGCTTGCTGTCTGAACCATCTCCCCAGCTCTAATAGCTCCCCATTTGCTTGCTGGTCTGTTGTATATCAAGAGCTTTGGATAAAGCGTTCAAATAGAATTCCAACCTGGAACTTGACCCCATATGTAAGCAAGACAAGGTTTCCAGGACCCACTTGTTCAAACACCTGGCAAACACTGTGCTTAGATTCAGGATTCTCTGACTTTCTAACCAGTATTTTATTTCTCTTTGGTCTTCTAGATCATCATTTTCCTCGGGCGAGGATCCTACTACCAAGGGCAGGGTTAGCCAACACTCTTTCCGGATTTCTCTTCTGTTTGTCTTCCATCCCTTCCGGGCTCAGCTCGAATGATGCCTCTACAGTAAATACAGCTTGTTTGGTTTTCTGGGAGATGTTACCCAGTTTTGTCTGCCACGCGGATGGAAAGCAGGCTCCTGGACAGGCGGCGGCTCTCCATGCCTTATTTTCTGCTGCTTCCCTCATACAGAGAGAGAGAAAACCTAGGGCACAGTTGGTGCTCAGTAAACACCCGCTGACTGCTTGGCCCGAGGTTGGTCCCCAGATCTGGGCAGTGGCTTCTGTTGATGGCTTTACATGGTTCTGATGACTGCAGACAATTGAATAACCCTTCTGTATTTACAATTGTAAAATACCTGTAATTTCTTTTCAAGATATTAATAGGAAAGGGCCAAATCACACTGATAAGGCACTTACAGCTCTTCTGAACTCAGGCTAGACCTCATCTTCATCTTCAAAGTCAGTTGAAATCAAGATAGAAGGGCAGTTCATTTCAGAACACAATTTCCTTTAATGGTAGGTCATAAATTTGACTCAGATGCTAATGAGTTGAATAAGAGCCAGTGGTCACCAGCAGAGCACGGCCAGATGGTGATGCTCAGGTGCCCTCTAGTGTGTGCTGCTTTCCCTGTCAGTTCCTGGCATCACACGTCCTGTCCTTGAGTCCTTGTTGAAAGGGTGTGCACATGCCTTTAACCCCAACACTCATCTGGGGATCTCTGAGTTCGAGGCCAGTCTGGTCTATAGGTAGAGTTCCAGAACAGCCAGGGCTGCATAATAGAGAAACCCTGTCACAAAAAACCAAAAAGAAAGAAAGGAAGGAAAGAGTGTGGTAATGTGTAATCAACAATTCTATGAGAAAACTGAAGTTAAAAAAAAGGAAGGAAGGAAGGAGAAAGAAAGAAAGAAAGAAAGAGAGAGAGAGAGAGAAAGAAAGAAAGAAAGAAAGAAAGAAAGAAAAGAAAGAAAGAAAGAAAGAAAGAAAGAGAGAAAAGAAAGTAACTTAGGTGACTGACTGGATGCAGCTACAAGGAGAGGACTTAATCAGGGTTATTACAAAGTTGATATTGTAAATGACCCTTACCCTACAACCCCTTTTCTGGGATAAGATCATATACATCCCAGGTTGGCATCCAGTTGCTATATAGCTAACGATGACCTTGAACTTCTGATATTCCCGCCTCCACTTTCCACGTGCTAGGATGATGAGCGTGTGCGACCATGCCTGGTTAACATGGTGCCAGGGTTTTGTGCATGCTGGGCAAGCACTTTATCAACTGATCCACTGCCCTAGCCTACCCTGATCCATATTTGTTGTTAATTTTTCCCATTTAGGTTTTTATAAGTTATAACAATTACATTATATTAAGTGTGGTTCAAAAACAATAGACACAGCCAGATGTGGTGGCCAATGACTTTAACTCCAGTCCTCCAGAGGCCGAGACAGGCAGATCTGTATGAGTTTCAGGCCAGCTAGGGCTATGTTGAGAGACCCTGTCTCAAAACAGACAGCAAGAGAAAGAAAAAGAAAGAAACCCCCACAGGCATAAGAGGGCACAAGGTAGAAAGCTATGCCCACCCCCCACTCTTTTCTAGTAATCACTTATGCAGGGTTCCACAGTGTCTCACTATATAGCCTTGTCTAGACCTAAAACTTATAGTCTTCCTGCCTCAACTTTCCCATGTGCAAAGAGTACAGGTATGTGCAACACACCAACTTGATAGGTATTTTTATTCCTCTTTTGTTTTTTACTATATCTGTATGTTTCACTCCTTGAATTTCTCTTACTGATAAATCCTCTTAAACTGACCAAAGCATTTCAGAGGGAGTCTTTGTTTCTTAAACCGTCACAGTGTGCTCTACCGTGCAGATCTACCATAACTTCCTTAACTCTCCCCTCCAAAATGATGGCTATTTGGGTGGCTTCTGATCTTTTGATATCACAAACAAGGCTGAAATGAATCATCGAGCATAGCTGCTTTTTCAAGACTGCACACATCTATCTAGGACAAATTCCCAGGAGTGGAGTATGTGGGGCCAAATAAAAATACTAATTACAAAATTATATGCAGCACTTACTGTGACTCAGGCTGTAATCTAAGCCTGCTCTGTACACCATTTGATAGTCTTAACAACCCTACGAGGAAAATGCTGTTATTATCTCCTCTATAGACCAGAAAGCTGTGTGGCACAAAGAGGTTTAATAGCTCGCACAAGGTCACACAGCTAGCACAGGGCAGAGCCAAGCAACTGTGACTGCATTTAGACATTATGTTCTGGTTTCTCTGGCAGGGTAATTGTATTTTACAGAGACATAAATTGGCCTTTATTCTGGTTATGCTGATTTCTTCTCTTCCTGGCATTACTGTACATTTTCATCAACAGGTGAAAATATGGATTAATTATAGGTGGAAATGAATCTCAATGTAGTATTAATTTGCTCTTCTCTTATAGGGACAGATCTGAGTATGTTCACAAGTGCTCAGGAGTCACGTGTGTTAACGTCTCTGGGACTTGCCCATCCTGAAACTTTTTTGTACGTTCCTCCAGTGATTTCGGCCTCCCTCTTATTGACAAGGAGGAGGATGTCTTTACCTATCAGATACAGAGTTTCACCTGTGGTAGGAATCAGGGATACTTTCTCCTAGTTTGTTTCTCATATTTTCACGTTGTTTATAGTTTTCTCTGATAGATGTTTTTAATACACACACAGCCAAATTACTAATCTCTTATGTAATCTAGATTTTTAAATATTTCGGAGTCTTAAGAGGATCTGCATATGTTTTTTTCTAGTGTTTTGATGGTTTAATTTTAATAATTAAACATTTGACCTATTTGGAATTTATTTTGTATGATGGGTGTATTAATCCAGTGTACTGTTTCCCTTGAGCTGCCTCAGGCTGCTCTTTTGAATAGTGCAGCATTTCTTATTGTAGCACACAAAACATCACATACAATTAGGTTCGATTTCTAGACTTCTCATTCTGTTGTGTTCAGTTTTTCTGTCTATGTATGTATTAAATATTATCCTATTATTTGAAGCCTTGAAATATATTATAACATCCAGTAGGGCTGAATTTCACCCTCTGCTCATGCGTGTGTTGTGCATGTGGGTGTGTGTACCAGAACATAACTTAAGAGTGTCAGAGGCCTGGAACCAGACCAATGACTCACTGCAATGAACACTTACAAGTAAAGATGTGTGGACCAAAGGGTATGCTGTGTGACTCCTGGGTCACACTACAGCTTCCATGCCTAGATTTTTCTTATTTGTTTTTTGTTTGTTTGTTTATTTGGTTGGTTGGTTGAATTTTCTTTTTTGTTTGTTTGTTTGTTTGACTTTTAAATTTTGTTTTTTTGTGGGGAGGTTGCAAGGGCAGAGGGTGGAGCGAGGGAATGGGGAGATGAATGGGATCGGGGTTCATGATATGAAATCCACAACGAATCAATAAAAAGTAAAAAAAAACAAGTGTTTTTCTGTGTTATTCTCCTTGTTATTGCCTTGAGACGGGGTCTCTCCTTGAACCAGAGCTTGCTGTCTTGTCTAATCTGGTTGGTCTTCAGTGAGCTCCTGGGAGCTGTCTGTTCTTACTGTTCCACATGCTGGGGTCACAGGGACAAATAGCCATGCCAGGCTTTTTATAGGGGTCTTGGGGATTTGAACTCAGGTCCTCAAGCTAGCTAGGCATATACTCTTACCACTGAGCCATTTCCCTCTTTCCATACCCAGCATTAACTCTTATTTTCCACAGCTTTCTTTATTATGATCACTTATTATAAACTTAGTAATCAGTTTTTTTTGTTGTTGTTTCTGAGACAGGGTTTCTCTGTGTAGTTTTGGTGCCTGTCCTGAATCTCGCTCTGTAGACCAGGCTGGCCTCAAACTCACAGAGATCTGCCTGACTCTACCTCCCAAGTGCTGGGATTAAAGGCGTGTGCCACCGCCACCCGGCAGTAATTAGCTTTTTAACTTTTATTAAAAATACAATCACCCAACCAAACAGGATCAGAAGTTCAAGACTGTCTTCAGCTACCTAGAGTTCAGGACAGAACGGGCTATACTACACTGTGTCCCAAAAACCAAAACTAGACAAAAAAAAAAAAAAAAGACAAACAAAGAAAATCAACCACGTATCAGTGGAAGAAACTGTCACATGCTTATATTTAACAGTTAGAAAGAACACACAAATTTTTGTATTACTGAATATATTCAATAAAACAAATGACAGATATCATTATGACACTGCTATATTAAACACCTCTCTACTCTTTAAAAAGAGTAAGAAGGAAAACATCCATCTTGGATTTTTTTAGCATTAAGATATTTGAACTCACAGCAAGGATGGACAAGCAACATCTCCTTCAAACAGCAAGTCAAGAGCTCAGAGACAGAAAATCTATGAATTCAAGGTTTCCTCTGTGACAAAGCAAAAAGGAAGACCAGGCTCTGAGAACGTCGACAGCCAAACCCTGTGACTGATTGCCACGAGGACTTGTAACCACTACCGAAATCAGCAGCTAAGGAGTCAGCCACAGAGTTCATGGTAAATCTTTTTTCCTCTTGTACTGGGAGTAGAATTCTTTCTTTTGGCCTCGCCATTGCCTGTTCCACGACGAGCTTGTCTAAGAACACTTTAGAACGTAGCGGTTAGAGCAGGATGCAGTCCTAGCGCTCCAGAGGCTGAGGCAGGATGTGTGCCGTGAGGCGGAGATGGCCTCCAGTTTGAGGCCAGCCAGGAGCAGCCTGAGCTACAGAGCAAGACACCGACTCAAAACAGAAAACAGTCCGGCAATGACAAGTCTTATCCGAGGCTGGGAGAGATGACCAGCACTAGACATTTTCACTCTTGAATTCATTTGGATGTTTAAGTCAGCAGTCAAGTGAAACTTGAAATTTCACTTCTTAAGTTTTTTTTTTTTTTTTTTTTTTTTAAAGATTTATTTATTATGTATACAGCATGTATGCCTGCAGGTCAGAAGAGGGCGCCAGATCTCATTACAGATGGTTGTGAGCCACCATGTGGTTGCTGGGAATTGAACTCAAGACCTCTGGAAGAGCAGTCAGTGCTCTTAACCGCTGAGCTATCTCTCCAGCCCAACACTTCTTAAGTTTTATGAAACAAAAAGTATGTTTACATTTCAAACAGTCAAAAAATGTTGAGTTAAATGTTCTGTACCCATTCCTGTGTTTTATTGCTAGCTATAAAGGCAAAGATGTCACATATTCCTAATTCTTGAAAGGGACTTCACCTTCATAGGTGATGAATTCCAAGCTGTTCTCCACTAGGGGTATTGGATTTATGATCAGCCAAGCTCTTTACTTGAGTCTACAGGATATATGGCACATTCACTAGGAGGTGAGCTGAAGGGGTCCTTATTTGTGTCCAGGAAATAAAGCTATATTGTAACGGTATTTTTCTTCTTCTTGTGTGTGTGAATGTGTATGTGCATGTATATGTGTATGTGGTGTGTGAAGGTGTTTGTGAGTGTGTGTTTCAGACAAGGTCTTGTTACATAGTCCAGGCTAGCCTCATACTTGTCATCCTCCAGCCTCAGGGTTTTGAGTGATGAGACTACAAGTGTGCACCTCTGTGCCTGGCTCCCCACAGGCCCGTCATTCGGAAAATAACTTCTCCTCAAAATGACCAGATGAGGCAAAGAGGGCATTCATTATCTTTCTCATTTTACTTATGCAGAGTCCAAGCTACAATCATTTCATACTGCTTGTACAGGACAGTGAGGGGGCAGTGCAGTGATTATCAGTGGGGACTGGTAAGATATAGAGTCATTTCAATAACTAAAAGGAAAAATCTTCTATGCTGTGCTCTGCTTCACAACACCCCCCTTCCCCCCCCCCATACACACACAACCCTAGCTCAGGACCCAGCACCCAGCACCTACACAGAATCTGGGTGTAGAATCATTTCTTATGCGAGCTGTGGTTCTTAGGGTGAATGCGTCACGTTACTGCTTCCAATGTGCTGGGTTGCTTTGCAAGGTTGCAACCAATGTTAAGGTGAGAACAAAGACAGGCAACGCAGGGAATTAAGGGCTCAGCCCTGCACTCCATCTATTGGAACACACAGGAGGAATACATTCCAAGGCACACACGTGGGGTGCAGACACACATGCAGGCAAAACACTCATATACATAAAATAAACATTTAGAAACCTTCATGGGTCTTTGAATGGAGGCATTTTAGAGAGAGTAACTGATGGTAGCAGTTACAGCACTGTAAACCACAGGCGTGTTTCAGTTTGCCCTTAAGGACTTAGAGGGTTCTAACGTTCATTCTACAAGAAGCCGCTGGGCTAGCAAGGTGGCGCAGCTGGTAAAGGCACTTACCGCCAAGCCTGGTGACCTGAGGTGGATCCTCAGGATCCGCAAGGTAGGAGAAAAGACGTGATTCCCACAAGCTGACCTCACTCACAACCACATGCATACACACACATACACACACACACACACACACACACACACACACACACACACAAAGGAAAAAAGGAGGAAGAACAAGAACAGGAGGAAAGAGGAGTGGGGAAGTGGAGGCAGCAGCAGGGGACAGTATGCACCAGTACGGAAGCATTTGCTCTACCCAGGCAAGTGGTTACTATGGCATCATCACCCAGAAGGAAGAGACATCCAAGCCATTTCAAACAAAGGCAAATCCCAGGGCAACTCAGAAGGGATGCTCAAGCAGCGGCTACGCACCTGTTCGAGGTGAGTCTCTCCTCTTTTTTTATTGTGAAGTTGAAGGTAAGAGTCTGTTTTAGGAGCAGGTAATCCCAGAGTCAGCTTGTTTTTTTCCACAAAATATTGTTTGGACTTCCTTCTCCGGGGCCCCCGTGATCCTGGCAGGAACACTTCGTTGTGTGAACTTGAGCTCTTCAGGTACTGAGAGAGGTTGCTGGACTTCTCCTGGTCACTGTCGCTTAGTTCTGAAAAGGACTCGTTTTGGCGGGTGCCACGCTCATAGTTTGGGCTTAGGAACTCACTTCCAAGCAAGGAGGCTTCACTCTGAGGACTCCTCTTCTCTTGGCCTTTCCCTGCTGAGAGTCCCATTGACGGCTCCCTGGAAGGGTAGAGTGGAGCCAGAGGCAGGCTTTCTGAAGAGCTATGGGCAGACCCAGGCAATGGCGGCTCCTCCTCTTTCTTATTCTTCCAGTTGGGATCATATCGGAGGTCTGAATATTTGTCGTCTACATGATGATGGCTGTCCAAAGCAGAAAAGAAATGAGAAGTCCTTAATTAAGGTAAATCCCCAGGGGTTTTCCCTAAGGGGACAGTCCCCAACTGAGACAGACCCACTAAAAAGTTCACACACACACACACAAATAATAATAAAATAAACTCACTCTATTCACTTCATTGTTTTATTCAAACTCAATCTCGGATTCTGTCCTCTGTTTTCCCTTTCACTATCTAGATGGTGAAGGTGTGTCAAAGACTCAAATTAGAACCACAGAGAAGTTCATTGAAATCTCTAGTAAAAATGGACACCAACTAAATTCTAAAAGCCAGAAAAACCGGCGAAAATGAAACGTCCGCAGCGTTAAACCAGCATGTCTCTATGGTTCGAAGAGTCCTATTACTTACGCATACCAACGATGATCCCGTGTGTCTCCTGCTGAAGATAAAAGTACAGTTCACACAGGCCGGCGGGGCTCGTAGCTCAGTTGACAGAGTGCTTGCCGAACATTCTAGCCCCAGCAGTAGGCATGGTGGTGCGCCCTTGGGTCCCAGCACTAGGGAGGTGGTGGGAGACTCAGAAGTTCAAGGTCGTCCTTGACTAAAAGGCACACTGAAGGTCAACCCTGGCTACATGAAACCCTGTCTCAAAAAGGAAGGAAGAGAGAGGGGCCGGGGAAGGAAAAGAAAGAAGGGGAAAACATAGCAATTCATGCCTTAGCTGGTTATAGGCATATTTGGTTATTTCTTTCTAGGAAGGGAAGTACCTCTCCTCTCGGGATGAAAGCCAGGTTTTTTAATCCCAATTGAATATCTACACAGTCTCACCTTTCTTTTCAAGAAGTTTGGTTTTCCCTTTTTCTTACCCATAGAGTTTTATCAAATGTTCCACAGAAAACCCCACAAGGCTTAGACTCAGAGTGTGGCTCACAGTGTCTTGGTTGTCAGGGCCATGCTCAGGAGCCTCAGGGGACAGGTCAGCATGAGCCTCAAGTTCTAGGACAATCTCACTTAACTAAGGTTAAGCACATGGTCCTGTCTGAGGGAAGTTAACTAGACCCCAAATAAAGTCCTCCCTCCTGCCCGAGACAGTCTCAATTTGTAAAGTAGCCCTCTAATCTTAACCGAAAAAGAAAAAAAAATGAAGAAAGCTGGTAATATGGCATATTTAATGGCCTCTTTGATCTTCAGAAGCTAAATGGGAGAGATTTTTTCCTTGCTGAGGACAGTGGATGCAATCCTCTAATCAAAAAGAAAATGTAAATCACCCAGCTTTTTATGCTATTTGATATTCCCGTTTACAGAGGACATAATTTTATGCTGGGTAAACAAACTAATGGTCTCTATAATGCTAATTTACTCATCTTAATGTGGACCTAGATTTCTTTGATTCAACGTAAAGCAAAAACTGGACAAGGAGACTCGTCGGCTTTACTAAATTGTCACTGCGAGTTTTCCAGCTGTCCTAAGAAGGTGGAAAACCTCGGGATGCAGGCAGCTTTTCCTTTTCCTAGACGGGCTCTTCCCCAGCAAAACTCCAGAGGGAGAATGATCCATCTGTCAGCAAATGAGACTTCACTGTTTCACCCACAACGACACCACAAGGTGGCCCGTCTTCAGGGCCGTGATGGGTAGGTCCCTCCTGTGGGTTGTCTGTCCTACAAACTTCCGTATTGGACACTGGGCCTTTCACCCTTCATTTTCAAGGTAGTTTGTCTCAAACGGGGCTGTGGAATTTCTTCCACTTCTCACAGCTGACTGAAGTTCGGCTGGAAGCTGTGTGTCTTAGAGTGCTCTGTGCTCCGCACACGTGCTCATTAACGTGTCACTATGATGCTGTTCTTGCCTAACTCAGGTCCTGGGCAGCAGGGACTTCGGTATGCCTTCCTGCCCAAATCTCTGCCTTAGTACAGGGCAGTGCTCTCGGGCATACAAGTTAAATGCTTCTAGAATAAATAACTGGATCTCCATAAATATTCCGACACAATTACAGCAGTTGATATTTATTTTAAAAGCTAGCAACATAATTAAAATCTGAACATGAAGACGCTTCTTGCACTGGGACAAATTAGTGGATGATTTTTAGGGTTTATCTTCTACTAAGGGACCTAAGGTTCAATGGCAGTTGTTTACATGGAGAAGAAAGCTCAATTATTATCTTCAAGCAAATCCGACTTCAAACAAACAAACAAAAGCTGTATTCCCGTATCCGTGGTTTTACTGGAAGGAAAAACTCAGCTTTATTCTTTTATTCATTAGTTCACTCTCTGGTTTGACAAGTGTTTCCTGAGCACTTTCTAAGCTGGGGAGATACAGTGGTTAGGTAGCACAATGTTGGGGAAACAAAGAAACCCAACAATTAACACTTTGGAGTGATGCCTGCTCTGGTGGGGACCACAGGGCCACCTGGACTCAG
The DNA here is from genome assembly GCF_007827085.1 of Peromyscus californicus insignis. Lineage (NCBI taxonomy): Eukaryota > Metazoa > Chordata > Mammalia > Rodentia > Cricetidae > Peromyscus > Peromyscus californicus. The sequence continues at coordinate 35,000,958 of NW_026294402.1, forward strand.
GAGGGACCTTGCTTGCTTCTCAGGAGGTTGGGAAGAGCTTTGGGTAGGAAGTCATGGCCTCGACCTAAGGCTGAGGAAATGTGCACCAGGCTGAGAGAACAGCAGGAAAGAGGAGTGGAGGGGAGAGCAGCCTTGCTTCTCAAGACCAGAGGCTTTGTGGGTAAGGGGAGGCGGAGAGGAGGAAGGCTGGGGTTCAGAGCTCAAGGTTCACCAGAGGTCAGATTTGCAAGGACCTCAGAACTCTGGAAGAGTTTGGGCTTAGCTAAATTATCTGAGTGTTTAATTATAGAGAGACTGGTAATCAATTAAGGACAGTCAAAGGGATGAGCTTCAGGTCAGCCTTACACACACATTATTTTGAAGACATTTAGAACGGTCTCCTTGGTGATCAGATGAGGCTTCACTGGGCTGGAGGGATGAGTCAGTGGCTAAGAGCACTTGTTGCTCTTACAGAAGACCTGGTGTTCGGTTCCCAGGACCCACATGATGGCTCATAACCACCAGTAACTCCAGTTCCAGGGGATCCATATTCAATTGCTCAATACTATCTCAAAACCCACTCCAACCTTGTCATCTTGTGAGCCTAAGATAACTCACTTACTGGTATAGCTGGTTTTTTTTTTTTTAAGGTAATTGCTATAGTTAAGATTTTAAATGCCCCAGAGAGGCCCATGTGTTGAAGGTTTGTTCTCCAGCTTGTGACAGCACTAAGAAGTGGTTGAACCTTTAGGAGACGGGGCCTCATGGGAAAACTAAGTCACTGGAGCCACACCCTTTGGGCTGCTGGAACTAAGAACGGTTCTCCGTTTCTTGGGCTCCAGGGGGTGAACAGATCTCCTCTCACAGGAGCTCCTGCCTCGATATTGGCACAGGCCTCAAGAAACAGGGTCGAATGCCGTGGAAGAGTGGGCCTCCTTTTAAGGAGTCTGTTTCTAGCATCTCATCACAATCATGGAAAGATGACACAAGGGCCTTCGATGTTTGAAGGGAAGGTATTCCCCTCTTTTTACACTGGTGTTCACATCGGAAACACTAGAGCCTCACTCCGACTGCTCACAGCACTGAACCAGCATCAAACAGTGACAGCCACCTACATGCGCACGGTGCCTTCTTTCTCTGCGCAACGACATGGAGTTTTCTGGCTCGGGGAGACGCCCCAGGGGCGTGCGCAAGGACAGCAGCTCTAAGACAGAACTGCCTGCCCTCAACTTCTGGTGCCACTGAATACTCTGTGAATGACTCTTTAACTCTGGTGCTTGGCACAGAGTAAGGGCGGAGTAGACAGTAGCCCAGAGAACACCACAAGGAGCTCTGTCGCCAGGCTTTGCTCACTGCCAACTGCACTGGGTCTCCAGGACGTAACACAGTTGTTGTGTATGATGCTTCCTCCTGATGGAGCTCAAGGGATCCTTCTCCCTCCAGGGCTTAAGATATTTTAAGAGCTTGAGGCTCTGAATGGTGCCCTAGTGGCCTGAAAGATATAACACACATTAAAAAAAAAAAATCCAATTTTTAGTCACAACTTAGGTTCTGTGGGAAATGTTTGAACCATAATTTAGGAAAAGGGATTAAGAAATATCAGTGAATCCACATGATGAACTATTTTAACAACCACTAAAACTTGATAAGAGAGATATAAGTAAGAAAATTAAATTGTTTCGTACCTTTCAGAGAACCAGTAACTTCGAGGCCCTGACAGATTGCCTTTCTTTAAGAAATGGCAGCTTGGAAGATCATCACGCCTACAGAGCTCCATATTTTTAGCAGAAACTAGACAATATGAAAGGGGCTGGGAGTAAACAAGAAGAGATGGGCTGCCGAGAAACATGTTTCTGAACCAATTGTCAGAAGGGAGGCATGTATTATACAGAAATAAAACCCAAACTACCATGGTTCAAAAGAAAGCTTTAACAACTCAGGGCCATCTACACCGGCAATGGCTGTCTCCAAACACCCCCTTCACCGTTTCAAATGGAAGGCATGTTGAAACTAATGGGAGGCTTTTTTTTTTTTTCAAAATCATGTGCATGAAAAACTGTAATGCTTCCCAGAAATAAATCGAATTGTTGAAACAGAACATGATACTAAAGGAGCCCATTGTATGGAGCTCGTGTGGTAAGAAGCCCAATTGTGTTTTGCAGTCTGGGTCAACACACAGGGACAAAATGAGTGTGAAGTGCTCTTTCACGGGCAATCATCTGCACACAAAACATGCACCTCTTCCCCTCCTCATCCGACAGGAAGGTCACACAGACAATGAGAACACAACTCTTTTGTTACCCTTCAGACAACAGATGTCGGGGCTCCTCTTCAGAGGCTTGGGTTAGAAACGGATGCAGAGAGGCGAGGGAGTGGGGAGGGGCATCTCATGTGTGTTCAGTGGGGTCTTTGCTGCCTTTAATGGACCCTGTTTGAGTCCGTGCTGTGATAACTTCAAACAAAATAAAATCAAATCTCCATTTAATGAAGAGCCTCATACTCAGTTTGTATTCAATCAAAAAATTACTAAAATTAGAGCATGTTTCTAGTTCAATTAACATCCTTTGCACTCACAATAAAATATTCAATAACTGGCCATTTTGCCTGTTGAGGAGCGGAATAAAAGCGAAGCCCCACAGCCAGTTAGCTGTTACTTATTTACCACTCTATGTTAAGCAGGCAGTTAGATTGAAACTGCACATGTTATTACTGATTTAGGTTTCATTTAATCCTTTGAAACAGAATAATTATTCCCAATTTATATGCCATTAAATCTTTTATGCACACGAGCAGCAAATTCAATTTTTGTTTAAGTGTAGAGTTTGTGATGTTCTTTAAAGGAGCCACAAAACACCATTGTTTCTGAGATTCCTAAGTCCTGCCTCATCTTGCTCTTCTCATCGACGGCATTTAAGGAAATAAAATGCAATAAAGCTAAAAGATTAAAAAGTCACTTTTGCAGGTATGAAATAAAGTGTTTCCACAGACACGCTTTGTGGAGATTATTTTGTAACCCATAAACTTTCATTTAATGGAGGCATTTATTTTACTTAAATAATTAAACATTTTAATAGAACAAATAATAGCTCAATGAACTGAAAGTAAAGCCTGTCTATAAAACACACTCAAGTGAAGGGGGCTAATTGTTATTTAGTGAACTTTGCTTACAGCAGTTACATTATTTAGATAATTTTGACCCAATCCCTTTTTTTCAACAACAGATTTGTGTTCTTCTGTTGCTGTTTTTTGTTTATTTGTTTGTTTTTTTTTTATTTTCGGCAGGGCCTCTCCACGTAGCCTTGGCTGTCATCCTAGAACCCACTCTGTAGCCTAGGCTGGCTTCAAACTCACAGAGATCCACCTGCATCTGCCTCCCAAGTGTGGGATTAAAGGTGGGCTCCACTACACTGGGCTTCAACAACAGATTTGTGATTGTTATAACCAGACATTTGTCCCAAGTTATTGCCAGGACCAATTTCAACTCAAGGTGGACCTGGGAATAAAGGGGAAATAAATGATCTAAACAGCACATGATAGTGATCTCAATGTACAATCCTGGCACCTCACTCTACTGAGATGACAGTGAAGCAGGACGGAGGCTACCCCGTCCCAAGAAACGCCATATTTCTATAGTGGTCTTGACCAGGGTTCTGCTGAATCCCGTTAAGGAAAAGCTTCTCCTGGTCAATGGAGTCTACCTCTAGTCTGGGTATGAACCTAACATTGCAAGCTACTCAAAACATAAGAGTCAGTCTAGTTAAATTGATCAGTCATCTGGCTAAGGAGCCACCCCTCAGGAAGGTGGATTCCCTTAATGCCATGTTAAAAAGAATAATTATCCCTTTAATGAGATAATGTACCTTTCCTTCCCAGAAAACTTGGTTTTTATTCAGTACCTAAAGGCCTGCCACGAGGCTCTGTTAAGTGTGTCTATTGATTTTCCCATGATGTTAAATATAAATTCCAATACCATTAATCTGATATTTAAAATGTAAAATATAAGTTCTCTAAAGAAAACCTAAATACCCCAAAGTCTTAAAAGTTGAGGCCCTGACTCAGAAAGGTATATTTCCCCCTTTCCTTTTTTCTATCTATTTCTTTTACATGGTGGCCAGAGCATAAATATTTTTTTCCCTCTGGTACTTTGGGCTTTTTTTTATTTTTAATGTTCTCTCTGAAGCTCTCTCCCTTTTGCTCTGTAGCTGCTTCCTGAACCTCTATGCCTAACTCAAAGAGGTGCGGCCTTTTCCTCTTATTAATTTTTATTTTTTTATTTCATGTGTATGGGTGTATGTATGTGTATGTACCACTTGCATCAATGCCTAAGGAGGCCAGAAGAGGGCATCAGATCCCCAGAGGCTTGTGAGGCACCATGTGTGTTCTGGGAACCAAACCCCAGGTCCTCACAAGAGCAGCAAGTGCTCTTAATTGCCGAGCTATCTCTCCAGGCCCCTTCATCCTTCTTCCTCCTCCTTCTTCTCCTTCTTCTTCTTCCTCCTCCTTCCTCTTCTTTCTCTTCTTCATCTTATTCTTCTTCCTCTTCCTTCTTCCTATTCCTTTTCCTCCTCCCCTTCCTCCTCCTCTTCTTCCTCTTCCTCCTTCTTCACGAGTAAGATGGGGCTCCTCAAAATTTCCGGTAATTGTGGCACAGCATTTGGAGCCACATTTTCTCTCTCCAAGTGAGAGTTTATGACATGACTTGTGGACATTTTCTATGGAAAGTTTGAGTGTTCCTTTTACTCACCAAAACAATGGTTAAGAGTAGAGATTTTTCTTTTGAGATGGGTGTCTAGCCTTGAACTTCTTATTAGCTCAGAAGGAACTTTGGACCATTCTGACTCTCACTCCTTAGTCCTGGGATTACAACATACACCACCATGCCCAGTTTCTGCCGGGCTGGGGATTGAACCCAGGGCTTTGTGCATGCTAGGCAAGCACTCTAGCCACTGAACCACATCCCTAGCCCAAGGGCTCAACTTTTAAGACTTTGGGGTATTCATACCTCCTTTAGACAGCGCACATTTTACACTTTAAATATCAGATTAATGGTATTAAAATTTGTATTTGACAACAGGGGGAAAACACTGGACAGGTCTTACCCCTGTGTGGTAGTTTGGATGGTCATGGCCACTGTAGGCTCATATATTTGTATGCTTAGTCCCTAGTTGGTGGAACTGCTTTGGGAAAGATTAGGAAGTGTAGCCTTGTTGGAGGAGGTGGGGTTTGAGGTTTCAAATGCTCATGCTGGGCTTAGCCTCTTTCTGCTACAAACTTGTGGATCCGATCTCTCAGCTACTGCTCCAGTGCCAAGCCTGCCCGACATCGTGCTTCCTGCCACGATGACCATGGACTCAACCTCTGAAACTATAAGGAAAATCCCAATTAAGTGATTTTTTTTTCAATAAGTTCCCTCAGTCACAGTGTCTCTTCTCAGCGATAGAAAAGAAATTAAGACACCCTGTGAGCAGGTCCTGTCACTGACTGACCAATGGTGTAAGCTTGAACAGCTCTCTTAGTTCTCTAGGGCATGGCTCCTCCTTTTGTATAACAGGAAAACTGGCTGACTTTCCACACTCTAAAAGGTCTAAGAATCCATCACTGTATGAGTTAGGGTGGGCTTATTGTGTAAATCGTCTCAATGTTAGTAAGTATTGGGAAAATCATTTCATTTAAATATAACACATTACCAATTATACTAACAAGATTATAAAAACTAGAACTGAAAATGTATTAAACTGGGTTTGATGACTCACAGTGGGAATCTCAGCACTTAGGAAGGACTTCCATGCGTTCAAGCTCAGCCTAAGCTACACAGTGAAACTCTGCCTCAATGACCAGATGGATCCACAAAAAAAAAAAGGCATTCTATTCTCCTGACCCAAGTGACCCACCCCAAAAGTTGCCTTTTGATTTCTGTGACTGCACCATGATACCAGTGTTTCCCCCATACAAATAAATTATTTTTTTTAAAGAATGGAGGTTGAAAACTATATCAATCAAAGTTTTCTATATTTTTCAACTTGTGAGAAAGTGGAAGTAGATCATAAATTGAACTATCCCCTTAGTAACTTGCTATAATATTCTTGATAAACTCACAGGATTGTGGGTAATAAATTTTACTTTCTAGGTTTTTTAAAAAACTGGCTGTTTACTTACTTGAGCACAAAAACATACCCCAGTTTTGAAATAAACAAGTAAGGAACTAGCAGATATTTCTGGGGCGCAATAATGGAGAGTCCCCATGAGTCTCTGCGGCTTTAGCATTTCTGGCAGGAGCTTGGTCTTTAATAGACATAATCCATGCTCCCACACACTCCTTACTTCCTCTATGACAGTCCACCTGTCATGATAGCCCCACGCCTGCTCTGAGGGTTTAACTAAGAAGTTAGTGAGCCTGTGAACGAATGTAAAGCAGAAAGAGCTAATACCTACAACAAAAAACACCACTCTGATATAACTATTCCCCACATGGTTTGAAATAACTAAGGTTTAAGCTGCTGTTCCCCCCACTCCAAATCATTTAGGACTCCCAGAACGTGGTATAACAGGGCAATACATTTAAAGAGACTGGCCAACCAACGGCCTTAAATGGAAGGTTTACCTATCAACAGAAATAGCTGTTAACACAGATGAATGACATTAGAAAGGAGCAGGAAGGAAAGGTGATTCCCATAACTTTCTGGAATGGTCTTCATAATCCTAGAACATTAGAACCAGTCTTAAATGTTTTTCTTGTGTTCCCAACTGATGAAACAAACAAACAAACAAACAAACCACAACCCTTATAAGGGACATGAGTCTAGTCTCAGCTTAAATATTTCCCAAATTCCAGAAAACAGCTGGAAGGAAAAAAGGAAGGAAAAGAGCTGGAGAAATTTGGGAGGAATGGAAACTTACGGTATTTGATCACCACTAAGGCTTTCTTTATCCACTCTGTTTGTTTTGACTCTTCAACACTCCTCTTCAAGCCCTAGCATTCATCATCCAACACCTTTCCTGATTCTTGTATTATTACTAGGAGCAACATACCTTAAAGCACCCAAGCCGGCGCGGGGGTGGGGGGAATGTATCCTATAACACAGTTTTCAAAAATTTGATTTTTACCAAGTCAGTCCCCCACCCCTTTCCAACAATTCTTGAATGCTTAACTGAACTGGTAATGGCCCACCGTGCTACCTGCCTCCTGTTGATACCTACCTAGTGCACAGTGCATCCTTAGTCAGGACACAACCCCTTTGCATACGGATACTGTGGTTTCCAGGTGATATGAGAGGAAACTACCACTGAGCACTCTAATGTACACATGGCTGTGTCCCAGGGCAATTGCTTAAGAATAGAAGCTAAGGGCTGGAGGGATGGTTCAGAGGTTAAGAGCACAGGCTGTTCTTCCAGGGGTCATGAGTTCAATTCCCAGCAATCACATGGCAGATCATAACCATCTATAATGAGATCTGATGCCCTCTTCTGGCCTGCAGGCATACATTCAGACAGAAAAGAATAGAGGCTACTGTGATCCCTGACCTCATTGTCCAAGGAGAAACACAGTAAATGTCAGCTTATTCAGAGGACTCAATATCCTTTAGACAACTTTGTTGCTTTATAAAAATGTGTAATTCCGCCACCTTTGCCTGCGCCCATGCGAGCCGAGCAGATCTCCATGCACCGAGCATCCAGAGAGTCGCGCCGCATGCCAACGGAGCAGACATGGGCAGAGCGATGGTGGCCAGACTGGGCCTGGGGTTGCTGCTTCTGGCACTGCTCCTACCCACACAGATCTATTGCAACCAAACATCTGTTGCACCGTTTTCAAGTAACCAGACTATCTCTACTGCCCCAAATCCAACTAATGCCACCACCAAAGCAGGTGGCAGTGCCCTGCAGTCAAAGGCGAGTCTCCTCGTGGTCTCACTTTCTCTTCTACATCTCTGCTGTTTGAGACTCGGGCCAAGAAACATCTCTACTTCCCCATCTTCTAGACCCACCCCAATGGTAACCACAAGTCCAGTGTGACCCGGAAGAAACAGGTCCACATCAAATCTGCTATTACCACCCCTCAACAGAAAACCTTGAGAATTCATGTGAAGGATGTGACAGACAGTGAATACCAATATTGAATCTGTTAGAGTTCTATGTTCAAGATGAAGAGTGATAACATCTGAAGTTGACATGATTTCCTTGAATGTGACTTAAGAAATGTGGACACTTAAAACTGTAACTTGAAATCAAGCATAGGTTTTATGTAGAGATAAGGATGGGATGTAGGGTAGAGATTGTTTTCATTGGCTCATTCAACCTAGGTGATACTAAAAGGCTTCTCTGATGCTATTTATGTATATGTTGGAAGGAACTATCAGGTGTTACTTTAAATCCTCAGTGTATTGTTTCATTACTACTAATTTAATATGCTAAACTCTAGTTAAGTTCCACATTGTTGAGCTGTTCTCTTTGGAACTGAGCATTATACCCCCTCCTGTGGCTTTAGGCTTGACATTATATTTGACCTTTATTAGTAATTGACATATGCCAGGCAAGGATGGATTGGAACCCACCCCCAAATCCAGCCATCACTGAATAAATCGTACTTCAAAAGTCAAATAGTAGGTGTTTTCCATCATCTTTTTTCACTCAACCAGAGTGCCAGATCCCCTTAAGTAAACTGGTTCCAGAGAGCAGAATTACGTTGACCTCCGCCAATGTCAAAATGCTGCTTTTTATTTCTGCATATGTTGAGGGGTTTTCATAATTTAAGGTGTGGTCTGTTAGGAAAGTGAAATTATGAATCTTGACATTCTAAAGGCAAATATGCAAAGGAGCCAAAACCATAAACCTAGCAGTTGGGATGTGAAGACGGAAGACGACTTGCATTGAATTCACAAAGTCTTTTATACAATTTCTGTAAATACTTTTTTTAAAAGAGAAAAACAAAACAATGGATCAGAATAGCCACATTTGGAATACTTTGGTTATCAGTTCTTATTTTTAGATAGTTTGACATTGGTCCTGTGCCTGAGAGGGGGCTTGGTTCTGCAGTAAGTTTTTCCAATGCCTCGATACACTCTTATACCTTTTAAAAAATAGACATTCCTTGAAAAAAAAATCTTTTGTTCGCATGGTCACACACTGATGCTTACACACTCTGGGATCTCATATGGCCACAGTAGTCTTGATAACCAGAGTCATTTTCTCCACCTTTAGAAGCCTCCCTGGGAACAAGGAGACCTCACAGACCCGAAGCTACTGTGTGTGTGAATGAACACTCCCTCTTGCCTCGTACCTGAATGCTGGACATCCATTTGATTGTATATTGTGTTTGTGTATTTATGCTTTGATTCATAGTAACTTCTCTGTTATGGCATTGATTTGCATTGAACACAAACTGTAAATCAAGGAAAGAAATGGCTGGAAAAAAATGTATAATTCCACATGCTCATTTACTCTGGCGTCAGTTTAGTCCATCCTGAGATGGTTCTATCTTCTATTCTTATTATCTTTGTGTGTGCATGTGCATGTCAATCAGTGCAGGTGTGGAGGTCAGAGGACAACTTGTGCGAGTTGGTCCTCTCCTTCCCCCATGTGGGTCCAGAGGAGTCAAACTTAGGTCCTCAGGCTTGGTAGCAGGTGTCTTTACCTGCTGACCCATCTCAACGGTCCTATGGTCAACGTTTCACTAGTTAGTAAAGTGGAATCCATGATTGCATATTCATTTACTCCGTTGACTTATTCATTTTATGTGTGTGTGGGTGCACACACTGTACATGTGGAGGTCAGAGGACAATGTGTGGGGTCGGTTCTTTCCTTCTCCTCTATGGGTCTTGGGGATCAAACTCAGGTCACCAGGCTTGGTGCTACGTAAACCCTTGATGGTAAGACACTTAGACCCATGATTACATGTTCACAGTGAGAGCCTTGAGCTGAGTCATTGAGAAGCTTACGGGTTTAACACATGCCCAGGAGCTTCGGTTTCTTATCGGCAAAGTAATGGTAACGCCCAAGGCAGGGGCTCACACATGTCCAGTCCCGAGTTCACTCCCTAGCACCATATTAAGGACAAAGTTTTTAAAATTAAATTAAGCCTATCTAGAGGCTCCAACTAAGATAAAGGAAGTAACATAGGAAGCAAGTAGCTCTGCAATTGAAAGAATTATATAAATACTCCTACAAACAAGACGGGAGTAAGCACATATGCTTGGTACTGGATGGTGGCTTTCTGACTTTCTTTCTTTTTCTTTCTTTCTTTTTAAATGCACAAGACTTTAGAAGGCTTCAGACTAAAGAGGTTGTTTCTGACGCCCTGGGCATTACATTGATCTTCTTCTTTGTGAGTGCTGAGTGTCACGAGGCTCATTCTGGAGTGGGGCTTAAGGATTATCACACGATGATCCTCTCTCCACTCTTGATTCATTCACCCCTGTCAATGCTGCTCCAATTTCCATTAAGTAAAGGGTTTTCTCTAATCCATAGATCCTGAACTGTGGCTTTGACTTCTGGAGGTTCTAGTCATATCAAAACCTAAGTGTGGGGCTAAGTGATTTGTCAGGCAGCTTTTAAAATTATTGCTTATAAAAGCAAGAAGAAAGGTTTGTCTTGGTTTAAGGCCAGGCCTGGGCTAAATTTTTTTTGAACTACAATCCCCAGAATGCCATCTACCTTGCAGAAATGAAAGCCTGCTTCAATTTTATGTTGAAGCCCAAGATCAATTTATTTGTATCATGGCTCACAACTACTTAGATTTGAGTGACAGAACGCTGACGAAAGAACCATATAACTAATATGAAGCAGAGAAAGGATCGATACCCAACCACACTTGAATCACATTTTTGAGACATTATTTGGACAAATCCTTCAGTTCTGTTTTCCTTTGTAGTGTGGAACTGGTCCTTTTTCATCCAGTCAATGGAGCACTACATTCTAACAGGTACTAAATGGAGTCCATTCTAACCCTGCCCCACAGTTTATAGTCTATCACTGAACATTACCAAGGCAGGGCAATCAGAGGAAAGCAGAATTATCTAAGAGCCTCTGAACCAGAAGAGGAATCTAACCATACTTTTGACTTTTTGGAAGTATAACCTTTATTTTGAGATGGCTTCTGTAGTAATCAAATTATTCCTGGGAAGTTTAAACAAGGTTAAATTAAAGTCTGGCGCCTGCTAAGCATGGTACAAAAAGAAGAACCAGTCAGCAGCTGTGGAGGTGAGGTCATTCGGTGGACTCTTGCTTTGGTCTCCTCACCTTAGAAGTCAGGCAAGGAAACTTGGTACACTGCGGAAGACTTGGGGTTGGAGAGATGCCTCCGTGGTTAAGAGCATTTGCTGATCTTCCAGAGGACCCAGGTAAGATTCCCAGCACCCACATGGCAGCTTACAACCATCTCTAACTCCAGTCCTCTTCTGGACTGACTGGGAGCTGACATCCTCTTCTGGACTCTGTGGACATTGCACACATTGGTGTACATACACACCCGCAGGCAAAACACTCATACACATTTAAAAAAAAAAGCATGAGAAACAACAGCAAAGAATTCCTTTCTGATGTCCTCATTTTTTTTTTTTTTTTTTTTGGTTTTTCAAGACAGTATTTCTCTGTGTAGTTTTGGTGCCTGTCCTGGACCTTGATCTGAAGACCAGGCTGGCCTCGAACTAACAGAGATCAACCTGGTTCTGCCTCCCAAGTGCTGGAATTAAAGGCCATGCGCCCGGTCTGATGTCCTCATTTCTATAAGTAAAACTATTACCATTTCCTATCATGAAGACGACAGATCTCCCACATCAGAGCCAGGATAAAAACATAGAGCACCAAATCAGACTGCCTGAGTGTTCTGCTCAAGTACTCACTAGGTACAACGAGTGAGCATTAAGGCAACATCCAGAAGCCTCCCTGACAACCTTCAAGATGGGCTGACTACAATATCTACCTTCCGGGACTCCACAGGATTAGACGAGGTAACATATGTAAAGTATGTAGTGCATGAGAGAAGTTCTACGTGATAACTGTTATTACACCTAATCAGTGCCTTCCTTTGTTCCTTCAACCTCTGTAGCTAATCTGTCCCTGAGCTCTGTCAATTCATATATATATATATATATATATATATATATATATATATCAGTTAAAACATTGGTTATAAAAACAAATCACCCAGGATGCTGGTGTCTACCCATGGTCTTAGATAATCACACTGTAGCAATCTCTAGACACTGGACTACTGTGTAGCATAGTCCAAATTACAAGTACAGAAAAATATGCTATTTTGTTCAATGAAATGATTCAGTCATTGAAGACTATACCTAAATTGACCTTCTTTAATATAAGTCACGAGGAGGGACAAGCAATTGAAATTTACCAAAAGGAGAATGTTATACCCTCTCAGAGTGCAGAGGTTTAAGATGTCTGGGCAACCACAGACACTGTGGGCACATATTCCTTCTCCTAAGATTCTATGATTGCATTTCTGCATACATATACCCTAGTGGAGTTCACGTATCCAGCAAGCCACAGAAGGATGCACAAAGACACTCGTGTGAAATTAGAATTGGAGCAACCTAAATCTATTCATCAGTAGATATGATGGTTAATGTCGGTTGTCAGCTTGGCAGGAACTAGAATCAAGTAGGGAACCAGAATAAAGCGTAGTTGCGAGGGATTCTTAAGTTAACTGACGTGAGGAGACCCATCCTAACCGCTGGGCAAATACAAAGGAGGAGGAGCTGAGCAGCAGCCTTCATCCCTCCCTGCTTCCTGACTGTAGTAGATGCCATGAGACCAGCGGCCTCAAGCTCCTGCTATGGTGACTTCCTGCCATGATGGACTGCATCCCTGGAAATGTAAGCCGAAACCAACTCTTCATTCCGTCAGGTGCTTCTTGTCAAGTGTTTGATGGCGGCAGTGAGAGGAGTAACTTAGGCAGGAAGTGGGTAAGCTGTACTGCCACACAACGCACCTCAAGATTAACCAAAGCATAGCAGGAACACGTCAAAGGCACACCGCTGACCGAGGAGAAGAGAGATGTATATGTATATCAGCACCAATTATAGGCGCCCATGAAAGCAATGAACAAGTAAAGAGGATGTGCAGCCACATCAGCATAGTTTTGATCACTTCCGAGGAGGAAGACAGAGAAAGGATAGGAAAACGGTAGAAGGCAACTAATTTTTTTTCTTTTTTAGACACATGTGTCTCTGTGAATCTGCGTACAGGAATGTGCAGTTAAATGCAGGCATCTTCGGAGGCCAGAGGTGTCATAGCCTCTGGAGCTAGAGTTCTAGGCAGCAGTGAGCTGCTGTTGTGGGTGCTGGGAACCGAACTCTAAAGGCAGTTTGGATTCTTAATCATTGAACCTTCTCTCTGGCCCCAGCAAGGAAATGAGTGAATGATATTTATGATTATGACTCTAAAACAACCTAATATAAATATAGCATTAAGGATTGTATGTGTCATCTTTTCCCCTGTGTGTGTGGTTTTTTTTTTAACAATAAATATTTTTCACAGTCAAAAAGCTGACAGGTGTGGGTCTGGCTCAGTGGCAGAGTGCTTGCCTAGCATGCCCAAGGCTCTGAGTTCGATCCATAGAACCAGAAAACAAACAAAAACAGTAAAACATGGCATTAATAACAAAAGAAAAAACGTGCCTTCAAATCACTATGAGCTTAGACAAATTATTTCTTCTCTGTTAACCTCATTTCCCCCAACTTTAATGTAGGAACCACAGTCCCTTCCCTACATAATTACAGTGAAGAACCACGGGAAAACGGTCTTTAAAACATTCTACAGTATTGCTACTGCTGTAATAATCGTTACTAGCAGGACATTATTAGAGTTCCAGGACAATCAATACTATTACACAGAGAAACCCTGTCTTGAAGAAGAAAAAAAAAAAAAGAGGAGGAAGAGGAGGAGAAGGAGGAGGAAGAAGAGGTTGGGGAGAATGTGGTGAAACCAAAGAGCCATGCTGCCCTTAGTTGCTTGGAGACCTGCTTCTTCACATTGCTCACTAGGACAGCCCATCCTTTCTCACCTGGCAAGGTACCAGAGACTAATCAACGTTACTCCTTTCGCAGGCCAGTTCCTTACCTGTTAGTCACACCACCTCGGGCTCCCAGGTCTTCCTTGTTGGCCCCGTGGGCTGCTATTCTGTTCACTTCCTCTTCTGGCTCACTCAGGCTATCTTGGTCAGGGCTGTCCTCTTCTAAGCTGTCAGGCTCCATATTTTTGTCCTGGATTTGGTCCTCAACTTTGGACTGGGCCTTAATCTCTTGGGGGAGGCTTTCCGAATCTGATTCTAAGGAGTCTTTTGAAATCTGACTTAAGTCTTCTTTCTTAAAGGCTCTGCCTGAAGGCTGGGTCCTCAGGTTGGTATGATGGACAGGAGACTGACTGGAGAGCTTGGGAACTGGTTTATATTTACTCATCCTGAAAAATAGAAACATGAACAGGAACGCACTTGTTAACAGAAGCAGTTAGCTAACATTTATAATTGTGGCTGTCAAAAGCATTGCTGAAAAATTATATTTATGTTACTTGGTGGCTACTGAAATCATAATGGCAATGTTTGTCAAAAATGTCAATGAGCAAGAGAACCTTGTTATATTATCTGCAGGCTTTTGAATGCACCCTTTTGAGTGTGTGAGCAAGGAAGGCTTATTGGAAAAATGATTGTTTTTCTCTCTGCAGAAACACATCTGATTTAGGGCCCATAAGCTGCCTGAGTAATCGAATGAGGTTTTATTGAGGAAATCAAATGGCTGCTTGAAAGCAGATTCTGTTTCCAGCTTCCAAGGGCTTCTTACAAACAAGCCGGAACAAAGCCAAACGGTTAATTGTGAGCAGTGCTTTTGGTGGCTTTATTTCAAATGCCCAGGGCAAGTGTGTGTGTGTGTGTGTGTGTGTGTGTGTGTGTGTGTGTGTGTGTACACATCCTGTTCAGTAGCAGCCACAGATGCTCTCAAACAGGTTTAGGATTTACCATTTAGAGAGCAAAGGAGAGAAAAGCATGATTTCCCCAACCAGAACTGTAATACACAGAGTGTTTCATTCCTAGACCATTATCAGCTGGCTCCATCATTTAGAAAAGGCTTTTGCTACCCAGGATGCTGCTAGAGAGGAGTGTATAATTTGGTGGCCATTATATGGAGATCAATCTCAGCTCAGTATTAAACAACAACAACAACAATGTAATAATAATGGTTAAAAATGTTCAATAAGCATGGTGTGTTGGTGCATGCTGGTAGGCTAAGCACTTTGGAGAGGGGAGGAGGAAGGTC
Source organism: Peromyscus californicus insignis (assembly GCF_007827085.1). NCBI lineage: Eukaryota > Metazoa > Chordata > Mammalia > Rodentia > Cricetidae > Peromyscus > Peromyscus californicus. Next base: position 35,016,197 of record NW_026294402.1, read on the forward strand.
AGGTGCTGGAGGGAAGCCAGCTTGGGCTGCATGAGACAACAAACAAACAACAACAACAACAAATCCAAACTGTTCAACAAAAGGTTTGTGAATCCTGTCAGTGAGTGACTCACAACACAGGCTGGACATCCACCTACCTGGAATAGATGCTGTCCTTGAGCAAAGCTGGGTAGGTAGGAGACTGGCCTACATTACATTACAGCTAGGAGTTAGTGGAGTCTGTCCGCCCCTTCTAACTTCCTTAGCAGTGTGATTCCAAGTGAACCCTCACTGTCTCCAAGGGCTACAATAGTGACCCATGAGACGGTTTACAGAAAAATGCTTTGAGTTCACACAGGCTTGGAAGATGATGGCTGGGGTTGGATTTCCTTTCATCTCTACCCAGTGTCTCTCTTTTGGTTTATCTTCTCTCACTGCCTTCACGCCGTGTGTGTGTGTGTGTGTGTGTGTGTGTGTGTGTGTGTGTGTGTGTGTGTGTATGTGTGTGTGTGTGTGTGTGTGTGTGTGTGTGTGAGAGAGAGAGAGAGAGAGAGAGAGAGAGAGAGAGAGAGAGAGAGAGAGAGAGAGAGAGAGAGTCAGAAACCTTTACCATTGGAGCTATGCTCAAATTTGTTTTGACTGGCTTGCTCATGTTCTTTTGGCAAACCCAATTTTTAATTAAATACCTTGACCTGATTTCTGTTCCTTGAATTACTATTATATTGACCTTGTTGCTAGGGTTTCCGAGGACACAGTCCTGTCCTTGGATGAAAGCACCTTGACAAACACAACAGACAAAAGGTAGTGTTCATACTTAAACAAACATGCAGTGATTCTCTGTTTAACGCCACGTTTCTTCTTGGTAGACGAATATATCATCGCCTAATTTTAGATTAGTTTGCCTGCAGTCTCTTATTTAATATGTACGATCACATTCTGCCATATTTTAATACCATTTGCTTTTCAGGATATCTTTTAGAAAGCAGTGAGCATGAAAACATTTAAAGTCTAAGTCCCTATAAACACCAGTTTTAATTGTTTAAAAGGTCACTGTATTTGAAATCTTGAAAAACAAGCTTAAAAAGTCAGGGCTAGGGGGTATATAGCTCACTGATAGAACATGAATGACACCCAGAGTTTAATCTATAACTCCATCAAGAAAAAAGTCACAGTTCATTTCATATTGTTTTTCATACAATAATACAGACCCTTCATTCTGTCTTTTCTTAAATGAGAACCCAGGGTTTCTTGGTAGCAATAAGTAAGTAATGGCCATATATGATAATAATTTAGTTGTTGACAGAGTGGTAAGATTTGGGAAGAATGGGAAAGAGCAGAGTGAAATATCCCCCAAATTGGGTTTTCTCTGGAGGCCTGAGCGAGGGAGGGAGGGAGGAAGAGAGAGAGAGAGAGAGAGAGAAAGAGAGAGAGAGAGAGAGAGAGAGAGAGAGAGAGAGAGAGAGAGAGAGAGAGAGAGAGAGAGAGAATATTACATAAAAAGAGCTGACCCCTCGAATAAATGTAGTGAGTGGCTACATTTCAAGAATAACTGCGTAGTAACAACCCATGGGGGAAAAAACACGGGGAAAACAAAACAAAACAAAAACGGATGGGCCTCTGCCATTCCTGACCGATAATCCACTTCTTAGTAAACAAGAAAGGCATGGGCATAGTCCCTAGTATCTAGGGACTAAGAAACCAGCATCTCTCAGGATCTCGTGAAGGCCTTCTGTCTCGGCCACTACTTGGGGACACATCCGCTAGGGCAGGGGGACAAGGAGGCCCGTTTAGGATGAACAGCGGATCCAAAGTTGCCCTGTTTGGAACGGGTTGGGTGCAGTCCCATGGGGAATCTCAGGGGTTTCCGCCGCCGTTGCCTCTTTCTAAGGGTCAGGACCGGCTGCAGCGGGCGTTTGAAGGTTCGGAGGTGGCCGGTAGGAAGCCCGGACAGGGGGCTGGGGATCGGGCTGCCCGGCCTGGGGGGTGGCGGTCCTGCCTGGGCGCGGTCCTCCCTCCGGGACCGCAGGCTCTGCGGCTCCCTCGCGCCCGCCCCGGAGTTCTCGGTACAGCCCGGCCCGCGCGGCCCCTTCCCACCCGCCGGGAACCGCCCGTCACCTGCCGGCGCTGCTGGGCGGCCGCGCCCCTGGCCCCGCAACCTCCGGAGCCCGGGCTCCCGCTGCGGCTCCCGCCCCGCCCGCCCGCCGCTGCCTGGAGACCGGGGCCAACACCGCGCCGGCCGCTCGCTCGCTCCGAGCCTCGGGGCCCAGCGCTCCTGCTGGCCCGCGGCGCGGAGAACCCCCGGCTCGGGATGCTCAGGTCCAGCCACCCCGACCCTGGCTAGGAGGAAAAGCAGGGAGGACAGAGCCCTGCGTCAGTGATGCTGCTGGGGTAGGCAAGGCCCACACACCAGGGAGAAAGGAACCCAGTTACTGACTTGGAGAGGGGAGGTAAGGAGAGAAGAGAGGCGGGAGGGAAGGAGAGGGCAAGTGGCCAATAAACATTGGACCCTCATCGGAAGGGAACGTCATTCACTAATATTCAGAAGAGGGAAAATTAAAGCCACCCAGGACAGCACACTCACCACTCAGGCATCTTAAGGTGAAAACTTGGCCACGCGTTGGTTATGCCCCCTGGGAATAACGACAGTCAGAGGGAGTGGTTGGAGGATAAGGAGGAGTGTGAGAGCCTCAAAAAGCCTGAATACCCAAAGGAACAGCCAGATAAACACACACCAGTTCCAAGGGTCCAGGGAATTTTATGGATGAGGGACTCTCAAGAGTGTGAACTGGGTAGCTAGCACTTTGGGAAAACGTTTGGCATTGTCTGAGATACGCAGGCACACCGGAGTTCCCAGCAGCCTCACCTTTAGACACTCACCTGAAGGAAGCATGCGTTTTTTTAGGCATCTGTGACAGCTTAAACCCGAAACGTCCCACACGGGTTCATGGGTTTGAACACCTGGTTCCCGGCTGCTGGTGGTGTGTTTGTGGTTGGGGGTCTGATCGGTGGAGGTGGGTCACTGGGGCTGGCCTTTGAGGATTATAGCCTATTGCTGAGTTCTCTGCTTTCCATTTACCCCAGGATGTGAAGTGCTTGTGCCATGCCGGCCCCTTAGATAGGCCATGCCTTCTCCACCTTGACATGCTGAAACCATAAGCCAAAATAATGGCCGTTTAGTCACAGGTATGATGAAAGTACCTCATACAGCATCCAAACTGGAGAGTTATGGGGACATAACATTAAAGACCAGCTACATCAAACTCTGCTGGGTTTGTAGGTGCACACACAGCAAAGGCAACAACTTTAAACAAACAAACAAACAAACAAACAAACAAATAAGGCCCAAGTAAGAATTTATGTGAAGTTAGGAACCTGATCAGCTCAGAGTGCTCTTGAGATTATATTTCCTAACTTTAGTGGTTGGCATTGATGTCCATTGCAAATACTTCTTTAAGTCTTACATTTATGCTGGGTGGTGGTGGTGGTGGTGGTGGTGGTGGTGGTGGTGGTGGTGGTAGCACACGCCTTTAATCCCAGCACTCAGGAGGCAGAGGCAGGTGGATCTCTGAGTTGGAGGCCAGCCTGGTTTACCAGAGTGAGTCCCATGACAGTCAGGGCTACACAGGGAAACCCTGTCTCAGAGGAGAGAGAGAGGGAGAGAGAGAGATTTATGGTGTGTAGAGTGCTTACTGTCAAAATTTTTTCAAAGATGAGAAAGGAAATGCTAGAAATTATATTCACATTAAAGACACAAGTAGGTCTGAATAACTGCCTTCAAGAGGCAAGAATGTTTACAGACCAGTTGTGTCACTAATAATAGGAAACAGGGATTCGGGAAATAACCTTACTACTAGTTTTACCACGTTTCAATCTGATTCTTATTGTAGCTGATTATGTTTTCACTTTCTTTTGACAGCAGGAACCTTTCCTATACATGCACAGTAAGACCCCAGTGTTCATTGACCAAATAAAAATGAGTTATCTGAAACATTTGTGTTATTCTATCCAGTCTATTGCATGAATTATCAGGACAGCAACTTCAAACGTGCAGAGGAAACCCACCCAAAAGCATTCCTTCTTTGTAGCAGCTCCCTGGGTGTGTTGTTCTGAGGAATCAAGAGAGGACCACTCACACCCTACTGGTTTCTCAGCCACTAGTCAGTATGAATCACTGCTGAGGCCCTTCAACTGCTTTCTCCATCCTCTGGAGAACATTTCTTCTGGCTTTCTGCAATCCAGGGACCTTGTGTGATTCACAAGTGTTGTGATCCAATGGCTCCTGGCAGAGACACGCCACCTTCTCAGCACAGAACTCCCCGAGTCTGGTCCACCTCCCTCCTCTGCAGCAGCTGTCCTGCGTATGCTCTGGTGTAATTACAGTTTGGAATAACAGGCACACACGACAGAGCATGTCAGCTGTTTTAATGGAGATAATTTGATATGAAGATATATTATAAAGAGTTGGAAAGGGGACACATTTCTCATGGGTATTGCGATCCCAGAAAGCAGCTCTGACCTTTATGGCTAAGGGAAGCCCAGGGATGAACCTGAACTCATTATCCGGAGCAGGGCCACTTGGGGCCAGGATCCAGGCCTCTGACAGGGGTGAGGAAAGACTAACAGAGCTGGCTCTGGGGACTCAGATGCTGCTACTGAAGCCCACTGAGCTCTGGGGGATGAAAGACTCTGCCAAGGGACTTGGAGGAAACAGGAAGAAAGTGAAGGAATGTCAGTTTCTTTTCCTCCTTCAGCCCGGCCACCTCTCTCCTTCACATCACCAGGGGAGCCAGCAAGAAGCCTGTTGAGAAAGGAGAAATATGGTTCGCAAGAGTTGTGTCTGCCTGGTCATGTGTGTGTGTGTGTGTGTGTGTGTGTGTGTGTGTGATTGTGACTGCAGGTACCTGAGGAGGAAAGAGGCAACACATCCCCCTGGATTGGGAGTTACAGGTGGTTGTGAGTTCTTGGATGTAGGTGCTGGGAACTGAAATCCAGTCCTCTATGGGAGCAACATGTGTCCCTAGCTGCTGAGTCATCTCTCCAGACCTAAGCTTTCCTGTGTTAATAAAAGAAATGACCTATTGTTTCATGGAGCCCAAAACACCCCGGCAAAAGTATTTTCTCTCTTTAAATATCAATACAGTTGCCTCCCCGAATTTAGGCTTTTTTTTGTTTTGTTTTGAAATTAAGTAGGATGGCTTTAAAAACCAAAACCAAAACCATAAATTGTGTGATACATTTGGAAAGACTACAAGACATTTTTGCTTCCTGGGTCTAGGTTTACTTGTATCTGAAAACAAGGAGCAGAGGAGACAAGGTGGGGAAATTAACATATTTCAACCGTGATGACAGACCTGATCATGAGTGCATTACAGGAAGGCAGAGGGCTTCTTCTCCCTCAGAAGGTTCAGGATGGCTTAAAAAAAAAAAATACAACTGCGTTTCATCTAGATCAAACCCCCTTATGAATATAGCAAATTACCATGACTTCAGCCAGGAGGGAGTGATGGGAGATTATGTTGTTGGGCTAAATTAGTGGGCTCATTAACGGTCAGCAGTTCAAACCACCGTCTTCATCTACAGGGAGCCTTGTGACTTCAGGGTGCTCAGACTGTTGGGTGGTTGTCATTTTCTCTCTCTCCACCTAATGACAGGTAGTGTGGGAGATGCTTGGAGCCCGGATATTTCTTTCTTTCTTTCTCTCTTTATTGTAGTGGGGCTAGCATGATAAGCATTCTTACTTCCTACTAGGCAGCATTGAGCAGGCTCTGCCCATTCTTCTTTGGCTCCATCTTGCTATGAGCAAGAGGACAAGAGCATGAAACCGCTTCTTGTGTGGGGGAAAAAAGGCAGGATCTTGCCTTGGGCCCTTCAGCAGCCCAGAGGCTAAGGCCCTGACCTCAGCTGTTTTACCCACTAGTGGCATCTTTGGTAGCTGCTTGACTGTGTCTGGGTCACTGTACTTCCATCAGTAAACAACACTGGATCTGCGTTTTCCAGGATAATGATGGTGCACAAAACAGCCTGCTCTAGCATGTCAAACTGCCCCTTTTGGGAGGTGAAGGTAACCGTAGCTCCAGCTTGTCCGGCTTGAATAACTGTCGGCTTTCCAGTCCACAATAGTTCTGACACAGCAACTCAAGACCAGTAAGGACACACGTTTTCCCTCTCCTTGGTACAATAGCCTGCCCCATGAAGGAGTAACGGTGGCTCCAGACTTCATCTGTAGTTACATTTTCAGAGAAGGATGTTTTGATTAGGAAGGCCTCCTTCCATCATTAAGACAAGTCTTTTCTGTACCAGGCATGAGACAGGAGGTTTGTACATTTGAGGACATCTTGGGCCACATGGCAAGATCCTGTCTCAAAATATGTACATAAACAAACAAAAACTTTTTCTAGAAACCTATCAAGAACTCACTCATGTCTCAATGACTAGTGCTGTTCTAAGTTATTGCATTTATTGTAATATTTATTATTACAATAATAATATTGTCATACCTACATCCATGGATGCAACAAATCTTAGGTATCAAAACAGGTTGTTCTGCGCTGGGCAAGTACAGTTCCTGTCATTATTTCCAAAACAATAAACTACAATTGCTATCCATGTATCATTTACATTGCACAAAGTATCATTCATAATCTGGAAGTGATTTTTCACTTTCAGAAGGATGTATGTAGTGTATAAATGAATATCACACTGTTTTATACAAGGGACCTGAAAATATTCAGATTTTGGTGTTTGGGGAGATGGTAGCAGGGAGGTCCTGAAACTGTCCCCCATAGACACCAAGGGTCACTGTTTGTGGGTAAGGTACATCTGAACAAAACTGTAGTCAAATCAAGCTACACAGAATCCTCTATGACAACTTTTGGATCCTGTATGTTGAAGTTATAATGTTCGATAGTTCTCAAACTTATATGACCCCAGGAAACTTCTTTTTAAAAAAATAATTACATTTATTTATTCATTCTTTTTTTGTGTATATGCATATGGGTGAGTGTGTCATGGCACACTTGTGGAGGTCAGAAGACAACTTTCAAGGATCCGTTCTCTCTTTCCACCATGTGGGTCCCAGACATTGAAATCAGATCTTCAGGACTTGCAGCATTTACCTGCCAAACCATCTCACCACCCTAGGAACATTTTCTTTCCCCCACAAAAAATATTTCTAGAACATTAGTTTTCCTCAACATACATTTTAATGCTTGATATAAATTCCTTTCTGATTTGAATATTCTACCTGTAAAACTAGACCAGGAATTACTGGGATGTGAAAAATATAACCATTTTATTGGTAAGCTTCTCTGTAACACGTGGGTGATACACTCAAAATGGACTATATAAGGATTTAATGAACTAAATTCAAAGCTTTAGGGGAAATAAAGGTTGCACAGGATTCTCCAGTGCTCACTTAATGTAACGAAAAAAGCAGGTAGATTCCAGATCCAGAGAAACAAAACACCCGACCAGAGAGGCAACTTCTAGTTGAATAATGTGCTCAGTCCCACCAACCCTGAACACCTGGTGCTCTCTGCTTACCTGTTGGTACTTCACATTATCTCCAGAGAGATGGAAAGGGGTACCATTGATGGAGCCCAAATCATCAGCCTCCTAGGGCAAATGAAAGATACTGAACACAGCTCCTAACATCTCATTCCATTTTAAATGTCCCCCAAAAGTCATCTTACTACAGCAATAAAGAGGGCATGGTCCTGAGGCCAGATAGGCTTGGACTGGCATCTAGGTTCTACCCTTAGTTTACGAAATCTTGGCATAAATGCTTTAAAGTGATGATTAGGATGCTGTAATCACCTCAGTCATGGTGTTGACAGTTCATCTCTGCTCTGAAAATGTTTCCTTTGTGCTCCACCACAGTTCCCCTACCCCAAGTCTCCTGACACGGGTCACTGGGAGTGAACTGGGGCCCCCGTCTTAGGATACCCACTCGGGATTCTGACAGTTGGCTAAGTGCTTTCCTCCACTCTGCATGTTGCTGAACCATTGGCACACTCACACTTGGTTCCTGATAATGGTCTGGAGAAGTGAAGCAGTCACAGGAAGTACCATGTGGGAAGATTAGCTGCAAACATAGACTCAAAGAGGGCCAACACACGTTTAATTGACCATGACAAGAACCACCTCTGGGGTAAGAGTGCTTCCTTCTGAATTGTTTTCAAACCACTGGTGTCTTGATGAATGACTGACACAGAGATGCTACAAAACTATGAACGATATGCCAGATCTAGATGTCTCTGCACATTGAAACTCCCTTGGAAAGCAGGATTCCCGACTCACTCCCATCAACCTCCTACCCCCATGCTCTTCCCAAACAGTTCCATCCTGAAGACAAAGCAGGCATCATGGGAGTGTGAGTAGCAATATGTGGAGGTTCAGAGAGGGTTTGGGAGGCCCATCCTAGGGAGGAGGCAGTGCCCCAGAGCTACTGTTGCCCACAATGTCAACTTGAATGGGCGAGAAGGACACCACATAGCAATGTGTATGTGTGTACCTGTGCATGCCAAATAGTTCCACATAGAGGGGCCACATGGTGTGAGGTGTTAGAGCCCAAAGTTAGTTGTTGCTGGATCCTAATGGCTCCCTCGGGGGAGGGGGTGAGAAGGAGCAGCATCAACAGCACAGACACCAGGAGTCAGTTGAAGGCAAACAACAAACTCGCTTATTTAATAATGGGGAAGGCCTTCTATACCCTCCTCCCAGCACCCAGTTTGTGTCACAATCTGGTGGCATTGCGTGATTGTCCCTCATTGGCTGGGCAGGATCAAGAACTCTGATAGCGCCTGTTGCTAGGCCCTCAGGTAGTCTCCAGATTGGCTCATAATGAAGTACATTATGTGCATGCCTTGGCAACTGGTCTGAGCCAATTTCCTTGACCCTATAGGTCTGTCCTACTACAGTTAGTGAGCAGAGACTCCACATGGAGGTAGTGAGGGAGGAAGTGCAGAAATAGAGTTGGAGCCTTTGCAGGAGAAAGACATCCTAAGGACAGTGGGCAGTGGCAGAACTGGGAGATGACCTCCACACAGGAAATTGATCAAATTGGCAAATGTATTAAGGTTACAAAAAATTCATCTCTCAGAGGAGGGAATTATGAATACAGAAAGGGAGATCCTAGAATAAATTCATGGTTTCAATAGACAAACATAAATATACACCAACACACACACACACACACACACACACACATGCGCGCGCGCACGCACACACATGCACACGCATGCACACACACGCACGCACACGCACGCGCACGCACACGCGCACACACACACACACACACACACACACACACACACACACACACACCTGTATAAATAGTCCAAAGTTCTATCCATTGAGAGGACCTGACAGTGATGATTGCCTCAAAAGCAATGACGACAGCTATCACAAATCCTGGTTTCTAAATGCCACCGCCCATTGTTAGATTGTAGACTCTCTTTGAAACCTCTCTCCATCTCCTCAAAATCAGGCCAGGCCTCTCTGGGGCAGAGTTAAAAGGTTGTTCTATACTGTGGCCTTGCAGCCCATACCCCTCAAAGCTGCAAGATAAAGGTATGGTGCTATCCAGTACCTAGCTCCTTGTCATGGAGGCTTTGTCAGACCATATATATATATATATATAACTTGACACCAGTTCCTTCAAAGCATAAAAATTAGGTATCCTGTTTGTTCAAGTGATTTATCCAAAGGCACACCCCCTCCTTCTCTCAGCCCACCCCCTGCCACCTGTGGCCATCTTCTCTTTAAGCTATCCTTTTGAATGTTCCCTACCCCAAGGCCCAAACCTGGCCCCAATTGTTTGCAAGGCTCGCTCTCCTAAGAAAGCTCATTTCTGAGGGGCAGCTGGTCTCAGCTTCCTTTCTTGCTGTTCCCTGTGCTATTTCCTATCCACTAAACAGGACTAGGAATTCTTAGAGAATTGCTGATTTCAGGGATGGCACAGGGAGAGTTTGAATGTCTAGTATCAGAAAGCGAACTGTGTGCCTGAAGATGGATGCCTGTCTGTCAGGAGGATGCAGAAGCCAGTGTCCACAGTTTGACTGTGAAATTAGCAGTGGGTCAGTTTGGTAGTAACCAATAACAACCCACCGAACAACACGGGAGACCAGAGTCTAAGAAAGGGCAGATCTAAGAAAATAAGTGAACAGTTTTAAAGTCTAACGAGGAAGACAGCATTAGCATAGTTTTGAAGCAATTCCCCATAAAATACTTAAAGAAGAGAGTAGGTTTGCATTGAAGAACTCCAGAAGTACCATGTGAATCAATCAACTGGAATCAAGCAGCAGAAATCAAGTGGGATAAATAATAGACAAGAAAATAAAACTCAATGGGCTTCCTTGAGAGTCCAATAAAAGTGTAACTTGAACCCGATATAAAAAAAACATTGAACAACACCTAGCTGAGGACTGCTCTATAAAATAATTACCTGTGCTGCAAACACCCAGGCCATGAAAAGAAAAACAAGACAGATAAATAATTCCAAATAAACAGAAGTGAAGACAGAGTGAAAATCTAATTGGGGCCTTCAGGACAGTTAGGGCATTTGGGAAGGCTTGAATGGTGTCTGCCTCAGTCACCGTTCTATTGCTGTGAAGAGACATCATGGCCAAGGCCACTCTTAGAAAAAGAAAGCCTTTAATCGAGGACTGGCTTACAGTTTTAGAAGGTTAGTCCATGATCATCATGGTGGGAAGCAGACAGGCATGGTCCTGGAGCAGTAGTTGAGAGCTTTACATCTTTTTTTTTTTTTTTTTTTTTTTTTTGGTTTTTCGAGACAGGGTTTCTCTGTGTAGCTTTGCGCCTGTCCTGGAACTCACTTGGTAGCCCAGGCTGGCCTTGAACTCACAGAGATCCGCCTGGCTCTGCCTCCCGAGTGCTGGGATTAAAGGCGTGCGCCACCACCGCCCGGCCCGAGCTTTACATCTTAATCTGCAGGATCTGCAGGCCGTAGACAGAGAGAGTGAGACTGGGCCTCATGTGGGATTTTGAAACCTCAAAGCCCATCCCCAGTGACACATCTCCAACAAGGCCACACCTCCTAATCCTTCCCAAACATTTCTACTAACTGGGGACCTAGCATTCAAACATATGAGTCTATGGAGCCCGTTTTCATTCAAACCATCACAGCATCCAAGGACCATGAGTGGAAAGATAGACATGCTGCTTTCCTGACTCAGGTGATTGCTTTATGGTGATTCGTGTCTTTGTTGGGGCACTCAGAGGGTGTAAGGGTTGATGAGCATCAGGTCCATTCACTCTCAGAGAGGTGAGGAAGGTCCTCTGTGCCACCTTTACACTTTGCTAGGATATTGTAAATGTTAAGTGAAAACATGATCACAGGAGGCATAGAACCAGGAGGAGCTGCTCCTTATGATAACACACTCGTGATACAGGTGTGTGTATGCATGTTTGTGTGCATGGATGTGTGCATGGGTGTGTGCATGTGATACTTTCAAATTGGTTTTCTCACATCCAAATAAAGAGAAATGCCTCATAGAGCATCAGAGTTTGCTATGTCCTCTAAACTGATTTTTTTTAAAAAAGAGAGTTATTAATTTTTACACAGAGAATCAAGAAGCACAACAACTCCAGAAAGACACACTCTGGTCTTTATTAAAGAAGTTCCAACACCACTATGACTTTAACAATCTGTCAATTAAACTCATGATTTTTTTTTTCTGTACATGCTTTTGTCATGATGTAATCAGGTTAAAAAAAAATTGTCTGCCAGGTTGGTGCACATGGATAGCAAGTCAACCTAAGAAGCTGGCAGTTGAATTCAGTCCTTGTGTTGAGAGTTGTGTGTAGATGTCTGGGTCTTCATGTCCATCACATGCTGTGACATCCCATCCCCCGCCCCCATTGCCCATGTGGCACCTTCTGAGAGCCTGTCTTGAAAGCAGGCTTCTGGTATCTCAGGTCTTCTTTGCATGCTTCACATCCTTAAGTTCTTCTTGACCGGAAGGAAAGATTTTAAACCAAATTAAACAGTTCCAATACAGCCCCATGTCTAAAAACTGCTGCCTACTGCTCCCTTCGAGGTCAGATGTTCGCTGGTCATACTGACCCTGATCCAAAAGACTTTAGTAGAGTTCTCTAGCTCTGAAGTAGTGTCAGTCATAATAGGTTCTTTCGATGTTTTTCTTTCAATGAGGAGCTTTCTGTCCATGGCTTGGTCCTCATGTGGCTGCCCTGGCTCAGTGGACACTGTCCTGAATTGTACTCAATGGACATTTTTTTCATGCCACAGTACTTATGCTCCTTTCCAGGGCCTTATCCAGCTGCCCTGAAATCCTGTCTTCTGTGGCAGGGAACACTTAAACAATACTCTCTGGGACACGACTGTTCTTGCCTTCCAGTTTCCAATGCTGCCCATTCTCCTTCCTCTTTGTTTTGGCTCCTGAGTATAACCAAGTGATGTAGTTCATACAACGTTTAGGCTGTGAAGCTGAAAGAAAAACACATTAAAGATAATTTTGAACAGCATTGCACCCACTCATTTGGAGCTCTTGAGAGGCCATGTTTTAGTTATAAAACCTAACCTACAATCATTTGGCATATGTAAATGTTCTAAATAAATAGTTGTGTCTTAATTAAAAAAAACTTATGCTACATAAACAATATGCTAATCAACCTGAAATAAAATGCATAGACATTTTGCTACCTATCAGCTGCAGAAAGTGATACATTGCCTTCAGCAAAATCACATACTAGAAAATAACAAGGTTTGTGGGGGAAAATTAGGTTGTGGCAGAACCTTCAAAGCCTAGAGCCGGAGCTGGCCCCAGACTGATCTTTTGGAAAGCATAAAACAATAGAGCTGCAGCATTGGGTTTGAGGCATGGAGGCATGGAGATCAGTACTACGGATTTGAGTGTCAACATGATTGGATTGATGAACCTCTAGAAGATCAGTAAAGCATGGTTTTGGGGGTATCTGTTGTTTCTAGGGAGGGTGAAGAAGGGGGAAAGCACCCGCCCTGAGTGTGGGAAGCACCAACTGACAGACCAGGACCCGGCCTGGGTGGAATCAAAGGACGAGAGAATGAGGAAGCTAGAGAGGGAATGGGTTTTCTCTCTCTGCCCGCTTCTTGGCTGCCATGATGTGAACCGCCCCGCTCCACCACACTCTCCCCCCACGGTGGGCTGAGACCTTTGAACATATGAGCTAAAATAGACTCCTCTTCCCTTGATCTGTCAGGTATTTGCCACAGCAGTGAAAAAACAAACCAAAGTTAACTAACACAGGAAGAAAATGGAGATCTGAGCCCAGGAGAAAATCCTTCTGTCTATGAAGATGGAGCGCTCCCGATGTCCCCATCTGCACAGGAATCCTGAGTGCAGCCGTCCACTCCATTTCTTTAAAACCAAACCGTGGGAACACTTGCTCATTCAGCACTGAGGTGAGGGCTTTCCGTTCTCTGCTAAGGCTCACAATTCTCCTCAGCTGTTTTACCTTCCTCTAGCCCAGGAAAAACACCACAGGCGTCTACGCAAATCACACCAATTCCGATGCCAGTCACCTGTGTTTCACAGCCCACTAGCCGGTTTCCTCACACTTCCCCATCATCTGGCCACTGTGTCTCTTTCCCTACTAGAAGCCTATTCTCTCTCTGTCACTAGAAGCCAATTCTCTCTCTGTCACACCTTGGAAGGTCAAACCGAAACAAAAAGGCACAGGTGTTTTAAGAGACCAGCTCCCACAAAAAATCTCCACCAAACAGACGGAACCAAGTAGCAAAGCTCAGTACATTTCTCGAAACCCTTGGCAGGTAGAATAAATAAATTTGCATGGAGGACATACAGCAGGGAGAAGGTATGAAATTCTTGCTGTGCTATTGATCTGCCTGGCTTCTGCCTACTAGATTTTTTTTTTAAATCAGGAATACACATGTGTGCATGTACAGACCCATACTCCCACCTACCCATCCACACCCAGACATTCTCCTTCCCCTTTGAGATCTTTCCACCATTATTTTGCTTAAAGTATTGCAATGAAGTCATCCAAAAGACCCCAAATATTTCTCTTTGGATTAATTAAGCCTTGAGTTCATTTATTCAATGAAAATTTCCCAGACACTCCATGTGTGCCAGGCTCCGTGACAGACTTCCAGGATGCAGAATGAACTTGGTTGTGTACTGACTAACAGAATAAAGCGTAGGGTGGGGTGGAAAGGGCTTCACTGACCGAGGGTTTATGTAGGATGCTGTGCAGCTCAGGCCACACAGGGCCCCTGAGGGTGAGAACGAAGTCAGAGCCAGCCTTCCTAAAGTAGAGGACTTTCTACTACATGAATTTAAGTACCATTTAATTTTGAAAGATAAATTTCCTTAAATACTATAAATCAAATGAAAATCTATCATGTCAAATCAAACTTTGATTCTATCCCCTCCCCACTTTCCCTAGGGCGACTCCCGGATGAACCTCGCTATTCTAGTGTCAGGCCGCACGTTGACTTACTCTGGCTCTTATTCTCTTGGGAAGATGTTTCCTCATTGTTGGATCTTGACCTGTAACTTTCTAGAGTTTGCTCTGAAATTTCACTTTCTGTAAGAAAAGAGAATTGCATTACTAATTTCTGACATTGCAGACATCATTAGAAATGGATGCTTGAAGAAGGCGACAGCCTGGCCACTGTTGAACTGTCATGATTTCCCATGCCTCATGTATTCGTTAGTTCAATATGCCCTCTTAGAGCGTTTTCAGGGTTCCCAGGGGCACTGCAGGAGATGAGGTCAAATGACGGCAGAATAGAAGCAAGCATCGTCCTTCAGAAAGGAACAGTTGCAACAGCCCTAACAGAATGATGGTGGCCAGTCCTTAATGGAAGACTCTGAAATAATACTATGCCATTTGCCTACTGCACAAATGAAACATCAGACCCTGTCTCTGGGCATATATATATGTGTGTGTGTTATATATATACATATATATATGTATATATATATAATGATCAAATTATCTTTTACTTGATTTAGTTACCATACAAAATGTTGGGCTTTCATTATGACATTTTCATGCACTATTGTGGTGGTTTGAATAAGAATGACCTGCATAGGTGCATATACTTGAATGCTTAGTCATCAGGGCATGGAACTATTAGAGAAGCATTAGGATGTCCTTGTTGGGGGAGGTGTTACTGGGAGTGGACTTTGAGACATCAAAAGCCCACACCAGGCCCAGTCTCTCTATCTCTACCTGCAAATCAGGATGCAGAACTCTCAGCTACTTCTCCAGCACCGTGCTGGCCTGCATGCTGCCACACGTCCCATATGATAATGGACTCACACTTTGATCCTGTAAGCAAGTCCCCAGTTAAATGCTTCCTTCTATAGGTTGCCTTGGTCATGGTAGCTCTTCAGAGCAATAGAAAAGTAACTAAGATACATCTGTATCGTTGCAATCTTCTCATGTTTACCTCCCACCATCACTCGATACCCCCTCAGATCTCTTCCCCTTTCACTGTTTCTCTCCACTCCTCCTTCAGCGTTCATGTCAGATATATTTTCTGCATATGGAAGAAAGCACATGCTATTCATTTTCCCCTCATTACCCTCTCTTAGTCACCCCTTTGGGTCTATCCATAATGAGTTATTACATCATCTGTCTAGATAAGCTCATACTAAGCTGTCAAGAGTGATGCTTTTAAGGCAGAGATGTTCAAAAATGCAGTATCTTGAGTTGGTATAAAGAATTTTCTGTCACCAGAGGCCTTGGGCCGTATGTGACTAGATCAGCTTTGCCCAGCAGCACTATGACCCAAGTCATTTAAAATACTCTAGCAGCTGTAGACAAAAAAGGGGGAGGGGGATATTAATTTCACAATACATTTTAGTTAGCTGCTATACCTCAAATACCATATTATGTTCAAGTTTGAGTGTGTGGATTGAGTTTTCAAAATTGGGTAGTTTATCTTTATAGCCCATCTTGATAGAGACTCAGGACATGTCAGGGGCTAGACAGTCGTCATCTTGTGGCTGCTGCAATGGACGGTGCAGGGCTAGACAATTAGTTGACATTGAAGAGAGAGTTTCTTTGAAGTTAGTTTTTAAGTTTTTGATTTGTGTATAGTGTATTGTGATCATATTTACCCCATTACCCTTTCTCATGCTTCTTCCTAGTCCTGCTGACCCTCGTATTTCCCCCAACTAGCCCCCCATCATCATGTCTTTCTGTGTGTTTGCAGCTCCTATACAGGTGCTGTGTGTCCATGATGCCAATAGCCATGGCACATGTGGAAGACAGTATTTCATGGTGCTCTTCTCCATTCCTCAGCTTTTACAGTCTTCACACCCTCATGAAGAAGGGCTTTAATCCTACATACGTTTATGGAATTATTCTGAATAACTTCTAAGGCCCTGTCAAGCTCTGCTATGTGTTGAGTATATGCATTTTAATAGGGCTCTTCTATACTAGATATTTTTATTTTGATTTATTTCTACAGTATTATTATGATTGTTATTGTTTTGGTGTAATGGTAACTCTTTCATTAGAATACTTAGGGAAAATGGCTGGTGTCTTATTGATGAGTGGAACTCAGGGCATTCTTGCAAAATATGAAAGGCATCAGACATTTATCCATAACTAGAGCATGACCTTTATCCATAACTAGAACATAAGGAGACCAGGGATCTCCTGTCCTGGAGACTCATGTAGCCCCAGCACTGGGAACAGTCCCTGGCATGCAGTGGGCACTCAGTGAAGGCTCGTTGAGTGAACAGATGAATTGGCTCAGTATTTTGTCAACAAGAGCATCTACAGTTCAGCACCAACTCCCATAGCTACTTTAGCTTCTCTGTCTCCTTGAGCATGCTCCCTGGAGATCCATAGCCCACGTTTGCTAGAAAGCAAATGAGTGACACCCTTACTGGTCAGCTTGCACAGCAGCTAAGAGAGGAGCATTGATTGACAGGCTCTCCCTTTTCTCCAGTTAGTCGTCGGGCTCTTAGGGACCTCACCGGGTTCTCTGCCCACTCACCCTTCTTCCATATCATGTGTGCTTTACGGAGCTTCATGATGAAGAGCTGAACAATGATGAAGAGGATGAAAATGAGGAAGGACACCAGGATGAGCAGCAGGATGCCACTCTTCCTCTTCTCCAGGCCTATGTACTGAGCGCTGGCTTCTGTGAGGAGAATGGCAGGGTATTAGGCAATTTGGATTTGTGGCTCTCTTTCTGTTTTCGGTCATTGTGGAGTGTGATGGTTAGTCTTCATCTGTCTTTCTTTCTCTACTTCTTTCTTTTTTTGAGATGAAGTCTCATTATGTAGCCCTGGCCAGCCTGGAACTTTCTATGTAATCCAGGCTTGCCTCAAACCCACAGGGACCCACCTGTCTGTACCTCCCTAGTGCCGGGTTTAAAGGCATGTAACACCACGCCTGGATGTGATGACTAATTATTTTATTTTATAGTTTTAATTTTGAGACAAGGTTTCTTTGTGTAGCCCTGGCTGTCCTAGAACTAGCTCTGTAGACCAGGCTGGCCTCGAACTCACAGAGATCTACCTGCCTCTGCTTCCTGAGTGCTGAGACTAAAGGTGTGTGCCACCACTGCCTGGCACTGTGATGCTTAACTTTAATTGTCAGCTTGGCACAATATAGAGTCACCTGCAAACAGACCATCTCAATGAGGGAGTGTCTGGATCATGTTGGTCTGTGGGAGATTGTCTTTATTACATCAATTGACTAGGATGACCCAGCACATTGTGGATGGCACCGTTTCCTGGGTTGGGTTCTGGACTATATAAAAGTAAAGAAAGTAAGCTGAGGAATAGGAAAGTGTCCATTCATTCTCACTGTGCTCCTAATTATGAGTGAGACAAGCTGGTTCAAGTGCCTGCCTTGACCTCCCCACAATTACAGACTGTAACCTGGAGCTGTAAGCTGAATAAATCTGTTATCCCTCAAGCTGCTTTTGTGAGAATGTTTTATCACAGCAATGGGGAATGTATCCAGGACAAGGAGTATATACTGCACTTCTCCAGTGCCGTTTGGACCAAAAGACAGCTCAGCTCAGGAGATGGGCCAAATTTACCCCAGAAGCCATGCATTGTATACTTTTCAGTCCTCTGAAAACAAGCACACAGGCAATAGAGACACACCAATCTCATGGATCACTTGAAAAGTTGTGTGTGTGTGTGTGTGTGTGTGTGTGTGTGTGTGTGTGTGTGTGTGTGTGTTTTAATGACATAGATATTTCATTCTTTTTTTTTATTTCTAGAGAAAGCACACAAGAACATTGACTAAATTACAGTATGGGAATTTTAAGTAGCTTTGAGGAATGCTTGTTCTGCACAATGTAGCTCAGGAACACAGGAGAATTAAGGGGTTTGGAAAAAACTATCCAAATAAAGCAAGATGCCATGTTCCTGGGCTAGGCTAAATGTGTCCCTTGTAAAGGCTTTAGGAGATACACTTGATGAGTTCTTAAAAGTCCTTCTAACTAGTGGGTAATTTTGCCAAATGTCCTTCACCTCAGCCAAGAAGCCCAGAATTAAGGAATGGTGGTTATGTGGAGACTACAGTTTTTGAACCTGCCTAGGACATAATTCTTATGCTTTATGGGATCAATTTTTTCTATATAAATAAATACATTAAAAAGGCAAACAAAAGTAAGATATGCTAACTTCCAGAACCATGTGTATTTAGAGAATAACGTGTCTAGGAATTCAGAGACAAGTGGGGACACCAAGGCTGCTTGCCTCAGGGAAACTTTCTGTAGACATCAGTCTTGGGAGAGAAGTAAGACCGCCAAGGTGAAGCCTCTCCTGCTGTGGGGTAATAAGGATAGACAGGGCAGGGGTGTTGAGACAGGATGATGCCTTCAGAGCATCATGTATCTCCCAGGGGCTTTCTAGAAGCAGGGCTGCAGAAATAGGTAGCAGAGTGCATCTTATGCAGATGGAGAGCTTGTTTTGTATGTTGTAGACTACGGGAAGCCAGAAAGGTTCAATACACAGGTGTGCAGGGTACAAGGGTGTGTTTCCATGGTGCTAAGCCTGGACCGGAAGAGGGAGGGCTCAAGTCACAAGGTGAAGGGGGCCTATATCAAGGGAGTAACTATGATCACAGACAAAACACCTGGAAGAGAACTCATGAGTCATTGGTGGCTACACGTGTGTCCATGTGTGCATGCATCTACTTCTGTATCTACAGAGGAATGAAGGGTTGGGATACACAATGCTTTGAACAATAAGCTGTTTTGTGAAAAAGAATGCTACTTGGACTTTTAGCAATGTTGAGCTTAGGAGAGAAGACATTTGACTAACGACGTGGAAAATATAGAATGAATGAGCTGGTGAGAGGGCTCAGCAAGTAAGGGTGCTTGCTGCCAAGCCTGATGACCTGAGCTTGAGTCCTGGGACCTACACAGCGGAAGGGAAGAACCAATTCCGGAAAGTTGTCCTCTGACCTCCACATGGGTGACATTCCCCACAAACAATTAATTAACAGACTAAGTAAATAACTAAATAAACAATAACTGTGTAATAAACTTTAAAGAAAAAGGGACCACAAAATGGAATTGAAACTGATGCAGAACATTCTGTAAGTAAAAATATGGAATTCTTCCACGTTTAGGTAGCAGGAAACAGCTCAGGAATGAGTGTTTCTATGGACTAAGGAAAGCTGGCCAGGGACTTTAGCCCAATGGTCAAAGCTTGCCTAGCATGTGTGAAATCTTGGGTTTAACCCCCAAATACCAAAATTTAAACAGAGACAAGGTGGAGCAATGAAATCAGAGCATCCACATTTAGGAATTCAGGAAAAGGGACCGGAGACTGGCTTAGCAGTTAACAACACCGGCTGCTCTTCTGGAGGACCTGGGTTTGACTCCCAGTGCCCACATGATGACCTGCAACTATCAGCAACTTCAGTTTCGGGGGCTCTAGTGTCCTCCCCTAGCCTCTGTGGGCACCAGGCACACATGTCATACACGTACAAACATGCAGGCAGACACTCGTGCCCATTAAAAAGAAATCCTTTAAAAAGAAAAAGAACTCAGAAGAAGCAGATCTAGTTAGCTGATGTAGAGATGCAGTAGTTAGCAAAAATGCCAGGACCAGGAGGACGAGGAAGTCAAGAGACAACAAAGGATGGGGCAAGGGAGTGATTGACATGTCCTAAGGGTAGACATGTCACAGGAAACAAGGAATGGAGAAGACCACTGGACACACAGCCAGGAGGGCAGAGGATCAAACATCGGGTCTAAGTGCAGTGGGTGACACTCACCGGTGGCCAAGTCAGGGTCTTGAGTGACATGTTCTTCCTCTTCCTCGTCAATCTCTTGTATACTGGAATTTCCCATCATTGAGACTAAGGTGGAAGTAAGACATGGTATATACATAGATCACATATATGTGACTCACCCTATAACTGCCTTGGCTCCACTGTCCCTCTAAACCTCATGTGGACATTTATTTGCCATGTGATGGTATGGGCATGTGGGCCTGTAAGAGGAGTTTAGGTCTAGAAGGTTCTACCCACAGGAAAGGACTGATGCTATTACGGAGAACAAGTTCTTTTAAAAATGCATTTATTTTCTATGAATGGGTATTTTGTCTGTATGTCTGTGCATCACAGTGAGTGCCAAGGACCCAAGAAGGCCAGGAGAGGGCATCAGATCCCCTGGATTTACATATGGTTGTGAGTAACGATGTGAGTTCTGGGAATCGAACCTGGTTCCTCCAGAACAGCAGCCAGTGCTTTTAACCACTGAGTCATTTCTCCAGTGCAGACAGAGTTCATTTTAAGGAAGTGGCTTGGCCCTTCTTGCTCTCTCTTTGCTACACCAGGCAGGTCCTTGCTGGCTGTGGCTCCTTGATAAACAGACCTCGATTTGGGTCACCTTTCTCTCTCTCTCTCTCTCTCTCTCTCTCTCTCTCTCTCTCTCTCTCTCTCTCCTCTCTCTCTTTCTCTCGAGTCTCTTTACATAGCCCTGGCTGGGAGACCAGGCTGGCCTTGAACTCACAGAGACCTTTCTGCTTCTGCCTCCCGAGTACTGGATTTAAAGGCATGGGCCACTAGGCCTGGCCTCCGTCTTAATTTTTTGAGACAGGTTGTCTCTCACTGAACCTACTAGACTAGCTGGCCAGTGAGCCCTGAGGAAATGCCCATCTCTGCCTCTCCAGTGCTGAGATTAATGTAGGCTGCAGGGCTTTCTATGGCTACTAGGGATCTGAACTCGGGTCCTCATGATTGTGCAGAAAGCGCTTTACCCACTGGGCCATTCCACTAGCCCCTGTGACAGGTTGTTCTAAACTACGGTCACCCTACTATGCTGCAGAATATGGGAACTGACTCCCTGTCTCCAACCGCCTGTTGGCACTCACCCAACCTCCTCCCTCTCTTCCCTTCCCCCATCCCTCCCCTTCTGAGTTCCAATTAATATTAATCACAGTTCCATTTGCTTTTACTTTTAGGTCAACAGTTTTAGCTCTCACATATGAAAAAGAACACACAGCCTTTGTCTTTCTGTGTCTGTCTTATTTTTGCTTTAAAAGTACCAGTTTCTTGCAAATATAGTCACAAAATGCCAGCCTCCCTTTGTCTTACTTGTAAAGGCAACCCTTTATTGAACACTTATATGTACCAGGCTATAGCGCATGTGGTGTGTGGTATCTCTCCTCAGCTCTCAGAGAACAGGCTCTGAGCAGTTAGCGAAGGGGCCCAGTCCTGAAGCCATTGAGTAGGGAAGTCAAACAGGAAATTCCCAGTTTGGTTTCTGATTGGGGAATCTAAACCAAGGTCATTATTCCGTGCTTCCTTCCTGAGAGAGACCGATTAGGGAGGAGGCCCATAGGATGCTTCAAGAGAACCATTGAACAAAGAGGGCCCGGGACAGCATCCGGGCTTTCTGGAGAGAAATGCACAGCCCAAAGCTTTTTGTATGCTTAGAGTCTCAGCTGTCAGTCTGAAATCTAGACACCCCTCTTTTAGAAACAGGTTGAACCGTGAGGCTTTCATAGAAGAACTGGAACAGTAAGAGCTTCTCTGGAGTTTTGTTGTTAATGCTTCCAATTCCCTCTTCCCTGGCTGCAGTGTTTTATCAGCCCATTGCACAGCGCCACTCTGTGGCCCCGAGGGGAATGAAGCCTCCTGCTCTCAAAACAGATACTATTAACAGCAATAAAATTGCAGAAATTGAAAGCTGAGAAGAATTTTAGAGACCATGTCTCTTAAATCCTAGGTTGTATATGAAAATGCAGAGCAGAAAATTGAGTTGCTCAGTAGCGGTGCCAGGCAATTTAAAAACAACCAGATTCTAAACACGTTTAAAAATATTGGATTATTAAAGCAAGGATGTGGTTGTCCCACTTCATAATGTTTTCAATTTCCACCACTCTTCAAAAAAAAAAATCTGTACAGTACATATTGTGTTTTTCAGTGTTTAAAATCCCCAAACATTTACTTTTCAATATTATTCAGGACACAGCGTTTTAAAAAAATCTGATCCGATACTGAAAACTATGAACATGGTAATGATCCGAAGACAGTTACCTTACCAGATGGAATTATTATAGGGAACATGCAGGAATGCACACCTTCCTGAGAGAGGCTAAGCATCTTGCTCAAGACACCAATAAACTCACTCACTAGTTCATTCATTCATTCATTCATTCATTCATTCACATGCTCACTTATTGTGCATTTTCTGAGTACCCACTATTGGCAGATACGGTGCTGCATAAAGTTAAATGAAATACATGATATTTTTCCCCAAGTTAACTAGTTAACTCATTATCTAAAATACAAGACTTCCTAAATTCTTCTTATAGCTCCATCCTGTCAAAAGTGACCCATGTTCTTGATAACCAAGTAATAGACAGATGTGCTTCAGAGGTGAGCAAGCTCACTGTTGGTCACAATACTCCTGTCCCCACCTCCCTTTCTTTATCTCTCTGCCGGTGGGAAATCTTTATGTTTGTGACGCTGGACACAGAAAACTAAGACCAAGTCTCCTAAGTGACTTCAGCTCTGTCTTTATCGAGGAGGAAATTCACACGTCACAGTCATATGTGCATGAGTGTGTGTTTGTATGTGTGTGTGTGTGTGTGTATACTTAAGTGCCTCAAGCCCAATATTCCTGAGCTCATAAGGACCTGTGACAACAAGCTCATGAAATAAGAATTCTTGACCTGACTTTATCCCAGGACCACAAAACTGCAGCGGGTTGGAGGGGGTCTATGTAGTCTTATGAAAAATAAAATAAAGGGCTAGGGAGGTGGTTTAGTGGGTAAAGTGTTCACCGTGCAGGCGTGGGAGCTCAAGTTCTGTTTCCCATAACTCACAGAAAACACAGGCACAGCGGCACATGCCTGTAACCCCAGCCCTGGAGGTAGAGACAGGAGGATTCCGACGGGCTTACTCATCAGCCAGTCTAACCGAAATGCTGAGCTATGGGTTCAATACAAAACCTTGTTTCAAAAATCAACCAATCATTCAGAAACAGGCAGGAGGAGTGATCAAAGAAAGAAATTCTTACATCAACCTCTGGCTTCCACACACGTATGTGTGAGTGAGTGCACCCACGTGTGTACACATATACACCCCACACACATACACAACATTTAAAAATATTCTTTAAATGTGGAATTAAAAATGTGCATCTCCAACCAGGCATTTTTTTTCTAAGGTTTCAGTGGTTTTTGAGACTTACCCATACTCGTGGGCTGCTGGGGGGCTTGAGACTTGAGAGAGCTCTGCTCCGGAGCATCTGAAGCTGTTTCTTGATCTGCAACTAGAAAGGGGGAAAAACAAAATTCTGAAACCATTGAGATGAGCTTTAGCCACATTTTGCTCAGGGTCACAGAGCCAGGAGAGCAGAGCAGAGCCAGGCTGCTACCCACTTCTGGGGGTTGTGCTGAAACCCAGAGCCCCGACTCTGTGTTTTGAATCCGCACCATGCTGCTTGCCCATCTGCTAGGTGACCGGGCTGACAGTACAGCATGCTGGGACCCCTGTGTGCAAGGACATTTGGCAGTAGCAGGCAAAGGGCATTTGCTGTGTCCTTCTGCACACACATGTCTATCTGTTCCTCTGTCCGTCCATTTGCATATGTATATTTTCCTGTTTCCATAGAAAATATACTTCCATATCATTGACCCATTTCTCCAGGTGCAGACTGAGCTGAATCTCAATGCTATTATCAGCATATTCCTCAGTGACATGGGCAAGACGCTTAATTTAGCCAGCACTGAATATTCTCCCATATGTGTGAAATACAGTTGCTAGCTTTTACCTCTTGTGTGCGTGTGTGCATGCATGTGTGTGTGAAGTAATAACTCCATTCACATAAGGTGTTTAGTACAATGTCTGTTTACTAAGTGAGATGCTCACTAAATGCTGTTGTGTAACATAAATGTTTGTGGATATTTCCAGAGAGTCAGCTTAGATCATTTTCATCAGTCAATAGAAAGGCTGGCATCCAGGAAGAAGGTAAGTGTGCCATCATGTAACTGTGCCTATCAACTAAGATATTTGACAGATGGGTATTGTCTCCTGAACTTTATGGATGCTTCTCAGTGTTCATTAAATCAAAGAATTTTCTGTGGTTTAAAATTTTTATTTTCATAATTAAGCATATATAATTTTTAAACAGGTGTAAAAAACATGAATTGTGGGTAGAACCTTTGAGGAAGGCAAGAAGAATTACAGAAAAATCATTAGAGAAACAATATTCCAGAAGTTCCCTTTACCCATGGTGATGCAGTTTTGTTTGTTTTTTGAGACAGTCTTGCTATATAACAGCTTTAGTTGGCTTGGAATTTGCCATGTAGACAAGACTGGCCTTACATGTCTGTTGATTCTCTTGCTGAATTATTATATACTTATTTCAAGCAAGAAGACTTGGTAGAAACAACTGAATGCAGAAACTGTTGAGGACCATATTGTTTTCTATTAAGCCAGACATTGGGGAATATTTAAAAAAATAAAGAAGTAGTCATTTTCTCACATGTGTTTGTAACATGGTTATTTTTCCATAAAATTATGCTTTGTTATGGAAATGTTTGTTAACATAGAGTAGACTTATTATTTTAAAAATGACTTAACCATGTATTTTAAATTTCTCAGTTTTAACTACTAATAGGTAAATATTAACAGAGACAATTCGAGTATATAGAAGTTCTTTGTGATCCTCAGTTATTCTCAGGAGTGTGAAAGGTGGACTGGGAGATGACTTGGCTGGTCAACCGCCTGCTGCATAGTGTGGGGACCTGAGTTAGCATCCCCAGCAACCAGGTACCAGCCAGAACAGCACCAGCCGGTGCTCCCTGCACTCTGAGACAGAGACAGGTGGATCCATGAAGCTCACTGGACAGACATTCTCACACCAGTGACCCCCAGGTTCAGTGAGAGACTGTCTCAAAAAGTTAGGGTAGACAGTGACTGAGGAAGACACGTCAGCCTCTGGTTACACATACGTTCACCCACACCTGCACCAGCAGACCATACACACACACACACACACACACACACACACACACACACACACACACACACACACACACGTGTGGAAGGTGATTACATTAAAGATGTTTGAGAGCTGGGCCTCAGTTCTGTAAAACTCCACTCCCACACTAGTGATGGGAACCAAATGTTCCTCCTTTGCAATCAGATGAAGCAAATCAGTCTCCAGAGAATTTAATCCTTCTTCTTACTCCGTTCTCTAGAAACATTGCGTATTCCTAGATGTGACACATTCCTAGGACCATTCTTATGTTCCCTGCACCCCACCCAGAAGATAGTGTAGATGAGAGGGCTCAGAATGCTTACTTGTAAATGCGCTTTAAAGCATTCTCAGCTAGTAAGTTTTTTTTTTTTTTTAATCAATTGGGTGAACAAAATGTTTGTACTATCTCTGCGGCTCATCAAAGGAAAAAGATAATAAGCCAACAGAAGCCACTAGTTGCTGACACTAATGACCCACTTTGAACATTTGCTGGAAATCTGGAATGGTTCTAGATCATCAATAGGTGGCTGTGGTGGCTAATATTAGTTGTCAGCTTGATACACTTGGGAAGAGGGAACATCAGTTGAAGAACTCCTTCCATCAGATTGGCCTGCAGGCCTGTCTGTGGGGCATTGTCTTGATAGATGGTTGATGTGGGAAGGTTTACCAAAGGATGAGCAGCACCACCCCTTGGCAGGTGGTCCTGGGTTCTATAAGAAAGCAGGCTGATTAAGCCATGAGGAGCAAATCAGTAAGCAGCATTCCTCCATGGCCTCTGCTTCAGTGCCTGCCTCCTGGTTCCTGCCTTGCATGGCTGCCCTGAGTTCTCTCGATGATAGACTGTGACCTGAGAGCTGTAAGGTGAAATAAATCCTTTCCTCCTTTAAATTGTTTTGGGTCAATGTTTCAGCATAGCAACATGGAAGCACACTAGGACAATAGAGCCATGTTAGATGGCTCTAGATTAAAGACATCTAAACAGAACCATTCTTCTTACCCAAGTCTTCAAACCGGAAGGGGGCAACCAGCTTCCTTCCTTGCAGGCCGCTGTGCCGGATAATGCAGTGCACTGTTGAGTTTTTGCCATACGAGTGGACTATGAGCGTGCTGGTGGTGTTACAGGTTTTCCCATCAGCTTCAAACTCATGGTGGAGTCCGCCTACGCAACAAGGTGAAGAGACGGGAAAGGTTGTGGCTACGGAACTCTATTGGATGGTTCGCACGGCAAGCGGAACCTCAGTCTAACACTCAGACAGCTGCCTTGTGTGGATTGGGCGTGGGCAGGAAGACAAGCAGCATGCCGTGGGTAAAGGAGAGTGGGTAAGATCCTCCCCCTTTGTACCGGGGAGAAAGAGCAAAGCTTACGGGGGTTACACCAGAAAGGCAACTCACTGTCAGAAAACACAAAGGCCTCAGAGCGTGAAGGTGACATCGATAAATGAGTTTTATGATGAAGTGGACTGTGCTGGACTGGAAGACAGAGCTGAGTCTCAAGCCTTTTCTACCTAGAACTCTGCTTAGCCCTTAGCTTTCTAGAGTGTGCAGTCAGCAAAGGCAGCATCTACTAAAATGTCGGCAAGCACTATGTGTTTCCCCCAAGATCACAGTTGTCCTGCTTAAAACAAAGGTAGGTTCTTCATTCTTACAGTATTAAAGACATTTTACAGTATTAAAGACTCACTATGTAGCTCAGGCTTGCCTCAAACACACAATCCTCTTGCCCCCCGCCTTCCGTGTGCTGGGGTTGCATATATGAACCATAACACCCGCCTCTTGTTACCTTTTTGCACATCGGTCTCTGTATGTGCAATGCAGTATCCACATATGTGGAAGGCTTTATGTGTTTAATCACAGACACTCCCTGACTTATGATGCCTTAGCTTAGGATTTCTAAAGCTTAAAACGTACAAAGGCACACCCAGGCACACTTGTAGATACAGGCAATTGTTCTGTGTTTTAATTGCCTTCAGCACAGAATTGAATAAAATACATGCACAGCTCGGAAATTTCTTTATGAAATGTGCTTTGTAATACATGATTTTGCTGAGTGGTAAGATAATGTGAGTGCTCAAAGTATGTCTGAAGTTGATGAGGTTGTTTGATGTTTGGTGAATTGAAGCTTTAAGATTTTCATGAAGAGATTTTTAACGTGCAGTGGGGTTTCTTGGGACACAGCCACTTGGTAAGCTGAATATCATGTGTACACATAATGACATGTTTCCAATTTTACGACTGTGAAAAAGCTTATGCTCCGTGTTATGCCACTTAATTTAGGGAAGTTTGTCAGTTTTTAAGAAGTATTATAGATAACTCACTTTATCTCTCTACTATTATTTAAAAAAACTCGTGATTTGAGATTAGCCCTTTAACATTAGACAAAATATGGATTGTTATAAGGCTAATTTCTCTGGAGCCAAACCTATGTATTGACTGGTGTCTTTGGGCACCTCTGGCCACCAGAGGGCGCCATAACATTTAAAAAGCTCTTGGAAATTTAAGCAAGAAAGAAAACAAAGAAACCTTTCTCTCCCCTGCTTACCATAGATCTCCATACCACTCCCCAGCAGCCAGGTGATTTGAGGAGGGGGCTTGCTCCTCTCTGTGGAGCATTGCAGTACAACATGTTTTTCACCGTTCTGCCTTCTGAGAACCAAAGCTTCCACAGTCGGCTTCAAAGGAGTCACTGGAAGAAAATTAATTTTTCTGTGCTGAACTAGTTGTAGGTGTGCACGTGGGCACAGGTCTGTAGAAGTATGTACAGGTATGTAGAGGCCAGAGGTAGATGTCAGGAGTACTCTTCGATCACTGTCTGCCACTGGGTCTGGAGCTCATGGATGCAGCTAGGCTGGCTGGCTAATGGGCTGCAGGGATGTACCCGTGCCTTCATCGGTGCTGGAGTTAAAGGTGGCCTGTGCCCAGCTTTTATGTGGGTAATGGGCATCCTAAACCAGTTTGTCAGGCTTACATGGCAAGCACTCTCCTGAATGACAGGCTTTCCATCCACCTGGTCTGCATATGTTGGCAAAGCACATCACCTATGAATCTTAGGGACTGCTATAGGGATAATTATTTAATTACTGGCCACATTTCTTGTTTAACTTTTCCCAGAATTCTATCGTGTTATGCTTTCAAAGAACCAAGCTGGCTGAGGTCAGAATGTTTGTTTCTGAGCATGTGACTAGTTCCTGAGGATTCTCAAAGAGACATCATTCGAACAGCAGTCTGAATGTGATGGGATGCTGCTACAACAAGCTTGGTTGCTAGCACACTAGGGAGAGATCCAACTTCTGTCACCAGCTGGCTTGTAGAAACAGACAAGTCCTACAGCTTCTTGGTATGTCAGCTGTGATGCAGAGGAGTTGGCCTTTTAGCTCTAAATGTTTGTAAGTTTGCGCAAATAAAGGGCAAGGTAAATTTCTCATGCCCCCTCCTCACATCAAAGGAACATTTCCATTATCAAGGACCCACTGGTCTTTTCTCTTTGTACTTCTGTCCTGGAAATCATTTTCAGCTGAACTGACTTCTTCCTTTTTCCAATTCTACTTTTGCTTTTTCCTTTCATGGAGAACCACACTTGTACGCATTTAGAGAATTCATCCAGACCTTGGGAAGGAACGGAATGACTCTGGGAAGGTGTGAGGTTTGTTACTTGTTGGCACCACAAAGATGGAAATGAGAGGCCCTTCGAGGAACTAACAGTCTGGCTGTGGACTCAGGTCCTCTGCTTTTAGAAGGTTAGTACAGTGGTAATTCCTTATTACAGGAAAAAAATTTAAAACTAAAATATCAAGTTTAAAAATGGTTCGTTGTGGAGCTGGAGGGATGGCTCAGTGCATAAGAAGGAGTATTGTTCTTGCCCAGGACCTGTGTTTGGTGCCTAGCACCCATGTTGGGTGGCTCACAATCACCTGACAGCTCCAGGGGAACGTGACACTATCTTCTGGCCTGTTTGGGCACCCACACTTTATGCCCACACTTTATCCCCACACAGACACATAATTAAAAATAAAATAAATCTTATAAGAGATTCATTGTAAAGTGGGCTGGGGGATGTGACTCAGCAGGTGGAGGTACATGTCAGCCCAACAACCTGAGTTCAGTCCCCAAGATCTGTGTGCTGGAAGGAAAGGCTGATCCTTCAGATGGTCCTCTGCCCTCTGTGTGAGCCCATGGTACATGCCCCTCCTCAGATAAGTTTTGTTTATTTGTTTGTTTGTTTGTTTGTTTTCCAAGACAGGGTTTCTCGGTGTAGCCCTGGCTGTCCTGGAACTCACTCTGTAGACCAGGTTGGCCTCGAACTCACAGAGATCCTCCTGCCCCTGCTTTCTGATTGCTGGGATTAAAGATATGCACTGCCACCGCCCAGCCTCAGATGAATTTTTGAAATTAAATAAATGAATAAATAAAATGGTGCATTTTGCTCATCACTCTATCACACCCATGGAGAGTTACCCTGCTGGGAACATACCTAACACAATCACCCTCACTTGGTTCGTCCTCACGGAACTTCCATAGTGTAAGCACTTATACAGGCCTTCATCCTGCAGAGTTACATTGGGCACCCGGATGGAGAGCTCTGTGGCCGAGTGGTGGAGAAGCTGGTATTTGGAACTTTTTAAAGCTGTGCAAGAGGGAAAAGACGTTGTTAGGAGGAAAGCTCACTCACAGGAGAGCCTGCCTCTGCCTCCCCGGTGCTGGGATTAAAGGGCTGTGTCACCACACCCAACTTCTGTTGTTTTAATGAACGATGCCCGGCCATAGTTTGCTTCTTGAACCTGATGCTTGTGTGGTTTTGCCTTGTCACAACAAATGTCAGCCATGGAAGATAAATACGCCAGCTAAGTGCCTTCAAATTTTAATTTAAAAAAATGTTCATTACAATTTGAAGATTCCTGCGGATGTCGATCCTT
Organism: Peromyscus californicus insignis; assembly: GCF_007827085.1. Lineage (NCBI taxonomy): Eukaryota > Metazoa > Chordata > Mammalia > Rodentia > Cricetidae > Peromyscus > Peromyscus californicus. The sequence goes on from NW_026294402.1 coordinate 35,046,554, forward strand.
AGTCCTTCCAAGGATTTAGCCGATAGTACAAAAAAAAAAGCAAGCTTGCAAAGTTCTAACTAACATGGAGGGTTCCTCTTGATTTGATTTTACATACCGACCTGGGAATTTCATGTAAGGTCAAAGCTCCCTGGGCAAAGCAGAAGCTCTGAAAAGAGCGATTTTGTTGATTTGCTCTTTAATCTGTTAACGGTGCTTAACTAAGTCCACAGAATAAACAGAGTTAAAGCTTGGATCACGGCCCAAGGGAACATTTGTAATCCGGAAGGATGGCTGGGCCTCTTGGGGCCTGATGCCTCCCGAGCTAGCACTCTGGGTTTTCAGTTTCACCTCTGTTGACCTTGCAGTCCAGAGTTCTTTGTTGTGGCGGGCTGCACGGTGAAGGGTGGGTTGTTAGTGCATGCCTGGCCTCTACCTCCCAGATTCCAAAGCCCAGGACCCCCCCCCCCCACACACACACACACTCCTACTTGTAACGACCCCATCAAGTTCTCAGTCACTGCCAAATGCCAACCAGAGGGCAAGACGACTCCATCTGGAGGACCTTGGTTTGGATTAAGGGGTTTTACTGCAGAGCTCCAGAATGTCTCACTGCCCATTCTTCCAAAGAAAAACAAACAGAAAAACAAAACAAGACAAAAAGCCCTTCGTTGAACAGAACTATTCCTACTCAGAGTTCATTTCTCCACCACTTTTCTCAACTTGTATCTACTGAGTCTATCGGACTCCACTGTTAACAGCTGGTAAAGCAATCTATTTGGCTATTTGATATCTAATGTATCAATTAAGCAGTATTGACAAAGCATATCTATTTTTTAGTGGCTCTATTTATGAACATAAATGGAACTTTGCTGACTCTGATTTTCTCGAGTACTTGACATCTAGGGCTATTAGAGGTATCAAATGGTCTCTTTATAAAGAGTCTTTGGTAAATTCCTGTCTAAGGTCCAAGCGACTCGTGAAGTTTGTCCCTTTCTCTCTCACACAAGAAAGGTGTGACCGTCCTTCTGACTAAAGGGCATTCCATCAGTTTCCAGTGCCTAGAGATCTTGGTGTTAAGTCCAACCGGGGCAGACTTGTGCTTGGTAATGTGACTTCGCTGCTGACTCCAGACACGAGGTCATGCGTCAGCTTCACAGGAAGGTCCACCAAGGCAGCCTGCTGCCTACCTATGGCTTTGCTGTGGGTGTTTCCCGGCCATTGAGAGTCAAAAAGTGATGTGGGGGTGAGAGATACAGCCGTGGAAAGGTGCTTTGTAAGTTTGAGCCCCCTTTAACAACCTTTCTGATGGGGTTTCCACTTCAGACTTCCTGTTCCCCCCAAAAGCCGCTCTGTGTCAAAGAACAGGCTTCAGGGGTGTGAGTCACGTGTAGCAGTGGGTGGGCTGAGCCCACCCTTGGGTGACTCATGTGGGCCTTGGTGCCACTGATTTGCCCCAGCTGGAAATCCCTTAGGTTGAGGTTTATCATTTTTTTTCCCTCCCCTCACCCCACTTACCAGGATGTTGATTAAAAAAAATGGTAAACCCGGAAGGGGCCAGCCACTGGAGAGAGGCATTCTGCGTCAGAGAAGTTGCACATTTTAGGGTGAGTGTCTGGCCTTCCTCCACTGTGATGGTTTCCATGGTCAGCGAGGCTGCTGTGGAAGGAGAGATGGGAAGGTCAGCAACATGCATGTGTGCATGAGGTGTGGTGGTCAGAGGAGAGCCCTAAACACTCAGTTCGCACCTCTGCCGAGAGAGTCCCGTGATGGAACTAAGGTTGTCGAACCCGGTAGCAAGTGCCCTGGCCGCAAAAGCTCTTGCTCAGCCCCAAAGGAAAGGTCTGTTGCTCACTTTACAGATGAGTAAATCCATCAGGCTCAAGGTCACAGAGGTCACAGGACTGAATCTGTACTCAGGGTGCGTACTTCTGTAACCACATAGGCCTATCAGAGTGATGGACCCCCAGAAAACAGCATTGATAGCCTCAGTTTATAAAATGGGTGATTTGCAAGTTTAAGTATTACGTCAGCTATCTATGATCCCTGGTGCTGCTCAGTGGGAAGTGCTTCTTAGCAACGGAGAAGCCCTGGGTTGAATCCCCATCACACATGCACACATACACACACACACACACACACACACACACACACACACACACACACACACACTACACGCTCTGGGATGCTCTAGTGACTTGTTGGGGCTGTTGGTCACTGGGAGTATATAGATCCACCCCAGATAGCTTCCACCACAGGAGGACTTTCTCTAGCAAATGTAAGAGTCTAATTTCCCTGAATCACACTCCCCAGAGAATAATGAAGGACTGACTCTAAGCAGTGACAAATTTATTGTTCCAGAAAGAAAATAAAGGAAGAGTAAACTGGTTTTTACTGAATCGGCACATTCATCATCGTGCATTATTGCTTCAAGTTTTAAACTAAACTGTTTTTCCTTGGTATAATATAATTCTTACCCAGGAGGGCTTCAAAACTATCCAACCAGAAGAACACTGTGCTTATAAATTATCAACAGCAAATGCTTTACAGCCCTATCTGCAATCTAAAAGTGAAAAAAGGGGGATGGGTAGTTTATTTCCTAGTGATGCACACATTGTAAAAAAGAAACTTTTTTGAAACAGTGTCTCATGTAGCTCAGACCGACCTTGAACTCACTACATAACCCACGGGGGTACTGACTGCCTCTGAACTCACTCTGTAGCCCAAGCCGGCACTGAGCTCCTCCTGATCCTCCTGTCCCAGCCTCCCAAGTGCTGGGATTACAGACACCAGCCACCATACCCAGCATCCTCAAAAGAATTTTAAATATCAGGAAAAATGCTTTGGATCGCTCTGGGGACTCAGGAGTGCAGCCATTTTGTGTGCATTCCGTCTCTAGTCCTTAATTTCCATGTAGGCTATAGCAATAATAACCCAACATTTTTGTCTTGTGTTCACACTTCTTTTCATGGGAAAACAGTTGGTTTTAGCCCTAATTGACAAACACCTATACTGTCAGCCAATGTGGAGAAAGAACGATGTGTCCTTGTGAGGCTGAGGGATGGCTTAGATGTAAAGCACTTGCCATGCAGTCCTGGGGATCTGAGCTTGGATCCCAGCATCCACTAAAATATATATAACAAGCACAGAGTATTCATCTGCAATATCCCAGTGGAGGTGGGGACAGGTGGACCCCTGGGGCTTGCTGGCCAGCTAGTCTAGTGGGATAGTGGGATAGATGAGCTCCAGGTTCAAAGAGACACCCTCTCTCTCTCTTTCAAAAAAAAAAAAAAAAAAGAAAGAAAGAAAAAAGAAAAAAGAAAAAGAAAAAAAAGTAGAGAATGATGTTGAATACACTCAGTGTTTACCTCCAGCTTCCAATCCCATGTACACACACGCCCACACATATGTGTACACACCTATTTAAATATGTACACACAATCACATACAGATTTGTGGAGCTGGGGACACAGCTCCAGTGGTAGAGTATGTGGGTAGCATGCCACAGGCCTCAGCTTCGGTTACTAAGTAACTAAGTAACCAATCGAGACATCCGTGTTTTCAGAAATAAGCAATGAGGAGGCCTGTAGCCAGAACGCTGCTTGGGTTGCCTCAAGGGACATAATTTCCTGCTCACGAATTGAACAGAGTCGGTAGACTCTTGCAATGTCGTCAGATTGTGATACACTGCACTGTGGCTTTTTAGCACAGGCGAAGGTATTATTCACCCTGAGATCAGCAGCAGCTGCTCTTGCTGCCAGAAACTTAACGTGTGGGGCTGCCAGTCAGACGGGTCACGGTCACGTTTATTGACACCTGAGATGCAGACGGGAAGGTCTACGATTGAGGTGCCGAGCTCGGCTGAGACACCACTCCTTGCTTTACTGCTCTTATTTTGGCCCCGAGTTGGATCCTGCAGCAGGAAGTTGGTGTAGAAAGGAAGACTAGTCCCCTGTGAAGCCGCAGGCCCACCCAGCTTTGCTTAAAATAATACTTAAACGATTACTCGGGGTGCCTAAGCTCTGTCAAAGGGTGCGAGAGGAAGAAGCTGTCCAGAGGGAGAGGCCTTCCGAGGAGAAGACATCCCCGGTCCTCCTCCTGCCGGTGGATCCTGAATGGGAAGTTCGGCTGTCTTTTCACTTTCTTTTACCTCAGTCTGCAGTCCAACTTTCACCTGTCGTCAGAGCAACGAGGTGTGGGTTTTTGTTTTTTTGCTTACCACTTCCTCCCCGTCAGTGCTAACGGTACACTGACAGTATTCTCACTCACTCTTAACTTTTCTCATGCCCTCCACGCCATGTGCCAGCTTCCTACTTCTTCCCATCCGGCCTGTAACATTCTCATCTGTAGATCAGTCCTAGGTGGAGCTCAGTCATGGATGGCTGTAATGTCTTACCACCTCCTTCAACCTCAGGCTGTGCTGACTGGCGGACTGTCTTCTGGGCTTTGTTATCTCAGTGACCGGATGCATGCAGCCACTAATGGCCATGTGTTACGAGGCCACACTTTGAACCTTTTCTTATGGACTGTGTGGTTAGGAGATTTGTTACATGTATTTATTCATCTATCTATCTATCTATCTATCTATCTATCTATCTATCTATCTATCTATCTATCTATCATCTATCATCTATCTATCATCTATTTATCTGTCTATCTAACTACATACATACTTATTCATTTCCCTCTCTCTGCGTGTGTTTATGTAAGGATGTGAGTGAGTACATCATAGCGCACATGCGGAGGTCAGGAAACAGCTGGTAGGAATTGCTTCTCTCCTTTCACCTTGTGGACCTCTTGGATGCAAACCAGGTCAGTCGTCTTGGCACCATGTCCCATAACCCACTGAGCTGTCTGTCTCACAGGCCCCCTTCCCCCTCCTCATCAAGTGTACTTAGTGTTTACACAGACTTGGAGAGTGTGGCTCGCTGCATACTCAGAGCGTGTGGTGATCTTGGGGGGCCACAGTGTATGCAGTCTGCTGTAGAGACATGATAGACAGAGGCTTGCCAGTACTCTATCATGCATGACTTTATAGAGTGGGGCTTGGACTCTTCATCATCTCTTCCCTCTCACAGGTAAACTAACGGTCCTGGACTTGGAAGACGATGGCTCAGTGGGTAAGAACATATGCTCTGCAAGCATGAGGACCTGAGTTCAAGTCCCCAGCACCCACATAAAAAGAAAAGCCAGGCATGCCTGTGTGGTTTGTGTGTGCTTGTAACCCAGGTGTTGGGGATTCAGAGACAGGCAGATCCCTGGTGGTAGCTAAGGCGAGGCTGGCTGAAACAGTAGGCTTAGGCTTAATGGAGACACTGTCTCAAGGGAATGAGGGGGATAACATTAGAGGAGGGTATCCAGTGTTCTCTACTGACCTTTGTATTTGTGCACCAGCATACACAAGTGTACTCGCATACACACACACACATGCACACACACGTGCACACATGCTTGCATACACACACTCTCTCTCTCACACACATACACCACCCACAAAAATAAACTAATGTTACTGTCAGTGGATGGTATCTCATCAAAGCACATGTGACTAACTTTCAAGCAAAGGGTGAGTAGTAGTCACGCCCAGAAGCACACACAGGGGAAGCCAGTGCTTTCCTAAGAACCCTTGGCCCTTCCCAAGGTTAGGGGAGAGTTGCTGTGGAGGGTCTTTCTATAGGTTATCAGAGGGACTGAAAAAAAAATGGTCTTTTTTAAACATTGACTTATGCCCAATTGTTGGATGTAATAAATTCAAAATCAAAGCAGAGCAAGTCTGTTGCGGGGTCCCAAACTCAGCATGTGCAATTGAAATCTGTGACCTGTCCCGTTCCCTGTGTCTCTTGTGCTCTCATAACTAATACAGACATGCCATAGGCTCCACCCCAGTGTTTCCTTACTTAGTTAATGTGGTCACCAGCCATGGCATCCAGACATTCAACAAGCACACTAGACTCTCATTTCTCCCAAGCACTGATTGAATCAACCCAGTCTTCCTTTTCCCACTACGGCTGTGGCCTTGGCTGGGGCTCCCATTGCTTCTTGCTGGACCGTTCCGACAATTGTCTTCTGGCTGTCCTTCCCTCTAATTCACCATCCATTAGCTTTTAGACTGACATTTAGAAGACATTATGCTTTTCCTTCACTTAAAATATTTCCTGGGGCTGGAGAGATGGCTCAGCAGTTAGGAGCATTTGCTGCTCTTCCAGAGGAGAATTTAATTCCCAGCACCCACGGGTGGCTCACAACTGTCTGTCACTCTAGTTCCAAGGGATCCAATGTCCTCTTTGGTTTCTGAGGGCATGAGGCATGCATATGGGGGCACAGGCATATATGCAGACAAAACACTCATATTCTTAAAATAAAATAATTAAGAAAGAGCATGAACTACTCTTGCAGAAAACTTGAGTTCAGTTCCTAGTACCCACATCCAGCAATTAACAGCTGTCTATAACTCCAGCTCCAGGAGAATCTGATGCTTCTGTCCTTCACTGACACTCCACCCATCCACCCCCATACCCCACATACATATAATTTTTAAGGAGAAATAAGGAATATTTAAAAGTGTTTCCTATGGCTCCCTTTGTATGTCGGCATCAGGCTAAAATTTCTGATGATTTTCCTCACGTTCTCCTCATGTCTCACTTGGTGATGCTCCTCCCAGATATTCCAGGTGAAGGGACACTTGTTGGGTCCTGGAAGATTCAGGCTGAAAAGCCACTTTTGCCCAGCTGTTCTCATGGCCTACACAGAGCCTTGCTTATCTCCAAGACCCTCCTTAGGGAGACTCAACTCATAAGTCCCAACTTTTGTCAAAACTTCCAAGTAGAAGGCTTCGGGGACTGCTCAGTGCTAAAAGCTTGTGCTGAGCAAGCAAAAAGATGGGAGTTTGATCTCTAGAACATGAATACTTGGTGGGGCTGGTGGCTCCTTTGCCACTCCCACACTCAGGAGACAGAGACAGGATCTCTGGACCAAGTTGGCTAGTGAGAGCAGCCATATTGGCAAGCTCTAGGTTTGATGGAGAGACCCTGCCTCAAAATGAGTAAGTGGGAGACCCTGCCTCAAAATGATTAAGTGGAGAGTTATCAAGGAAGATTTTCAATATCAAACTTGGGTTTCCACACATGTGCACACACATGTTCACACACATACATACCACACAATACATATAAAAAGAAAAACAAACTTGAAAACAGGCCTTTACCTCCTTCCCTCCGACTGACTGGATCTCTCTTCTACACACTCAAAGGCTTTGAGCGGTTTTACACCTAGTGCATTCCTTTACACTGTGTGGTTACAGGTCTGTCTCCAATAATGACTTACAAATGGCTAGAAGTGGAGGCAGTGTGCCATCCATTCACTATACACTCCCAGGGACTAGAAAAAGTTAGGTTTTTGGATGTTAGTTGAATTAATGGGCGAAAGAGACAAATGTAAATCTTCAGAGACAAATATGTTAACAGAACTCTAATTTTTCTCCGCAATTGTGACGTCAAATGATAGAGACTTGAACTGAATGAAAGCTAAAAATATAGTGAGTGAGTTCTCAGATCGGAGTCCTGTTTCTCTGGCTCTTGTGGCGAGTTAGGCAGAAATGTACTTCAGTGAAAACCATTACAAAGAGAGATTTGTATTATTTTTAGATAGACAAGGCAGAGAAACTGCAGCTGTGAAAATCAATTAGACTTGTCAAAATCAAATCATCTTCCAGACCATCATAAAGAGGCTGGCCTGACACAAGGAAACAAAGGAATTCTTCAGTTTGCAGAAGCCCTTCCCGCAGCTAGAGAAAAGGGTGGAAACTTGGCTGGGTTTGACCTTTTCCTCGGCCACAATGTGAGAGGAAGGAATTTGGAAAAACAAACAAACAAACAAACAAACAAACAACAAACCCAACTCATTCTCGTTAAGCTTTATCCACCCTAGAGATTATTCATTCCAGGAGCCTTGAAAGGAGGGGCAGGCTCCAAGATCTTGAAATTCTTTTGTCTGCAAACCTCTGGCAGCCTTAGAAGCCACCACAGTGATTTTCCTCCTGCCTAATTCGCTAAAATCAGCTGACAGTTTGCAGCTGCCTCAAAGCTGACGCTGACAAGAAGCAGCATGACCAGCTCCTGCCCACATGGGACTCTGAGGAGCCTGAGCAGGTTCAGGTTAGAGTGACCAGTGGTGGTTCAAATCCCACTGAGGGTCTGTGTCATCTGGGTGGGGGAATTTTGAGTTTGGGTTCTTTCAATATTGAATCTTTCAGATTGTCTAAGTCAGAATAAGCCCCGGGTTCTTCATCCACGTTAAGACACAGCTTCAGGGCTGGAGAGATGGCTGGGCAGTCAAGAGAATACTGCTCTTGCAGAGGACCCTAGCTTGATTCCCAGCACATCTGTAACTCCAGCTCCTAGGAAATCTGATGTCCTGGCCTCAGCAGGCTACATGTGCACATACGAGTTGCATGGGCTGGCAGACTTGTCTTAAGCTTATCTTTCTGTTTTCTTATTTTTTTGAGACAGGGTCTTGCCATGTTACACTGCAATTACTGATATCCACTATGTAGCTTAGATTGATCTTGAACTCATGGTGATCCTCCTGCCTCAAATGCTGATGTTACAGATATGCATCTACTGCCATGTTCAGATTAGGTTTAAGTTATGACTCTTTTGTTTCTGCTGTTTGTTTAAAAAATATTTCTATGGTGTATTTTTTTTTTTAATGTGGGAAAAGTTTGAAGCCTGGACAAGTTAAGGCCAGCTGAAGGCTTTAGACCTTGGAATAATTGAAATCATACTAATTTTGGCTGTCTAAATGTACCCTTTCAGAATGCATTAGCTGTTCTTTAAGCCACTTACCGAAGAAACTAATGTCGTTCATTACCAAAACAGAATCCTTGTTAAGTGCCTCAGGGTACAGGGAACGGAAAGGAAGGCACTAATTGAAATACACAGATCAGGGAATTGAAAAACTATGTAAAAAAAAAATGTTGCTCCCCACCCCGTCCCCCACAAAATAGCATCCTTCAGTTACCGTTCTGAAATGAATGCAAATGGGAGGGATAGGCATGTTTCCTGGCACAGAGCAGGAGAGTCACTATTGGGAAGCAAGCGAACACATGAAATTGAGCCATGGTTCTCTATACGTGGTCCCTTCCCATACATCTAATGCAAGGGCCATCAGAGACCTGTGATACCAGAAAACAATCCCTCACCCTTTCCCCAACTCTGGGGTAGGACTAGTTTGACCTAAGCTAAAAAGGTCACTGCATCTTTCTCTGATATTCATAATGCTATGGTAGAATTAGGCTTCAAAAACCAAATGATAGTAAAATGTAACCGATTTCTATTAAGCAAGTGGCTTTCAGAGCTGGAGAGGTGCCTCAGTGGTTCAGAGCACCTGCTGCTCTTGCAGAGGACTTGGGTTCACTGTCAGCTCTCCCATGGCAGCTCCAGGCCATCTGTAACTCCAGTCCCAAGAGATCCACCTTCCCCTTCTGGGCCCCTGGACACTGCATGCACATGTTACACAGACTCAGGCAGGCACAGCTCTCATCCCCAAAGGATTAAAAACAAATATATGTTTAAAAGTAAGCAGTTTTCACTAGGATAGTATTATCTCTGAAGTACATTAGAATTGAGTAGAATTAAGCCTCGACACTTCCAAAAAGTTTTTGCATTCAGGATTTTCTTATAATGCGGAGTTTGACAGTTCAAACTTTTATTAACATCTTCATCTAAAGAGGCAAAATCTGAATTTTAGAGAAATTAAAATATTTGACAAAGACTTATACACAAGGAAGTTTTGACTAGGCAGCTGGTTACATTTCACCATAACAGATCCACAAATGCATGCCATACTGTCCCTGTACTCTGAAGAGCAGTTAACAGGAGACAGAATGGGCACAGTAACTGGGTGTGTAAGTTGATACAGCTAGAGCAGTATTAGCAAAATGACCTGGGTTGTCTTCCATAGTAGTCTCTATGAACACAGTTGACTGAAGGTAGGTTTGGCGAAAATGTTAAGTCAGTTGAGCAAAAGAAGAAAAACACAAACCAAAACACCCATTCACTCTAACTAAGTCCTTACCTTGCAACGGGACCCAGCACAGCAAGCTGAGAACGCCCCACCACATGTTGACTGCGCTGAACCCTCTTTGACAGCTTCCTGTAGGTTCTAAAGTACAGGCAGGCTTTTGAAGGGAGGAGGCTGTAGCTCTGTGACCTTACATGGGCCAATTCCTCCACCCACTCTGAGCGCCCTCTTAGTTAGCTGCCCCCCAAACACCTCCTGGTGGAACATCTCGGGGACCACAGGTGTCAGATCCATTGTGGAGAGGTGTGAGTGAGGGCCTCATGGCAAATCCTGCTCCACCACAAGTGGGTAGTGATGGTAAGTCAGCTGACTGAGGCTTGGGGGGAGACAGAGGGTAGGAAAGGCGAAAATGTCCCTGTCTAGTGAGGTCATCTTTATTTTTCTTTTCTAGTTTATTAGGCAAACTATAGCTAGGTCATTTTTGCCTGACCTTCTTGAATATTTTATATTTACAACTTGGACAACAATTTCTAGTGATTGTAAGGGGATATATCAATTCATTCATTGGCTTTTGAAATCTGCACATTCATCTGTTTATCTGTCCTTCCATCTACTTACTAATCTACCCATCCATTCACCCTTCCTTCCATCTCTCCCCACATTCAACCAACTCTTTCTTTTAATATTTGTTTGTTTATTTATTTTACATCACAATTTCCTCTCCCTCCTCTCCTCCCAGTCCCTCCCCCCCATCCACTTCTCTGTTTCTATTCAGAAAAGGGCAGGCCTCCCATGGATAGTGACAAAACATGGCATATCAAGTTGTAGTAAGATGAAGCACCTCACCATATATTAAGCAACCAGTATGTGGAATTGAGTCCCAAAAAGCCAGTAAAAGAGTCAGAGACAGCCCCTGTTCCCACTGTTAGGAGTCCTACAAGAAGATCAAACTACATAACTGTCACATCTATGTAGAGGGACTAGGTCAGTCCCATGCAGGCTCCCTGGTTGTCCGTTCAGTCTCTGTGAGCCCCTATGAGCCCAGATTAGTTGATTCTGTGGGTTTTCTTGTGATGTCCTTGACCCCTCTGGCTTGTACAATCCTTCCTCCCTCTCTTTAGCAGGATTCCCTGAGCTCAGTCCAAAGTGCGGCAGTGTGTCTCTGCATCTGTTTCCACTAGTTTCGGGATGAAGCCTCTCTGACGACAATTGGGGTGGTCACCAATCTATGAATATAGCAGAATATTGTTAGGCATAATTACATTGACTTTTCTTTTCTCCAGTTGTGTTTGGTTCTATCCTAGGTCTCTGGGCCATCTAGCTTCTGGATCCTGGCACTGTAGGCAGTGTCAAGGGTGGGCTCACTCTTGTGGCATGGGTCTCAGGCTGGACCAGCCATTGTTGGCCACTCCCACAATCTCTGTGCCACCCCTTATCCCAGAACATCCCATAGGCCAGACAGACTGTAGGTCGAAGGTTATGTGGCTGGGTTGGTGTCCCAATCCTGCCACTGGTAGTCTTGTCTGGTCACAGGAGATGGCCAGTTCAGGTTACATATCTGCTACTGTTAGGAGTCAGAGTTTCCCTTGTACCAGGTTTCTACCTGACAACAAAACACCCCCTTTCCAGTTGTCTCTTTCAGTACTGTCGCCCATCCCCTATCCCTACCTGATGCCTCCTATTTCCATCCTCCCTACCCCCCAGTCCACCCACAAAATCTCTTCAATTTTTCCTTCCCAGGGAGATTCAAGTATCCCCCTTGCTGCCTAGCTTCTCTAGGGGTGTGGATTGTAGCATGATTATCCTTTACTTTATAATTAATATCCACTTATAAGTGAGCACATACCATGCCCATCTTTCTGGATCTGGATTACCTTATTCAGGATTTTTTTTCTAGTTCCATTCATTTGCCTGAAAATTTCCTGATGTCATTCATTTGAACAGCTGAGTAATACTTCATTGTGTAAATGGACATTTTCATTATCCATTCTTTGGTTGAGGGACATCTAGGTTGATTCCAGGTTCTGGCTATTATGAATAAAGCTTCTATGAACATAGCTGAGCAAGTGTTCTTGTGGTATGATTGAGCATCCTTTGGGTCTATGCCCAAGAGTGGCATAGCTGGGTCTTGAGGTACATTGATTCCCAATTTTCTGAGAAACTGCCATATTGTTTTCTAAAGTGGCTGTACAAGTTTGCACTCCTACCAGCAATGGAGGAATGTTCCCCTTGCTCTAAATCCTCTCCAGCATGACTTGTCACTTGTGTTTCTGATCTTAACCATGCTGACAGGTAAAAAGTGGAATCTCAGTCATTTTAATTTGCATTTCCCTGATGGCTAAGAATGTTGAACAATTCTTTAAGTGTTTCTCAGCTCTTTGAGATTCTTCTGTTGAGAATTTTCTGTTTAGATCTGTATCCCATTTTTTAATAGGATTATTTGGGTTTTTGATGTCTAATTTCTTGAGTTCTTTATATATTTTGGAAATCAGCCCTCTGTCAGATGTGGGCATGGTGAAGATCTTTCCCATTCTGTAGGCTACTGTTTTGTCTTATTGATGGTGTCCTTTGCCTTACAGAAGTTTTTCAGTTTCATGAGGTCCCATTTATTAATTGTCAATCTTAGTGTCTGCCCTATTGGTGTTCTGTTCAGGAAGTTGTCTCCTGTGCCAACACATTCAGGGCTATTCCCTACTTTCTCTTCTATCAGGTTCAGTGTAGCTGGATTTCTGTTGAAGTCTTTTATCCATTTGGACTTGAGTTGTGTGCAGGGTGATAGATATGGATGTATTAGCATTCTTTTATATGTCGACATCCAGTTATGCCAGCACCACTTTCAACCACCTCTTATATGCCTAAGATGACAGGCACGGGACAAAAATTTCTTGTTTTTTTTGTTGTTGTTGTTTGTTTTTGTTTTTAAGAAAAATATGCTCTGGTGAGAGATTTAAAACATACAAATAAACAATTTCAGTTCACTTCTCTCATTAATTGAGATAGACTATTTCATTTGCAATAGGTTGCTACAAATAAGTGAATATAAGGCTGAATGGATGCTCTGTTTGAGATGTAAACACTATTCTTTTAAAAAATGCATTTTTATATATGTAAAATATATATATTTTATGTATAAGTGTTGTACCTGAAAGTATGTCTGTGTACCTTGTGCGATCTTGGTGCCCACAAAGGCCAGAAGAAGGCATCAGATCCCTGGATTACAGGCAGTTGCTATCTGCCATGTGGGTGCTGGGAATAGAACCCAGGTTCTCTGGAAGAGCAGTCAGTGCTCTTGGCCACTGAGCCATCTCTCCAGCCCCAACACTACTCCTTTTATTCTGAAGTCTAAAAGGATGTTTGACATAATTTTCCTACAGCATTGAAGAAGATCTTGCTGTTACAGTTTAAATATGGAATGTCCCTGACTGGATGCTGTGCTTAAACTTCACTCTCCAGCTGGTCTGTGTGTGCTGTGCAGCCTTTGAGTCATGGTGCCTAGCTGGTCTACATGGTCTGTGTTGGCTGTGCAGCCTTTGAGTCATGGTGCCTAGCTGGTCTCCATGGTCTGTGTGTGCTGTGCAGCCTTTGAGTCATGGTGCCTAGCTGGTCTCCATGGTCTGTGTGTGCTGTGCAGCCTTTGAGTCATGGTGCCTAGCTGGTCTACACGGTCTGTGTTAGTGGTGCAGCCTTTGGGTCAGGGTGCTTAGCTGGTCTCCATAGGCTATTGGGAATAAAACATCGGAGGTCACAGTCATCTCTCGTTCTGGTCTAGCTTTCTGTTTTCCTGCCTGCCACGATATGAATAAACAGCAAATGCTGCTGCTGCTATGGGTGGTAACTCTCTGGTTACCATGCCACTCTAATCTAGCTATGATGGACTGTGTGTCTGAAGCCATGAGTCTGGAACCCTAGCTCTAGGGGTATCTGATGTCCTTCTAGATTCCAAGGGCACATGCACCCACACATGCACACATACACACACACACACACACACACACACACACACACACACACACACACAGAGAGAGAGAAAAGAGAGCACATGTGTATACATAATTTAACATTTAAAAGAATCTTTAAACAACAACAAAACTTTTTAATGTCACAAGAGTCCATTAGCCTCAGAAGTTAAGGACAGTCCCCAAAGGAAATGCTGCAAAGCAAGCTGGTGTATGACGTGTCCTTGTGGTCTATGAAGGCCTTCCCACTCACTCATTAAACTCCACTTCAGCCCACAGCCCACAAGTGGTCAATGGGGAAAAATTACAGACTGTGACTGTTCAGTGGGTGGAGAGAAATGATGAAGGAGGGCCCCGGTGGTCAAGGAGTACCTTTCAACTCTTTTCTAATGGAAGTGTATGTGGTGACCACCCTAAGGGTAGGTGGGAGGCCTCATTAGTGAGAAATAGTTTCCCTATTCCTTTTCTATGTACTTAGCTGGAACCTAACAACAAAAGATAGAGCAAGAAGAGGAAAATCGCTGGTCTTCATGTGTACTTGAAACATGCATGTGCATGGGAGACACCAGCCAGCGAGCACGTCTCAAGGAGGTGGCTTAGAACTCTAAAACAGCGTTTCCAGGAGGGAACAATGGAGTTTTAGAGAAGTTGCAACATAGTATAAAAGGGTGGTCAGTCTGGGGAATGTGTGGGGAATGAACAGCTAAGAATGGCTGGTTAATAAAGCTTTTTACCAAGTTCCTCTGGTGCCCTCTGGAGGCTGGGAAGGGCCCAAACTTGTCCCTGGCAAATGACCTGTGTCTTCAGAGCCTGAGGAGGAGAACACCTTCCTACACGGATGCCCTGCTTTTTAGCAAAGAAGGAGGAGGACAGAGACAACTTATTATCTTGATGATTATTTTTATCTTCTTCTTAGGTGCCTCAGCTCAAAACCATCCTTACACCAAAGAGGCACGTTTGGAAGGGACATTTTCTGGGAGAGGCCGCAGTTCTCCACAAGAACCACGGATGGTCAAGAAGAGAGTGTCCACCAATGTGTGACTGTGATTTCCATTTCACGAGATCTTTGTGTTTTGCTTCGTGACTCCCAGGGACTAACATTAGATGGGAAGACGAGGAGGGTCAGATTTCAGATAAGCAAGCATCTTCTCCATTGCCCATCATTATTCTGGCTTAACTGTTGGCAGAGGCGAAAGCTAAGGAGGAAAGAACTATTAAATAGGCCACAGACGGACATCTTAAGGGTTAGACCAAACAGGATTTCCCCACAGGAAGATGCTACGGGGATTTTTGTAGCAGTTACAAGGGGGCCTTCACTTTCTTTCTGACCTTTCACGCTGTCATGAAGAACCCTGGCCTTTCCTAGCCAGACACAGTGGTGGGCTCACCTGTTTCCCAGCAACTGCTGCTGCTAACTCACACTGGGGGCAGGATTCTTCAAGCACTTGGTAAGTCTTTGCATCCTGAAAGCCTCTCTGCTGATGCAGTAATCCAAATTAAACCAAATCAGACCAAATTGGAAAAGCCCAGGTTTAATGGGTAAAGTGGTCCCGGATGATTCCCTGGCCCCTCAGAGAGGAGACTGGGATGAGAGACCGGAAGAACCACGTTTCTGTTTTCTGGGATGCAGCTTATATACCCTGTGGGAGTGGTCTTGAGCCTCTCTGGAGGAGGAGTTGTGTTTGGCGGGCTTTGAAGGGGCGGGTTTAGGGAAAGAGATGGGGGAGGGGAGTTGAGGCGGATCTTCCATCAGAATATTTCAGACTCTTGGGGTATAGAGATGCCAGGGTGCCAGGGGTTGAGGTGGAGCTCCCACCCAAACAGTACTGTTGTAAAATTTCCTGTAGGGTTTCTAAGCTAGACCACTAGCTTTCAAAATCATGGATCCAGAAAATGTTTCTCAGGAGCAGCAAAGATCCTGACATGACAGTAGATGAGAGAGATGGAGCCTGCCTCCTCACCCACACTTTGCTAGTAGCAGTCACATCACCTTAGCATATTTATTGTCTCTTGGAATCAATTTCCCCATCTGTAAGATGAAAAGAATAACCATGGCCCACAGGGACCGGGAGATCCGAATTAAACACAGTACCCTGAGCACCTTTGGGTATAGAGATCTTCAGATCTAGGTGGCTGGGTTGCATCTCAGCAACCATGGCAGGATGGGTCAGCTTGGAAAAGGGCACCGCCCTGGTTATCTGTAACTGTCAACGTGATACAGCTAGAGTCACCTGAAAAGGGAACCTCAGAGAAGAGAGTACCCAAACCAGACTGGCCTATGGGCCAATGATGAGGAATTATTGTTTGTTAATTGACGGAGGAGGGCCCAACCCACTGTGGGCAGCACCATTCCCTATGCACTTAGTCCTAGAATGTGTGAGGAAGCTAGCTAGCTAACCATGAGTCTGAGCAAGCCGGGATGCAGTGTACCTCCGTGTTTTCTGCTTCAGGTTTCTACCCTGACTTCCCTCAGTATGGACTATGACCTGGAACTGTAAGCCAAATAAATCCCTTCTTCCTCTAAGTTGCTTTGGTTGTGGTGTTTGTCTCAGTATTGGGGGTGAAACTAGAACAAAACTTACAACTAGGCTTCTGCCTTTAAGACTTCTACTTGGAAATCTGGCCCTAAGCTTTCAGGGAGGTGGGAGGTTTAATTTAATCAAATAGATGATTCTGGAAACAGCCCAAATATGAGTTGATTTCAGAAGAAAATTGTTCTGCCTTGCATGCCCAAGGCCCTGACCATCCCTAGGACCTGAGCAAAGAAAAGGAAAGGAAAGAAAAGAAAAGAAGGCAAGGAAGAAGAGAAGGAGGGGGGTAGATTGTAGCTTAAATGAATGACTGCAGAATAGCCAAGGCCACTTTCAGGTCCCAGCTCACAGACAGGTGACTGTCCCCATGTTTTCACCTGTAAATGAGGAGATTAGAGGTAAGTCAGGAATTTCTAACTATGTCCCACTGGTGTCCTGACTTCTGCAATATTTTCATGAAGTTTCTTGAACAGTTTTAGATGGGCATAGTGGGTGCATGTCTAATCCCTGTCTTCAAGAAAGAGAGGCAGGAGAATCAGGATTTGAGGCCAGCCTAGGCTAATATGGAGTTCTGTACCAGTCTGGGATAAATGCAAGTCACTATTTCAAAACCCAAACCATCAAGAAACAAACAAGCAAAATGAAATAAAAAGATTTAGGCTATTAGTCTGGGCCCCAGGAAGCACATTGGCATGGTTATTGATTCTCAGCTTTAGGGCTTCTTCATCATGTGACTGTGTCATGTGATTGTGGGCAAACTATTAAATATCTCTAAGATTCAGCTTCCTCTCTCTTACATCAGAATGGTAGGGTTGTCAAGAAGATTGAAGGTGCATAGGTGTTGAGGAGATGGCTCACTTGGCAAAGTGGCTGATACCACAAAGTTGAGGACCTGAGTTTGATCCCCAGAAGGCACCTAACAGCCAGACATGGACCCTGCACTGAGGAGACAGAGACAAGAAGATGCCCAGGGCTTGCTGACCAGCCAGGCTAGTCAAGTCAGAGGGCTCTAGGTTCAGGGAGAGACTGCATTCCTTTAATTCTAGCCCTTGAGAGGCAGGGTAGTCTCTACGAATTAGAGACCACCCTGGTCTACATAGAGAGTTCCAGGCCAGCTAGAGCTATGTAGTGGGACTCTGGGTCAAAAACAAAAATGTGGAGTGGCTGGAGAGGTGCTTCAGGGGTTTAAGAGCACTGGCTGCTCTTGCAGAGGACCTGAGTTCAATTTCCAACATCCACATCAGGCAGCTCACAATCATCTTTACCTCCAACTCCAGGGAATCCAATCCCCTCTTGGGGCCTCTGTGAGCACCCATACACACAGACAAACGTATATACACACTCAAATAAAAGTAAAAATAAGATTTATCATTAAAAAAAATAAGATGAAGAGGAATTGAGGAAAACACCAACATTGTTCTCTGGACTCCACATACATGTGCACATACCTGGACACACATGGACACGTACACACACACACACACACACACACACACACACACACACACACACACAAGTAAATTAGTGAACAAATAAACAAAACAAACAAATAAATGTTGCATGAGTCAGGGCATGATAAATACAAATGTTCACTGAACGCTGCCTGTCACTTGGCTAGTCCTGGAGCAGCCCTGTCTCTGAATCTATTATCAGAGAAACTAGTTTTTGTCCCAGACTCCATGAGCTTCAGATAACATCCCCAAGCTTCACCACATTGTGCCTTAGCATTTACTCTTCCTGTGAAGGCCACAGAGCAAATCCCCAAACAGTCCTACTACTCAACGCTGCACTGGGAACCTCCTCCAAATATTCCTGTACAGTCCTTTGCTATGAACAGTTAGTTCGTTCAGTGGTCACCCTCTTAGCATCTCTATTCCTGAGCATCTCACCCAAGAGAGCATCTCCTGCCCCATATCTCTTCCAAAGCCACGCTCCATCATAGTGGCTGGTGGGTCCTGTCAAAGTTTCCACTCACCTTACTGTGCCTCAGACAAACTCCCCAACCACAACAACAATAATCACAAGATCTCCACAGACACTAACCAACACATCAACGTTCACCATTCTTGTCCTCAGCAGCTCACTTACAGGGAAAAGAAAGAGACAGTGTCTCTATGAATGAGGCTTCCATCCCTCACCCCTCATATTCCCAGGCAAGGGGAACAGTCCAAGAGTTTTATCTTGGCCTTAGAAAAGCAGTTATCTATGTATCAGCAGGTAGTATTTTGTTACTTTTGGCATTTGGTATCAATTATTTTATATCCTTTTCCCATTTGATTCTTCAAAGCACACTGGCAAAAGAAAGGAAGGAAGGAAGGAAGGAAGGAAGGAAGGAAGGAAGGAAGGAAGGAAAGAAGGAAGGAAGGAAGGAAGGAAGGAAGGAAGGAAAAGGGAGGGACATAAGGAAGGAAGACGGAAGGAAGAAAAGAGGGAGGGACACAGGGAGAAAGGAAGTCATTACTGTGGTCAGTTACAGGTGATGTGAGTCGGAGATACGCCACAGCCAACCTGAGCCAGTGGTATGCCCAGCTTTGGTTCTGGAAGCATCACCCTCAGTAGCCTGGCCTTCTTCTCCAGCAATAGGTAGGCCTTGTGGACGGCCCCAAGAACACAAGGACAGCCAAAAGCTGAATAGGCCAGGACGTCTTTTCCTGGCTAGAAGCAAGCAATCTGGGGTTCACATGTGTGTTTCTGGAGAATGCAGTCTTCTTTTCTTTGAAAGGAAGATGGTTTTGGTGGGGGGAGGGTCCTAACAAACCCCACACACAATGAGCCAGACCCACACACAAGAGAAGCACCACGTTTTGCTGATGTCAGCCTAAGCAGATGCAAAGCATGCTGAGTGATTTTTTTTTTTCTGGATGTGCAGGCAGCTTTTGCACACACCGCAAAAGGGCAAAAGGCATTTGAGAATCTTTCAAGCGGAGAAGAGCTGAGAATGAGCCAGAAGGCTAAACATAACCTGGTCTTTTATGTAGACCCCAGCATTAGCTGTTACGTTTCCTCAGGAAGTGGACCCTGCCGGGGTTGTGGATGGCTGTGTAGATGAAAATCTGTATTCATGTCCTGGGCACAAATTTGCTTTCAAGGCTTATTTTAAAATCTTATTAGCTTAACATACAATTTAGAAATGAAGGCTATGAGAATAGAATGTAGCCTTAGCTAGATTTGTGCCGCCCCCCCCCCCCCCATGTCTTTCATGTTTTTGCTCCGTGGATGATGCATGGCACACCACACCTTCTTGAAGTGGTCATTGATGGGGGGTGATGCCAATGGGGTTCAGAACTGCCCCCTCAAATATGTCAATTTGGTATAACTGAGGATTGTAAGATGGAGTTTGAAAACAACAGCAAGAAGGTCACTCCTAACACCCGTGCCATTATCCCCCAAAGCAGGTCATAAAACCTACAAAGGATGTTCCGAGCCCCCAACACCCAACAGGTCCCAGAACCCTCTCGTGAGAGGGGCTATTTCAACAACCAAGACAAGGGGGCTTCCTTGTCTCTGATGACAGGGGGAAACTAAGGAGAGACCAAGCAGAGCATAGCTGTTGGCAACTTGTTACCATTAGATCCTGTTGTTTGCTCTATCACGTTTCTCCGCAACTATCCATTTCCCCTCAAACTTAGCATTAAAACATTTAGGCTTTAGCCCTGTGTGGTGGTGTGTGTCTGTAATCCCAGCCTTGGGGAATGGAGACAGGGGACCAGGAATTTAAAGCCATAAAACTAGTTCAAGGCTAGCTTGGGCTATGTGAGTCTCTGTGTCAAAATCGTAACCAAAACCAGTTATGTGCATGTATATGGTTAGGCTTCACTGTGTTCTGAGTCTTGGGTCTTCATTTCATTATGAAGCTTCCCATGCGGTATAAAAGTTAAATTGCCTATTTTTCTCTTGTTAATTTGTATTTGTCATGGAAGCCTTGGCCCTAATCAGTTGATGGACAGGTATCCTGTGTCCCCTACAGTTTGCCTAGGATAAACTGGAGGAAAGATGGTGCACGCTCTTTCAGTGACTACTGGGTTCTCACCACTCCATCTGGATGTCTCACCAGAAAGGACCCAAGATCCACAGAGCTGCCAAAGGATCCTCCCCTTTCCATTAGCAGCTAGCATCCCTCTGACCCTCCGTTGGAAGAGTCACACTCTTAACGGTCACCTGCAGTCACAGTGACCACAGTACCATCCGAAGATACAACAGGAAGAGACCACACTCAGGATTTAATCTGCAGTTGTTCTGGATTGACTGAGGACAGTTTCTTTTTATTACATCATCTGTGAACCATTTCAGCGGATATGGTCCTAGAATGCGGTGAACTGCTCACAATGCTGTCACAGCTCTGTCAGGAAGATCAGCTTCTCAGCCAGCAAGCACAAATGCCGCAGGAGATGTACAAGGAATTTGGCAGTACGGCTGGGTGTGGTTTTCTCTCTATTTTTGTAATTACAAACTTTTCCCTAAATAAATACATCGGGATCACATAGAAAAGAAGTGATACAAAAGTCTCATAAGTGAGAAAGAAACTGACACACGTTTCCAACATAGCAGGTTCAGAATGGTGTACGCGTAACTCAAAGGCTTTGGGATGCTGCTCTCATCTCGTTGGCAATCAAGGAAACAGTATACATTGTTTCCATTATATACATCTATTCCAGTATACATTGTTTCCATTATACACATCTATCCGGTACAGAGTCCTCCAACAGTTGAACAGCTGCAAAATTTCTGTGCAAGTAATGGCGGTTAAGGAGCAAATATCTGTGAGAACTGACTGTATATTCTTTGACTACGAATGACCCTAATTTTCTACCTACACACAGCAAACCAAACACTATACGTATGTAACAGTCCAGTTCTTTGCATTGAGAGGCAATGCCTATGGTCACTTTCCCAGAAATCAATGGTGAAGTGTTACAGAAGCAAATCCAATTTCAGTCCTGTGTCTGACGGTGAAAAACACTCGCCTAACAACCCCACCCCCCATCGCCTTTGTAACATGGACAGTCACCTGAACAGACGTTCAGGTCAGGCTGTCCCCTGCCCTCCTTGCCAGTCTGTCCCCTGCAGCAGCACAGGCTCATCATACTAGACCCCTCTCCTTTCCCCCTCACTTGGCATGTGCCGGATGACAATTTAAATGCAAATCTCCGGGAGTCTCATTATCCAGCTCTGTGCAGATTTGGTACAGTTGACTGTGCCGACCCTGCGAAGCTCAGTGGGAGGCTCATCTGTATTCTAACACATGAATATACTGAGAGGAGATTCAAAAGAGCAATTCATCACCACTGTGAAGTGAGACCCAGCGCCTGGGTTACAGAGGAATGCCGCGTTTGGGGCACGGAAGCAAACTTTTCTACAAAGGCAGCGAGACAAGAACTTCTCTCCCTGTCGCCATTCACTGAGCTCCCCGTGACATTAGATAGCTGACATAAAAGACTTCCTTTTCACAGGACTGCAGCTCATAGAGGGAGGAAAATACATCTAGGGCAGAGCTACACACAGCAGGAAGACCATCTACATGTATTCCAAACAAAACTGGCAAGAAAATGATCAACAGCGATGTACCAAACCCACATAGCTCCAGAAGGCACGCTTATAATTAATTAATTTATTTATTTATTGCAAAATCATCTTTCAAATATAAGCTTACTTTAAAATAATTCTTTGGTTAAAGTATAATTAAAATAAGAAGTAGAAAGTCTCCCAGGCCTTTCACTGGAGGGTAAAAAATAAGCTCTTTTCTCAGCCATCAGCTGGCCACTTAATCAGCCATTCAGATCGCATGAATCTTAATGCAAAGGGAAAGACACATTTATCTAAACGCTATTGTCACTCTGGGGTGAAGCAAAGGGCTCCTCATAGTCAGGCAGCGATGGTGAGGAGAGCCTGGGAAAAGAACAGTCCCAGTGCGTGCATTAACATTCGCCAATGATTCCAGCCAGTCCACAGAAGAAACCACGGGGACAAAGTCCTACCTAGGAATAATACTGGAGCATGCTCACGCTTGTTAAAGAAGGATGCTGTTTAGACGTGTAATACCATAGTAAACCCTTTCACTAATTTCATCTCCCTTGGTGTATTTCAGATATCAGATAGCTTTCCAACACTCGCAAAAAACAAAGGGGAGGGGCATGAAAATTTTCTTTTATTTTCTCTGCCCTGTCCCCAACTCATTCCTTCTCCCAAATATCATTTGAGCTAATAAACGTGAGCTACAGATCAAAAAGAACTCACCACCACTTAGGGTCTACTGCCAGCAGGGAACTTTTATACGCATATGAAATCTGATGATATGGATGTCTCTTTACACACGGATTCAATGTGATTCAAAGGATTGCTCAGCTGGACCCGATGTTTAATTTTTTTTAAGTAGGCCAGCATGCAATAAGATGTTAATTGAATACAGTTCACCCAGCCATTTTGATAAGCAATTTAGGTAATTAAATGTTTCTGTACTCAAGAGTTTTCCACTTAAGTTATTCAGAAACTTACTTCAGATCCTGTCCTCTTTGGCTCTGTCAAAATTGCCCGGGACTCTGTCTATATTGAATTAAGGATGATAGAATGTGGCCCGATCAAAGTGATTCATTTACCTGGACACTTAAGGCTAAGAAAACTGAAAGAGGCCGAGAGGAAAACCGAGGAGGAACTGTTTGTTTGTTTGTTTTTTCCAGTCACAGACACTACCCATGGCTTCTTGACAGAATCAAGGAACTCTGATATTTACTGGGAACGCCAAATCCAGAGAGGTAGTGGTGAACCATTCTGAATCTGAGTGAACAGTGGGTTTGCTTCACTACAGAGGCCAGAGGAATGAGTGACAGGGACATCACAGTGACCGTACCGTGACTCTTCCTTTGAGACTTTTACTCAGTCTTTCCTCCAAGATATTTTAAGGTTAAAACATAATTAACACGTCACCACTGGGTTCCATCCACGCCGGAAGCTGGGCCCATGTTCTTTCTGTACTAGCAAAAATCACAGCTTATTTACCCAAATGGAACACTGGCGAAATATTTCTCTAAGTATCTTACACGCTACACAGTGAACTATCTGATACCAGGCTACGTCTGGGGCCCTAATGGCTATTCACACAATTAAATAGACATTGATAAGTGACGTTTTGACTTGATTGTCATTTATTCTTTTTTTTAAATACACACACTCTCTCTAACTACAGGAAGCAGCTGTGACGAGGGTCCACAGACAGGCTGTGACTGTCAACTCCCTTCAAGCAGCCCTACCTTCCGTCTATTTTAAATTATCACAGAAAAGCAAATAAAGAGGACAGCAAAAGGAGCAGCGCTGTGTAACTGTCATCGTCCCAGTCGGCCTCCTGACCTCCTTAAAGAACCTAGAACTGGTTTACCTAGGGACTTCCTGCTACAGTTGACAGAGACTGCGTGTGTACAACTCGACCCTCCGTATAGCTTCTAAAAATATCCATATTGCACGAAAGGGGGTTTTTGCTGATCCAAATAATGAATCGAACATACATCCTTCCAGATGTCAATCTCCTTAACTGCTTAACACAGTCAGAGAGCCTGGGTGGAAAGACAGATCTTGATTCAGACTGGCTTAGGGCTTTCACAGCTCATCGGGCTATCACAGGGGTAATTTCAACTTGACTAATAATTCTGCAAGTCACCGTACCTCCCATTTAATACTTCACCCATTTTTCTTTATTTCCCCCTGAGTATCTCAAAGTGCTTTGGAGAGCAAAAGTGCTTCTCTCCCCATTTCACAGACAGAAGCATGAAGGGCCAGGCTGCTCTGGAGGTCAAGTGGTGGTCCCAGGGTGAAGGTTGGAGTCCTCAGGCAGGTGCCTGGCACGCTAGTGAATGGCGTCTGCTGGGGATGGAATCTGCTGCAGGAGCCAAGGACTATTCTTATGGTTTCTAATAACCACCAAAGCACTCCTCAGTGTGGCTTTGCCTAACTTGCCAATGGAGTACAAAAGACTATCCCATCCCCATTTGGATTCGAAACACAGTCCTTCCCCTTGCCATGTCTCTGGAGGGTGGGGGCAGCTCTCTGGGAGAAGAGTGAGGCTCTTTAGCCATGCATAGCCTGAAGAAGGATGGTAGTCTCTGCGGCAGCAGGTGCCCCAGCTTGGGAAGACAATTCTCCAAAGCCATGTTAGCTAGGCAAGTCCAGAGAAGACAGATTTTTTTTTCTCCTTCTGAATCATGCCTTTCTCTCATTGACACAGTCTCACTGTAAGACCCTTAGCGTGAAAAGAAATATGCTAAATGATTCTGAGCTGTCCATGTGGAATGCAGGGTGGGCTCTTCCACTGCTACTGAACATCCTGAGAACTCATCTGCAATAGGCCAGTTCTTCCCAGCACTCAGGCGGCTTATTCTTGCAGCAAGGTCTCTCTCCAGTTGAAGCCCCCTGTGGGTCCATGGGTGAGGGGAAGGATGGGCGGGTCTGTCAGCTGCCATATTCCAGTCTCTCCCAGTTCTTCGCAGGAACAAAAGCCTAGGTATGGGATCTGAAGTCACAGCAGCAAAAAAGGGGAAGAACAGAGGACCGAGAGTTAATGCCTTAACCCTGATGTTGACACAAACACTAAGTGTTTCCAGAGCACACAGGCAGACATGGAAAGCCTTTCAAGTCAACAAACATTCCTAAATGGATGGGACTGGCAGATCTAAGGCAGCCATGTTAGGACTGATCAGTGGGATCTGGTCAATGGTGAGCACCCACTAGGTGACTCAGATTGCTGGCAGCAGCGTGGGGGACGAGAGTAGAAGCATGCACGTGCTGCCTTAACCATGGGGATGTGCTCCAGGTTCAGAGTGAACGTCTGAAACCTGGACAGTAACAAACCCTGTTTATATTTTTCCCCCGTATTTACACACCTATGATAAGGTTTAATTTGTAAACTAGACACAGTAAGACAAACATCAATAATAAATAAAACAGAACAGTTTTAACAATATACTATAATAGAAGTTATGTGAATGCGCTCACCTCCCACCCTGCCAATATCTTACTGTATAATACTGTATTTTCAGATCACAGTTGCTCTCGGTGTTGGGGAGAGACTAGAGTAATGCAATTGTACCTAGGATTGAACTCCAGATCGCATATCAAGTTTAAAAGGCATACCAAGGACTTCTCGCATTGTATTTGGGCATAATGGGAAAGAATATTATCCAAGTTTTTTGAGTTAGGGTCTCATGTAGTCCAGACTGGCCTTGAACTCATTATGCAGCTAGGGATGATCCTGAAGTCTTGATCATCCAGGATTTATTTTCCAAGGACTGGGATTATAGACTTGTGCCACCATACATAGCTGATTATTCAATTAAAAAAAATGTGTCTCCTTTAATCTCGGCACTCAAGAGAGGCAGGCGGATCTCTGTGGGTTTAAGGTCAGAGAACTACTGGTCTATGTTCCAGGACAGTTAGGGCTATACAAAAAAATCCCTGTCTCGAAAAACAAAACAACAACAACAACAACAAAAATAAAAAAGGAAAGAAAGAAAAGACAAAAACGTGTCAACCTTGTTTTCTCTTCTGTGGGGAGCACAGCACGTGCAATTGTGACATTCAGAGAAGACACCAGAGGCTGTCATGGCAATTCAGAGCTTCGTTTTGTGTTCTGAGTCCAGAGGCACAGTCATGAACAGACAGCCAACCTATCCCTGGTAGTTTACAGACTAAGGGGATGGGTGCATGCCTAAGTGAACCTTTTTTTTAAATAAGAAAATTGTGATTGAGTTTGAACTAGTGTCTCCGTTCAAAGGGAAAGGAGACAGCCTCCTCCTCACCTGAAGAGGTGTGTGGATGTGGCTGATGGAAGAATCCAGACAGAAGGGTAAGGTCAGTCTCCTGGGGCCTCTGTCCTGCCTTGGTCCTGAGTTTATCTCTCGGCCTGGTTGTTCTCACATGCTGCTTCTCCTGGCCTGCCTGCTGGGCCCTCTTTTCAGGCTGAGATCTTGGCTGTATTCGTACTTACCTCGGCTTATTCCCTCATTACTTACAGTTCTTAGCTTCCTCCATAAAACCCTTTCCTCTTACACTATCCTAATCAAATACCCTACAGAGTTCTCCTGAACACGTCTTGGCTGAGTGAATCAGTAAACGAGTCTTCTCAGCTCAGCAAAAAATTCTGCTTCAGGGAAATTAGCTATCAGTCAGTCACCGAGTGATTATGAAAACACACAGTACCGCGGGCCCCATAAATGCAAGAGTGAATTACCTTCCGGACCATTTGTACGAAGTCCTTGGAATTCTGAGGGGACAGGCCTTGGAGTTGGCAGGTACAGGCTTCCAGGGAAGATGCGTGGGCTACAATCAGAATGTTATTTCCTAGGAAATGAGAGAGGCTCATTACCCCGACTGGCTCACTATACATCACATATACATAGACTGAAATCACATTGCACTCTATAAATATGTATGATTATTATATGCTAATTAAAAATTTTAAAGAAATCTAGGGATAGAGTTCAGTGATAGAATATTTCTATCATGTATAATGTCCTGGACACAGCACATTAATAGGTAAATTTGGGGGAGGAGAATCCACTAAAACACACTTTTCTTGAAAATGTTCATAATAATATCAAATACCTTGCATGTCATAATAATATCTAATATCTTGTATGATGATTTAAAAAGAACTAAAAATTATTTTCAAAAATAAAAAGTAGAAATAATTACAAACTTATAGGAAGTTATACCCCCATATCCTACTGGGGTAAGGAGGTCTCATGTCCCTTCACCTGGCCTCCCCAACAATTCTATGTTTCATGAAGTGGTTTTCCATCAAAACCAGGGAAATAGATGTGGGTACCATTCACGACTCTGATCTCATCAGGTCCATCAGCACTGCTTTGTGTGTGAGCACACGGTTTTTGGTGATGCCTTCACATGTACAGCTCTGTGTAACTATCACTGCAATCGAGACACCACAAGCTTACCACTCTACCTTTGCAGGCTCCCTGACCTAGCCCCTCTAATACAGGTTTTTTTTTTTTCTTTTTTTTTTTTTGGTTTTTTTGAGACAAGGTTTCTCTGTGTAGCTTTGCGCCTTTCCTGGATCTCGCTCTGTAGACCAGGCTGGCCTCGAACTCACAAAGATCCACCTGCCTCTGACTCCTGAGTGCTGGGATTAAAGGTGTGCACCACCACCGCCTGGCTCTAATACAGTTTTAAATGTCACCACTGCAGAACGGTGAGCATTTGAGACCTCACAGTTGAGAGCACGCCTCGCGTATCTCCATGGTAGCGAGTAGCTCATCAGTAATAACCGAAATGTGGGAAAGCCGTCCTCAGTTGCCCATGACTACCATCTGCATGTATGCAGTTACAATTTTTGCTCCCTGGGTATAAATAGGTTAACCTAAAACTCACGGTGGGCAGTTGGTCCTCCATGTCATCAACTGAGACCAGTCTCCAAGGTGCAAAGAGACTTGAGCGTTACCCAACAGTGCTCTGGGCTAGTGACAGCAGGGACAGTGTATGCATTTCTGTGGGTGAGTCTGTGTGTAGATGTTCCCATCCTGGATCACTGCAGGTAAATGGTATCATTCTATAGGACTTCCGGAAATTATAACTGGGCATCCCCTCCACAGGATACAGAATGACTAGCCCAGCTTACATAACAGAGCGATGGCATCTACTGGGTTCCTGTGTGATGCCTACCATGTTAGATCCTCATAGAACATCACAGACTGAATGTGAAAGGCTCCACCAGGGAGCCTGGAAGCATTTGTCTTTCCTATTAAACTTGAAAAAGCAAATTCAAACATCCCGAATAGTTCATAAATCACAAGGGAGAGATGCTCACATATTTAAATATGGAGTCCCAAACCATGCCACCTACCTTTGCTTTTACATTCACTTATTATCTCTTTTGTCACTTGGAAACTTCTACTGATGTAGGTGTCATAGGATTCGGAAATCACCAATTTGCCGACTGGAATGTGAGGTCTGCAACGGAAAAGGGAACAAAGGAAACATCTTGACATTTTGATCCTGAGATAAAGAAATGATGTCACTCTACATTATTTCCAGACCTCTTGGAAGATCTCATATTTCTGTTTATCCATTTCTCTGGAAAGGAAGGAGGTGCAGGGAAGAGAATTGCCATCAGGCAGATGCTGAGGTTTAAAAGCTATAGTGTCACTCACAGTGACTCACTGGAAAAATGAGGCATCCAGGGAATGAATGCCTTACCCACAAGGACACACTTAAGCAGACTGCATACTTTTTCTTGGCATTACTGGTCATTGAGGGTCTAACCACCTGGCTAACAGGAAGTGAGGTGGAGATGGGCTCCTTCCATATAGAACTCCCGGAGTGCCCAAGCTTTCCTTGGCAGCTTTATTCACAATGAGCTGAAAAGAGAGCTTTGAAAAACAGGTGTACCGTCCATCTATTTGCGAGCCTATGAAATTTCCATTGGCCACTTCTTTTGCGTCCATGCACCCAGCACCAGGAAAAGCCTGAGGGACACAGAGATGAATTCATTTCTCCACTTGAGAGGCTCTCTGAGTGGACCAGGTGGGGAGGCTATAGATGGAAACCATAACTGTGATACAATCTACAAAGGCATTTGATAGAGGAATCAAAGTAGTCATCATGGTGACCAGTCACCAATGCTCATGGGGCCCACCTTGGTCTGCTTACTCCTCCTTTATTTTATGGAGTTTCTGGTCCATGAAATATTTGTCTTATCTTATGTCCTATGCCTTTTCCATTTTCTTGTGTCTTTAATTGTTGAGTGTGTGGTGCCTGGTGCAAGTGGTGTTGAGCTCTTAAAATTCACATGGCATCTTGATTATAATTTTAAAATCACTACTGTTAAAATTAGTATGAAAAATATTTGCTGAGAGGCCCCCATGTGTCAAGAGCTCTCTGAAGTGCATGGCCTGCATTCTTTCAGTCTTTCCAGCAACACTTGCACATATCCTAAGTCTCTAGGTGACCAGACCAGCTCTGAGGCAACAGCTGACTTGAGTCTTTAGCTACTCTTAAGAGCTGAGATTTGAATCTGGGTCTTGGATGCGCCCTATGGACTGAACCTCTTACACAGGACAATTTCTGACAGTGTTCTCTTCAAGATCACCCATCATAGCTGGGTACACTGGCACAGATCTGAAATTTCAGCACTCATGGGGCTAAGGCAGGAGAGCTGCCAGTGGCTGTTGAAGGCCAGCCTGGGTTACATAGCAGAACGCTCTCTCAAGTAACAGACCAAACAAACAACCAGTCAATCAATCAAACAATCAGTCAAGCAACCAATCAAACAAACACAAAACCAAAAGCCTGCCCATTCGGTGCTCTATTTTACTCTCAGGGAAGCTAATACTTCTGTGTTTGGAGGAAACTTGCTTTTCCTAATCTTTACTCAACAGGCTCACTTTTCCCAGGAAGCTTCCTGATGCTCACCCCCCAACTCTTCCCTGGAGGACACGTAGAGGCTAGAGTCACCAGCACTTAGGGATGGACATCTTTGTTCTGGGATGAATTCCTCTTTCTGGCCTTCTCTGTCCACCCCTACCTCTGACGGAACTCCACTATTATTGTTGTTATCCTGTCTCCCAGGGGCTCCTCTCTCTCCCCTATTCTGGAACAAAAGGCCACGTTGTATGGTCAGGGAGTCACTTCATGGGTGAGACCACATTGTCATATTTGAGATTTGTGTAAATGAAAAAATGGGATCCTAGAACCTAGCTCTTCATCTGTTCTTGCCTTTGGCTTCTCCCAGCATCTTGAAGGATGTCCCGATGGTCATGAGGTAGAGTCTAGGTTTCTCCTATAAACAGGACCTATCACACTGCTAACTATACCTACAAGGCCCTGCATTGATTTTAGAATCAGGTCAGCTTTCAGCTACTTACTGTATCTGGAACTTGAGCATTCCCTGATGGTTCTCCCATGGCTTCCCTCTTCTCCAGCCTGCACTGGTCCAACCTGTAGTGCAGGCTTTGCCTTGAGCTGCATTCAAAGCTCACCCCACTTGCACCCCACATCTATGACCTCCTGCAGTCCTCTGTTCTCCCTGGCCCTCCCACGACAGACAACCAAAGGTCAGGGCCCTGTGCCCTGCTCTGAAGTGCTTCCCAGTTGGTAGACTATTTTGTTTTTGTTTTTCTCTCGTTTTCTTGGCCCAGCTCCCTAGCCTGCTTTCTACACACAGGCTGCAGGCTGCTCTTGCTGCCTGTGGATGATGCCCAGCTATGAGTTACTAGCCTGGCACAGCTTCCAGTCCTTCCCTCCTATTCTGCATGGCCCTGTTGCAAGGAGTCAAGATACTTTTTTGTTTAAAATTCATTCATTCGTTCACTCATTTTTTATGTGTATGTGGCCGAGTGTATCGAAGCGTACCACGTGTGTGCAGGAGCATGAGGTGGTCCGAAGAGGTATCCGATCACTTGGAAATGGAGTTACAGACAGTCACGTGGGTGCTGGGAACTAAGCACTGGTCTTCTGCAAGAGCAGCAGGCGCAGGTGCCCTTAACTACTGAGTCCCGGAGGCTCTTTAAGCAGAGCATGCTTGACTCATTATATTGACTCTTGGGACTGTTTTTCGTGTCACCATTTGAGCTTCATTTACTTGCTCCAAAGGTCTATTCTAGCGGTTCTCAACCTTTTTAATGCTGCACCCCTTTAATACAGTTCCTCATGTTGTGGTGACCCCCAACCGAAACATTATTTTCGTTGCTACTTCATAATTGTAATTTTGCTACTGTTATGAATTATAATGTAAATGTCTGTGTTCTCTGATGGTCTTAGGAAACCCTTGCAAAAGGTCATTCGATCCCCAAAGGGGTCTCGACCCACAAGTTGAGAACTGCTGGCCTATTTATTTGGTGCCATTTATGACATAGTGGTTCATTCTACCATATTGCGTCTCATATGCTTTACTTTTGGCTTTCTTAACTTATTCATGGAACTAGAGGCTTTCTATTCCCACTCAAAACTGACAGAAAATGTTACACTGAATTTTAAAATGGAAAAGAAACCCTAGAATAAGGACCATGTTTGATCCTGCAATTCCCAGCACTCATCCTGCCTGCACAACACGTGGGTGTATGGCCTGGGGACACATCTGGTGTGCAGTGTAGAGCTCAGCGGGAATGCCTGTGCAGAACTTTGTAGGTCATCTTGAGAAATAGTGTAGAACACATGCATAGAGGAAACTAAAACCCAGCCATCCCAAGACGACTTGGATGGGGCTGGATGGAGAGAAGTCAAGAGTTATTTTACCAATGTCGTCTGTGACCTGACCTCTTTCCTAGCCAGAAAGGGGATGGCATTGGCACGGGGACGATATTCTATTGCTGTTTCCCCCAAGGAAGAGAAAAACAGTGGCCAGAGAGAGGACAGAACATGTGAGGTGTGCTAGTGACGAGTCCGATTTAATGTTAGGTTGGAGGAAAGCTAATCCCCTTATAATAGGGAGTCGCCCAGAGCTGAGTCACTGGGTTATCTTAGTTTCTACCCACAGAGCAGAAGAGGGGATGTGGAGAAGGATATTTATTCTCTCCCATCTTGTCCAGGAACCCAGTGCATTATTCATACTTCAGGTATTTGACAGGAGAGGCCAACAGAGAGCACAAGGAAGGAAATTCTATGTAGACTGGTCACTTTGCCAAATTCTGCTCTAAGAGAGAGGAGTTTCATTTCCTACTGGAATGGTGGTGATTGCTGGTCTTTCCTCCAAGTGTTTGTTTGGGTGGGTTTTTGGTTGGTATTGCCACTGAATTATTATTGGTTAATTCTTTATCAGGCATGCAGATTGGTCACCTGGGGGCATTAAAAAAATATCGTAGCAGAGTATGGTCGAATGGAAATAGCAATAAACAGGACCAGAATAGTTACAAGGCAACACACAGAACCCGAGACACAGAAAAATATTAATAGATGTTCATTTTTTACAATAGAAATTAATGTCATTGTTATTAGTTCCATGCATGATCACAAAATATATTTTACCATCAGCAAGCCACTTGACTGTCGTATACATAAAAATGGCTTTCTGGGCTGGAAGCATAGCTCAGAAGAGTGCTTATATGTCTGTGCATGCACACACACACACACACACACACACACACACACACACACACTTTATTTACTTTTACTTTCTAAGAACATAGAAATAATAAATGAACACAGAAAGAAGAATCAAAAATCCAGTGGAAGCCAGACATGGTGGCCCATGCCTGTAGTCACAGCCGTTGGGAGACAGACAGGAGAATCATGAGTTCCAGGTCAGACTGGGCTACATAATGAGACCCTGTCTCAAACAGATAAAAGAGCAAGTGATTCGGAAAATCTAAAGTAAAAATGGAAGGTGACACACTGTTACTTCCCACATCCACTGAGCTGTTTTATTACCACTTTATTTGTGTGTGTCCCTAAAATATGAAATGGCTTTACTACTACACTGAAGTAGATAGAATAAAGTTAGGAAATTGAACATAAGAGTGGGTGGGGTAAGGAGCATAATTATATGCTAACATTCAATACAGGGAAACATTGGGTTTTCGCTCAGTTTTGTTTTCTAAAATCATAGCTTGATTTCTACCACTATGAACAACTTCCTGGAGACCTTGTGAGGTTCACCATTTGCTAGATGAACATGGTGTGGTAACAGTGCAGGACACAGGGCGCTAGGGAGACAGCAAGTCAGAGGTTACCTGTAGGTTGTATCAACACTCAGGTTGGCCGCAGCTAACTCTGATGGAGGTATCCATGCCGGTAATGTGCTCCCAGCAACCCACTTTGTCCATTCAAATAAGCCTGGCTCGACCCGGATCTTCAAGTGATTGTCTTGTTGTAAACCTTGGGGATGAAGTAAAATGAAGATGAAGAGGGCTCACTAAATTGTCGGTGGAAAAATGAACCACAGGACACGCTGTTACAAAAATTACCAGTCAGAGCAGGATGTACCATGTAAGCTTCCAAAGGCGGGAAGCCACCAAAAGTCCTACCCAGTTCTAATGTCTACAATCACAATGATAAGCATGGCAAGATAACCCTAATGGCATAGCAGTGGCATGATAGCCAAGAGCACTCTAATTGGACTGAAGACCTGTTGGTGAAGTCATGGATCTTGGGGGGAAACCTGAAACCACTGGTTTACTAAACCAGAACAATTCCCAACTACATTCTAAAATATTCCTCCTTATACCCACAGACAAGCATCACCCTTCATCAAGGAAACTTCTCTTTGCAACAAATGAAACACATACAGAAGACCACAGGCAATCAAATGCAGAACCGTGGAGCCCAGTCCCAAAAGATACATCTACAAAACACTTGGACACCTAAGGTTCAGGTGGACACTGAGAAAGAGAGGGCAGAAAGAGGGGAACAAACAAGAGTTTGCTACAAGAGTGTGTTCCTAGGAATATCAGAAGATACACCCGTAAAACCTCACAGACATAACCGACCGCCTAAACATGAGCTAAACAAAGAAGACACCAACAGACAGGACGGTGGAGGGGGTGGGGGAAGCCCACGAGGCCTCAACCCTACATAAGGAACTGTGGGCAACTGGGAAATGCTGAGAGGTGGTTTTCTCCAGGGAAGAGCATATCAAATGGCTGTCCCATACTAAATGGTTGGCCTGAAAACATATGTACGAGTAATACTGTACAAACCGAGCAGGTCATACTTACATATTTAGAAACACACATGCATATGTATAACAACTAATGAAAAAAGAGGTCATGAGAGAGAGCAGGGTGGTATGTGTGGGAGGGTCTGGAAGGAGGAAAGGGAAGGGGAAATGATGTAATTATACTATAATCTCAAAAAAATCTTTTTAATTACAAGTCAGTGATTCCTACTAGACTCAATATAGCACTTAAGTTGTAAGCACATGGGTTTGGACAAGGTTTATAAATTTTGTGTTATATAGTGTAAATTGTAAATTTATTTAGTATGTAAATTGTACAGCTATACACAAAGCATGTGTTTAAAAAATAAAATAATTTTTTTTGTTTACCAACATGTGCATTTATTACTCTGGCTGTACCTCCTCCATGTATACTGGCTGTTACCTGATTTAAGAGAAACTCTCCCCTCCACAAGTCACTACTCAATTTGTCCAAGCTTGTGACTCTCTTTCTACGGTCAGAGACAAAGTCTCACTATGTACCCTAGTCTGACTTCAAATTCTCAATCCTCCTGTTTGGGCTTCCTCTGGAGTGCTGGAATTAGAGGTGTGCACACCCCCCCATACACTCATTTCTACATTATAATTCTTTCTAAATTCCACAATGTCTTACAAAACAAAACTCAAACTCAAAACCTTCGGCTAGTCTCACGGCATCCACTACTGTATGGCGGCTCACCCTGTACTTGAACGTCACATAAATTCCTCGCTTTGTCTGTAGGGAACCCGGTGTTGAATATTTACATGTGACAGTGCACAAGTTCTGTTTTATCACAGTGTGATTCTCTCGGAGAAGACAAATTTCCCTTTTGATTCACTTAGCTCTCTTTACACCGCCTTTAGTCCAGTTTCTCTGTGCACAGCCAATTCAGAGATGCCTCTGTACTGAGGAAGGTTTACTGAAGGTTAAAGCACAGAGGACTCAAGTGTTGTGTCAAATTCTTTGCTGGCTTCTTTATTTCTGGCTCATTTGTTTGTCTGGCTCAAGTTCAATCCAACTCCCCGCTCCCCTCGCCCCCATCTTCCTTCCAATGGAGTGAGAATGGAGATTGTGTTAACGCAAACTGCCATGGATTTTAGGGTGAGAGTTGAGTACTTCCACAGTGATGGCGCTTTTAAAGCCTTCCCAGTCTGTGGGGCACAGAGGTTGGCACCCTTAATCCCAGCACTTGGGAGGTAGAGACAGGTGGATCTCTGTGAGTTTGAGGCCAGCCCAGGCTACCCATGGAAACCATGTCTCACAAAGTAAGTGAATAAATAAGTCTTTCCGATTAACTGAAGAAAGCAAGATGTCGATGATGTGGAACCCCTAACAGCTCAGCTGCCGCTGTATACAAGAGATAAACAACAGATCCAACTGCTTAAATGTGAAGAGAAAGAATCATGTCTGTAAAAGGTGTGAATAATTTGTACAGCTACAATCCATCCAAGACAGCTTAAAATTCTTAGAGGAAATTATTAGTATCCCCCCTCTCTCTGGATCACATCACTAGGGGCATGACTTTTGTGCAAGGTTGGTCACGTTGTGAAAGAATCCTCAATAAAATTTCCAGATTTGTGGAAGCCATGGAGGCTCAAGCCCATCATCCCAGCATTTAGGAGGCTGAAGCAGGAGGACTGCTGCGGGTTCGAGGGTAACCTGGGCTACATGTCACCTTGAAACCTTGTCTCAAAAACAAAAACAAAAACAAAATGAACTTCCAGTTTTTGAAGCTCCTTAACTCTGCAGCAAGTGCCAAGAAACTGTAGGATGAACACCATAAGCTCTGCCAAGCCGAGTCTTACCTTTCAATATATTATGTGCAGTCTGAACACAGCGTAGGGATGGAGAGCAATACACGTGATCAATGACGGTGTTACTTTCTAACAAGGCTTCACCTGTGGAGCAAATCAACAGAGAATCAGCATGACAGCGTCTCCTGGGCGTCATCCTGACCCTCGATGGTACCGTGCCAAGTGGACCCATACACCTCCCTTTCCCAGCAGGAGCTCACAGAGAGCCAGTAGTGTCAGCCGGATCCCTCATCACTGCTTCCAGGGAAGAGGCCAAGCAACACGCCTCTTTGTGCCTCTTTCTTTCTCTCTGGTACTAGCATGCAACAAAATGCCCTCTTGGGGAGGCCTACAAACAGGGTAATGCTCTGACCTCTACTAGGAAGAAGCCAAAACCCACTCTGTGATAACAGGGAGAGGGTGGTCAGACTTTGTTTTAATTCCAGTGTGCTAACCCGAATCTCAGCTGGGCAGACTCTGGAACACCAGAAACCCATCTAACGCTTTAATGCTTCCTCATGGGGGTCCCTTCTTTTCTCTACGAGGTGAACTCTAAATGTCTTCATTTGGTGCCAATATCTTCCATGGACTTGGTTCCCTTGCCAGACCCTTCTCTTGACCTGACTCAACTTGTGCTTTAGAAATTAGAAGGGCTTGCAGCACTCCCTGTACTCTTTATTATTATATGTATTTATTTAGGTCTTTTTTCAAGACAGGGTTCTGTAGACCAGGCTGGCCTCAAACTCAGAGAGATCCGCCTGCCTCTGCCTCCCAGGTGCTGGGATTAAAGGTGTGCACCACCAACTAACCAATTTCCCCTGTACTCTTAATGCTACTTATTTTTTTTTAAGTATTTATTATTATTGGTGGTGGTGGTGGTGGTGGTGGTGGTGTGTGTGTGTGTGTGTGTGTGTGAGAGAGAGAGAGAGAGAGAGAGAGAGAGAGAGAGAGAGAGAGAGAGAGAGAGAGGTGTCAGAAATCAACTTTATGGAATTAGCTCCCTCCTCCCACCTTTATGTAGGTTCTGGGGATTGAACTCAGGTCACCAGGCTTTTGCTGTAAGTGCCTTTATTCACCGAACCATTTGCTTGTGGGGATCTCTCGATGCTATGTCTAACCTCTGTGATTTTGTTTATGTTGTCTTCTCCACCAAGAACACCTCTCTCTCCCTTCTGTTCCTTCTTTACAGATGACTCCCATGTGAGCCCCAGCTCACCTTGCTTCTTAATCATCCTTTCTTCTCCCTCCCTCCCTCCCTCCCTCCCTCCCTCCCTCCCTCCCTCCCTCATTGCTTCCTTCCACCCCTTTTCTTTCTTTTTTATATTCTCCTCATACTCCGTGCAGTTTGTTATTCAGTTAGCTGTATAGTTTGATAGTCATCCACAACACATACATGTGTTTCCATTCACACTTGGGTCCCAGTGACCTAGTCCAGGAACTTGCCCAAAGTAAATGATCAATAAACATATATTAAATGACTGAGTAGCACAGAGCATAGTTTCTGCACAGCCAGTATAGAAAACGCTTTCAAAGAATCAAATGGCTTCAAAACATCACTGGGCCTGTGCCAATTCAGCAATGCCCCTGCACCTCTTCCCTCACCTCTTCTTACACCATGCTGGCAGACGCTGCTGTCTTGAGCTATCGGCTGATGAATCTACTAGAGCAGTGGCGGAAGTAAACCAAACCTGTCTTGCCTTCTCTCACTCCTCCTTAGGGACCACATCTGTAATCAGCAGGGGCCTAACTGTAGTCCCAGCCCACAGAAGGCTGAGGCAGGAAAATGTGAGGTTCTAGCCCACCCTGGTCTGTAAGACCCTGTCTCAAAAAATCCAACTAAAGAAATTAAAAAAAAAAAAAAGAAAGAAAACCTCAAGAAGCGTGTTGGCACACCCATGGTACGGGTCTGTTGAAGGAACCAGGAGAAGCTATGCAGTCCCAGAGCCCTTACCCACTAGCCTCGCCTGCATACACCCAAACACAGTGATTGGAGCATCTTTGTCGTAGTCCCGGAAACCGCCGCTCCGCTGAGGTAAGCTATGAGGCATGTTCAGGTTGGTGCGTATGTAGCGGCCTGGTGGGAGATGAAGAGCAAATAAAAGCTGCACAGACTTCTTGTTTACTTGAGATTTTCCTCAGTGATCCTGACCCCCTCCTCCTTCTTGGTCAAAGACACTGAATTGAACCACCTGAAGCCAATGGGAAAACATCAAATCTGACACTTTTTCTTCAGCAGATTGACTTAGAATCCACTGTCCCTTCTGCCGGTGACAGTGATGAGGTGATTTCTCAGTGAATATAACAACCAGACACAGGCAAGGCTCCCATTCTTAAGATGCCACTCAAATAAGAATGGTGGAAACAGATGGCCCACCGTGATGTCATGGCAGGAACTCTGGTCACAGAATCAACATGTCTCTAAACTGATTTTGTTGTCTGAACATGAGCAAGACACAGCCACTCTTTGCTCCCTGATACCCCAGTTTATAGAATGGGGATAAGAATGCTTATCTCTCCCCAACGAGCTGGAGCAACCCAGAAGGACTTAGAGATGCCAAGAATTTTGTAACTACACCTATATGGTGACTACATGCATATAAAAGTAACTTGACTGTGCCCCCTAGAGGCCGTTATGAGTATGCAGTGCTGTGCAGACCATCAACCACCACCCCTTAGAGACAGGTGATGCATTCCAAGAGTCCCACTAGATGTCTAAAACCACAGACATTCTGAACAGACTATGGGTTTTTTTTTTTCCCACAGAAGCACACCTACGTTAACATTTAACTTGTAAGTCAGCCACAGTAAAAGGGAAAAATAAAATGATACACTGTAATGCAACCCACAGAAATGTCTCATACAAAATATCTTACTGCAGTGTATGTGGACTTTGTATGAAAGGATACTGTGTCTATGTCATCAAGTGAAGAGAGGCAAATGATACTCTGACAATAGATTTGATAACCAAGATGATATTAGGCAAGAAATAGGTGGGAGCTATGTACTGTGGACACACTGAGCCAAGGAGTGATGACTAGATGGGACACAGATGGATTCTGTCACATTACTCAGAACGGAGGGATCATAACATAAAACACATGTATGAACTGCTTGTGCGCTGGCTAATCTTACACCACCTTGAGTCATCTGAGCAGAGGAAACCCCAACTGAGAAAATGCCTCCATATGATTGGGCTGTAGGCAAGCCTGTAGAGCATTTTCTTAATTAGTGATTGATGGCGGAGGGCCCAGATCATTGTGGGTGGTGCCACCTCTGGGCTGGTGGTTCTGGGTTCCATAAGAAAGCAGACTGAGCAAGCCATGGGGAGCAAGCCAGTAAGCAGCACTCCTCCATGACCTCTGCATCAGTTCTTGCCTCCGGGTTCCTGCTCTATTTGAGTTCCTGTCCTGGCTTCCTTCAGATGGTGGACTACAATGTGGAAGTATAAGCCAAATAAACCCCCCCCCCCCCAACTTGCTTTTTGGTCATGATGTTTCATCGCAGCAATAGGAACCCTAAGGCAGCTTGTTTGAGACTTTTCCACTTACTAGTTTTAGGCTGTGGTTAACTGTGGGTAACCGAAAGCACAGAGATTCCAACTGGCTAGATGGAGAAACTACAGACACTCACCTTTGGCATCAAAGCACTGGGATAGCCAGTACTTCCCGAATACAACATCCATCCTCTCCCCGTGCCGACATACAAAGAGGCATCGCTTCTGGGGCCCAGGCTGGCTGTTGACTCTCAGGGGCTGCAGAGGAAGAAAAGCAAAGAGTAAGCATAGACACAGCACCATAGACTTACCCTGATGCCAAGTGAGCGGAGCTCTAGGGCAAATTCTGCCAATGTATGACTTGGACAATCTCCCTGACTGCCTTGGATTTAGTTCAGCCTGCTTGTAAAGCGAGGATAATAAACTCCTACAGACCTCACAAATTACTCTCAGGTGCCCATGAGCTACCTGCAGGTGCTTTGAAGAATGAAGGATTGTGAAAGTGCTCTGCTCTTTGCTGCCCTCTACTGTAACAGGAGGGTTAACTCAAGGTACAGTTCACAGGTCAAACCTGCCATGAATGTAGAGATGATCTCATGGAGAAGGGCAGCTATCTACTCCAAAGAGATGTCATCAGTTCCCTCAAGGACGGAGAAATTCTATTGTCACACATGTCTGCCTCATGCCTGCTGCATATCCAGTGCCCTGTTTTGCCTTTCTTTTTTTCTAAAATTTTATTATTTATGTGTATGGGAATTTTGCCTTCATGCAAGTATGTGTACCATGTGTGTGCAGTATCCACAGAGGCCAGAAGAACACATGAGGATTGGAATTACAGAGAGTTAAAAGCTGTCATGTGGGTGCTGGGAGTTGAACCTGGGTTCTTTGGAAGAGCAGTCTTAACTGCTGAGTTATGGCTCCAGCCACTTTTTGCACATTCTAATCATCAGGTGCGCTCTGTTATCTGACTGCATATGTTGGTATTTCTAGAATGAGCTGGTGGGAGGGGGGGGGAGCTGCAACTTCTCAATGGTGACATAGGCATACTGAGTCAACTACTGGTTTCCACAGCTGCTAGTGGAGCTGCACAGATGTTTCCACATCCTTCCTCCTGACGCACAAGATGTTCCCAGTTGCCTTGGGCTGCTAGGTCCTTGCAGGCACAGGTCTTCCACTGGCTTCTCTTTGCACTGCCCGGGCTAGTGTGTGCATTGGTGCTGTGGACTTCGCCGCCTGCTCTCCAGATGTTCCTTCATTCAAACCCCCGGCTCCAGACAAAAGTGTCTCCTCCCTTTTCATCCTTAACGTGTTGAACTTTCAACTTGTCTCTGTTCTGCTTGACAACGCCTCCTCCTCCTTTCTCCAGCCTGTCCCCAAAGTGTTAACAGTACACTGAATTCTCAAGTCCAAGGACTATGCTGAGAACCTCATTCTACTGGTACAAATATGGGCGTTCTTCCTATTTTGAGGAGAAAGACTCCTCTTCCTTCCTTGGGATGGCCTTGCTTCCAAGCTCAAAACCACATGGTAACGTCCATAGTCAGCACCACTCACCCATCTCTTCCTAGTTTTGGATTGCTGTGTGTCTTTTACGATCTTGTGTACCGTCTCCCCATAAGGATAGGACCCTTTGAAAGGAGCAAGGTCAATGCTGAGGATGGTCCTTAAAGCATCCCAATTAGATTCGAAGATGTGACATGACCCTCATGATCAGCCTTACCTGCATGGGCTGGCAGATGATAGTGAGAGGCGCTGTCTCCCCAAGTCCTTGGTCCTCATACTGCCGCCTCTCTAATACTCCATCACCAAATGTGAGCGAGCTGGATGACACCGTATTTAAGATGGAGTATGAACTGAAGAGGAAGGAGAGGAAAGGGTTAACTGCTTTGGCCAGGAGTCATCAGCTCATGCTGAGGCTCAACAGGAGTATGGGAATGAGCACAAAGGACTGTCTAGTCATACCGTGTTTGGGAACCTGAGCAGGGAGCGCCCCATCCCCAGGCAAGAACATCTTGTTTTTTTTTTAACTTAAGTCTCACAGTTAATAAACAAGGGCGGACAGTTCTCAGAGCTGAGAACAGATGCACGCATCCCCTTGGGCAGGGATGGGGTCCAGTGATCCTAGGCTTATTAGGATGCTACAGGCAGGGTTGGCAGCAAAGACATGTTAAAGAATAATGAGGTATCAATTATGTACCAGTGTTCCAGCTCTTTCTGTTGCTGCAGCGAAACAAACAGTTCCTGCCGCCTTTAATCTTTTCCATGGTAATTTCCATCTGAGGAACGTGAGTGGCGATGTCTTCCCAGCACCACTTGCCCGTGGCTCTAAGACTCTCAGGAACAGAGCCTTATCCCTTTTTCTCCCTTACCCCTTACCCTGCCTTCTCCAGTCTTCAGCACTGTGCTCGCCTCCATAGCAACTCCAAGAAGATGATTAAAAACTGGGTTATTTCAGAGGCTCTGACTCCTGCCAGATGTTTGGAGCTGTGAGCCAAGAACTCTTATTTCTGGCCATGCCCCTGTAACTATGGAAGCCCAGAGGTGATCTGGCTGAGAGCAAAACTGTCCAAACACGCCACACCGAAATTACTACACACAGCGCAGCTTTCCAAAGCTTTATATAATGAGGGCTGATATTTAAATATGGCCACTGGGCAGATCCAACCAACACCTTCTGGGCCACTGGGCAGATCCAACCAACACCTCCTGGGTCACTGGGCAGATCCAACCAACACCTCCTGGGTCACTGGGCAGATCCAACCAACACCTCCTGGGCCACTGGGCAGTTTCAAAAGGAAGTATTTGAATTTTTAATTTCTTGCTCTCGGAAAGGCCCAGTTTGCTCAATCAAGTCTGGGTTTGTGTCTGTGGACACTATGATCTGTGCAGGTTTGCAAGCACCCATTCTGCAGTATTTGTCTTTAACACAGTACGCTTAATAGGATTTTTTTTTAAAAATTTTTTCACATTTTCAAAAATCAGTTTTTGGGTTTTTAAAAATCACCTACCTGTATTTTTTTTGACATATATTCATTGTACAGAGTATTGTGGTGATATTGTGTTCCCCAAAATATTGTACACCCTAATAAATTTATCTGGGGTCAGAGAACAGAACAGTCACTAGATATAGAGGTCAGAAAATGGTGGCACACACACACGCCTTTAATCCTAGCATTCCAGAGGCAGAGATCTGCCTGGATCTCTGTGAGTTCAAGGCCACACTGGAAACAGCCAGAATGGTAAGAGCCTTTAATCCCAGAAAGTGATGGCAGGAAGCAGAAAGGTATTTAAGGTGTGAGGACGAAGAACTAGAGCTGGTTAAACTTTTAGGCTTTTGAGCAGCACAGCTCAGCTGAGATCCATTTGGATGAGGACTCAGAGGCTTCCAGTCTGAGGAAACAGGATCAGCTGAGGAATTGGCGAGGTGAGGAAGCTGTGGCTTGTTCTGCTTCTCTGATCTTCCAGCATTCACTCCACTACCTGGCTCCGGGTTTGTTTTTATTGGTAAGACCTTTGAAGATTCGTGCTACAGAGTATGAGTTTCATAAGGACGTTGTCATGCACGTACATCATGAACTTTGATGTTGGGCATGGTGGTAACAAACCCAGGGCTTCAGGCATGCTAGGCAAGCACTGTACCAACTGAGCTATGTCCTCAGCCTGACTGTACATTCAGGAAAAGGTGTCAGAACCCGAGAGATTTGCAGCCCTGTGCAAGAAGAGGCACGGAGGTGCTCTGGGCTTCGTCCTGCTCCTCACAGACCATTGTCCAGAGCCTAACAGGCAGAACCAGGGGCCTGTAGCTCAATACAGCTGTGTCTGTTTAGCATGATGCGCAGTCAAATTAAACCTGTTAGGGGCAAATTTAAGTAACTAAAGCTCAAGGAAATCTGAGGCATTCACACACTCTAATAGACCAGCTGTTCCCCTTTATTTTAAGCAGAGAGC
Organism: Peromyscus californicus insignis; assembly: GCF_007827085.1. Classification (NCBI taxonomy): domain Eukaryota; kingdom Metazoa; phylum Chordata; class Mammalia; order Rodentia; family Cricetidae; genus Peromyscus; species Peromyscus californicus. The sequence continues at coordinate 35,089,901 of NW_026294402.1, forward strand.
CTCCCCAACGGCACACAATTGAAGAAACTTCAGTTTTCCTGTCTGGCTCATCAAAGCTTCAGGCCTCCAATGTCTAGCTGTCTGGAATCATGCTGATACCTCCCTTGCCCATGTCTGTAACATCTTTATTTGATCACAGCTGGAGAGAAAATGGCAGGGCCTTTTCTCTCCCTCCTGTTCCCTTGGTGAGGAGAATGGCGTCTCCCTTCCTATCTTCTGTGTCGCTACAATCAAAGGACCTGGCTCCCTCTGAGACAGCTTGGGGACAGTGCTAGACCAGGGTGGACAGGAAGCAGGTCTGACACCCAGAGCCCCTTCTCAGGGAGCAGGAAGATTCCAGCTCCTGCCTAGAACATGCTAGGACTGTTCGAGGGCCAGCAGCTCACCCCACTGTAGAGGACAATGAGCCAGCATTACCCAGAAGGTACTTCGGGACACTCAGGAACAAATGGCCACCAAAAAGGGCTGTGAGAAAACATTTCTTTAGCTATCCAGAAGGCTGAGGAGCACTGGGTGGGGAGAGGTATAAATGCCACCAACATCCCAAGTCCCTGTACACTGCATGAACCCTCTCTACAGATTTTCATGAAGCCAGTCAGGGTCAAGCCAGGCCGCTCATGTGTCTCCCCACGACTGTCCATCTTTGGTTAGGCTCACCTGAGAAGGCCCACCTTACCGTGGAACTGAGCTATGCTGTGCCTCTGTGAGTCAAATTCTATCTCTGGGGGTAAGAAATAACGTGCAGCTCACCTGTCAGGCCCTTTTTACGGAAGAGACATTTAGTTTAATGAGGTCTGGTAAACAGACAAAAAAGAATCAAAACACTATCAGGTATTCTGCAGCCAGGACTGATGAACAGTCCCCACAGATCTTGTGAAGCTGACCTTTACTGGAGGCGCCACCACAGCTTCTACTGTATGAGCAATGATTATCTCTTCTTCGGTGGCCCAGAGAAGTCAGTCAGCTTGGGCAAGGTTATACAGCTGGTATGTGAAAGAGTCAGGATTTGAATATAACACGACTAAAACTCAAATTCTTTTTTTTTTTTTTTTTTTTCCGAGACAGGGTTTCTCTGTGTAGCTTTGTGCCTCTCCTGGAACTCACTTGGTAGCCCAGGCTGGCCTCGAACTCGCAGAGATCCGCCTGGCTCTGCCTCCCGAGTGCTGGGATTAAAGGCGTGTGCCACCACCGCCCGGCCAAAACTCAAATTCTTAATCACAGAGTCTCAATGCCTAACCCTTGTATTCTGACACTCTTAGCAGAGTCAGCTGTGGACCTGATAGTTTAATTTCAAAGTTCCCAGGAAATAGCATCAACAATTATCTTCAAAGTAAAAGATGGCACATAGACCTCCCATGGTACCCTGAGTGAGGCCAGTCAGTTTTCTCCTGGTGGAGGCTGAATTCTAGGCCAGTAAGGAGGTCTACATGTTAGGTCTTACATGGGTTAGCAGGACTTCACATGTGTGCTCTTCCCCCACATGTAGCCTCCATTGCTTAAAAAGGAGACCCATGAGCTGTCCTTCGTCAAGCAAATTCTCTTCAGTTCTCAGCACTTATTGGGGAGATGTTCTGAGAAGTGTGTCACTGGGCGATTTGTCTGAATGGCATCAGAGGGAGCTTAAACTAAGCTGCGAGCATGCTGCATGACGCAATTAAGGGACCATCACTGTGTACAAGGTCCATCCCGGACCCAAATGCTATTACATGACTGGATTTTGTGTGTGTGTGTGTGTGTGTGTGTGTGTGTGTGTGTGTGTGTGTGTGTGTTGTGGCGGGGGAGGACAGAGGATAACCCTGAACTCTTTGGGCACTGTCTATCTTTTTAAAAATGTATTTATTTTATTTTTACTTGAGTGTGTGCGCATACATCAGTGTGAGTATATGTGTCTGGGCCCTCAGTAGCCAGAAGAAGGCACCAGATCCCTTGGAGCTGGAGTTATATGTGCTTGTGAGGGGCCCTGTAGGAGCTAGGATCTGAACACTGGTCTTTCTGATTGAGCAGCAAGTGCTCTTAACTGTGGTGATATTTTATTTGTATGTTAATAAATAAAGTTTGCCTGGAGATCAGAGATCACACAGTGAGCCATAAACAGAAGTCCGGCAGAGGTGGCACATGCCCTTAATCCAATCACATGGCAGGCAGAGTCTCTGTGTGGTCAAGGACACAGCCAAGCATGGTGACACGAGCCTTTAATCCCAGTACCAACCATAGAGACCTGGAGGTCTGTCCAGACAGACAGTGACCAGGAAGTCATGTGGCTGGGCTTAGAGCCAATGAGAAGGCAGAACAGGAAGTCAATGAAAGCACAGGTCAGATAGGAAGAAGCTCTCTCTGTGGAAGCTACTGCTGGTGGTAAGCTAAGGCTAGTCATGGCTATTCACTCTGATTTCTTTAGCTATTACCTCTGTATTTGGCTCTGTGTTTCTTATTTAATAAGACTGTTTAGAAATTCGTCTACACTTAACTGCTGGGCCATCTCCCCAGCCCCCAATTAACACACCTCCAAAACATTTTAGTATTTATCTATCTATCTATCTATCTATCTATCTATCTATCTATCATCTATCTATCTATCTATCTATCTATCTATCTATCTATCTATCTATCATCTATCTATCTATCTATCTATCTATCTATCTATCTATCTATCTATCTGTGTGTGTAGGTCATAGGACAACCCACTAGAGTGGGTTTTCCCTTCTACCTTCTCTGTGTGCCCTGAGGGTTGAACTTGGGACATTAGGCTCTGGGGCAAGGCTTTCACCTATTCACCCATTCAGCCATGTTGCTAGCCTCTCACCACCTTCTTCTTTTGGAAGTGTTTCTCACTGCCTGTGGCTCACCAGGTAGGTTAGGCTGGCTGAACATTCCCCACCCCCCTGAACCCCCATCTCTTCTTTCTCAGCACTGGGATCATAAGCATGACTTTGCCAATGTGGTCTCTCCCAGCCCTTATTTATTTTTATGGGATAAAATGGTGTCTGCAGAGTCTCAACTTCTATATTTCCAGCTTTAGAAACATTTAAAAAAAAAAACCCAGATGTTTGAGGACATGAGGCATCTGGATGTCTGTGGGCTGGGGAGTGGTGTCACACAGGCAAAGGAAGAAGAGTGTGTTCTTTCCCATCTTGAGTGTGTGGCTTTTTCTGGGGCTCACAGCACAGGGGACCTTCTTTGTTCTTTTCCTCCAGGCAAAACACCAGGCAGAAGGCACCCTGCTCTGGCCCCTTCCAACAGGAGCAACAATCGGAGGTTAGGATGCGGCAGATTTTCAGGGCTCTGCCTCTCAACAACATTGCCACACAGAAGAAACAAAAGGGAGGAAAAACCGAACAGGCACGAGAAGCCTGGTGACTGGATTTGGGCTCCCTGGATGGGGAAGGAGAAAGGAGCTTTGTGTCCTATTTATATCCAGGACAAAGCTGGTCATACAACATGGTTCCTTCTGGACGTTGGACCCCAGTGTGGGCTGAGGACAGCAGTGTAAGGAGGGGCAGGTGGCTGTCACCTTAATAAAGAACGGGAGGCATCATGCTCCTGTTAAGTTCCAACAGTTATCTGTCACCTTGGACACAGTCTCTGTTGCCTAGGCACCTCCATGCCAGGTCTGAGGACTTGCTCAGGGTCAACTAGCAAATGAAGGATTACACTTAAGGCTCCTGACTTTACAATCTCTTTCTGTCACTGGTCTGGCCAACATAGAAGGAATCTGTTGGAGAACATTATTTTGAGGTGTGTTACTTTTGTTTAGGTTGCATTTGTTTAATTCTGTGAAGCTGTGTTACTGTGCCTGTCTAAAATACCTGATGGTCTAATGAACTGAATGGCCAATAGCAAGGCAGGAGAGGGATAGGCAGAGTTGGCAGGCAGAGAGAATATATAGAAGGAGAAACGAATCTGGAAAAAGAAGAAGCAGCCAGAGAAGGAGGAGGAGGACTCCAGGGGCCAGCCACCCAGCTACACAACAAGGCATGGAATAAGAGTAAAATTTACAGAAGAGAACAGGAAAAGCCCAGAGGCAAAAGCTAGATGGGATAATTTAAGAAAAGCTGGCTAGCAATAAGCCAAGCTAAGGTCAAGCATTTATAATTAAGAATAAGCCTCTGTGTGTGATTTATTTGGGAGCTGGGTGGTGGGCCCCCCAGAAAAACAAAAACAACCACCAACAGGAATCTGTCTAGCTGCTCTGAGAAGCCCCCTGTCCCCAGAATAATGGCGCAGGATGATGTGGACAGAAGCCCTGAAACAGTCCATGCTCGGCATGAGATGTTGCTACCCTCCAGCCAGGGATGGACAGCAGCCTCAGGTTGGCTGCCCACTAGGAAGCCAGACAGTCAGTGGCACTGACTGGGGCAGGAGAGAGGGTCTACCTACCCATGGAAGATCCAGGTGCTACACTCATCAGCCTTGGTGATGTAGTTCTCAGGAAGCAGCCCAGAGCAGCCTGTGGTCAGTGAGGTGCCGTAAATCCAGCCCTCACTGGTGCTGGTCTGTTCCATGGGAGACATGAAGATAAAGTCCCCAGGGACCAACTCCAACTCATCATCATTCTGCGGGGAATAGGGGTAGATCACCTGTAACGTCTGCAAAAAGGAGAGGACACATGAGACCCATCTACCATCCTTCTGAGCACCTCAGGCACTAGACCACACTCTATATACGCAATAGTCAAGTGCGCAGCAAGTGTGTGTGCCCCTGGGGGTCACAGGCTCTTGGCAGACCTGACTTCTGATCAGAAAGCATTTCCTCTCTTGCTAGGATCGTATGGGTAGGTGCCTGGTGCTCCACAACCTTCCAGAAACCCTGGTCATGCTTTCACTTCCTGTCAGGACTCAGAAGTGGGTCTCAGGAACTCATCAGGAAGCTGGAAGGTTCTTCTGGGCAACTGCTGGACATACAGACATTCATGTCCCCTGCTTTGTCTGCTGTGGCGAGCACTAGGCAGATGGGAATTGTGTAAAGAAACTTGTCTTCTATACAGGCTCACAGACGTGTGTGTGTGTGTGTGTGTGTGTGTGTGTGTGTGTGTGTGTGTGTGTGTACCATGTCCATGCATGCAGGAGCCCTTGAAGGCCAGAAGAGGGCTTCAGATCCCCTGGAACTGGAGTTATTGTGTTGTGAGCTGCCATGTGGGTGCTGGGAACCATTCAGGACTTCCTCCAGAGCGGTAAGTGCTTTTAGCCGATCAGGAAAGATGGTCCTTTCTATGTGACTCATCTGAAAGAGCAAAACCTCCTCCAGGCCTTCAAGGCTCTTTCTTTACGCCTACAATTGTAACAAAGACCTTGAAAGGAAGCTCTTTCTCCTAGACACCAGGGTGAGTGCCGGAGGGTAACCAGCTTCCACCACAGAGCAGATGGAAGCCACATGTCCTTTCTCTGAGCTCAGAAAAGGCCCACAGGGCAGACATGAGGCCAGGCCATGTGGCTGATTTATCCTGTGTGGAAGGGGTACTTCCTCTCTTGGTGTATATACGCATCATAACCCTAGACATTTTTTTAACTTTACACATTTGTTTTGTATTTTTTATTACCAGCAAGAGACCTCAATAGGAAAGAAAATTACATCCTATTTCATTTGTTTCCAGACAGCCAGAAAGGTGGAGGAGGCTTTCACAGTCTTCCCTAAGGCCCCAGAGATGACAGTGACAGGTTACTGGTTCCCATCTTCTGAGTTTCCAGCTTTGGTCTCCACCAATCCCTAGACTATAAGTTAAACGTGGAGCCCTAAGAAAATGCTGGAGGACAGGGGCATGGGTACTTCTCGTGGCCCAGGGTTCCTGGTCCCTCACTGATGGTACTCTTTGTAGCCAGTCATGACCCTGGGGCCTGAGGCCAGCACCGGGTGGGCCTGTGAACCAGCCAGCGGCTGACATCAAGGCTAGCCACCAAACCATGTTAGAAAGAAAGGGCTCTGCTGTGTGTGGTGGGGAACGGCTGTTATCTCAGTGCTGCGGAGGCTGAGATAGGGGATCACCTGGAGTTTGCCCTTAGCCTCGTCTAGATAGTGAGACCAGGCAAGCCTGGGCTACAGAGTGAATTCTTATCTCAGAAGAAAACAAAATAACATCAAACCAGGACAAATAAACCATTTTCTTCTGGAACCCTCCAAAGAAAAGAGGCAGGAAAACGTGGTTTTTCTCTGAGAATGAAGTTGATAATACATAGATGTGGTCTCCCTGGCTTTTTAAATTAGCGGGCAGGCTTCTGTCTCTGATTTTCCCATGTTCTTTCAGTTGCTGGCCACTCTGTCTGTCCCCCATCACCTCCGTTCTCCCTCCCTGTCCATCTCTGATCTTCATGCAAGCCAAGGGCTCTGCTGAATTGGTTAAAAAAAAATTGTTTTAAAGAACAAAAAAAAATCAATACTAGAAATCTCTTCTATGCTCAATTCTGGGTGGTCACGTGATGATGCAGGGGACCGTAGCACTGCTATTCCTGACAGGACACAGTCAACTCCCCTCCCCTCTCCCCCACCCAAGCTACCTGAGCACAGCTTAGTTTGGGCTCAAAAGACCTCTGGCCTGGTAGGAAGCCTCCCCTTTGCAGAGCTCGGAGAAGTACTCCTCAACGCCAAGCACCCCACCTCAGACATCCCTGGGAGCATCGAGGCATAAGGAGGACTGGAGACAATATGTCCTAGGCATATGTTAGAGGGATAGTAAATAACTTTGATGATTGAATTTATAACCTAAACATCAAGCGAGCCCATCAAACCTCTAACATCATAATCGGAGGCCGGGGTGTACCTTAGTAGTGGGGTGCACGCTCAGGTGCTCCAGGTTTGCGGTACAGTTCAATCAACAAACAAACAGTAATGCAGACCCAAGTACTCTCTGCGGCTCTCCACCCCAAAAGTAGATAGAAAAACTCAGCCCGAGTCCGAGAGACAGGAGAGCCAGGCCTAACTTGCTCTGAATTGTGCTATTTCTTTGTTTTACATTTTGTGTCTGTTTCTAAGAATTCTTGAGAGATGGCTCAGCAGTGAACAGCATGGGCTGCTCTTCTGGAGGACCCGGGTTCAGTTTCCAGAACTCATAGGGTGGCTGCTCTCCACCATCTGTAACTCCAATCCCGGGGGATCTGACACTCTCTTCTGGCCTCTATGGGCACTGCACACACATGGTACAAAGACATACAGGCAGGCAAAACACCCATACACGTAAGAGAAAAACAATACATGCTAAAATAAAGATTATGCCAAACTTAGTTATTTTCCCCCCTCATTAGACCACAGAGACCAAACACAAAGGTAGCTGACTCAGAAAGTGACTGCAGGAGTGTGATTTCTTTGTAGTACCTGCCCTGTGCTAGCTGTTACGGAAGCCCAGAAGGGGACCTGGGGAAGACAGTTGTGAGCCCCCCGACATGGGTGTTGGGAATTGAATTTGGGTCCTCTGGAGCACAAATACTCATAGTTGCTGAGCTATCTCTCCGTCCCCATTCCAATTTATTTTTTTGAGACAAGGTCTCTCATTGAACCTTCCTGATTTGACTAGATGACCTACACAGCAAACTCCAGTGATCCTCCTGCCGCCTCCGCCTCCCCAACACTAAGATTACAGGTACACACGCCCCAGATCATCTTTTGTTTTCCTTCTGTGACTGCTGGGTTACTGAATTCTGCCCTTCAGCGTCACCCCCCTGGTCTGTTTTTGTTTGTTTTGCTTTTCAGTTGGTTGGTTGGGCTTTTTGGTGTTGTTTGTTTTGTTTTAGTCAAGGACTCAAGTAGCCCAGGCTGTCCCTGAACTCACTGGGTAGCTGAGGATGACCTCTAGGATTACAGGTGTTGTACCACCACACCCAGTTTTATGCAGCTATGGGAACTGAATCCTGGGATTCAAGCGTTCCGGGCAAGCACGCTACAAACCAAGCTACGTTTCTAGCCTGAGAATTACGGAAACTGTCGGCTGTGGCTCTAACTCCTGCTGAAATGAGGAAGCCAGGAAAGAAGCAGGAGCTGGAGGCTCCGAAATGTCTACTTCGTGTAGAACTCTGTCCTACATTTCTGTGGCCGGTCACTCTAAGTGCTGCAGCTTGCTGTCATCACAAACACGGGCGGTGATGTGTGAGCTCCAAACAGGCATCCGTGAGTTTGTACCTGAGAATCTGAAACAGTGGAGGGATGATAACACCTTCCAGTTTTCCTAAGCATCACAGGGCCGTGCTGGGTGTCCTTGCCCAAGCCAGCCTCCTTCTCTGGTCATCAAGTCCCTGGCTAGAACACTCTACCAAGTCTCCCTCCTAGGGACAGGATGAAGGAGGAGGAGGGTGGGAGGGTCACACACCCCAAAGGGCTCCGGAAGACCAGAAGACCCCAGAGGGAACATAGAGAGGAAGTGGATGCCTTATCAGAAGAAAGCATAATAATTGAGCTTTCACAAATAAGAGATAAAGGGGGCTAAGTTATTTTTAGAAAATAATTCATGTGGGCATTTGCAGCCTCTTTCCTGCTGCACAGACTGAGCAGAATATGGGTCATGAAAAAAGGAGTTACCCTTGGAGTTAACTGGAGGGCAGTGTTCATTAGGAGACAAGCCCTGTAAAATTCCACAGCCACCTTCTCCTCCGACAAAGGTGACTTCTCCAAGGCCGTGCACAATCACCCCCTGACCTTCTGTTCTGCACTTGTCCTTGGAAAAAGAGTCCGGCCAGCCACACCTCCCTCTAGTATCCTTTAGGGCTCATTCTAGGTGATTCCAGGAGATGCTAAAATTCTTAACATCAGATTTAGTCTGCATAGTCTGTCTCAGGAGAAAGCAACCTCCAAGGCCTGAAGGATGTTCTCATCAGGAAGGTCAAGCCAAGCCTGCCCTCGACACTCCCGAAGCACCACACCTCGCCCCGAAGCTATGGTTCATAGACTGGCTCTTAATGCTTCCCACACAATCAGGTTCCTGGGTGCAGCAAGAGGTCCTGTTTGTTTCTGTTCTGTATTTTTTCATGTTAAGGAAGTATAAAAGAGTTGCCAAAAGGTCATGTATGCTAAAAACAACAACAACAAAGACTCTGTTGTTGAAAATTGGGAAACATGTAACTATTGTTTAATAAATGCAATTAAGAAAAATTTTCATCTAACTACAGTAGTTCTTCACTAACCATGGGGTTCATTCCAAAACCCAGAGGGTAGGCCTAAAACTGCAGATAGCATCAAACACATTCTCTCTGTGTCGTGTAAGCATATTCTCTCTCTCTCTCTCTCCATATATATATATACATATATATATATATTTGTATGTATTCTATCTATAGCTATGGTCAAATTTAACTTACAGATTGAAGACATAGATTGAATAATCAACAATAAAATAGAGAAGTTCTAATAATACACTGTAATAAAAGTTATATAAAGATTTATGTGTGTTTACATTGTGTATGTAGTATATGTACAAGTGTGTGTGCAGGTGTGTACACCCCTGTGTGCTCGTACCTCTGTGTGTGCACATGTGGAGTCCAGAGAAAGAGGCTGGGTGTCTTCTTCTATTGCCCCCCTCTTATTCCCTTGAGACAGGGTCTCTCACTCATCCTGAAGCTCACCATTTCACATATACTGGCTCCAGGATTCATCTGTCTGCCTCTCAATGCTGAGCTCACAGGCACATGGGTCAGGTCCAGCTTTTGCATGAATGCTGGGGATCTGAACTCAGGGCTCCATGTTTACACAGTGAGTGCTCCTACCCACTGGGCCATCTCCCGAGCCCTACTCATAAAATAATAGCTTCTGATAACTGGAACCATGACAGAACGGGAACCAGCAGACACTTAGGACTACTGTGTGTGGCCTTCCTTTAGATGGATCACCCCCCCCCCAACACACACACACACCCTTTGTTGATCAGAAGACCTAGGCTCTGCTCCTTCTCTGGTCCTCAGCTGTACTACTGCTTCAGTGCAGACCTCTAAGTCTCCTTAAAGATGAAAAAAAAAGATGAACATTCCCCTTCTGAGAGGCACGTGATTGACTGGAAAGCCACGTTGATTACATCCAAAGAAGGATGCTAGACTTATTCGTCTATAGTAGGATTCAGTCATTCTCACTCACACCTTCCACTTGGTGTCAGCAACCTCTCAGAAGGGACCAGGTGAGTTTTCTTTTTACATTTGTCTGTCCCCTCTCCCTTGCTGGACTCAAAACTCTTTTCTTATAAACGTAGTCTCTCTCTCTCTCTCTCTCTCTCTCTCTCTCTCTCTCTCTCTCTCTCTCTCTCTGTGTGTGTGTGTGTGTGTGTGTGTGTGTGTGTGTGTGTGTGTGTGTGTGTGTGTTGTGTACCTGCACTGGAGGTCAAAGGGGAGCCTGAAAGACTCTCTTCCTCTCCTCCTACTATGTTGGTTCCAGGAATCAAACTCAGGGTATCAGGCTTGCTAGCAAGCGTCCTCCCTGGCTGAACCATCTCACTGGCCCTGAAAACTCCTTGAGTGCAGAATTTTTAAAAACTCTGCATGCCCAACAGTACCTTGCATGCTCCAGACATCACCATATCCTCAAATACCTATGGATTTTGCCTTTGTAGGTTTAAGATTGTGGTTTATTTTTGTATTTATCTGTTCAACTCACCTAAGGTCAGGATGATGTCTTTTTTCAACATCAAACGTTTACATAAATATAATACTAATTTTTCACCAATATATTTTCTGTCTATCCTCCATTGCATTCCTATGTCCCTCCGATAAGGCTGACAGGGCAGACAGAAGATGGGGATGTTATCTAGATGAACCATGTCACACATGCTAAGCCTCTTTCAGGGAGTCCCCAGAACCTCAAGAAAATCTGGAGCCCACTGACTCTTGGTGAAGTGCTCACTTGCTTCCCTTGGGTCCCCATTTTTCTGTGCTGCTTGATGACCCCCTTTGGTCCCCATCGCCCTGTGTCGCCAGCAGCAAGAGCTCCTTGTTCTGATGGCATCCCTGTGCCTGGGAATACGCAGGGCTCCAGGGAAACATTACCTCGTGGTTAGCAAATCGAATATCCCGAGAGAATATGGTGGCCACCCAGTCGCACCCTAGCTTGACATCGATGTTCTGGGCGAGTTTCTCTAGAGTGGGTAGGTGGCTGGCCTGGAAATGGTACGCCAGGGTCACATGCAGCTGTTTCTTATGAGGTTCCACGTGCACTTCTGGAAAAAAGGAAGGTAGTGTTCGGGGGTTAGGATGAAGAAATCACAACAATGGAGGAGACAGAAAGGTGCCCTGAGATGTTCTGTTCCCCAAATAACAAAGAAGGGAGTCTCTGGGAGGGGCGGCAGTGAACTAAAGGGGTGGACCCCAGTCCCCGAATTAATCTGCTGTTCCAGAGATAAAAAGACACACGACAGATGGCTTTTCTTCAGGAGCTGTGGAGGGACTCCGGGTAATCTTTTTGGCTGGCTCCTCCTGACAGGTCCAGGGTTCATCACCAGCCCCACCATTCAGATGAAGAAAAACAGAGACCTAAAGGGCCGACATGACTGATGTGGAAACACACAGCGGGTTTTGTAACAGTGTGACTGCTGGAGCTAAACTGTCTTCATCTGGGACCGAGTTTCCTAGATTCTGGAAGTGTGGTGGAGAATGAGGGGGGTGGAGGAGACGCACACAGTATACAGTAGGCTGCCCCGACAACACTGATGCAAACAGCTATTTGTAGGGAGCTGTTCTTGCATTCCAGAGTGTTGCAGCACCCCAGCTTCTACCCAGTGGATGCCAGGAGCATCCATCCTCAATGTCACAGCAACCCAAAAGCACTCCCCACATTGGCAAATGTCCCCTCGGGGTGACACTGCTCTGGGTTGGGGTCGTTTGAAGTATGCATACCATTATTCTGAAATGCTAAAAATAAAGCAGAACAGATCTACTAATGTGAGGGATGAGTTTTATCTCCTCTTTGTATGTCACACGAGGAAGAAGTGTCTAGTTCCCAAGTGAGGACAATGAAGAAAATGCAACAAGAAAAAAGTAAGGAATAAGAAGAAATTAAGGGACTATAGAACAGGAAGCCGATCTTTTGGGTTTGGGCCCTTTCTCCATTACACTGCAGGGTGTTTCTGTGGAGTGAGTCCACGAGACAGATGTTTGTATGTTTCCACTCCACATGGGTCTTTGGTACTTGCTGATGAAATAAATGCACATGGGTGAGTCTTCTTGAGCCACCCAGAATGAAGAACAACACTAAATATACTTGCTGGAAGAATCTGGGTGAACCAGTAATTCTCGACTACACCGGCATGAGTTCTAGGGCAAAGACATAATGACCTACTTTCCACAAAGCTAGACCAGCTGTCAGGGCCATACAGCTCTGCAGATCACCACCAGGGGGCACCACAGGGTCAGAGCCGTGAAACCAAGTTCTTGACAGTAGATTCTTGGAGAGGGGGCTAGCAGTCTCTCATTCCCACACAGAAAACAAGTCCTTTGACTGTCTCTTATTCCATAAGCGCTTTAAGAATCGGCCACAGCCCTGCTCTTCTGATTTGTAAAGGATACAGGGCTTTTGTTAGTTCCTGTAGTGATTTAGTGGACTGACAATAGCCAGAGGGATTAAAAAAAAAAGCCCTTAAGGACAATGGATCAGAAGAAGGGTGATTTTCTCTTTGTTATTCTCTTTGAAATGTTTCATCTTTCTGTTGAATCTCGTAAACCCATGGCTGGTCCCTGGGAGAAAGGGGTTCTCAGAAGGGGGTCCCAAACCACAGGGAGTGTCTTAAGGACTCACAGGGTCACATGCACTGTGACCCTGCAGCTCTGTGGCTGTTTCTGATTATAGTCTTCCTAGTGCCCAAGCTCTATGTGGGGGCTTCTCTGAAGAAACGCCACACAAGCAATATAAACAGCGGCGAGGACCGACAGCCTCTAAGGTACCGATGAAGGTTAGGAGACAAAGGAGTAAGTTCTGTGGCTTGGATCACGTCTTTCCATCTCCATGTGTGGCTGGGGAGCTGTGGGTGTCCCCCAGCTTTTCATTCAGCACTTGGATTCAGGGGCTAGGGAAGGGGCTAGAGATGCAGCTCACCTCAATTGAGAGAGCGTGCATGAGACCCTGGATTCTACCCCCAGGACCAGGTCAAACCAGATGTGGAGGTGCAAAGCTAAGACTTCCAGCACTCAGGAGTCAGATACAGAAGGATTAGATACTCATGGCCCAGCCTTAACTATATATCAAGTTTGAGGACAGCCCGGGCCCCAGGAGACCCTACCTCAAAATAAACTGTACAATAAAACAACCCACTGAACCAACACGCTTCAACTTGATGAACATTTTCATGAATTACTACAAAGTGGTTCCACTCCACTCTGGCCTGCACTATGGAATGAACAGTCAGACCCAGATAAAAGCATACATGGATGGGGAGCTTACAGGATGAAAGGATGCTCTCTCAGAACCTGACTGGAGGGGTGGAGCCACTACAAAGGGCTACATTTATAGTTCAGTGGGAACAGTGAAGTGCCTGGGACTCGTGGAACAAGTCATGGGCAAGCTCTTCAGTTGGTCAGCAGGACAGAAAGAGGTGTAACATTTCACAAGGGACGTGGGGTGTGCTCGGCCACGGGGGTCCATTTCCACATGATCCTCCACCTCCTGTGTCCAGCCCTCTCCTCCGCAGAAGGTACCATTTGATCTTAAAAGTCCCCATATGTCACGGGTGGAAGGCTTGGCCACCCACCCGGGGTACTATAGGGAGGATGTGGAAACTTTAAGAGGTGGAGCCTATGGGAAGAATTTAGGTTATTTGGGATGTGCCTTAGAAGGGGACACTGGGACCCCAATCCCTTGGGCTCACTCTCGCCTGCTTCCTGGCCTCCTTGAGGGGAGCAGGTTTGCTTTTCTGTTCATCCTCACACCATGATGTTCTGCCTCACCACAGGCCTATGCAATGGCTCCAATCACCACTGGCTGAAAACTGTGGGATTGTGAGCCAAAATAAGTCCTTTCCTCTTTGTAGGTTGATCGTTACATAACCACTTCCACCCCTGCCCTTTTGACCTCTGATCTTGGGATCCAGGACTGCGCAGACAGCCTTGGGTCCACGTTCACCTGTTTTGGACGCAGCCTCTGCCGCAAAGTCAGCAGCGAACTTCTTGAGGACCTCGGCGCTGTCTTCCTTGACGAAGAGCCCAATGAAGTTGGAGGAGGTGTAGAGCTCCAGGGGCAGGGGGGCCGAGAACTTACACTTCCAGCGACTGACAGTAGTCTGCAGGGCTTCCCCCAGGGCATCCACCTTGCTGTCCTCGCACTGGGGATGGAAAACGAGCAGGCCTCATTACAGCCCAGGAGAGAGAGAGAGAGAGAAGCCTGCCACCCCTCAGCACTGAGCACTCCCTCTGTCTGTCCCCAGGGAGCTGAGGCTGATCACGCAATCACTTAACCAGCCCTCCTGTCCACAAGGGAGGGAAGAGATGCAGGCTCTCAATTATCCAGACACTGATTCTCCAGTGGGCAAATGAAACCAGGGGATGCCTCCTGACATCTCTTCCCACCCCCCTTTCTCTGTTGTGGCTCCTGGGGACCTTGCCAGAATGTCCTCTGATTGGTTAAGCAGAAAATGAAAGCCAGGGGTGGGGCTGAGGTATTGGTTAAAAGACGCACCGTTTCAGAGGAGTAAATAGAGGCATGGCAACAATACCTAGAAACAACGCGATGTATACTTGAAAACTGCTAGCAGGTAGATTTTAGGACTGGGAATGGGGTGCAGTGTTACGAGTTCTTTGCTAGTATGCAAGAGGCCCTGAGCTCAATCCACAGACCCGAAGAAAAACAAGAAGAGGAAGGCAGTTGCTGGTCAAGCTCTCACCACAAGCAAACAATGATGCAGGTAGTGTGTACAGGATTAGCTTAATCCACATTCTATAATGTATACATATATCAAACAGTCATGCTATATACCATAATCTGCCAATTAAACAAAAAGTTCTTGGGCCTGATGAGATGGTTCACAGGTTAAGAGTACTTGTTGCTCTTGCAAAGGACCTACGTTCAGTTTCCAGCACCCACACAACTATCCGTAACTCCAGTTCCAGGGGACCCAACACCCTACTCTGGCCTCTGTGGGCACCAGGCATGAAGGCAGTGCACAGACGTACATGTAGGCCAAACACCTATAAACACAAAATAAAATGTAAAATAGAAAAACGTAGGGGTTGGAGCAGAGGACGCAGCTTGGTCGGTAGAATGCCTGCCTGGCATTGGCAACATTCCATCTCCAATACCACATGAAATTGGACGGGGGCGCGAACAAACTGGGTGTGTGGAGGTCACATCTGAAAACCCAGCACCGAGGAAGTGAAGGCGGGAAGACTAAGGGTTTAAGGTCATTCTCGGCTCTATTGAGTTAGTTCTAGGTTAGCCTAGGAGACCTGAGATCCTGACCCCTGACTCTGAAAAACAGGCAGGCTAGGGAGACAACTCAGTGTGAAAGAGTGCCTGCTCTGCAAGCATGGGGTCCCGAGTTTAAATCCCCAGGACCCGCATAAAAAGTCAGGCACAGGAAGGCTGAGATGGCTAGAGTCTGATAGCTCGTTAGCCAGCCCGCCTACCCCTAAAAAGCGAGGTTCCGGTTCAGCAAGAGACCCTTTTTCAAGGGAAAAAGGCAGAGGTAGATAGAGAAAGATGCCAGAGATTCAGAGGAAGAGGAAGAGTGTGTGTGTGTGTGTGTGTGTGTGTGTGTGTGTGTGTGTGTGTGTGGTGTTGGGGGGGGGCAGTAAACAAAGAAACAGAACCGCAGCCTCCCCGCGCTCTTTGAGCTGCTCCTTAGACAACTTACGTCTCCACCTCCTCTCCCCTGATCTGGGGAGGAGGGAAGATTAGGTCCGGGGAGCGGTGATGTCATCCACCTACCCTCTTTGGAGGGTTGGGAGGAAGAATGAGAGTCTCTAAACCTCTGAATGCTTTTCTGCAAGATCCTGGCATGACTAAGAGGAAGTGAAAATTGATTTAATTTGCAGAGTGAGTTGCTAGAGACAAGGTGTTAGGAACACTACCTGAGACACACGAGGAGAGAGGCTATGTTGGGGGCGGGGGGGGGGGAACAAAGCAAACTATGTTTTGAAAATTGTTTGAAAAGGCTACCATCCTGTTTCGTGCAGAACACATGTGGGTAGGTCAACTCCATCCCCGTGAGAGCGGAGGTAGATGACAGATACTTCAAACTTTGGAGGATTGATTTAGCCCCTACACCAGCTTTTCCCTTAGACAGCTGGAGTGCGGATGAAGAAGTGTGGCTGGTGGGGGTTTTCAGTCTCTAGAAAACTCTAGTAAGACCTCGTGGTGCTGTCCATGTAGGTGCAGTGGCTTTTCTTGTCTGTAACCCAATAATCTTGTTCCCCACGCTCTCTGTTTCTTCCCCTCCCGGCCCTGAGAGTGGCCCAGGCATGCTGTCACCGCACTTGGGAGGCTGAGGCAGGAGGATCAGGAGTTCAAAGATCAGGAGTTTCGGGTCATGCTTGGTGATGTAAGTAAGCTTGAAGCTGAGCTACATGAGATTGTCTCAAAAAATAATAAAAATAAAGGAAAACAGCTCATTTGGAGCACATGCCATGTAAGCATGAGGGAGTGGAATTCAATTGCCAGAACCACACAAAAAAGGTAGGTATGGTAGTGTGAGCTTGTAATCCCAGCACCAGGGAGGCAGAGACAGGAGAATCTCTAGAACTTACTAGCCAGCCAGCCTAGGCTCCTTTGTGAGTTCCAGACTAACTACAGGTGGATGGATGGCTTCTGAGAAATGACACCTGAGGTGGATCTCTGGAACACACACACACACACACACACACACACACACACACACACACACACACACACACACACACACTGTGACTCCTATCCTGAGAGTGGAGAGAGCAGACAGTAAGCATGCATGAAGCTATGTCAGTGGCTGTTCAGGTGCCAGGCCAGAGTGCCACCCACAAAGGGTCAGGCTTGTCCTTCAGGTTGTAGAAGTGCATGGTTGTCCTGATTGCACTAAACCCAGATGCTCCAGGCCTCAGCAGATGTCAGGAGTGTGGAACTGGGGTACTTGCTATGGACCACAACCACACTGACTCCTAGGAGGTCCACCCAGTGCTGGGAGCTCCCGAACACTTCCTTAGTCTTCTCCTATCTTCACTTCAGGATCCCGGGGACTGTCCGGACAGTGGAGGGGGTGGGGAGACGGGGACTGCCATGTCGCTCACCATGAAGAACTGGCAGAGGGTGATGTGGGGGAAGATGTTGTGGGCCTTGTTCTTCCCACAGATCTGCTTGGACTGCTGCCAGAAGTCAGAGAGCTTCTGGGCTAACGGGCCGGTTGGGCGGAGGTAGAGGACATACTCCCGAGGCAGGGGGTCATCCAGGAAGGGGTCCCCGACATGGGAGAACAACCTGTGCGAGAGAAGAGAACCAAGAAAGGCGAACTGGAGAACAGTGGACGAGGAGGAAGAGAAGAGGCAGGCCCATCCCTCTCCATGCCTCCCACCCCAGGACCACACGGGGAAGGGCTTCCATTTGTGCTGCAAAAATCCACCCTTTGAAGCTCACACTCGCAACCAACTCTCAGATGGAGAGAAGCTTCTGTTCTCCAGAGAGTGGTATTGCCTCCTCATCCCACAACTCCCTAAAAAAAAACCCCAAAGCTGCTCTCCAGGAAGCATCCTTGGGCTAACTCCAAATCCTTTCGCCACAGCGTAGTTTCCTTGCACATGCCCCGTCCTTCAGCTGCGTCTATGCTGGAGCTCCTGCACCTCCAAAGCAAAAGGAAGCCCCAGGAAGGTGGCCTGGGGCCTTCTCTTGGGAATGACATCCTGGCGAATGAGTAAGTGGGGTGGTTTTCTAAATTGGCCAGCCTGGCGTCCACACACGTACAGCCAATCTTGAAGTGACTTGACTGGCAGCGCTCAGATAACGTGAGCCTCTATCTGGGAAGATTTTGAAAGCCTTTAAATAGATCCAAGGAGATACACATACCCTGGGGCCCGGGCAGAGGAGGCAGTCGACTTGATAAATGTGCCTGTCACATTTGGCTCATCCCCTCCTGGAAGGGTCCATTAGAAAAAGACTGCACACCCGCACTCCTCACAGACACTCAGAGTTAATTACATGCTATTTTCTCAATTTATTTATTTCATACCAACCAGTCACATGCTGCTTGAACGCTTCTTCCTCCTGTGGATGCCAGAGCTTTTTGTCTGCAAAAAGAAATCAAATATCTATTGTTAGTATTTTTAGCCTTCCTCTCAGCTTCTCTCACCGGGATAGAGTGGGCAGGGGGCCGACATCAGAGTTTGCGTTCCCTGCACTGCTATATGGCACAGGAAAGATCTGAAGCAGGGGCTCCCCGAGGGTCACAGGAAGGCAGATGGAACTTGGGGACTCATCATTAATTTCCATGTAATTAGCACTGGATTTGCATGCAGCCTGACATTCCATATAGTCTATTTTCAGTTTGTTTCCACACTGGGGTTTTATTTTCACTTCCCTAAAAGTTGTCATGTCTGTACTTCTCCTCCCTGAATTTCACCCACTCGTTTCCAATGACCTAGATCCCCCTACAGAGCAGCTTCTTACAACCCTTGATGGATTGGTTGGGGAGGCGGAGCCGATGGATACGAAGATGTGGAGCTAAATGTCTACAAGGACATTTGGATAAACTCACTTCCTCTTTTCCATGCCCCAACCACCCAGGTGGATTCATAATCTCCCATTATTTTACAGACATCCTTGGGGACCAATATTACTGGATAAGATAGAGACAGGGTGTACCATCAGTTGCTCCTGGAGAGACTGCTCACAGCCCTCCTGACGGTGGGCCAGCATCTCCAGGAGACTCATAGCAGTGAGGCCCTGCACACAAGCTTTCGAGGAGTACTGCAGGGCCAGGTCTGACAGAGCCACAGAGATCTGGGTTCGTATCCAGCTTTGCTGCTGACCCATGCTTCCATGTACTCACGCACATATGCGGACAAGTTGCTACTCTCTGCCAACTGTTTCATCAGCACGTTCTGGGTGCTGGGAACAAGATTCACATGGTCCCTGTCCACGTGGAAGGAAGGAAGGAAGGAAGGAAGGAAGGAAGGAAGGAAGGAAGGAAGGAAGGAAGGAAAGAAGGAAGGAAGGAAGGAAGGAACTGTAAGCTATCTGATTGCACTGGGGCAGGAGCAATGGGGGAGCTGGGTATGGTGGTGCACACCTTTGATACAGCATTGAGAGAGCAGAGGTTAGCTTGGTCTTCATAGGGAATTATTCCAGGCCAGCCAGGGCTACACAGTGAGACCTTCTCTCAATAATAATAATAATAATAATAATAGTAGTAGTAGTAGTAGTAATAGTTGTGGTAGTAATAGTAGTAGTTGTTGTAGTAGTAGTAATGTAGCAGTAGTAGTAATAGTAGTGGTAGTAGTAGTAGTAGTAGTAATGTAGTAGTAGTAGTAATAGTAGTAGTTGTTGTAGTAGTAGTAATGTAGTAGTAGTAGTAGTAATAGTAGTAGTAGTAGTAATGAAGGGAAAACCTGAGAACCTTGCCAAGACACAGAGTCTAATGCCTCACCAAAGAGGGGCATGTGAACCGGAGGATGCTGACTCCTGGGGAAGGGAGTGGTGGCTGTGATGGTACAAGACACCGAGTGCCTCCACTCTGTCATGGAATGGAAAGACGGATAGCACATGGAGCCTTGGGCAGTGCTGACCCATCACAGGTGGCCAGTAAGTGATCATTTTCAAAACAGGTCACCCGAAAGTGATCATGTTTGTCTCCCTTCCATTCCACTGGCTTGGGGCCCTCGGGAGAAGGGGAGGGGAGGAGTCCAAATTGACTGTCACTCTTTCCAAGTATCCTCTTCCTGCCTGCCTGTGGCACCTAGTCTTCCTTTCTCTCGTGACCCCTCCATGGATCACTCAGCAAACAGTGAGCACTGTGAGAGTCTCTGGCTCAGGCTGGGAGGGACCTCAGACATCCTTTGTGAGGCCCGTTTCTTCAGTCTCCCAAGGAAGGCTTCAGTGAGAGAAGTGGAGAAATCCACTTTTCAAAGCAGCCTGGCTGAGGCACTGCAGAGCCCGGGATCTGGGGTTCTGTTACCAGCTGAGAGCTAAGTCAGGCCTGGCTTTCCTCCCAGCATGCTCCCCTGTGGTCAGCTACCTGGGCCAAGCACTGTGAAAAACAAGCCTACTCACTAAGATGAAGTCCCAGAGAAAAGAGGCAGACCCTGGAATGGAGCTGGTCAAAAGGCTGGAAGCATGGAACACGCTCACCCTCACTACCACACACACCTCTGAAAGGGACTCCCCAGGCAGAGACCCCTGCCTCCTGTTTTTTAGGTAGAGAAGCCACATATACACAAAAGCCCACCAGTTGTGGGGAGCTGGAGGCTAGAAACTCAAAAAGGATTAAATGTCCCCAAAAGGACCCATTGTTCCCAAAACAATTGGAATAAGGAAAACTCATTTTCAGCCCAGACAATGTGCTATTTATATAAAGCATCCAATTTCTTTTTCTTGCACCCTTCCCCCAATGAAATATATCTGACTGAAATTTAATTTATTTCTTTGGAGGAGCCACGAGAATCCTCTGGAAATGAGAGATCTAATTAAGTTATGGTCTCCCTAACTTAAAAGACATGTTTTGGAGAAGGTTCAAAGGGAAAGAATGGAGAGAGATAATGAAAGGTTTGAGCGTGATAAGTCTGCGATAAAGGTTAAGGAGACCCAAACAGTTCTTTCTGGAGAGACGAGACGGAAGGATTTCATTTTGTGGAAAGGCATCACATCGAACACACCCTCTCTAGTGAGGGTAAGCTATGTTGGCTACAGCACAAAGGGCCCTTGGGCCTCGAGAAAGAACTATCTTGAAGAAATACGTCTTAAACACTCTTTTAACATTTTGGGGGGGTTTATTTTATGTGTATGTTTTGTCTGCATGCATGTATATGTACTATGTTCACGCCTGGTACCTGCGGAGGTCGGAAGATGGCACTGGATCCCATAGAACTGGAGTTATGGACGGTTGTGAGCCAGCATGTGGGTGCTAGGAAACAAATCGGTCCTTGGGAAGGGCAGCAAGTACTTTTAACTGCTGAGCCATCTCTCCAGCTCCCCCCTCCCCCTGGCTTTTTCTGGGGGATGGTGGTGAGATCAGAAGAAAACTTGCAGGAGATGGTTCTTCTCTTCCATAAGGGATCAAACTCAAGTTGTCAGGCTTTGTGCTGAACACGTTTACGTACTGGTCCTTAAATGTATTTCTAAAGGTTTCTAGAAAGTATTTATATGTCTGCAACCGAGGAGTGAAATTCCCTAGGAAGGGAAAACCCCATTCCTAACCGAGCCTGGAGGCCCAAAGCAAGCTGATTACAATTCGGATTGAGCCTGTTCCCAGAACTCTACCCACAGAACAGACAGACACGGAACAGCGGCAGAAGACTTCCAGCTCTGCTCAGCTGAAGAGCGAGTTGCCATAGCATGCCACCCCCATGGCCCACCCCCTGGGGCCAGCGCCAAGGGCAAGTGGGAGTGTGCCGAGTACAGCCAAGCATCTGCTTCCCTCAGAGCAACTCAGAGGCTGGCAGAGGGCTGACTTCAGAGTCTGCCAGAGATCTCAGCAGACAGAGAGAGCCGCCCCTTCAGCCTGGAGTGTGGGAGTCCAGTCCCTCCCTGGAGTTTCAGCGGGGCACTGCAGCAGTCCTCGGCAGGATGGCCTCACCGGAGACCAAAGTGGGACAAACTGTGAGTTGCTGCCATTCCGTCCCATGAAACATCCGGGTCCTAACGGACAGCTAGCATTCATTTGTAGTTGACTATGAAAAAGAGCACCACGTCTCCTGACTACTAAGGAAGGAGACCAGCACAGGTGACAGAAAAAGCAAGGGACAAGCCAAACAGGCCACTGGGAGGAGCCAGTAGTGCCACCCATCAACTACCTATGGTCTGCTCTGCTGGAAGTCTTCCCGGAGCTCCCAGGATCTTCCCATCTTTGGATGTGGAGGTCATGCCCCAAGGCCATGCTTTAGAAGGAGGTTCACAAAGTACCTTTCTCACTGCTTTGCCTGCAACAGCGTCTCTCCCTTCTTCTTCCCCCTTCCTTCCTCGCCTCAGTCCCTCTCTTTCTCCCACTCCCTTCCCTCTTTCCTGCTTTCTGCTGTCCCCATCATGCCCTGCCTGGAATTCTGCAGGGAATCAGATGAAAAGGAAAAGCCAAGCCACAGGTCTGCGGTGCTGCTTTCTGATTGGTGGGCATCTTTCAGGGACCATGACCTCTGGTTTCCTCAGCTGATCCAGGCTGGTGTCATTTTCACATACCACGAGATTACTCTGCTCTCAATTCCCTCTCAGACTACACTCCACGTTACTCTAGGACCGTGGTTCTCATCCTTCCTAATGCGGTGACCCTTTAAGACAGTTCCTCATGTTGTGGTAACCCCCCCCAACCACAAAATTATTTTGTGCTACTTCATAACAGTAATTCTGCTACTGTTATGAACCGTGATGCAAATATTTACGATGCAGGATATCTGATATTCGACCCACAGGTTGAGAACCCCTGTGAAGGCACCATGCTAAACTTGAAAAGAAACCATGGGAGACTTTCAATGTTTTGAGCGAAGCAGCAATCTTCTCCAACTCTTGAGTGCTACGTATGCTCCGAGCTCAAGCGGCATCATCACTGGAACTTGACGGGAATCTCTATTTTCTTGTCCTTTGTGTGGCCCCCCCTGAGTCGCTATCCTGGTTCTGTGGAGTGTCGTTGTGGGCTCGGACCCTTCTGCTTGTTCAGGCTCTGAACAGTTACTGATGTACAGAGGAAGAAAGCCGTGGCCTTGCTGGTAGAGGGTCCATACAACAAGAGACATGCAAAAAGAAAAACAAAAGCAAAAACCAAACAAAAGAAGGAGACCCCCAAATGGTTTCTCAGAGGGGAGCATGAAGGGTTGTGGCTGAGGTAGGAACTGTGCCCAGGGAGCTCAGATAAAGAGGAGTCTAGCCGGGCGGTGGTGGCGCATGCCTTTAATCCCAGCACTTGGGAGGCAGAGCCAGGAAGCTCTCTGTGAGTTCGAGGCCAGCCTGGTCTACAGAGCAAGAGCCAGGATAAGCACCAAAACTACACAGAGAAACACTGTCTCGAAAAACCAAAAAAAAAAAAAAGTGTGTGTGTGTCTACCTCCACAGTGGGGAGTCCTGGGCTTAGGGTCCTCAGGAGTCCAACCAAGGATGGATAGGCCCCTTTCCTTTGCTTCAGCCCACTACCCCCCATTTATGGAGGGATTTATACCCCCCCCCCATGAGATTATGTTTCGAAGACTTCCCCAACTGTTTCCCAGGCTCAGAGATCAGCAGTTGGCAGAACTCTAACCACTCCTTTCTCAATTCAGTACAAGCCCTCCGTATCTCCATACACTCTATTCATTAAAGTACCTGAGAGACCCAGACTACCTCTGAGTCTTCCACAAGTTTCCCCTTGTTTGAGTCCAGTGATACTGTCTGGGTCAAGCTATTAGCCATAGGGCATTGGAAATAAACTGGAAAGGCCTCTGGAAGGCGATTCTCTCCACTCCTAGGAAAGCGAAGGTAGGTGGCATTACACCATGGATCCACCACACATAGGCACGCTGTCCTAGGATATCGAATTAAACTCAGAGATGCCAGGGGTGGTTTTAATGTGCTTTAAGGAAACAGCAATGGTCTCCATTCACTGAACACCACACAAGCTACTAGCTCAAGGCAGTCACACTCTGAGCATCAGCTGTACCACATTCCTCCAAACTTCATCTTGAAGCTGGAGTTCTCCCAATTGCTCTAAGAAAGAGTGAGGACCAAACGAAGAACAACCAGGAAATGACAGCAGCAGAGGCCAGAGCATTGGGCAGTGCTCAACAGATACCATTTCCATCAATGCCCCAACAGCAGTCTGAGCTCTGTAGAGGCTTCAAAAACAGAGCAGCAGGATGTCCAAAGGTGTGGGCTCTGGAAAGGGTGTTGGAGGTGCTGAGCAAAGCTGTCTTGCCATGGCAGGACACTGAGTGCTGAGGCTCCAGTGGAGACAGCCCTGAGGGAGAACACAGCACAGAACTGTGACAGCAGGGATGATGTGCCAGGAGTTCAGGGCTTATTCTAGGCTGACAGCCAGACCAGGGGTCATGAACAGAGAGGCTGTGTGTCTTGTTGTTAGATATCTAATACCTGAAACTTTGCTTTTGAGCTTGACTGTGGCTTCCGTCTGTCTATGACCTAGACATATCTTCTGAGTTACAACTGAGATCTGAACTTCTGCTATTAACTGAGTGACAATCAAGGTTAATAAACACTGATCACATGCCTAACACAGGGGACAGGTTAGCCCGGAACTGAGGTCTGCTGTGGTAAGCTATCCTTCTTAGGTCTTCAGAGGTCTGGCTTTATGACTCAGCTACCGGACACCTGTAGTAAAAACCAATAGGAAATATATGGAGTATATTTCCTCAAAAGAGTAAAACCTTGATTCGGTGAATACAAAACGGATTCACTGAACTTCCCAACTGCAGACTGAGTCACCCTTATCCAAAATGCCAGTGGGCCAGAAGGGTTTCCGATTTTGTAGCATTTTGGCTTTGACGGTGTTTGCATAGACTAACAGCTGAACATCATAAATCTGAAGACCTGAAATGCAAAATGGTTGAAAACACAAAGCATCATGGGCACTCAGAGAGGTGTAGATTTTGGAGCCTTTTGCATTTCAGATCTGGGGCTTAGAGATGCTTTTCCCTACTGGACTGCAGTCCACTCTGAGGAGCTCGCAGACAGAAATACAGCCTCAGCCTCAGCCCCCGCCCCACCCCCACCCCATTCTTTGTGCTCCAGTTGTCTGTGTTCAAAAGACCTATTTATGAAGGGAAGAGAAGACACAAGACCAAGAACAGAATCCTCCGGGTGGATAAAACTCCCTATATAACCAGAATTAAATTAATATATCTCTTCTTCATGTCGTCAAGACAACCTTGCACTTCAGAAATATTTAATATGAATTCTAAGATGTAAAAAAAAAAACCAAAAACCTCAACCTGCAGGATAGCAATTGCTAATTTTTTTCACACCTAACACATTCAACTGAATTAAAATATGACCCAATTAACCAGATGACTCTTAGCTCAAAATCAGTTTAACAGTCTGTGCCATTCTGGGCAGACACAGTCCACGTGGAGTCAATTCTGTTTCTCAGTAGGAGAGTTCAGACATACAATGAAGTCACTGGTGCTGTAAGGGACAATGAAGAGATACTTTCAGAGCATTATCTGTGCAAAACAATGGCTATTTTGGAGACAAGGTCTCACTTAGCCCAGGCTGCCCTAAAATCAACTGTGTAGCCACGGATGACTCTGAACTTCTGGTCCACTTGGCCTATCCTTCCTGACGGTGAGATTTTAGGATGTACCATCATGCAGGTTTTATGTATATGTGTGTATAATTTTTTTTTTTTTTTTTGCCTGCATGCATACAGATGCACCATGTATGTGCCTGGTGACCACGGAGGCCAAAAGAGGGAATTGGATGCCCAGGAACTGGAGTTATAGATGGCTGTGAGCTACCACATGGTGCTGGGAATCCATTTGTGTGGTACTGGGTCTGGAATCCAGGGCTCTGTGAGTACAAGGCAAACACTCACAGCCACATTCCCAGCCCAGCGGAACCTTTTTCTTTTGTAAGTGGCTTTTAGGTAGAAATGTCAGAGGCTTTGAGGAGCTGTGGGCTGTGCATGACCCGGGCCAGCTCAGCATTGTGCCTGAGGTTGGCAGCCACCTTAAGAGCAGAGGACAAGAGCTGACCTTCCATCTATTTCTCTCTCTGATAGAAGAGTAAGAGCGGGAAAGTGGGAAAGACTTTGAATATCGGGCACTGAATAGATGTTACAACCTCCCGACAAACTACAGGCTGTCTGTCCCTCCAGCTGTAGAAGACAGGAAGCTTCCCCAGCTCAGTGAAATGGCTATCCCAAAGCTCACCAGCCACACTGGAGGTTTAAGACAGGAACCTTCGTACCTCAGACGGAGTCTCAGCTGCTGTATGTGCTGAGCAGATGATGTCTGAGGTGGTGACAATGACAGCTGAGTGGGGCCGCACTGTAAGTTGTTAAGTGAGGGGCTTGGGTGATAGTGTAGCTGGTACTTGCAGCGTGACTGTGGAGGCCCAAAGTAGAGTCCCAGAATCCATGTTTAAAAACAAACAAACAAACAAACAAACAAAAACCCCCCCCCAAAAGGCCAGCCAGGGCGCTGCTTTTATCATCCCAGAGCTGTGGAACACAGACAGCTGAATCCTTGGGATTCCCTGGCCAGCCAGCCTAGTCTAGCCTACTCAGTTGAGTTCCAGGCCAGAGGCACCGTCTCAAAAAACAAGGTGGATGGCTTCTTAGGAATGATACGTGAGGTTGACCTCTCCTCTTCACGTGTATGTACACATATTCTGTATACCTACAAACACACACCTATATGTATGTATACACACATACACACACACACACACACACACACACACACACACAAGCCAAGAGATGTCCAGATCAGTGTATTAACACCAGGATCCTTATCCAAAGGCAGCCTGGTAGACAGAGCCAGGACTTAGAGATGTGGAGCTCCCAGTGGGGGAGGGTCACGTGTGATCTGGACCTTAGAGGCAAGGTCTATGGTGGAAACTGTAGCTGTTCAGCTGACTGCAAAGGAATGATCTCGA
This sequence comes from Peromyscus californicus insignis, assembly GCF_007827085.1. Classification (NCBI taxonomy): domain Eukaryota; kingdom Metazoa; phylum Chordata; class Mammalia; order Rodentia; family Cricetidae; genus Peromyscus; species Peromyscus californicus. The sequence continues at coordinate 35,116,535 of NW_026294402.1, forward strand.
TCAGGCAGGGGTTGCCAAAGTGGTCAGTGAATCAACAGCCACTCCTAGGTCTGTTAAACTTCCTCTTGTGAGGTACAGCTCACCACAAGAACAAAATCGCCACTCTTCCAAAACACACAGGGTGAAGCATCGCTTGCTGCAGACTGCCCGATTTCAGAGGTGTTTTTTGGGTTTTGGGGATGGTTATTTGCACCGCCATGGCTGGGTGACTGCTGTGTTCATGGCTCTGCTTGCTAGGAACGGCCGCCGCCCAGCTGAGCACGCATCCCCATTGTTAATCATTGAAACTAGCAGCCCTGAGCTGGTGTACCCGAAACTTCCCTCATCTCTGGCCTTTTCTGGGTGCAGATCAGTAGATGGCCAGTTATCACTTGTCATCTGTCATTTCCTCATGAAGATAAAAGGAGGTGAAAGGTTGTGCAGAGCTAAGATGGCCTTTCTGGACTCTCCCCTATCATCTTTTCTGGTCTACTGGGTTACCAAATACCACCCCCACACCCTCCCTCCCCGCTTCCTTTGAAACAGAGTCTCAGGATGGAGCCCTGGCTGTCCTGGAACTCAAAGATCTGCCTGACTCTTCCTCCCGAGTGCTGGGATTAAAGGTCCCATAACAGATGGAGCACACCTAATCAAAACATTTGAAATCCAAAATGTTCTGAAACTCCCAGATTTTGAGTATCATGTCAAAGCTTAAGAAAGTTGGAATTTTAGGGTGTCTTAAGTTTTTTGGCTTTGCAGATTAAGGCACATGATCGACACCTGCTGAGCTGAGGTCTGGGATTGCAGAGTCTAAACAAGTTGCCTGGCCACTTTTCCTTTTCTGTCACCACCCAAAGGACTTGGCTGAGCTGGCATCTTCAGGTCAAAGCAGGCCTCCCACTCATTGGTATAGGTGCCTGAGGCCCAGCCTGGGGAAGGGTCCTGGCTGGTGGGTTACTCGTTCTGTTCTCTGTGTAGACCCAGGGAGAGGTGATGAAGAACTTGTGCAGCCCAAGCCTGTTTAGACCTTCTCCAGACTCCAGCTGGGGATTCCAGGCTCCATGGAGCTCGGCCACAGAGAGGGTGGAGACACAGGGAACTTCAGAGTCAGTTTCTCTGGGCCGAAGCCGGGCATTTATCTTACCCCATCAGCTGAGGTTTTCCATCCTCCCTGTCAGAACTGTGAGCACAACCAATCCTCTGAAGGAACAAGGGGCACCACAAAGACATTACGGGGCTGGAGAGATGGCCCAGCAGTTTAGAGCGCTTGTTGCTCTTCAGAGGACCTGGAACCAGAGGTCTCGGAACCCACAAGGTGGCTCATAACCATCTGCAGTTCCAGTTCCAGGGGATCCAATGCCTTCTGGCCTCCATGGGGATCAGGCACACACATGGTGCACATATATAACACAGGTAAAAACATCCATACATATAAAAAAAATTAAACAAATAAATCTTTTTTTAAAAAAAGGCTTTTCTGACCCTAAACATAAAGCAAAAGAAAAACCAGCTTATCTAAAAGAGAGTACCCTAAAACTATTCGTTCGCTGTCTGTCTGTTTCCCTGTGTCTCTCTGTGTCCCTCCCTCCATCTCTTTCTCCCTCCTCTCTGCCCCATCTCCCTCATGAGAATTGACTGCTTTTGCTTCATAGTCATGTCTTTTGGATCTTACTCTTAATGAAGGCTCAATCCCCTCCCCTGAAACCACCATCAGCATGTACTTCCCTCTCTTCTTGGGTCTCGGGATGGTTGGTCCCCAGGCTGGGCAGAGCACATGGATGTGGGGATGGGAAGACAGACGAGAAACACACAGCAAAGATGACTGCAGGCATGTCAGCAGCCAGACCCAGGACGCTCCCAGGACAACCAACTTTCATGCAACCCCTGACCTCATAGCCCCTGACCTCACAGGCTCAGGGTCTCTCATCATCACTGCCCATCAACTGAGACATCTGTTCTCCTACCAGCTACAGGAAGAACTATAAAGATTCAGCGTTTTCTTCAGGTGGGGTTGGGGGTCAAATCATTTGATGACCAGCTAAGACTACGCATACCAAGAATGGGCAGCAGTAGGGGTTAGTAAGGCCACCAGGGCAAGCTCAGGGACCGGCTGTATTATTTCTGTTGTGAAGGAAAGCATCAGCAACCAGAACTGCTTTTTGAGTGTACTTTCCCCAAAGGGACATTTCCCAGTTTGGTGTTTTCGTTTTAATGTTTTCAAATGGGGTGTGTGTGTGTGTGTGTGTGTGTGTGTGTGTGTGTGATGAACAAGCCCACAGGAAGGTTGACAGAGAAAGGAATGATGTCTTTAAGGTATTTTGAGGTCCCCGTCCCCAGCCACCCTAAATGATGGTGATCTCTTGACTACAGGGGGGCTTGCCATCACCCTGTCCTTTCCTTGACTTTGAGGGAATCATTCTTCCAGACATTAGGAGGACATTTCCTGGTTGCCCAATGGCGTCTGTGCTCAGAAAGTTTGTCCATGAGTCCAACCTTGTGAGCTTACCATTCTCAAACCGACCCTGTCCCTCTCTGTACAGGTCTCTCTTTCCTACACAATGAAAACGTTCTTTTTTTTTTTTTTTTTATCACATTCACACAAGGGAGCCCAGCTACTTGCTAAGAACAGAGGTAGCTTCTACTAAACAAGCAAGCTCATCCCCAGAATCTCTGCTGAACACCCCTGTGGGCTTTCCCCCAGGGGGTCTGAGAGGGCAGGAGAGAGGCCTGTCAATAAGCATCAACTGTAATGGGCAGACCCATTTCCGTCAGAGGAAATGCACCTAATGGAGAAAGATGTATTGATCCTGACGGCCTGTGTCAGAGTCAGGCTCCCAGCGGAGAGCCCTTTCAGTCTGCCCGGGTTAATGGCCTGGCTGTATCTAATAATCAATGCGACGGCAAGCCTTTGGCGGTTGCCTCCAGGGCCAGCCAACGGGGAGGGAAGTGCACTGAACTTTTTCATAAAACTCCGAGAAAGAAAAAAAAAAGATGAGCTGTTTGGGGAATTAGGTGCACAGGCCCTCCCCTGAGAACTCCAATGAGGTGAAGCCTCGCTGTCCAGAAGCACCTCCATCAAGCAGCCTTCTCAGGGAGCGGTTAGCAGGGGAAATGCTGTTTGTGTTTCCAGTGTGTTTATGTGGCAGAGCCCAGCAGCCCAGAAGGGAGGCTTTGTTTTGAGCTTGCTAAACAAGAGCCAGGAGCTGTGTGGCCTCTGCTTCAGGGAGGCAGCCGTTTGTAATCGGGGAACCAGCCATCAGCCCATGGGGGGCGCCATCACAAACACACTTGCCCGCGCTTTTAGGCGGCTCCAGCAATGCCTTTCTTCCCACGTGATGGGGGTGAGGAAGGCACGGAGGCACAGGTGTGCCTGTCTGCTGTGTTAAAAAGCTCATTACTGGGAACCAAATTCTCTCTAGCTAGAAGATGACAGTGGGCAAATTATTTCTCCCCAAGACTGGATTTCTGAATCTCTTCAGTCAGGGTAACCATGCCCACTTCTTTGGGAAGGCTCCCGGTTAAGATCAGGTAATGCATTTGAAGAGCTCAGCGTGGTGTCTCGCATACATTAGACACCGAGCAAAAATAACATCGGCGCACACACATGCCTGTGCCTATTAGCCCATCAATCTTCACGGTTTTCCAAGGATAAACGGAAGTTCCGTGCTAATAGAAGCATTTCAAGGTCGGGTGCTCGTTGACCCAGATTCCTTCTCTGCTGAAACCATCTGTGACTTCTGGGAAGGTCTTGAGAGTGTTTCAGCTTTGGCAAGAGAGAAGAGCTTTCTAGATAGCACAAGGAAAGGGGCTGCAGTGGAAAGCAGCTGGTGCTGGGGGATGGGACAGAAAGTGTATGAAGAGGAGGAGGGATGACCCAGGCTATGGCCAAGACTGGCATTTAGATTCAACCAGGAGGAAAGTGATGCGTCCCTAGAGGCTGTAAATGGGGGACAGCAACAAGGCCCATCACCTCAATCATCCAGGCCAGCACTGCAGGTGGGGGTGTGCCCAAGGACAGTTCTAAAGAGAGACACAGATGGGACTGGGGGGTGTTCAGTGGGTAAAGTGATTGCACAGGGATCAGAGTTTGAATCCCCAGTACCCGCAGAAAGGCAGGCAGCATGACAAATGTCTCTTTTCCCAGCACAGGGAGGCTGAGATGGATTGACTACATGGGCTCATTGGCCAGCTAGTTTAGCTGATCCACGAACTTCAGGTTCAACAAGAGACCACATATCAAAAAATAAGGGTAGATTTGACAGAGGAAGATGCTAGACGTCGACCCATGGCTTCTACATGTGCAGCCATGCAAGCGCACGCACGCGCGCGCGCGCGCACACCCCCCCCCCCCTCAGATTTCAAGTCATTACAGCCCTCCTTCTGGGATCCTTACTTATCACTGTAGAGTGGTGTCACACTGCTCACTGGAATATCTTCTTAGAAAGAGGATGAGGCTTTCTAAAGTTCAGTCCATGGCACAAGCTAACTAGTATTATCCCCTGGGAATCTGAGGCTCAGAAGCTACCGTTATCTTGCGCCAAGGAAGCCAGAGGTGCATGACCCAGGAATGAGATGACAGATATTGACATTCAGCCCAGTCCCCTGACCACAGCTGGTGCTCAATAAGTAAGGCCACAGTTCCCACTTTATGACTCTGTTCGCTATAGGAATTGACTATTTCTGCAAGCTTTCTCTTGTGTCTCTGTGGAGAAGTTTCTGAGCGTAAGATGTAGGTTAGTTCTTTACCTAGCCCCTGGGCTCAAGGTCACACTTAAGGTGTCCATCTTTGAAGTCTCATCAGGCAAGGAGCTTCTATTTCAGGTTCTATAGAATGTCATGGAGAACAGGTTGTCCCGGAGGAACAATGTCTGTTTTGAGTCATGCCAACCCTACAGAGGAAAGCCAACATGATTTGGGAGGGGAAATGTCCACTGAATAATAAAGACTGTGTTCCTACAGGATGCTGTGGAGAGTGGGGGTGAATGCAGAGTCACAGAGTCCCCAGAAGTAACTCAGGCTGGCAGTCCTGGGGAGTGGCTCTAAGGGAAGATGCAGAGAAGCCCCCAGGCAGAAAAAGGATGGAGCCAGGGAACATGTCACCCCAGCATTGAGGTGGGGTCAAAGCTGTGCTAGGGACATTTCCATAATCACTTTTGGGGTCCTCTTAAAAGCCCCACAGTTCTAGAGCAGCTGCCCATCGTAATTTCGTAGACTTACAAAGGAAGGCAACAGAGGTGGCAGACATGCCCAGAACCACTCATTAGCTCAAGGAAAAGGCAAGCTTAAAGCCCACTCCTTCTTGTGTGGGGTCTGAGGCATGACTGGCGCTCAGGTGAAGTGCGAGAGAGGGTTATGGCAGCTGGGATTGCAAGCAGAGAGGAGATGTCCCTGCCCCATCCCACCCACCAAAGGAGGGAACGACAGACCCTGGAGGAACAGATGAAAAGGAGTCATTTCAGGTTGCAGATGACAACAGACACTAATTTTTCTTCTCCTCCCATCCCCACCTCCTCATTCTCTAACCACTAGAATCAGCTAAAAATACTTCGGCAAGGATGGGCTTAGTCCTCCTGAAATGGTTTCTCATCCCAGAGTTGCAGAAGACGCTGTGTGACTCAGAGCCGCGCTGGGTCAGAGGAGTGCAGACTAGACGGAGTCCTTGTCTTCCGAGGACGCCTATGGATTAGTCACCCACAGCTAAGCTAAGGACCTCATGAGGGGCCAGGTGCTATACAGATCATTTCACATGGAAACAGTCTCATTAAACCCCTCCCCCGTCCTCCGGCAGGAAAAGTGAGGTTTGAGGAGATGGTATAACTTGGCTGGGTCATAGAGAGAGAAAGAGGGGGAGGTCTCACTGCAGAGTCCTCCAGGAATCAGGGCAGGTGATGGGGGTCGGGACCAACAGTGCCTGCTCTGGTGCTAGGTATGACAACGTAAAGTAAACGATGATCTAAAATGGACTTTCTACCAGACCCAACGGCATTGCTTTAACATCCCATCGCCTGTCTGCTCATTCATCCACTCAAACGTCCCCTGACAAACAAGCGTTCGGTCAAATTCTGTCACCAAATGTTGTGCCTTAACTGTGCTTGGGGAGACCATCCTAAGCCACTTCAGCAAATAGGTATAAGAAAGGGGAGGGGCTAGCACTGAGGGAGTATCTGTTACACAATGTACAGACATTGCTTCATGTAATTCTTAGGCTTTCTTTCTCTTTCCTTTCTTTTTAAAGAATATATTTATCTTTGATAATTTCATGCGTTCATATAATATATCTTGATCATATTCAACTCAAATCCCTTCCCCCACTGCCCCCTTCTTGTGTCTGTTTTTTCCTCTTCTTCCTCCTCCTCCTCCTCCTCTTCCTATCATCTCCTTATAAAAATAACCCACTGAATCCAGTTATTGCTGCCTGTATGGGCGTGCATGTAGAACCATCCATTGGAGCATGGGCAACCTGCCAGCAGCCATGACCCTGAAGAAAAATGACTACCTTCCCCCAGCAGCCATCAATTGCCAATAGCGCCTCAGCTAGGAATGGAACCTCATCAGGCTCTCTTCCATCAGCTCATCTAATTCATAGGCCATTTTTGATGGGTTGGACATCGCTCCCTACACTTACACATGCTAAAAAAGACATAGAAGGGCTTCACTGTCCAGTGCTTTGTTGGTACAGTGCTTGCCTTCCAAGCATGGATGTGACTTCAGTCTCCAGAACCCACACAAAAGTGCCAGGTGTGGTGCGTGTGTCTGCCATCCCAGAGATGGGGAGGTGGAGACAGGCAGAACCAGTCTAACCTAATTGGTGAGCTTCAAGCCAATGAGAGACTCTGTCTCAAAGGAGATGAGCATTCTTTCTGAGGATGACTCCTGAGGTTGTCTCTAGCCTCCACACACGTGCAGGTGCACCCACACATACATCTGCACACACAGGAACATGTGTGTGTATATATACACACACATGTTTTGCTTGTCAATGAGAACACAGTTAGCGAAGGACCTAGGATCAATTCAAGCAACTTGTCATCACCCTCATGAGTACGTGAAAAAGTGAGTCTGGGTTTGGAGCATTTCTCTAAGGCTTTCTGGGAGAATGGGTTTCTATCATGACCTTGGAGACATCTCTGCAGGGAAGGAAACTTCTGCCACCTCGGTGCTGCCAACCGACACTCTGGGGAAGATGTGGAACTTTTTCACCACAAACTACCAGTCTAGTTCTACCAGAGAAAAGTGCCATGGTGCAACCAAATCCCACTCTGCTGGTCACTTAAGAGGCATCCATAGAGAATGCAGCCCAGCTAGCCAAAGAGCAAAACAACCTTGGGGTACGGTGACTAATGACCAGTACTACATATGGGATTTGAGGGGCAAAACCAGAAGTATTATAGGATAAGACCCCTGCTACCACCCAGGATGCAATGCAATCTATCCTCTTATGCTACAGACCATCTCCAGCATTATGGTTGACCTCCTTACCCCAGCACATAGAGCCCAAACCAGGACCTCCCTCTTCCCCGACCCCTGCCTCTTCTGATGACTCAAATGTTCTGCTCCCCAGCTCCGGCCTCTCCTATTGGCTGAGATCCACCTTTGCTTCCTTGGCTGGTCCCTGCTCATGCGTGAGCACTCCACCTGTGGCTCATCATCTCCAGGAAGCATCTTGACTTCTCTGGGTACCCACATCCCCCTGTACCCACCTTCTCAATTACATAAAAATCACCACCACCACCACCACCACCCCGAAATTACTGTGAACTATCTGAAGCAGAGGTCACTTCTTATTTCCCTTACAGCTTCAACAGCTGGCATGGTACGTGACATGCAGGAGGTGATAATGTTAAAATGCGGCCTCTGCCAGGATGTTAAAGGTATTCTTCACCAGTGTGGCAAACACCCTAAAGTGACACCTTTGCACGCCTGTCTTTTGGTGTTCATCCCTTTGTGTAATCCCATCCGCTTGAGTCTAGGTGAGGGCATGACTCACTCTTACCCAACAGAACGTGACAGAGGCAACCCAACGGGGCTGCGGCCGCTTCTGTGATCCACTAGCATCCACACAAAAGACTCTAAGCAACTCATCTCCTGCTGGCCCCAGAGAAGGAACTGCCTATAGAGAGAAGCACATGGCAGACTCTAGGTGGCCTCCAGGACTTGCAAGTGGCTTACAGCCAACATCCGCCAAAAGGCTGGGGGCTCCTTCCTCAGTCCCACATGCACAGGGAAGTGAATTTTTGCCAATGAGCAGAAGCAGCTTGGAGAAGGCTCCTGCTCAGGCTTCCAGGTGAGAACACAGTCCGGTTATTGTCAGGTGACTGAGACCCTGTGAAATGAAACTAAGCTAAGCAGAGATCCTAGCCAAACAGTGCTGGACTCCCCCAGCCTACAGACACTGTGAAAAGAACAAGGGGGTGTGTTCGAAGCTGCTGAGTTTTAAGGCTCAGTAACAGAAAATGACAACATCCAGCCTTTTATACAGGGGAAAACAGGCATGAAAAGAACATTGATTGATGTTTGGCTGGTAGGAACATAAGACTGAAGACTTTTATGCAGGAGATAGGAGGCCTGGATCCTAAACTAATGGAAACTGCTGCTCCGATACCTCCCATCAAGACCATGTTTCACCCCACACCTAGCACCAGTTAAAACTCAATGTGGGTCCTTCTGGACCAAGAGTTGGCAGGTTGGTGCCTCAAGAGGAGGGAACTGAGCCATGACGACTCGGGCTTCATAACCAGGCAGACCTCCACCCTCTGGAGGCTCAATCCCTGCTTGTGCAAACTGAAGCTTGTAACACCTCTTCGTCTGTGTGGAATGTAGGCAAGAGGCACATGCTCAGAGCCAGTATGGAGTCTGTGTTGTCTCCCAGACCGCCAGCCCCCACCACTATGTCTTTATCTGTTGTCCCTGATTAGGGTTATGCCTACTTTGGGATTCTCTTGGACTGAATCCTTTGGCAACTGAGTTCTCTGCAGGGGTTTGCAAGGCCCACTCTGCAGCCCAAATCCTAGGAAATTCCAACTGGCCTGTTCTAAGCGCTCTCTGCAGCTAAGGGAGGCCAGGCACTGCTTCCTGAAATGACTTCCTGTTTCCTCCTCCATGAGAGAACTTGGTATTTCTACGTCGGGACTTACCAGGCCCACCAGGAAGTAAGAAGGGCCCCAAACTCTCCAGGCAGTCATTTGTCTGCTTGGCCTAACTACATGCCCCCTCCCCCCATCAAGTCTTCCCTCTTTGGGGCCTCAGCTCCCAGAGCTCAGGGACTGAGGAACCTCAAACTCTGGGGTACAGTAAACACACCAATGCTTCCTGGCGATTGGGGGTCCTCCAGGAAGTCCTGCACAAAGGAGAGGTTCTATTTCCTAATAAAATCTTACTTTCCTATTGGGCTTCTCACTGCTTAGAACCCTTCTACGTACAGGCCTGACTCTCTGGATGCCTCAGTAGAGCAAGACGCAGGAGCCAGAAGGCACTAATGAATTTTATATGGTGGACAGAGACCATACAGCACATCTGTCTAACACCACATGTCTTCGATTATCTAGAGCTAATAGATACACACTGTTCAGGCTGTGTTAACTGTGTAGTGCTGACTGAGGTGGCTGGTGAACGGAAAGTTATGCTTCTCAGGAATAGCATCTACAAGTCTAAGACCAGGGCCAAGCCTGACGGGGGTCCGATGTGGTTGGTTTCAGGTTGGTGGAAGGGGAGTGAGGGAGTATGTAGGCATTCATCCATGATAGTGTAGGAACCAAATCCATGAGCCCCTACACAATAGTCAAGTACTCTACCACCAAACTACACCCCTAACCCTGGAGTCTCTTTCCTAAGTCACTTGTCCCATTCATGAGGGCTCTGCCTCTACATCCCAATCACTTCCCAAAGGGAAATGTTCAGTATGTAGCATCCATGAAGACTCTCAGTATAACCGTGTGTGGACAAAGATACTGAAGTTCTTATTTTAGGATTCAATAGTGTGTGTGTGTGTGTGTGTGTGTGTGTGTGTGTGTGTGTGTGTTTAGTATTTTGGTCAGGCATGGTGGCACACGCCTGTAAGACCAATGCTGAAGAGAAGAACCACAAATCTGAGGCCAGTTTGGACTATATATCAAATACCAGGCCAGTTTGGGCTACATTTTGTGACCCTGTCACAAAAAGAAGTAGGAAGGAAAGAGGAGGGAGAAAAAAAGAAAGAAAAGAAAAGGTATGATATTTAGGATATAGTGCCCTCAAAATGTTAAGCCTCAGAGGCTACGTCCTCCTGTGTTTCAAACAGGGAAGAGACCCGCCGAGGTAAGCAGTCTGGGGAGTGAGGCAGCCAGGTCTCTCAACCCCCAACCACTCTCTGAACATTGACACTAGGACTCTTTCCCACCTAGAAGGTGCCGCTTTGCTTTCCACTGTCTTGTCAACCATTTGAGCTCCTGGGCAAGTGCGAGTTTACTGGAAGGTTCTGTGCCGCCAACCTTGGCAGGAGGCAGAGGAAGCAGGCTCTCAGCTTGCCTTTGGTCCGTCAGTGGGCCATGCAGGTTGAGGGACTGTTCCTCCTTCTGAAGTTCAGCCCTCCCTAGGGCCCAGTCTCCTCCTTGGGTTTCCTCCAGCTCTCCAGGCCCTGACTCAGCTCTCCACAGTGAGGCACCACAGCCTTTGACAGCAGCTGGGGCCTTTCAAGATGAGAGACACAAGAAATAGAAGTCTTCAAGTAGCTCAAAACAAGCTTTTCTCTGGGACTTGGGATCATGGCACTAGAGATAACGGGGGGGGGGGGGTGGGGGTGGGGGGGGGGTGAGGGTGGGAGTGATGGAGGGGCGGTGAACGGTGAGAGGCAGAGGTTTGGGGAAACAGCCCAACTTCCTCCTTTGGTGGGTGGGAAAAGAGAACCACAGCACAGACATTCAGAGCTTGGTAGAACAGGAAGTGTCCCGAGGCTCCCCAAGCCTCCTTTCCTCTTTCACGATCCCCAGAAGGCTCAGAGATGAAGGCTAGGAGGGCAGGATGGCGTTCTACACTGTGCTAGGCCCTTCTGCTCATGTCACAATACTAAACTAGTTCTCTTGGTGGGGCGTTAAATAAGTAAGAACTAATTAGGGCTGGGATGGCTCAGCGGGTAAAGGCACTTGCCTTTAAGTCTGACGACCTGAGTTTGATCCCTCCAACCCATATGCTGGGAAAAGAGACCCACTTCCTGGAAACTGTCCTCTGACCTCCACATACATGTACATGTGACCTGTGCAGGAGCGCATGTGTGAGCACATAACCCAATGCATAGTATACATATGCTAGATAATTAACGAAAAATAAATAAAAATAAGATTTAAAATTAGGGAACCATTTGACCACTGTGAAAAAATATTTATTGTTTTGTTTAGTTTTGCTTTTAAAGACAGAGTCATACTATATGGTCCAGGCTGGTCTCAATCTAGCAATTCTCCTGCTTCAAGTGCTGGGACTGCAAGCATGCACCACCATGCCTAGCTAAAGGGAAGAAAACTGAAAGACAAGAAAACAGGGTTCTAGAGAGCAAGAGAGAGGCAGTTTACACGTGGAGGCTCCAGTCAGCCACCGGCTCACCTGCCAGGACATGGTCTCCTGTTTCTGGAGGAGGAAGGGGGTCTGACTTAGCTCTGGGTGCCTCTGCATGCATTTCAAGGTCAGATGCTCTCAGGAAGTTTCCCCCTGGTTTATTCTGATTGCTACATTCAAATGCTGCCCCCAAATGTGGTCAGCCTTGATTCCTGCTAGGCCAACAGTGGTACTGCTTATGCCTACATGGGGCCTAGTTCCTTCTGTCCTAACTAACCAATCTTTCACCTTAACCAGTTCACCAACTGCTCCAGAAAGTCTGTGTCCAGTGTCCTCTGTGAGAGACCCAACAGGAGCACTGTGGTTTGTTTTTTTTTTTTTTTTGGTGTTCTCTCTCTCTCTCTCTCTCTCTCTCTCTCTCTCTCTCTCTCTCTCTCTCTCTCTCTCTCTCTCTCTCCTGTAGATAACTGAGCCAGGCGTACAGAGATAGGACCTGTATTTGACTCTGAGTTGACAAAATACAGTTCTGTCCCGGCTTGGAGGAGGATCCTATTGAGTCACTTCCCCTGCTCTACTTCCTCTTCACTGATAAAGCATCCCCGGTGGAGTGGGAGGGAGAGATAACCAGATCGGAGCTGAACCTCTTCAGTGCCATGTAGAGCAGAGGGCGTGTGCTTGTGTGTTTCTTCCTTGCCACCCGCACCCCCTCCTTCACTGCCCCCTTCCCTCCCAGATCAAACACCCGATCTTCACTTTCCTTTACAAAAGCTTCCTGGTCCTTCCCACAACAGGGGAAGTCAAAAGTCTAATTGCTCTCTGGGTTATGGGAGTCTTGTTCCTTAGATCAGGCGGGACATGGCGACGCTGAGAGGGGACAGAAGAAGGGCTACCGTCCTCCAGCTAAAGTATCTTAATTGTGGCAGTGTGCAGTTTGGGGCTGACAGCAGATATTCTTTCATTAATGTCGCTGGGAGCTGTGGCTTCTGTGGTGTCTACATAGATGTGGAAGCGATTGGTTCACATAATGTATCTTTCCCATTGCACAGAGCTGGGAATTGGGTGTGTGTGGGCCGGTGGGGGGGGCACGGACACATCTTCAAGGTCAAGTGAAGTCAAGGCACAGCATACTCCATGACCTAAGACTTGCAGATCTGCGTTAGCTGCACCCTGTGTCCTTTCCTCCATCCTTCTGATGAACTCCTCCGGTACAGGTGGACAGAAGGGGAATGCTGGAGAAGCAGGGAGGGACTAGTCCCAGCACTACCCTTATGCGATCTTTGGCGTGTCCTCCAGCCTTCTGGAGCTTATAGAAAACAGAAGGGGCTCACGGAGATCTCAGGCCCTCTCCAGTTCTAGCAGCTTATGTGTTTTTCTGTGCTGGCGAGTCTCTTTTACCTACAAGGGGAGGAAGTGGGACTGTGGTTTCCTTAACCTTGAGCTGAAATGAGTAGGGAGAACAGAGGTCTAGCTGCAGGGGAGAAAGGGGCGTGTAGAATCCTCACTGGAAACTGGTGTCAGATACCAAAGCAAGAGTCAGGCTTACAATACTGAAAGCTAGACAAAGCGGCCAGGCTGCCTCAAACTCTGGCCCCTTCTCCATGGGTGGCAGTCAGAGGTCTTTCTCTGCTGTAGAGACTGTACAAGGAACTACACTGTAGAAGGAACCATACAGTCTTTCCAAGCCACATGACATGGTCTGATCCTTCCAGTTGCTTTCTGAGATGCAACCCAGATTGGGTTCCCCCAAAGATGGCATTCCATTGGTATCCTCAGAGGATTGGTTCTGGGACCCCATCCTCCACACCCAATAACTGATACTACAATAGATGCAGAGGTCTCTTATAGAAAATGGCACGAGGACACATAAACATCCTCCCCAATGCTTTATTTTTATTTTATTTTAATTTTTTTTTTGAGACAGGGTCTCTCTATGTAGTCCTGGCTCCCCCAATACTTTGAATAACCTCTAATACTGGTGAGGCCAAATGCAATGTATAATTACTATACTTTTATTATGTAGAGAACGCTAAAGAAAAAATTTGCATATTCAGTTCCAACACACATTTTTTTTTTTTTTTTGGTTTTTCGAGACAGGGTTTCTCTGTGTAGCTTTGCGCCTCTCCTGGAACTCACTTGGTAGCCCAGGCTGGCCTCGAACTCACAGAGATCCACCTGGCTCTGCCTCCCGAGTGCTGGGATTAAAGGCGTGCACCACCACCGCCTGGCCCCAACACACATTTTTTAATACCTCTGATCTGTGACTGATTCAATAATACACAAGGACAAAGAGGGCTAAGTGTACTGTTTTGTGTTCCGTAGTAAAGACCATAGAAAGGACTCAAACAGAGCAATTCTTTAGAGAAAATAAGGGGCCAAGTTTTGCTTCTTAAGAACTTTGGCGTCTGGAGAGATAGGTCAACGGTTTAGAGCACTTGTTGCTCTTGCAGAAGACCTGGGTTCACTTCCCAGCACCCACGTGGCAGCTCCCCAACCATGACAACTAGAAAGTTCCAAGGGATCCAATGCCTTCTTCTGACCTCCCCAGGTGTCAGGCACACACATGGCACACATATATACATGCAGGCAAAACACTCATACACATCAAACAAAGAAGTCTATCCTGTGCCTCAGTTGACTAGGAAGCCCCTATCTCAGATGACCAGACAGGACTCGACTGGAGTATGAAAACTTGATTCTGTTTGTTACACACATACTCCTACTTGATCCGGGCCGCTCCCCGCAACCCCTCCAAACCAAATCTCTTCCCTTGAGTTCACCCAGCCTGTCACTGCAGCCCCAATCACCCTGGCACCCTTTTATTTTCTTTCTTTTATTTTTATGGGCGTGGGTGTTTTGCCTACATGCATGTCTATGCACCATGTGCATGCAGTGACCAGGGAGGCCAGACGGTGTTGGATCCCTGGAACTGGAGCCACAGAAGGTTGAGCTGCCATGTGGGTGCCGGGGATTGAACCCAGGTCCTCTGGAAGAGCAGCCAGTGCTCTTAACTGCGAAGCCATCTCTCCAGCCCCATCTCTCCAGATCTCACCCTGGCATTCTTAGGCCACCTTGTCTGCACTTTACGACATGCCCTCTCCCTAGTTGTTTTGTGTGTCTCATTTCCTTAGCAGTGGTAACCACCTCTCAAGAGAAGAATTGGCACCTGCTATGGTTTGAATGTGTCCTGGAGGAGTCTGTCCGCGTGAGATCTAATCCCCATGTTTGTCTTTGGAGAAGTAATTAGGATTAGCTGATGCTGAGGGCTGGGCTATGATGGTAACTTTGGCTTTCTATGAAGAGGAAGAGACTTGAGTTGGTCGACACACTGGCTCTAGGATATAATGTCCCCTACCATGTAATAATACACCAGGAAGGCCTTCATCGGGCATTGAGCAAACACTGGGGCCACGCTCTTGGGCTTCTCGCCAAGTAGAGTCTTTAGGGATGGAAGAGGCTGATTGGTCTTGTAGGTTGACCAGAAAAATGACCTGCGTGGTGGTGGTGTAAGGTACATCAGAAAGAAAACCAGGTTTGGAAACGTAGCTTGTTCAGGTGAACTACATATTTGCTTCAGTTGATTCTGTGTTTTAGTATAAATATTTCACATATTTGTATGTTAAACTGTAATAACTAATTATAAGTCTATATAATTCCAGCTGAGACAAAGGAATGTAGAGTTTTAATTACTGGAGGCTTTAATAAAGATACCTAACTATTTTTGATTGTGGCAATCAGTTCTCAACCTGGGTCAGACCTCTATGACCAGGATGGGGGGTATGCTCAGTGGTAGAGTGCCTGTCTAACGTGTGAAGTCCTGGGTTCTATTCCCAGCACCACAGAGGGGATTAAAAGCCCTCCATAACTGTTTCTCCAAAGCAGTGGTTCTCAACCTTCCTCATGCTGCGACCCTTTTATACATTTCCTCATGTTTGGTGATCCCCAACCATAACATTATTTTCATTGCCACTTCATAACTGTAATTTTGCTACTGTTATAAATCATAATGTAAATATCTGCATTTTTCGATGGTCTTAGATGACCCCTGTGAAAGGGTCACTGGACCCCTAAAGGGGTCACAACCCCACAGGTTGAGAACCGCTGCTCCAAAGGCTGTTCTCACTGGAGAAGGTGATGGGTCTAAGATAAGGTGCAGCAGTGATGGGTCTAGGGTGGAGGTCAGTGACTTCACAACGGCATTCCACAGAGACTCGGAGCACCATTACCAGTCTCGACCACCTGGAAGACAGTCAGTCAGCTGCTGCAGCAGGCCTATGTGTGTGGTCTCCACGCCTTCCTCTTCATAATGAACACCATCTTCCAGCAGAGCGAGGCTGCAGCCAGGCAGCACTGCCTTTGTGAGGCCCCAGCCAGCACAACAGCTCTGGCAGAGTCTAAACAAATCACCCAATCAAAACACCTAATTATGGGGCAGGCTGGAGCCAGGAGGTGGGCTTTGTTGGTGGCCCTGAAGCTGAACACAGTTAGGCTGAAAGCATCTCCAAGGCCAGCCACAGCTGATCTCAACCCTGAGCCAGCCTCATATGGGTACATTCTAAAGGCTTAGATGGGCAGAGAGATCTGGATACGCCTCCTTGCTACTCTTAGGGCTGCAGAAGCAATTCCAGGCTGCTTCCAGGAAGACTATGGAGGGAAGATACTCCTCCGTGATTGGGGTTTGCTATTGGGGACCCAGCTGCCTGTCTACGGAGAGACACTGCATCATCTAATTCACGTGATTGTACAGGATGACTGCTGTCACACATGACGTTAAAATCCTTTGCTCTTAGCCAAGCAACAAACAGGGAAAGGCAGGGAAACATGGTGGACAAGGCAACTGCAAACCCAGGCTTCCCATCCAGAGCTGTTTTCAGGTGGTGTTTTTTCCCCAGGGACTCAAATACAGATGCTCCTTCTAATCTATGCAATCATCACACCTGCGCTCCGTGCTCGGGTATCTTCCACAGCAACATTCATGTAAAACCCATTTCCAGCTTGACACAACCAAGAATCATCTGAGAAGCGAATCTCGGTGAGGGACTGGCTAGATCAGGTTGGCCTGTGGACACACCTCGGGTGAGGGGGTTGTAGAGGGCCCTGTTGATATGGGAACACCTAGGCTGAAAGTGAGCAGAACCATTCCCTGGTTTTCAGCCCTGGATTGTGTAAGTATAGAGAAAGCCAGCTGAGCGCCAAGTGCATGCATGCATGCATTCCTTCCTCCCGGTTCCTGGCTGTAGATATGACGGGACTAGCTGTTTTAAGTTCTTGCCTTGCCTTCCTTGTTATGAACGACTGCAATCTGGAACAGAAAGCTGAACAAACCCTTTCTCTTTTAGAGATGTTTTATTAGACTGCCCCACCACAGCAGCACAAGTATAACTACTGCCCCTAAGATCTCCAAGCCGTTTCTTCCACCTTCCTAAGAGGGTACAGAAGGGGTAAGCATGTGAGGGTTTTGTTTGTTTGTTTGTTTTTTTGAGACAGGATTTCTCTGCGTAGCCCTGGCTGTCCTGGAACTCACTCTATGGACCAGGCTGGCCTCAAACTTGGAGATCCACCTGCCTCCTGAGTGCATCACCATGCCCAGCTGAGCATGTTCATCTTACTGATGGATCTAGGGTGTGGATGTTCAATGGGGGTGGGGGTTGAGGGGTTTCTCACTAAGATGGCAGCGGAAGAGTTTGGGCTGGGATCTGAAAACTCAAGCAAAGAGCCGTGTCCCCCTGAAACCCCCTAGTTGAGTCTCAAGGTTCTGCTGAGAGTGGACAGTCCACACTGCAGAATCGAGCTGGCAAGCACCAGGAGAATTTGGCAGAGTCCAGGCTCTCAGTCACAAATCGCCTCGGAGAAGAACGTTTCTCACTGGCTGTGATGCAGAAGGATGGGTGGATTTAGCCCCTTGCTTCCCGGATGGTGCTACCACGGATATAAGTATCCTTCGCACACACAGTACTGGCTGAGTGGAAGTCTTTGCAGTACTGAGAGTTTAGATTAAAAAGTGCACAATTCTGGAGGTATAACTGAGGATGTGTCTTACGTGTGAGCAGAATGTTCAACGTGCCTCATGGGTAGACCAGACGGAGACAGGAAAGGTTGTCATCTTCCATCGGGGCTCAGCCTATCAAAGGACTTGCACTGGCAATTCTTCTTCTTTAGGCCAGGCAGACTTCGTCTCTGAGCCACTGTACTTATTAATAAGCACACTGAATACAAAGCCCCAAACTTCAAGCTAAGCTTCTGATATTTACCAGAGATTTAGGGAAAACTTTGTAGACACTGAGATCTCACCAATTAAAGTAGAAAGATATGGTCTGGGGTACCTGAATAGTGAGACCCTGTCCTACTCCCAAGCCCCCACCAAGTGTGGAATAATAATTATGACCTCACTAACTCTCACTAGTGGGGTGAAGTAGTGTAACTTGGAGAGCTGGGTTTGAATAACATCCACTGCTCAGTGTCAGGCAGCCTTTGAGCACTTTTCACAATGCAGCCACCCCCTGGTTCCTCACTGATCACACAGGATGTAATATAGTACACAGAGTGTCATTTGGGGTTTTACTCACACAGCACCTGGTATACATGGGCACCCAGTGAATGTCCCCCGTTAATATTCTAGAGGCTCCATGCAAAGCACAATGCAAATAACTGTGATTATCTTTCTAAGCAAGTGCTGCCAATACACTGAGTGCCTTCATATAGCAATAATTATCAGCTACACACAATTACGGCATTCACAGAGGCCGCTCCACTGTGGGATTCAGTTGGGAGATTAGTATCATTTGCAATGACTACATTCCAGGCTGTCAGCCTCACAAATTAGAGACCGAATGGAGACAGGCAGCACATGAGTCAGCTGCTTCCCTGGGGAGGGGTCTGATGGCAGCAAAAGCCACAAGGGATCCAACCTGAGAACTTATGACGTGTCAGCAGACGGCTCTTCCTCTCACAGTGACAATAACCACACTGTCATGTACAGTCTAGGGCGTGCACCATGTAGGGACCGCTCTGGGACAAGAGAACACGCTCTCATCCCAGCTGTCAGCCATGGAGATGATCTCCATGTCAACACAGCCAACACTGAGGACTCTCCTACATTCCATACCGCCCCACACCTCTCTCCCTGACACTTGCCCCAAGGAACTTAAGGGGCGAGTCAGCATTAAACATGGATGTATTCAACAGGGCTAGGGATTGACACAGTTCAGAGTCACTGAGAGCTTAGAGACGGGTGGAGAGTGGGCCTTTAGCCTCACATCTCTCCGATCCTTAGACTGACCTTTGACAAAGTTCTTATTTCTTGTTCTGGGTTCAAAATCTACTGTGGGAGGGAAACAGAGGCATTCAGAGAAGAGCCGAGCAGAAGATCAACGTGTTGTGTAGTG
The DNA here is from genome assembly GCF_007827085.1 of Peromyscus californicus insignis. Classification (NCBI taxonomy): domain Eukaryota; kingdom Metazoa; phylum Chordata; class Mammalia; order Rodentia; family Cricetidae; genus Peromyscus; species Peromyscus californicus. The sequence goes on from NW_026294402.1 coordinate 35,135,419, forward strand.
CTCCACAATAAGTCCCACAGACACATTATTTAGCCCCAGAGAAGAAAGTAGACTAAGGTTCGATGAAAATTAACAGGCTTCTCTCCATCTTCACAGGGAGAAACAAGGACGAAGTAAGCTCTTTGCCAGTTCTGAGCCGCTGGGTGAGGTGGCTCCATTTTTGTGTCTCTTAAAGCCTGCAGCAGGTCTCCCTGCTCTCAGTTTTACAGGGTGGGGAGTAAGATCCCATCCTGATTTCAAAGCCGAGGCTGTGCATTTCTTCCACATCCCGCACTGTTCTGTGCTCTTTACCTGCTCCTGTCTCCCAATCCTTTCGACAGTTAGGCCACTATTATGCCAGCCCATCTGCACATGGCACTAACTCATTAGGATCATGCCCGTCTGCACATGGCACTAGCTTGTTACGACCATCCCCACTGCATGAACGAGGGAACAGAGGGTTAGGCAAGGGAGTATGTTTTACAGACACGGGATCTGAACCCAGGGAGTCTGACTGTAGGAAGTACGTTCCACTTCTGGGCTGTCAATCCTCAGCTGTAGCACTATTCTTTTGTTCTATCCAGGCTGAATAGCTCCTACCAGTTTTCTTTCCAACATCATCATGACCTCAGGGCCCCTGGCTCGCCCTCCCCAGATTGGTTTTTATCTTTTAACTGCAGCAGCCTAAACCAACCAATATTGCCCTGCAGGTGCTGACCCTATTGTTTTCAAAGAAACTAAAACACAGGTTATCTTGTTTTATTTTCTCAACAGCCCCCATGGGGCAGGCTGGGAGTGGGGAGATCACTTCAGCAGAATAGACAACTGTTCAAAGTCACAGAGGCACCGCCTAACCTCCAGACCCGTGACATTGGCTCTTTTCTCTCTTCCGGTGTGTATTTGTCTCCCTTCCCATGTTTATTTATTTTTGGCTCTCTGAGACAAGGTCTTGCTAGATAGCCCAGGCTGGCTTTAAACTCTCCATCCTGCAGCCTCAGCTTTCTGAAGTGCTGGGATGACACCTACCCCCATGCCTGGCTTCCCTACCTGTCTGAGCTGTCTCAGCTTGGTTCTCCCAGCAAAGAGGATACTCACTCCTCAAGTACCGGCTGCTGCCATCAGATCAGCTCCGCTCTGCTCATTCTGAGTTCATGCACTTATTCATCTGTTCATTTTATCCCCACCTGTGTGCACTAGCTTGAGAGGCTGCAGAAGTCTCTCAGCTGTTAGTTCGCCCTCCCTTGCATTCCCCCAAGCCCAGTCCTCTCTGGACCATACCATGGTCCTGCTTAAAATCCTTAGAGTTCCTACATCCAGGCCTGCTTCTCTTGCCTGCTGCTAACATGCAGCCTTGGAAGCCTCCTCCTGCCCACTCATGCCCTGCCATTCTCTGTGGGGACCCTGCCCACTTTGCTCTTCTACAGGGGTTGTTCCCACCCTCTTACTGGGGTTGTTCACACCCTCCTTTTCTACCTCCCAGAATTAAAGGACAAAGACCCGACTTAACCTAATCGTCAGGAAACATTCCAGAACTTCCTTTCTGAATTGCAGATCTCTCCTGGCAACTCTCACCAGTTCCTTATCTAGATTCTCCCAGAGGACTGGGCAGTCCTTTGGGATAAGGCTCTGTGTCTTGTCTTAGCTTTGTCCTCTCATGGAGCACACAGTGGATTCCCTGAAAAGGCCTAAAATAAGAAAGAGGGAGCTACTGAGAGAGCACTGTTCCTCAGAGGGTAAATGTGCTGGCAGCCTCTGCCCTATGACCCCAATCCCTGGAAACCACACGGTGGAAGGAGAGAAGCAAGTCCCACAAGTTTGCCTCTGATTTCCACACATGCAGGCATATGCACATGCCCACATACATCACAAAATTAAAATACTGAAAACATTTTCAAGAGAATGCCATGAATGACCCCTCTTCTGCTGTCTGTGGCCTTTTAAGCCCATCTCCATCATTTCCTTCCACATCCACTTTCCCATTGCACTGGGAACATTCCTCTCCTGACACTCTGAGATCTTCCCAGGGAGGAGGTATAACCCCCGGGCACACAGCCCAGTCATGGCGGGACTCCTCTGCCAACTTCTCCCTCAGGTGACTTCTGCCACAACGAACTGTTTGGACTTCACGGGATCGGGGGCCGCCCTCGGCTTCTCTTCTATGTGCATCCAAGGAGATCTTCCTTGGAGCAGTTCTAGGCATGGTACCTTACTTAAGAAAGAGCTCTGGAGCTGTCGCCTTCCATCCACTCAGCCTTCTCGTGAGTGCTAAGTGTCTGAGAAGGACACGACTTTGCACTTGACACTGGCAGATTCAGCGAGAGACCAGAGTCTCTGCCCTCCAGGAGCTCAGCTGAGAGCAAAAACCAATGCCAACCCTTATACACACACAGTCCTCCGCCACTTAAAACACGGCAAGCAGGAAAGATTAACTTGACCCACAGACGGGGAATGATGTGAGCTGAGCCTGGAAGGATCCGTAGAATGTCGTCATCCAGGCAAAAAGAGAGCAAGGGACAGACAGCCAGTGTGAGGACAGGTGGGACCTACGTTGCCAGAGGCCACAGGCCATCAACAAGGGGTGAGGGAGCACTGGGCAGGAGAAAGTTGGCAGCGTTTTCTCAATGAGGGAAATTCTTTGTTCTCAAAAGCCTGTGTGGGTTGGCGAGACGGCCCAGTGAGTAAAGGCACCTGCCAACAAACCTCAAGATCTGAGCTGCATCTTCAGGACCCACCCACGTGGTAGGACGTGACCGTCAACTCGGGACAGCTGTCCTCTGGCCTCCACACACGCACATGCCCAACCCAAGTAAATAAATAAAAGTAAGTTTTTTAAAGCCTGTGGAACACTTTCACTTTTTGAAATGAAGAAAAGTTATGACCTCCTCTCTACTGATAACCAGAAAAGGCCTAGACTCATATAAATAGTTCTGGAAAGAGCTCTAAATGACCCATTGTCACCCAGCAGTAACCATATCTGATACAATTTCAGTTATGTGTGTACGTATGTATGTATGCATGCATGCATAGGATTGGGGTTGTCTTCCACCAACACTGTAAACTATCTCAAGTCAAAGATTTTGTTATGATTTGCCTTGAATCGCAAGGGCCTTGATTAACCTGGAGTGCATAGAGATTGGCATGCAGACATTTGCTGAATGAACTGGCTGGACCTCCAGCCTGCCAGGAACTGTTACAGACCAGGGATGAAGAAATGACCTAGACCTTCAAGCCAGTAGGCTTAGAATTGATTCTGTACTGTGATCTTGTTCCTAACAAAGCCATTTTTGAAGTAGTAGGAAATTTGCCTGTTTCAAAGTTTGGAAAACAAAGACCTCGGACAGGCTGAGAAGCGAGCTTTTTAGACCGCTGGGCAGGAAGGTCCCTGGGAAGGCAAAGCTGCTGGCCAGCCCCCACCCCTCCAGCTCATCTAGCTTCTCTTGTAGGGGCCTCAGCTGGCTTTCACCAGGTTGAGCAGAACGGTGACACACCTAGGCACACCCACTGTCATGCACAGGATCACAGGACACACACACAGGCACGTGTGATTGTACTCACACAATACACAGCTACACACACAACCACACACGGGGGTATAGCTCAGGTGGCACAGTGCCCGCCTGCCAGGCCCTGAGTCAGTCCCCAGTGCGATCAAACAAGTATGACAACAAATAAGAGCCTCAAAGACACGCGTGGTGCACACCTGTAATCTCGGCACTTAGGAGGTGGAAGCAGGAAGATCAGGAGTTCAAGGGCATCTTCAACTACATAAGGAGTTCAAGGCTAGCCTGGTCGACAAGAGACCCTGTCTCAAAAACAAACAAGCAAGCAAACACCCAAACAAACAAAGCAATCACACACAGTACACAGTCAGGCATACTTTATCATGTAACTCCCTGCACACAGCTAGTCATGCATGTTCACATAAACACAATGATACACAACACAAGCTGGTAGCATGTGCTTAACTGCACACAGCAATGTCCATGTACTCACCCAGCACACACTGGCATGCATTCACACACATGCACACCTAAACACACACACATACACACACATACACAGAGGCATGCATTCACTCACATGCACACCTAAACACACACACACACACACACACACACACACATACACAGAGGCATGCATTCACCCACATGCACACCTAAACACATACATATACACACAGAGGCATGCATTCACCCACATGCACACCTAAACACACACACACACACACACACACACACACACACACACACACACTGGTATGCAACCACCCACATGCATACCTAAACACACGCACATACACACAGGTATGCATTCACCCACATGCACACCTAAACACACACACATACACACAAAACCTACCTACACTCAAACCCACATTCCTACATGAACGTTCATGAGTGCACACAGCACAAGCTCACATGCTCACACTCTCACACACCCAGCCTCAGCTGTTAAAGTGGCAGCACCCACATTTTCCGTCTGTTTCAAAACAGGAAACCTGTCTGGGGCAGGGGGTGTTGGTGATGAGAGAGTTGCCGTGAAGGGTCCAGGTGCAGGGCTAGACTTTGAAGGACACCGTATCTTATCTCCTCCACAAGCAGGAAAGCTGAGCTGGATAAAGTCCGGACTTGGCCCAGGTCCCACAAAGGCTCAGTCCTGGCTGGAGAGGCTCTCAACAGCTCCCCCTGGAGCCACCCAAGTCACATGGTGTTTGCTCCTTGGCCAGCATCTTGAATCTGAGACCAGATCATCTGAGAGGTTAGCATATGCCCATTTTACAGATGAGGAACTGAGAGCAGAGGTTAAGTCCCTTGTTCCAAGGTCCCAAAACAGACCGGTCACCCAACTCTTCACTGTCAGGACTGTCACAGTCCAAGTCTCCCATCTGGGTTCTGAACACAAGAGCAGGGCTTAGATGGCCAGGCATGGGAAAGAAAAGGAAACTGCTTCTGGCACCTCATGGCTCACAAGGACTACTTACTTACTGTACTGCACCCACTTGCTTGGACACACACACACACACACACACACACACACACACACACACACACCCTCTCATACATACTCTCTCGTACAACACTCACACATATATTCTCTCACACACATACTCTCTTTCTCTTACACATACATTTACACACTCACACAAGCATGAGAAGCCATGGGAAAGTAACATTTATATAGGTGAATGACCTTGGTGGATCTCTCTCTCTTTCCCCTCATACAGAACAAATGTAGCCCAGGCTGGCCACAAACTCCCTGTATAGCCAAGGAAGACCTTGAACATTTGATCCCCCTGTCTTTCTGAGTGCTGGGATCACAGGCTGGCTGCACCACTCATGGGTTAGGAGGAGCTAGGGATGGAGCCCATGGCTTTTTGTGTACTAGGCAACCACACTACCAGCACCCCCAGCCCTCCCCTTCTCTGTCTGAAAAAAAATAATGAAAACCATTTTTCCTTAGCAGCATCCCTGTAGAGGACATGGGCCTCCATGCTTCAGGGGCAGAGGCCCTTTGCTGGTTTCTATACAAAGGGTGCTGGAGGGTGCAGTGGGATGTCTCAGGTGGCCTCCAGACCAGCCTAGAAGACTAAATCCAGTGATACCATGCATGTGGCTAGACCATAAAATGGAACCAAGAAAAAGACCAGACCAGAGTCCTCCAAGACAGCATTATCGTACGTGATGTCTTTCACAACCCTCTCTGTTTCAGATCTCACACTCTGAACAGCTGGGCCCTGCAGAGAGGGAACAGCAGAGGTCACAGGAAAGAGGATGAGCGGCACTCAGGGGAAGCCCTGGAATTTCCTTTCCTGGAGACCTTCACGATGGAGCATTGAGAGACTGCACTGGAAGACTCTTGCTCCTCTCTTGGGCTCGCCTTGCTCGCCCTGGAACACTGTCTAAATCTCTCCTTCTTTCTCCAAGTCCCACCCTTTTCTGCCCAATCTCTCCTGAGCCTCCCAGGCTTGACCATTCCCAGAGGCCAGACCGGGGCTGATGACGTCATGGTGTCTGACGTGTGAGGAAGAATCTACCAGGGGAACTAGATGTCTGGGATGACCTTGGAGGCCATCCAGCTTGTGTTGCTGTTTGTTGTGCTGTGTGCACAGGGAGGTGGGGGCAGGGTCATCTGGGTTGGACTGCACCACTGGGCTAGTCAGGCTGGACCCTGGCTTGTGCCAGGTTCCTGCTGAGTGTGGGAGAGCTGTCCCTGGGGAGCTGACCTGCTGAGGTTGGATGAAGCACCAAGGACTTGCTCAAGGCTGGTTTCCACGGTCAGCAAAAGGGTTCAGGAAGCAGAACCCACGGGAGGAAGAGGGGAGGAGTTGTTGGATGGGGCTGCTGACTCTGAAGCTGCCAGGCCACCCAAGTTCAGGGAGTTCATGTCTGTGAGGCCTTAAGCGAGGGAAGAGGAGTGGCCCACTCCATGATTATGGGCCTGTGCTGTTCCAAACAGAGCCTCTGGGGCTTCCTAATCCTAAGAAACCAGCCCTCCTATCAGAGGATGCTGCATTTGAGCTATTTAGCATAGTCTGTGGATCCTTTAGGATGGATAACCACTCCAGGAACGGTCTCTAGTAGAAGGGCTTGAACTGAAGCAGACGGTCCGTCATACTTACCGTGCCAAAGTTCATTTATTATTAAACAACACTGTCAAACTTTGGTTGTAGGACTGTATCTTTGTTTGGGTTTGTTTCTGCTGGTTGAAATATTTCCTCCAGATGTTGGTACGAGGGTCAAACAGAGCATTTTACAATTCGATGTTAGAGAAAACACAGAACACAAAAGCCAGAGAAACAAGATTTTTTTACCCTGTGTGAGTTCCTACAGAATCTGAATCAAGTGATCACATCAGCCTCCAAATCAGCTGCAGGGTAATGCCAATCTGCAATACTTTAGTATGTGTGATAGAAAAGGGAACTTTGGGGCTAGGAGAGATGGCTCAGCAGGTAAAGGCACCTGGTGCCAGGCTTGACCAGCTGAGTTTTACTCTCAGGACTGGCATGGTGGAAGGAGCGCGGCTACAAATGAATACAATTAACACATCATGGTTACAATGTGTTAGGCATTACCAGTAACCAAGAGATGGTCTGAGGTATGCGAGAGGGTTACAAGGAAACACTAAATTGTACATAAGGGACATGAGCATCCTTGGACTTTGGTACCTGTTTGGCATCGTGGATCCCATCCCTGGTGGATACTTAGGAGAGACTCCATTGCTCCTAGTAAGCAGTGGCTGGTGTCCTGTCCTAATACAGCTCTGGCTCACCCTGGTTTGTTTATTTATTGTTACTTTTGGTGTGTGTGTGTGTGTGTGTGTGTGTGTGTGTGTGTGTGTGTGTGTGTACAGATGTGTGTGTATACCACAACTTTCTTGTGGGGGACAGAGGACAATTTGTGGGAGCTGGTTCTCTCCTTCCACCATGTAAATACTGGGAATCAAACTCGGATCCTCAGGCTTGGCAGCAAGCACCTTTTAACCAGTGAGCCATCTTACCAGCCCAGCCAGGCTTTTTCACATGCAGGCTGCCTCATCAGACTCCAGGAGGAAAACCCTTCTCTCTTTCTTCACTTGGGAAAATCCAACTCCTATTCTGAGACTCTGTTCAAATACCAGATTCACAGTTATTCTTTTTTCCTGTGGCCATGCAACCTACTTTAAAGCCAGCTGGTAGTTCCTAGAACACCTGGCCACAATCTACTAAAATTACGTCTCTAGGGCTCCAGCAAAATAAGGGCTTTGCCGTAAAATATGGGAGCATTTTGAGTGTGGAGCTAAGTATTGCCCTTCTCTGCACCACGGATGCCATGCACTGAACAGACACCCAATAAATATTTACTGAATGAATAGAACAAAATGGAATCAAATGGCATGCTCGCAAATGCCAGACACAGAGAGCTTCCGACTCTACAGAAATACACTCAGGTTATTGCTTTTCCAGAGGCGGGGAAAGAATTTAATCAAATCAGCTCTCATGGAATACAGGGTGAAAGAACATTGGAGAAGTGATTTCCCATTCCTTGTGGGTCAAGGCCTAAAAAATTTCATAGTCAGCTGATCCTTTCTTTCCAGGACCCAGCCCCAAACACAGAAGGTCTAGCACTGAGATAATGTGGTGCACAGAAAATGATCGTCTCAGTTTGCCAAGCGGGGGCAGGCAGAGGTCCAGTTCCTACCTATCCTGGTTGTTTGTTTTGCTTTGTCTTGAGACAGGGTCTCCGTCTGTAGCCTAGGATGGCCTGGAATTCACTCTGTAGTCCAGGCTGGCCTCAAAGTCAGGAAGCCTCACTCCTCAGCCTGTCACAAGCTGGGATTACAGGCATTTGCAGTCTTACCCTACTATACTTAACCTTTCTTAGACTTTTTTTTTTTCTTAAAGACAAGATTGTTGTTTTCCTCTAGTATAGCAAGCTTGGGATATTGATTGACATGTGTTTGCATGTGCGTGTGTGGGTGTATTCATGTTCTCATGTGTGGGGGCTCATGTGTGAGGGCATGCGTGTGCATGTGTGTCGAGGCCAGCGGTTACTGTTCAGTGTCTTTTTTTTTTAACTGCCTTCCACTTTATTGAAGTACTATCTTGTCTCTTGCTGAACTCAGAATACACCAATTCAGCTTTCCAGCCAGTCAGCTCTCCCAAGATCCCCTAACTGTGCCCCCTGAGCGCTGGAATTATGGGCACGCTGCCAGAGTCGCCTGGCATTTATACAGGTGCTAGTGGTCTGCACTCCAGCCTGCACACTTGTGGGCTAAGTACTTTGCTCTCCTCCGCCTTCAACAGAGGGAAGCAAGACAGGGTGGAAAGGTAAAGATTAAAATGCTTCCTGTGTGCCCAGCATCACCGTAGGTACTTGTTTTAAAATGCCTAAAATATTTTTAAAATAAAACATAACTCAAAAGAGCCTCAGAGATAAACATTATTATTCCCATTTTGTTGATGAAGAAACTGAGTCAATGAGGAATGTTACCTAGACACGGTTAAAAGGCTACATGTTTTTTTTTTTAATTTATTTGTTTGTTTTGTTTTTCGAGACAGGGTTTCTCTGTGCAGTTTTGGTGCCTTTCTTGGGTCTTGCTCTGTAGACCAGGCTGGCCTCGAACTCACAGAGATCCGCCTGGCTCTGCCTCCTGGAGTGCTGAGATTAAAGACGTGCGCCACCAGAGCCCAGCTATGTGTATTGTTTTTGTTCAATATTAAAATTCTTCTATCAGCAACCACATAACTTGCTCCTCTCTAGGATCCGTTCTTCTTTCTACTGCTATGACTAATTTTCTTAAAACAAGTCGAGGTAACCACTCTACTCCTGTGAAACTGGCAACGTCTCTCCTGCATTCCCAGAGGACTAATTCTCACGTTCATTCATGTTAGTCAGGCAAGCGGTCTACCACTGAGCTATACCCCTCGTTTCACACTCATTAGTGCGTTTTTTTTTTTTTTTTGCTATTGTTTTTTGAGATAGGGTCTCACGTAGTCCAGGGTGGCCTCAAACTCCCACTGCCCCTAAAGGTGACCCCACCACAGCTTTTCTCGTCTCTCTTGAGCCATTAAATACCAATGGCTCTTGTCATTCTGTCTAATTCCAGTTTCCTTAGTTTCTGCCTAACTCAGGGTGGAGTTCCGTCTTATTCCCACCAAAACCCAAGACACGGTCTCTTCCTCCCAAGGACTTCTCCTTTGTTCTTAAACAGCCTCTCCCAAACCTCAACCTCACTTTCCTCTCCAGTTGAAGAGTAAACTCTAGGGCTGGAGAGGTGGCCCCGTGTGAAAAGGGTTTGTTGTAGAAACATGGAGACTTGAGTTCTGGTTCCAGTTCCCCACCCAGGAGGCTGGGGTGAGCAGACGCAAGGTCTGCAAGCCGGAAAGCAATGGAGGAGCTCACCCACCTCCACCCGTGGCCTCCACACAAGCACACAGGGGCTCCAACACCACCACACACAACAAACAAAAACAGGATGGGCATGGTGGCACACACATTTAATCCTAGCACTCAAGAGGCAGAGGCAGGAGGATCTCTATGAATTCTAGGCCAGCCTGAGCTACAAAATGAGACCATGTCTTGATAATAAATCTAGATAGATAGATAGATAGATAGATAGATAGATAGATAGATAGATAGATAGATAGATAAAATGAAGCCGTTCTAATGTGGCACTTCCCTAACACTGCCTTCTTTCCCCAAAGTTCCTAAAAAGTCTTCCGTACCTCTGAATAATAACGGCTACTATGACTGAATATTTGGCGCTGTCTAAATTGTACACAAGCATCCCAATTTATAGAAGAGCTCACTGTAAAATTAACAGGCTGCCCAAGGTCCCTGAGTGAGTGGCCACAAGAGGAGTACTCACTGCGCTCCATGTGACGGCTCTGTGAAGGTCGCCTGACCTCCCAGACTCTGGCCTCCTTTGCTTTTTCTTCTGCTTTCTCTTGCTGCCCCACTCAGCTTGCTCACCTCTCCAAAGACACTTTAGGTACCGATATTCCTTGAGGGTCTGCCCATCTTCCCCTTTACAAGTCACACACTCTGGAAGAGATCCGAGTCGCTCCCTCCAGACATCCTAATCTTCAAGTCCCACCAGTTCTTTTCTCTCACACTTTGGGCTTCCAGGGAAGGCTCCTCATTGGAAATCTCCCCTTAAATACTTTGCTTACATTCAATGTCAGGGCCCAAAATAGGATTCATTATGTTCCCCTACCAAAGCTGCCTCTCTCCTGCTTGTTCCGGTTAATGCCAAGTCGTCTACTTTCAAGTTAGAAACCTCAGGTCCATCCTTGGCTTCTCCCTATCTCTCATGTCTTACTCTGACTATTCCAGTGCTTAATAGACTCACTGCCTCGAGTTTTGCCCTTACCAACCAGTTACACCATCATTGACAGGATTCTACATCACAAGAGCTCCCTTGGTTCCCTTAGGATACATTTCTGCAACTGAGACATGGCGGACAAGCCTGAGGCATCTATTATCTGGCAGGCACGTCTTCCTTTAGCTGTTTCTCCTCCTTTGTATGTGCCAGTCACATAAGAGTGTTTCTCGTGTGTTTTCAACATGCTACATTTCTTCCCTGTGTGCTAGTAAACTTGTAGTCTGTCTTCAGGAGCACCGGCCCATGCCAGTGTCTCTGCCCACATTTCCCATCCCACTGTGAATCTCCATCCCTTTGTCTCAGTCTCTGCACTCACCTCCAGCTCCCATGCCACCCTGCTTCTGTTTGGGTTTGATTAACAATTTAGTGTTTGTCTTCTTGTGAATCTACATTAGACTGGTGTTTGTGTCACAATGCTAGAAGCTGAACTAAGAGTATCATGTGGTCTAGGCAAGTGCTTTCCCACTTAGCCATACTCCCTGCCATATTCACAATGCCAAGGGTAGAACATGGCATGCCATGGGTGCTCAACTGAAATAACAGCTTCACACTCTCTTGAATCAGCTATGGTCCTTAGTCCTTGTACTTCCTTTTCTTTTTTTATTCTTTCTTTTTTAAAATAATTTTTAAGCACCCCTCCACCGTGTGTGTGTGTGTGTGTGTGTGTGTGTGTGTGTAAGTCAGAGGAAAAGCTGGAGGAGCTGGTTCTTTCCCACCACCATGGAGGTCCTGGGGACTGAACTCAGGTCCTCAGGTTTGGCAGCAAGTGTCTTTACCCACTGAGCCATCTTGACAGCCCCACCCTGTGCTTTCCCTGTGCTTTGGCCCATGTGTGTATTTCTATCTTCCTTGTCCATAAGTCTATCCACTTCATGGAGGAACAGACTGAGTCCTCATTCTGTATGCCTTATCTTCCTGAGCACTGCCAGTGATGTTTCCTGGATTAAAATAGGAGGAAGATAAGTTAGGTAAAGGACAAGTTCTTGGACCTCAAAATATTAGGTTGTAGAATGAGGATGTATCTCCCCGCAAAAAACCCTCCAAAGATAAGTAACTCATTTCTGATGGGAGAGGACGGAACATGTGGAAGAAGCAGGAACTGTGTTGTAGTAGTGGATTTTTTTTTAATCTAGGTAGTTTGAAAATGGCCCATAATTCTGATGTGAGTGGAAATCAGGCAGCCACTATTATCAATGCCCCTATCTTCCTAAGGGCATTGTTTTTCTGTCAGGCACTGTGGTAGTGTGAATGAAAATGACCCCCATAGGCTCATAGGGATTGTCACTAATTAAGAGGTGTGTTCAGGCTGGAGAGATGGCTCAGAGGTTAAGAGCCCTGGCTGCTCTTCCAGAAGTCCTGAGTTCAATTCCCAGCACCCACATGGTGGCTCACAACCATCTGTAATGTGATCTGGTGCTTTCCTCTGGAGTGCAGACAGAACACTGTGTACAAAATAAAGAAATAAATCTTTTTAAAAAAAAGAGAAATAAATCTAAAAAAAAAAAAAAAAGAGGTGTGTTCATGTTGGAGTTGATGTGGCCTTGTTGGAGGAAGTGTGTCACTGGAGGTGGGCTTTGAGGTTTTAAATGCTCAGGCCAGGCCCAGTGTCACGTTCTCTTCCTGCTGTCTGCCAATCTGTATGCAGAACTCTCAGCAACCTCTCCAGTACCATGTCTACCTGCATGCCGCTACGGTTCCTGCCATGATGATAATGGACTAAACCTCTGAACTGTAAGCCAGCCCCAATTAAATGCTTTCCTTTATAAGAGTTGCTGTGGTCATGGTGTCTCTTCACAGCAAACACTAAGACAGAAATTAGTACCAGGAGTGGGGTATTGATGTGATAGGCTGGACCATGTTTTTGTTTGGAGGAATATGGAACACTTTGGGACTTTGGACTTTTTTAGAAAAGCAATTGGACATTTTAAGTGGGGCTTACTGGGCCATCCTAGCAGGAGCGTGGAAGATGGTACTGCTGAGGATGATTTGCACCGTGGGGGCCTGACTCAAGAGGTCTCAGAGGAGAAGAATGTTAGTCTGTGGCCTAGCAACCAGTTGTGTGATATTTCGGTGAAGAGTGTGGCTGCTTTTTACCGTTGTCTGCCTGAGGCTAAAACTGAAGAATTTTGGATTAATTGTGTTTGCAGATGAGATTTCAAAAGAGCCCAGTGTTGACTGTGTCATGTGGTTACTACTGGTCAATCTTATGCAGATCTATAATGAATAGGAGCAGGCCAGTAAACAGCCTCCGTCGAAAGCCTCCTGCATCAGCTCCTGCCTCCAGGTTCCTTCCCTGCTTGAGTTCCTGTCCTGACAACCTCAGCGATGAACAGCAATGTGGAAGTGTAAGCCGAATAAACCCTTTCCTCCCCAACTTGTTTTGGTCATGGTGTTTCATTGTAGCAATAGAGACCCTACCTAAGACAGGTACCAAAGCACTGGAAACGAAGCTGGGCTACACTGCCTTTGCTCCATATATGCCTCTATGTACCTTCATTTTCCTAAACCAAGTCTGCTCTGTGCCTTAGCCTCTCTCTCCTTTTAGACACACTGCCCACACTGTTGTCAGTGATTATTCTAGAACTCAGATTCAACTGCATTATTTGGGATTACCCCCTCAGGAACACCCTACCACCTACAGATAAAATCCTTCCCACAAGTCATTCAGAGTGTTTCATGATGGTGCCCGAATCCATTCTTCGAGGCTCAACCCTGCTATTTCCCTTCCACACCTCCTCCAGCTCTCCCCAAACCTGACCTGTCCTCCCCTGGATACACTGTTTCTCTCCCTGTCTTTGCATATGCTTGGCCCTTGGCCTGGAACATGGCTTTCCCATTTCCACACAAGAATACCTTCCGTATACTTTCCTATGTTCTAAAGCAAATATTTCTCTATTGAATATTGCAGGCTTAACTGTTGCTATTGGGGCTCTTGGATCTGCATAGACACTTGCCAGTCTTGCTTTCTTTTACTGAATCCCAGGAAGGAAGACCAGGTACTTTGGTTTGCTTCTCTGACTCTGACACCTACTGCCTCTCAGGTGCCACCTAAGGAATGCGTGAAGCTGGGGTCAGTTGAGTGAGTGGAGCAGGTCCGACCTTTGTTTCTTTCCTTAACTAGAAGACTGTTCCACTAACCCGTCTCTGGAAGCCGCTCTTGTGAAAGAGTTAAATTATAGGTCTGGGGATGGAGCTCGGTTGCTACAGTACTTGCCTAGCACGCATGAAGCCCTGGGTTCCATCACAGCATTGTTAAAAACAACAGCACACTGGGTACTGGGTACAGAGACTGGGGGCTGAGATCCCAGCACTCTAGAGCTGCCAGTAGAAGGAGCAGATGATTAAGGTCACCTCAGCTACCACGGGGATTGTAGCCTAGCTTGAGTACAGGAGGCACTTGGAAGGAAGGAAGGAAGGAAGGGAGGGAGGGAGGGAGGGAGGGAGGGAGGGAGGGACGGAGGAAGAAGTCAAATTGCACCTCTTTTCTGTCACATGTTGGTGAGTTTTCCTCTGTAAGTTTTGTTGCCCGTTTATCATATGCGTAATAATTTCGAATGACACAGCTGAGCATGCTAAAAATAGGACCTAAGTGCATGCCAAGGGCAGATAAACAAAGGAGGACTGCGTGCCATTGGGCCGTACCCAGGTGATTGTTCTAATGACGGTTTGCTCCTAATGGATGCCATGGCTCTTCTCTGCTCAGCCCTTTAAGTGCAAATAATTGCGGGCTGTCCAAACGTTTGAAATCACTCTAACCTTGAAGAGCACAGTGAAGAAGATGTAGAAAGAGCACTGGCCTCCAAAGGGGAAAACTTCAATCCTGAACGGCTTAAGAAAAGGAAAAATTAGTTTATATAAAGCTTGCTAAGGAAACAGGAAGTTAGAAAAAAAAAAAACTGTGATAAGGAAGGCCATAAAGAGAAATGCTGACCCAGAGAAGATGGATCTGAAAACTTAAAGGGAAACTTTTGATACAAATGTACGGCCATCCCTGATGAGAGAGGTTTTTTTAAATTTTTGTTTTTAAGCCAATGTTTAAAAAAAAGTTAGAGCAGAACTCATTGTGATTCTGTAGGACAAGCTTGCCTGATTGGGCAGGGGCATGATTATTCGCTCCACTGGAATTGCTTTAATGGGGCCTCCTTGATGAAAACAACATCTTAAAATACTCACCCAGTGATGAGAAGTTATTTCAAGATGTGAACCAAGGCCGCAGTTGTGGCGGGGTTAGCGTGCAAAGCATGCCTCCCTCTTCAGCCTGTTCAGCTGAGCCGGATGAACAGCAGGCTGACAACTGTCCCCACCGGCCTTTCTGGACAGCTGGGTCCCAGCCCAGAGGCACAATGGAGCCTGTAGGCAACTAGCAAACCTAGGAATGCTATCCAGGCTGAAAGGTGGGGTCAGAGCACCGTGAGATGCTCTGGAGCCTTGGCCTTGGTCACCACCCCCCCCCACCCCCCCCACCCCCCACCCCCAGCTCAGACAGAGGGCTTTCCCGACTCCACCATGCCAAGCCCTTTCCGGTTCCTTCTCTTTTCCTTGCAGCTTGTTGACATGGCCCTCTTTCTGTACCCATGAAAACCAAACCCTTGAAGGGCAACTCCTAAGACAGAGATAAAACATTTCAACCACTCAATTCAGCTGTCCCTTCCCCAAGACCCACCTCAACTGGACCTTCCTTTAAGTCCCTTTATTAAACTCTCCAAGGCAACCAAACACCACTTATTCTGGGTCCAAACAGTGCTTCTAATGTTCATTATCACACAGTTTTCTTCTTATTACTATAATCATTTGTTAATATACCCACATGTACTTATAAAGCAAGGACTCCAGAGTTACTCCATTATTTTTATGGAGTAGATGCAGGAGGATTGTGGGATGTAAAATTTGTCTATGGACATCCATTAAGAGACAAAAGCCAGATACACTGAGTGGCAGGACTTGCTGATGTGATACTTGGATTTGGGCTGAACCTGGGTGAGGACCACCCAACCCACATAAACGGGCAAAGATGGCTGGGTTTTGTTTCTAGTAGCTTATCATTGGCATACTTGTTGATATTAAGACTGCCAAAGTCAATACCCCCCATCCAGTCATTGCCAGACATCTTCCCTTAAAGCATGTATTAAACTAGCCACCAGGGAGCTGCAGAATTAATGGAGTTGAAGAAAGCATTTTGCATTTGTGATGGTTTGGATTAAAATTTAATTGGAGTCTGAGATGGAATGTGTGGGAAGCTACTAAGGTTAGTCTTCTACAACAAAGGAGAAACATGTATTCTGTTGTGTACGAAGTCACTTACTTGTTTACCCATATTTACACTCACTCACTGTATCCAGACTCCTCTTGCATTTCCTATGTAGCACAGGGGCTTTGCGTCTTTAAGGAGAACCAGGGCTGGGAAGATGGCTCAGTGGGAAAAGTACCTGCTCTGCAAGCATGAGGCCCTGCGTTCAGATCCCCCCATGTAAAAAGTCATGCAGCAAGCTGTGTACCTGTAACCCCAGGGCTGAGGGGCTGGAGACAGGCCCAAGGAACACTGGAAAAAGCAATCTACCTAGTTACTTATCTCTGGGTTCGGTGAAAGACCCTGTCTTGAAAAATAATGTGGAGAGCTAAGCATAATGGCACATGCCTTTAATCCTAGCACTTGGTAGGCAGAGGCAGGTAGATCTCTGAGTTTGAGGCCAGCCTGGTCTACATAGAGAGTTTGAGACCCACCAGGGATACAGAGAAAAACCCTGTCTCAGAAAAGAAGAGAAGGAGGAGTAGGTGGTGGAGAGCATTGAGAAAGACACTGGACATCGACCTCTGGCCTCCAAGCATGTGCTTATGGTAGTACCCCAAGTACAAACAAATGCACACAAGACATATGACACACACATGGGGAGGGGGTTCACTAATTACATAATCAACACTGCTCTGGTATCCCAACAAGCCCTCATAATTGTGCTTGAGTAGTGATAAGCATGCACCATATTGAACTAGGAATTTTAAAACAACTCATTTAATATAACACACTGAGAAAGACCAGAGCATTTCACTGAAAAGTGGGAGGGAAGGTGGGACCATGCCACTGTGTGAACAGGAAGGGCCATACTGCATAATTATAGTTTAAAAGATAACTCAATATTTTGGGTCTTATAGCAGATATCTGCTGAGGAGAGTCTAGAACACAGCCAGTGTGTTGGAATGAGCACAGGGAATTTCAGGGGAAGGAGTTACAGAAAAGTGCTGGCAGGCACGCTTATCCCTCACTCAAGACTGGTGCAAAGGAACTGGTTAGTTTGGTAATAACAGAGCCTGACTTCACCTCAGTTCACAGATATTACAGCCTTAGAAGTTGTGCTTGATGAGTTGCAGGAAATGCCGTGGGACACGCGAGCCTTTCATCAGGTGACAGGAGGCATAGCTAAGAGCAAAGTCCTGGGTCTTGAGTAGGAAACAGAACACCAGGAACGTCTAGAGTAATGAGCATGCCTTATGTGTCTGTGGGACTGTGCATGTGTCTACAACTGCATGACGTGGCCAGAAGAGGGTATCCAATCACTTGGTGCTGCAGTTACAGGCTGCTATGAGCTGCTCCGTGTGGGTACTGGGAACTGAACTCGGTTCCTCTACAAGCACAGTATGTGCTCCTAACTACTGACTGATTCACCTTTCCAGCCCAGAGGCCCACATTCTTCATACCTAAATATTTAAAATTCGTAAGTCAAGTTGACTAACTGGCGAGTTAAACACATCCTACTTTCTTGCCTTGTTCACCATAGAGTCAAAACACTTGAACATTGTGGCATTCTGTGCCAGAACACGACAGCTTACGAAAAACAGAAATTTCAGTTCCTGATGCTCCTGTGATCCCCTCTAGACGCTCTTTGCATTCAAGTGTTTGGACATACCAGAAGCAGGCCAAGTTCTGCCCACACTCCCACCAATATTGCTCTTTGGTCATCCTAGCGGATAGAATCCTCTATGTTCAGGAGGCTGGAGATTGGCAGGTGCAAGAAGTTGGTATCTAATACCCAGGACATGTACATTTGTGGCACCTGGAGAGAGAGCTACAGAGAAACCGAGGCTCTAAGGAAATAGGTCTCCTGGGCCTGAGGGCTCTTCACTCTGTACTAAAGGGCAGGCCCACAGAAGGACCAGCACTGATGCTCTAGTCTGAGGGAAGGGGTAGGTTCAAAAATCCTGCGTGAACATAACGGAATACAAAGGTGACATGAACCAACCCTGAAGGCTTTCCTCCATTGTGGAGGACATGGGTGACTGCAGAATCTTCTACTGAATCATGAGAGGATAGACCGAGTGATGGTTTCTGGGAGAAGACAGAGGACTACAGACACAGACAGAGAGGAACACAGACATGGTGATGCCAGTCTTTGTATCATGGTGGGCTGGAGAGCTATTCTATACTGCCCGGAGATGTGAGATGTGGCAATACGTTGTGTAACAGCTACGCAAGTGGGGTGACTTGGGATGGGGCCTCTCTGGGAGAATCTGGGGAGGTTGACCTAAAGCCTAGATGAACTACCGATATAAACGGAAAATACAGAGAATGGCACTTGGGGTTCATGTGGCTTCCAAGGACTCCTCGGAGACAGAACAAGGGAGAGGTGGGTGACACAGCAGCACAGACTTTGAAGGAGCACACTCACAGGCGCCATCCAGACCTCTCGTACAGCCTCCCCCTCCCTCTCAGGTCTGCCGCTGGAGTTCACATCTCCACCCTGTCCCAACGGGTTTCTGAGTTCCTTGCCCTATTTTTAAGCCTTTTCAGATTTTTATTTTCAAACCCATACAAAAATGGAGTGCATCTGATAGTAAACTTCACTGCGCTCATCACCTTGCTTCAATCATTACAGAAGAGATTGCTGAATTATTCATGTAGTCAACTTGTTTTTCCTGTAACATTTGAGGTGAATCTTAGCCAACATACTCTCTTACTCCAAAACACATAATGGGCTTTTTTTTTTCTTTTTGCTTTTTTGAAACTGCAGAGTGTGTGTGTGTGTGTGTGTGTGTGTGTGTGTGTGTGTGTGTGTGTGTGTGTCTGGAATGTAGAGATTTTACAACAGCTTGCTGGAGTCTTCTCTTCCTACCATGTGGGATGTGGGGAACTGAACCAGGTAGCAGCAGGCACCTATACCAATTGAACCATCTTTGTGGTTGCTCTCTAGAGTCATTTAAAATCCACATAAGCATCAGCCTATCTGGTTGCCAAAGCCTATTTCTGACATTCCCTTCCATTATCACATCTGACACCACTCCTTTGCATCATCGAGTATTAAATCCACATTCATCCCCCCACCAATCGTCCAAAACTCCTCTCCTAACACTCAGTTACTTGGACTCAAGGTCAGCGAGGCTCTGACCTGCTTCTGGCAGGATGGAAAGCCAGGACAGAACCTCATGTGTGGTTCCAGTGTCAGGAGCTCTCACTCGCCTCATGCTAAACATTCAGGGCCACAAGGTCAAAGTGATATGGCTTGGGCTGCTGGGAGTCTGGCCTTTGGTGAATGAAGTCCCGGGGAGAGCTGTGGGCAGCCAGGCCCCTGCTGCATGGAAGTCTGTAAGCCACAGTCCTGAACTGTCCAGTACTCCTTGGATTTGGGTCACTGAGCCACTGTAGACCTGTGATGAGAGTAGCCCCCTCCTTTCTGGCTCTGCCTCCGCCCTTCCTGATTTGATCTTTTCGGTTTATAGGGCCTAATACAAGCTATGTGTGGTGAAAGAGCAGAGGGTAGAGGCTGCAGACTGTATGCTGTCTGTCTGTCTGTTTCCACCTAGCTGGGTGGCTTGAGGCAAGTCTCTTATCCATTTCCAAAGAGGGGAAACTCAGATATCCTTAGGAGTCCCCCACCCCAGCGATGACAACTTATAGCTCCCAGTTAAAAAGCTGCTAGTGGCAACTATGTTCTGCCAGGCTGCTTGGATCATTGTCTTTTACAATCACCAGATTCTAACACGGTGGGGATCACATGGTCAGCACTTAATAAACATTGCCAGGTGACTCACCAATGCTATCACCCATGCCAGAGCATCCATCCCTCAACGATCCAGGCACAATGCCAATCCAGGGGCCTCCAGTCTCTCCCTGGACAGGCTACACTTTAAACAAAGCTGCGGAGTGCAGAGGGAAGTTCTCTAATATAAGAGAAGTGGTTATGGGTCCTAACGGTTCAGACCTGAGATAAAGACACAGGGCTGGGAGCTGCAATTCATAGTTTTCCTGCTTCTCTAATTGAACCCCCGACATCAGTTAGACCTAATTGCCAGTCCCCACAACTGGCCCCAACAGCAAGGCTGAAGAGTGCTTCAGGCAGATTTATGCCTGTGCCAAGTCACCAAGGAAAGCATGTCCCAAACGGCCCCTGGAGCTCTTCTGAGGGTCAGGGCTCCCCAAGGGAAGTTCACAGGAGGCATACTGACTGCCACCTGTTCCTCATGGATTCAGTGAATGGTATTAGACAGCTACAGAGCCAACCAGCACAGCTGCACAGGTCAACCTGTCCGTGAAAGATGGGCCCTTCCTCCTTCCCTTCCCGCGGTATTTACTCCAGGTAAGAGCTGGAAGCCTTCAGGATGGGGCACACCACTCGAGGTTGTTGTACTCTGTCTGACTGTGCTGTGACCAAGGTCTCTTTGAGTCCTTGGGAAGGACAAGGATTTCTTGACTTCACCAAACTGGAAAGGTTTTTGAGTCACAGCCCAGAACTTAGCGATTCATTGCCAAGCCCACATCTGAGAGAAAATGGTTTTGTGCACTACCTAAGGGCCAACATAAACACACAGCTTACAAAACAAAACAATAACAAAACACTTCCAGGAAGTTTCCCAGGAAAACAAAACCCAAATCCTTGCCCAAACAGCCAAGTAACACCAAGATCCTTTCTCTCCTATAGTGTACCTCAAGCTAATAGCATAGGCTAGGCAGTCCCCAAAGATGGCACCAATGTATAATTTTAGAGCTAAAGGCATCCTGGAGATCATCTAGCCTGGTCCTCCCCCACCTTCCCATCCCCACAATTTCCTTCCTCTGAGCCCCTCTAGTGACCCTTGGAGAATGCAGGAAATTCTCAACCATAAGCAAAGATACAAGGTCTTTATGATCAGGGTGTGCTGGCAGCTCAAGCTAATTGCAGCCAGCCCTGGCTCACTGCTGAGATTTGGAGTCTTAAAGCTTCCGTGTGGCTCCGCACATGTGGTGGAAACCAAAAAAATAAAAAAATAAAAAGTCTGCAGCCAATTCCGGAGAGGCACCGACAGCCCCATGCATGCGGCAGAAGTCTCCGGCAGAACTCAAGGTTCAAACCAGACACACATGGCCCTGGTGGAGACCAGAGCAGCCAATTAAGGCTCAGAAGCCTTGACAGGAAGAGCTGGAGGGGATGGGGGTGGGCGTGGAGAGCAACAACAACTTGTTAATAATTAGCAGTCTAAAAACTTAAAAAAAAAAAAAGTCCTAGGACCAGTGAATGTAAGGAAAGTCCCTGGCTGAGCAACCATCAAGGAGGCACAGTTCTGAGAATCCCTTCTACCATGAAGGATAACTCAAGAAGTTAGAAATTGCTATGAACATATTTTTTTATTTTTTAAAGACCGAGTTACTATGGATACTTACTCCAAAAGCATCCACCCCGTCTGTATTTGCTCCTGTTTGTACAAGACAGGCAAGAAACTAATAAGAGCAATCTCTTGTGGAAGGGTCAAGGGCCAGCATGGGGGAGTAGCAATAGGTGGGTGAATGAACATACAACTTGTATTTGTCCGTTGTGAGCCATGAAAATGTAACCGTGCAACAAGGAAAGTTAATGCAAAGCTATTCTTCTGAGCCTTGGTCTGGGTCCTCGACCTGCTGTGTTTCAGAGCAATGACCTAAAGGTTAGATCTGGAGACAGCCTGAGCCCCACTAAGCCTCAAACAACTCCAAGTCTGGATACTTGAAGGGGCCTTTCTCAAGGTCACCGTGAATGTGAGGATCAGCACTGGCATCGAAAACTTGGCTCATGGCCACAGTTAGTACTGGATTCTCTCCAAAGCGATGGATGACCTGAATTCAGATTTAATGAAGATGTGAGACAAGTTACAGTCTCATTTTCTTCCTCCCTCCTTTCCTGTTCCTCAGAGAAAAAGCCCGAGGGCCTGCCCTCACTCAGCTTAAGTCCAATCCATCACTCCAACAATTCTTCCCATGATGCTGGCTGGGGTTTTCTCCTGACCTCTCAGCTCCTGTCCATGCACCATATTCTCCACCTTGGATCACCTCCTGAGCAGCATTTTCATGACTGTGGCCTGTGGGTGCGCTGTCACCTCTCTGAGGAATGCCTTTCTCTCTTCTTTTCCATGTGGTAAATTCCTGCTGACACTTTAGGATCAAATGTCACTCACTACCTCTTCAAGTCTTGGCTCTGCAGAGAATGGCCAGCTGGCTGCCTGCACTCCCAAGGCATTCTGGATACTCCTCTATCACAGTCCTTCCCATGATACCCTGCAGCTTTATATCAACGACAATCAATGATTGGGCTTTCCACATCTGCCTCCTTGTTAACTCTGAACTCCTCAAGGCAGAGCCTCTTATGGCTGCCTCCACACCATGCTGTCTTCTCTGCCACTGTTCTATCACTCCACACACAATTCATCTAACCTTTACCAAAGTTCAGGAAGTAGGTATTCACGTTATTTCATACAGCTAAGTACACTGAGACTCAGAAGCTGCAAAGACAGTCAGAGGCAGACATGGGACACAGAAGCCTGGGAACCGCCTGCAGAGCCCAGGCTTTTTAAAAGTGAGTAATAATGTCTATAGACAAACAAATGAATAATCAATTAGGAACAAGCTCATATTGCTAAGGTAAAGGTCTTCACGGTTGCCATTTCTAAAATTTCCAACCAATGACTGCACTGGGAATATGAACTGGGGGGGGGGGCTGCTCTAAGAAACTGACATGAATGGATCAATCCCAGGAGCGCTCATGGCACGGGACCCACTGGAACAAAAGAACCAGAGTGACACCAGCTCATCCTGAAGCCATAGGAAATCCAGTTTCCCAGAGCCTCCCCCAGGGGCCACCCAGCATCACTCACTCTTCCTATAACAATGAAACGTGAGACCCTGAGGTCTGTCCCGACTCTAACTCTAAACTATAACCCACATTAAAGAGGGAGGATTTATCCCCAGCTTGCCCTGCCTGTGGTCTGTGGCTGCAGCTCCAGGTCAGAATTTCCTGGAACTGGGTGGAAACAGCCACCCAGCCGTGAAGGCTGGCCTGTAGTCTCCATGCTTCTGAAGGCAGAAGGCCTTGCCTGCTCTGGGTGAAACTGGGTCTGACGGCCACTGCCGGCTGATGGGCCCAGATACCAGGACACCCTAGGGCGGTTCGCAATACCTCCCTGCAGCCTGTCTTTCCCCTCTTTCCCCAAGCCTGCTCAGAGTTGTTCCCGGGGAAGAGCAGTTGACTCTGGCCTTTCACTGGGATGCAGAAAATGAGGGGAAACTAATCTCCACCTCAGAGTAACTGAGAAGGAGAATGAGTCTCCAGGGAGACTGCTGTGGAAGTAGACTTGGGTTGAGGAACAAAGGCCTCGGTGCCATTTTCTAACTTCGTGGTGCAGAACAAGTTATTTACCGTATTTGAGTACCATCTGCAGAGGAGCTTAACAGCTTCCTCATGTGTCGAGAGGAACAAATGAAATATTATGAACAAAAGGGTTTAGTAATCTAAACAGTGTTTCCAGCCTGGTTCATTGTCAGAACTGCCAAAGGGTTTGTTTCTTTAATTTAATTATAGGTTGCTGGATCCGTCTTAAGAGCTTGCTCAATTAAAATCTCTGGAGAAGGGCTCCAGGAACTCATATTTCAGAAACTTCTTGGGTGCTCTTGAGAAACTGTCACAGTTCTAAAACACTATACAGAGTTGACACTGGTATAATTCTGTGGTGATTTCCTAGGCCTGAGCATCATGCTTGAAGGGCAGCACCTAGGGTTGCCTGACTTACAAAGAGAGCATCTCTGAAGGAGGCAACTTTCTTGTGGGTGTGCCGAAAAGGAGCCCCACAGCCTTGGAGCACAGGTAAAGAACTGTACAGGTGCTCCTATTGCCACTGTGCATTCTCCTAGACAAAGAACACATGCTAGTCTCCCACTGCCCCCCCACAACCCCGAGCCCAGCAGATGCAGGAGAGCCAGAAGCAAGACATCCATTTAGAAATGGCGTCCAGTGCCAAAGACAACCACCAAGCCTTGCGCGCGTGATCCTTATGCTCCCAGAGTGCAGGAGGGAGCACATACCAACGGTCAAGGGAGACCCAATGAAGAAATGAAAGCCCTGCAAGGCTGAGGAGTGAGAGCAAGTGTCCTGAGCGATAGATCCCAAGGGGCTGACAGCCGACAGCACACTTCAGCTAGTCCCAGCTTTCCCTGACCCTCTGACTTCATCTGGAAAATGTTGCTGAAACTTGTCTACCACAGGAAGCTTCCAGAGCAAAGGAAATGACAGATATGAAGGGTTGCAGGACACTGGCAAAGGCCGTGCACACAAAAAGCAACAGCGTGTGTGCGTGTGCGTGTGTGTGTGTCCTTTATATTTGTGCTGCATGTGTATGGCTACATGTGGGCACATGGGCACATTTGGAATTCCCAAGCTGATGCTGAGTGTCCTCTTGGATTACTCTCCCTCTCACTGGCGTGGGGTCTGAGCCTGGAGTTGGCTGTTTCAACTACTTCAGCTAGCCAACTTCCTCCATTTCAGCCAGTTTCGGCTAGCTCCAAAGAGCCCCTACCTCTCGTTCTCAAGCACCAAGAGCTCAGGTGAGCCACCACACCCACCAGCTTTAACCTGGAAGGGTGCTGGGGATCTGAACTCTGGTCAATGAACCTGCCTGAGAAGCACTTTCAGCACTGAGTCATCTCCCCAGCTCCACAATGCAACTTTTTGCTCTTGAAATGTGTGTCAACTGTGCTAGAGAGATAACTCAGTCAGCAGTAGGGTTTGGCTAGCATATCTGAAGCCCTGGATTGGACCCTCAACGCTCCATAAATCCAACGTGGTTCCAAATGCTTATAATAGCAGCATTTAGGAAGTAGAGGCAGGAAGATCAAAAGTTCAAGGTCATCCTTGGCTTCATAGAGAGCTCCAGGACAGCCAGGGCTACAAGACACCCTGTCTCACTAACAAAAGCAAATGCAAAGTGTGATGAGTAATGAACCATAACCCAGGAAAAAAACAAAACAAAAAAAAAACCCTTTTCTAAAGATTTAAAAGTCAGCAACTTGTCTGTTCACACAGAACCACTGTAAAGATGTCACTCTGTGACTCCTCAGGGGGAAAAAAAAATCACCCTCTCCTAAGACCGCCGAAAGAGGGGAGAAGCATGCGTCCAAATGTCACCCAGAATAAAGTATGCTTTGAGATTTGCTGAAGTGCCACTGAGTCTAAGAGGTTATGCTGCGTAATTTGGAAAAGGGTTTAAAGGAACAAACTGACGGGGGTAGGAAGGGAAGACACTGTGGAAGGCCTTTCCCAACCACTCAGTAGAAATGTAGCTCCCTCCTCCTACCCACGCACCACTGGAAATAACTTTAAGTAACACACATGAGAATGTCTGTTGAACAGGAGGTCTGGATCTGGGTCTTTTAAAGGGATGGGGTTCCAACAAGGACCCTTTCAGGGAAATCATCTTGGGAACCACTGAACTCTCAGGCCTGTACACTCTGCCAAACATCCTTAGGAAGCTTTGAGCTAGAGCAAAATCCTGCCATGGCAAATATTATCACCTGGGAAAGTAATTTAGGACACACAAGAAGGCCTATGTCTGCCCTGCCACCCCACACCCCCATTTCTGCTTTTTAAAAGAGTGTGGAAAATTCACTGACTGTAAGTGAACAAAATACAGTTAGGAGCTTGCCTGGTTATTTGCAACCTGTTATTGAGACTGGCCTAGGAGGCTAGAGATGTATCTTCATGAGCAGAGTGCTTGCCTAGCATGCACAAAGCCTTGGTTTGACCCCCAGCACTACACAAACTGGGTGTGGTGGCTCATGCTTGCTATCTCAGCACTTAAGACACAGAGGCAGTAGAATCACAAGTTCAGGGTCAATGACCCTCAGCTGCCTAGGAAATTCAAGGCCAGCCTGGGCTACATGAGACAAAGCAAAAGAAATCCCCAGAAACAAACAAAAATCAGCTGATCTGGAGTCATCTCTCCTCTTATCAAACACCTACCTTGTGCCAAATACTATTCTAGTCTCGGGGTTATAGGAGTGAACATGACTTGAAAATCTCTTTGCCTTCACATCAGAGGGGAGAGAGCACACAATAAAGAATGTATGCATCTTACAGTAAGTATTCTGGCAAAGAATAAAGCATAGAGGAAGGGAAGAGATGTCTAGTCGACACAGAAAGGTCAGGTAAGCTAGTAAATGACTCAGAAGCCATGCGGATTCCATATCAGGAGCACTCTCGGCCAGGGGACCAGAAGACATCAAAGGCCTGGCTGGAGCAGCAGCATGTTTAGAGTAGTTATAAAATGATGCATATAAATAAATTTAAATTAAAAAAGACAGAGAAGATGCATAGATCAGTTGCTTCAGCACTGAATGAGCAATGAAAAGGAAGACGTAAGATGGGATTCACAGAGTTAGAAAGGAACACTCTATCCAGGCGGTGGTGGCACACACCTTTAATCCCAGCACTCGGGAGGCAGAGCCAGGTGATCTCTGTGAGTTTGAGGTCAGCCTGGTCTACAGAGTGAGATCCAGGACAGGCACCAAAACTACAGAGAAACCCTGTCTCAAAAACCAGAAAAAGAAAAACAAAAGAAAGAAAAAGAAAAGAAAGGAACACCCTAGAAGTGACTCAAGGGTTTATTTTATTTTCCAGTTTGGGGAGGACAAAGTCTCATGCATCCCCAGGCTGGTTTTGAACTCACTATGCAGCTGACTTTTACCTTCAACTCCTGACCTTCCTGCTTCCACGAGTCAAATGCTTGGTTTATAGGCATGTTCCAGCCAACCTAGTTTTATGCCACGCTGGGCATTAAGCCCAGGGCTATGTTCATGTTAGGCAAACATTTTATCAAATGAGCTGAACACTTCACCCAATATATGTGTTTTAAAAGGAATAGACTAGCCGGTGGTGGTGGCGCGCGCCGGTAGGATTTGTTGAAGGAGGCAGAGGCAGGAGGATCATGAGTTCGAAGCCAGCTTGGACTACACATTTTAATAAAGAAGAAGAAAAAAAAAAGGAATAGACTAGAAAAACGAGATTAGAATTACCACTATTGGGTTGGAGCTCACCAGAATCCAAACACCAGCACAAGTCAACACTTGTGACATGGGCAGTGTGCAAGCAGTGTGGCTGGCAGATTTACTGATGGACTGACACCAGTAAAAGTAACTCACAGAGGGGCCCAAGGTGATAGACTTGACCATCTGTGAGAGAGGCACTATCCTACTTGAAGATAACAGAACCAAGGGAAGAGCTACATTTGAGATGCCAGTCTGGCATTCCTAAGATGCTGATCCTAGGAAATAGGAGAAAGGACCAGGCTGGGTTGGAAGGTTAGCACAGGAATTATCAGTATATGGAAACTAAAGCCAAGAACCTGGAGAAAACTAAAACGGTAATGGCTGGGGATGTAGGTCAATTGGCAGAGTCCCTGCCTAGCTCACACAATGCCCTCAGTTGGATTCACAGCACCACCTCAACTGGGTGTGATGGTCCATGACTGTAATCCCAACACTTGGAAGGTGGAGGCAGGAGGATGAGAAGCTGAAGGACACTCTCATCTATAAAGCAAGTCTGAAGGCCTTGGTTTTCAGGCTGGGCTCCTCCCGTGGTTCAGATTCAGAGATGAGTAACTCACAAAGAAATCTGTGCAGAAGCCATTAAAGGAGTAAGGTGGTCAGAGAGAGGAGACCCTTGGAAGCTAAGCGTGCCTAATGAAAACGTGAACAAAGAAGGAGTCAATCCTCTTTATCTCGTGCTGGAGATGGAGGATGCAGCTGACTGTGGACAGGGCAATGCTGTGGCCACCCGGACCCTTAACAAGAAGGGAGATGATGAAAATCGAAGCGGTACAGAGTGTAGACACCTTTTTGAGAAGTTGTATTGTTAAAGACTGTGGTGGGGCACGCCTTTAATACCAGCACTCGGGAGGCAGAGGCAGGCGGATCTCTGTGAGTTCGAGGCCAGACTGGTCTACAAAGCGAGTTCCAGGAAAGCTACACAGAGAAACCCTGTCTTGAAAAACCAAAAAAAAAAAAAAAAAAAAAAAAAAAAAAAAAAAAAAAAGACTGTGTCTTGACACATTAGGTTTGGCCAGAAAGGGAAACAGTGGACATGCTCTCTCACTTAAAGGCCAGCTGCCCCGCCCCCTTGGAAACTTCTCCACTAACAAGAGAAGCCAGTACTGACGATGTCATGGGGCAGACACCAGGCTTCCCACTCTTGGGGACTTATTTCAGTACAGAGGAAAGACAGAATAAAATAGCAGTGAAACAGGAGCACAGGACGGCGAGTTCAGAGCGCTGGGTCCGCTTAATTTCTGTTCCGTCACAACCATCACCAACGTGAATGCCACAATTCTCACATGCCCCCAGAGGTTTTCCAGGTAAAGTAAGCAGGATTGGTGGGCACTAGCGGATGCTCTGATGAAGACTCTGAAGTTCAGACTGGGAACCGACTTCCTGGACTTCTCACTTATTAGCTGTGGTCTTGAACAAACTGCTATGACTTTCGATTCCGTTGGTGAACACATCTCTGTTAACTGGGCGGCTGTGATGCTCCCCACAGCCTTAGCTGGAACTAAGGACTGAGATCATCATTCGTAATAGTCTGAGAACAGGATTTGACATGAAGCCAGTGTTGTTTTTGTTTTGTGTTTCTATTGCCCCAAGCCACTCAGAGGATTTTGGTCAGAAGGCCGTAAGAGGCACATTCTACCTTCTCTACATCTCAAAACACAGGCTCCAAGAGAGAGAACTAGCCTTATAGTTCTTTCTAGGTTTTTTGTTTTTGTTTTTGTTTTTTTCCTTTTTTTTGGTGTATTTTTTTTTTTTTTTTTTTTTTTTTTTTTTAAGACAGGGTTTCTTTGTGTAGCTCTGACTGTCCTGGAACTCACTCTGTAGACCAGGCTGGCCTTGAACTCACAGAAATCCACCTGCCTCTGCCTCCCGAATGCTGGGATTAAAGGCGTGAGCCACCACCACCCAGCTTTATTTCTAGCTTTTTATTATCTTTTTACTGGTCCCATTCAAACTATTTTCACAACAATAACAAAAAAAAAATATGATCATAGGCTGGGAGTGTTGTTCACTGAGAAAGCACTAGGTAACTGCACAGGGTCCTGAATTAAAAACCCAAGTGTTGCAATATTGATTTGTTTGTACTTTGGTCATGATAATAAATCCTTGCAGTCCTGGGAGGCAAACTACCTACAGCCTCCCCTCTTTTTTTTTTTTTTTTTGGTTTTTTGAGACAAGGTTTGTCTGTGCATGTGTAGTTTTGGTGCCTGTCCTGGATCTCGCTTTGGAGACCAGGCTGGCCTGGAATTCACAGAGATCCGCCTGGCTCTGCCTCCCAAGCGCTGGGATTAAAAGCATGCGCCACCACCGCCCGGCTTAACTACCCCATTTTAAGGATCAAGAGGCTGGTCCTCGAAAGTTGAAGGAGTTGCCCAAGGCCAAATGGCCAGACATGGCAGAGCAAGAGTCAAACCTAAGTGTGTAGACAGACACGGCAGCCCTCCCTAACTCCTCTGGGCACCAAATGCATACACTATGGCCTGCCACCGAGACCAGGCAGGCCTCTATAGCTCTAGATAAATCAGGGCCTTTATAATAGGCTGTTTGGAACAAGGGAAGTGACATCTGAAGTAGGCTGGGTGTAGATGCACCTCCTTTCCTGGGTGGCTTTAAATCCTGGGTGAGAAATATCCTTAGAGCTGAGCTTCTCACCATACAAAGGTGGCCTAATGTCAGTAGGGGCAAAGGGAGAGGGGAGAAGGGAACTGGAAATCATTTGCTGAATGCTTGACCAGGCCCTGTGTGACTTCTCAAAAGCTACAGAACTGCCACCAACACCCACAACAGTTCCTGGAGAACAAGATGCTCTGGGCACCTGTGGTGACACCATGGGGTGTAACCGTGGAAAATAGACACACTTCAAGGGGCCGTTTTCCCCTCGGTTGAACACAGGGTATTTAAGTAGCTAATTATAGGCACTGCCTCCCCACCCCCACTGACAGCAGCTGACAGCTCCAAGCACCTCAGGCCATTTGCAGTGATTCAACCACGCCTAATGCATGCGGTGGGGACCACTGGTTCCAGACTGCCTGGGTGTGGCCAGGACACCCTCCTCCCCATGCACCTGGCCACTGCCAGGAAATCTTTCTTGGGACTACAGGTTCATTATGCCCTGAAGTGATAGTCTTGGGAGGCCATAGAGTAAGACCACTTCTTTGTGGGGAAGAGGGGAACCTACATCAATCTGTCTAGAATTTTCTACTCACAAGAGGGACCATGCAACATGGTCAGAAGGTTCCCCTCCAAGTCCTCTCACCATAGTCTCTGTTATTTCAGTAACAGGGGGTCCTGGGCAGTTCCTGGGATGAGCAATCAAGATCCAGAAAGAGGCCAAAGATGGACAAGGAAGACAGAACCGTTCCTTGTCCTTACTTAAAGACACCAGGGAATCTGAAGATAACCTGAGGAAAATATCGAGGCCTAGAAGACAGGGCCTCTGATACAGGGAGGGAGGCAGCGCCAAGGGAGCCCCGAGGAAGCCCCATGAAAGTGGCCTGGAGCCTGAGCATGCCAAGTCTTGTTCAGCTTACTGTGCCGAGGCCTTGGCTGTGCTGGAGGAAACTCAGGCTCTGAGTCTATGTCAATCCATGGCATATCCAAGGATACCAGAGATGACAGTCAACGAGTCACTCTATGATGTATAACTGCGAGGCTGAGGCAGCCATGTCCAAGTCTTCCATTAGGAGGAAAGCAGGGACATCCTTTTTCTCTCCCTTCCAGCAAGTTCCCAGGGTTCTGCCCTGCAGCCCGATCTGAGTCTCCAAGGGGACAATATTGAGGTTGTCGTCCTCCTGTGGGTGGAGGGAGCTCGCGTCTGTGACCCACACTTCCTTTTAGGGCAGACCAGACTAAAAAGCTCTAAGCATTTTCCTAGAGGCAACCTGGCCTCAGATGATCAAAGGATATCCAATATGCCAAGCCACAGAGGGGATGGAGATACCCTCTACAGGATGTCCATCCCCTACCTGCGCCCCAAGACTCCCCTTCATCCTGGTTCTCAACAGTTTCCACCCGATGCCTCCATGCTGCAGCTTTCTACTCTAGAGAGGACAAGGAGACATAGTCGGAGAGCTCCTGGCTAAGTCCCTTCCCCGCAGGTTCTGTCACTGAAAGAGGCTGTCAGGATGGTGAGCAGGAGGGACACACTTGATTCTTCTGTGTCTGGAACATTCTCAAGACAGGAAGATGCAAGTTTTGGCTAAAACTCAAGGGGCTGAGGTTCTCGGGCCCCTAATCTCAAGGTGAATGGCCCTACTGCCAGAGGTTCTTGGTAGAGGCTGAAGAATTCACCCTGCAGATTGAGAGCTTCACTGGGAAGCCATGTGCTAATTAAACACAAACTCCTGCTGCCTGTTTAGATTTGAGTTCTGTAATTATCCCTTGCAGAGAGAGGCAAAAGCTGTGTACACCAATATGATGACTTTGGAGTGCACTGAGAAGCAGAGGGGCTGAGGTGAGCAGAGAGGAGGGGGCCGGTAGTCATCACTGTGGACTTCCTCAGCCGCGGCTCTCCAGCAATGTCTGCCACATAACATCAGTAATTCACCTAAGAGATGAGAGCCTTACTAAAGCCACAGTAGTAGGAGAGGGTCTGCTGAGGGTCTCTTACCATAGTGAGTGCAAGACCTCATTCTCAATGGACAGTGCCAGCAATACACCGAAGAAGGCAGCCATCTCCTGTCAATGGTGGCCATGCAAGGACCATTCTGACCATAGAGTCCTACCTATAAAACTGCCTATCAATAATAGTAAGAAATAACATCTTCTTGGGTGTTACACGTCAACCGCCATGTAAGAATTTAACATATCTAACTTAATTTTCAAGCAACTGTGACACAGGCATTAATTAGTGTTGTCCCACGTGTCACACATGAACAAAGGAGAAGCTAAACATCCCGTACAAGGTTGTATAGACTGATGGTTATGATAAACGGGGCTGCTGGCGGCGCTGGTTACCAGTGGAAAAGTCACAGGCCACGGTCACGACTACCAGAGTTACAAAGAGCTTTATTAGAAAGAAGGAGTGGACAGGAGGGAGGACAGCCAGGCCTGGAGAGAAAGAAAGATGGCGGGAGCAGAGAGAGAGAAGGGAGCAGAGAGGGAACAGAGAGAAAGGGTGGGGCTCTGCGTCCGGCTTTTTTAGGGCGCAGATTTCATCACCATGTAGTCGCCAGCACCTGATGATGACATAAGACGCAAGACCCCGAGCTGTTCATGTACAGGATCCTAACACAGACAGTATGTGGGCCTCAGGCACAGCAAACCCAGCTTGCCTGAAACCTGTCCTTAGCCACCATCCTGCCCCGTCTCCCCATGTCAGTCGTCATGGCTTCACTGGGAGCGAGGATGGAAGGAGGACGCACATTTACAGTGTCTCAGCTTAGTTCCCACCAATGCCACAATCTCCAAGTTTACTAATGAGAAAACTGGGGGCCACAGGTTATCGAGTCATTGGTCCAAAGCCACACAGTTCGACGGCAGCACAGCCAGCATCCAGAGCCGGCGATGGAGTGGATCTTGTGCTGCCTCCATTTCATCTCAGGATCTCTGGACGAAGTTTCTGGAGGGAAGGGTTCAACTGTCAATTGACTCCTTTTAAAGCAAAGGCAGGACAGGAAGTTAAGAAGTTTTCTGTCCAGTTCTAAGGCTTGACTAAGGGGATTTAGCTCCAGGTCTTAGTTAGCAAGGCTCAGGATATAGATGGTTCACAGGAGGAAGATGAGTGCTCAACCAGTTTCCTGGGTCTCAGCTCAGAAGTGCGGGACCCTGTACAACTATTGTTACTTCACCCTGGAGTGAAACTCACTTCTGGAAACTTAACTGCTTCTAAAAAGCCACATTTGTAGTAAGGGGTTGGGGTCTGGGCCAGGAAGGTATGTGGGAAGCCCACTGAGTCTTCCCCTGGCTCCAGCGCTCAGGTTCTTCTGTTTAGGTTCCCACTTTCTAAGGTGGAAAATTCCTTCACCTCCCTTGGTATCCTTCCAGTGCTCAACAAGGATGCAGAAGGTAATAGAAAAAAAGGCAATGGCCAAGAGGACCCTCATGGTGCAAAAGTGTCCATCCTCAGGGCCAGGATGGAAGGGAGTATGAGAGCCTTGGGATCCCTCTAATGTGACCTTCCTTCTCCTCTGAGGGACTATCCAAATATATCCTGGGTGTATATCTATCCAGTAAGCTCTTTAGGAGTGGGAGTGAATTGACCTCCCAGCTCTCCTCCTAAAACTTCTCATCAGCCACCACCCTCTGGGGCACTTGGAGGACAACTGGGCCATCTGGTTTCTCTGTACAATCCACATCCGAATAGTGAACATAAATTTATCTCCCAGCGCCTTCCAAACGCACACAGCTGAATTCCATTGCTGACTTTGGCACTTGCTGCTGGTATCTGAGAAGAACAGATTCAACTAGAAAGGAAGGAGCAGATGCTGAAAATCACTCCCTCATTTCCACACCCCCCGCCATGCCCTAAATTATTTGACAGTGAACAGCAAAGCCGGGAGAAATCTGGCATGACTACTTCCAACTTGGCTCCCAACCAAGGGGAAGCTGTGGGTTCCCCTTTCTAGGTGGTCTTTTGTCTGGGATGGGTATTGCGTAGAAATCGAAGCTGGAGATACAGAGGTGGATAACATGAACCCTGGCATTTTTCCTAGCTTCGGAATCAAAACTCTTGTCCTCACAGTATTTCTGTGACAGGGTGTGTTACCAAGGAGGCATCAATGGCAGAATGAATATACATATATTCATTTTACACACACACACACACACACACACACACACACACACACACACACACACACACACACACATATATTTATATCTATCTCAGTCTCATGTAATGCAGGCTGATCTTGAACTGGTAATCCTCCCGCTTCCACCTTCCAAAGTGCTGGGTTTACAAGAGTGTATCATCACTTCTGGCACTACTCTCATTTTAGAGATGGAAAAATGAAGGTCTAAGGAGAGCAGTTAATCGGCCTAAATGCAAACACGAGACTTGAGCGCGACGAGGAAACCTGAATTCTTTCCTCAAATGCAAAACTACAGTTCGAGATGAGTTAGTGTCACTCCCCAGAGAAGAGTCGTCAGCGCCTCTCCTTTGAGGTCCCTTCCTCGCACAGGACAGGAAGATGCTCACTCTCAATCCTATACCTCTCCAGACAAGGTAGTCAGAAAGAGCCCCTGCCCGGGGTAGTGTCAGGAAGAGCCCAGGTTTGCATTCTTAGCCCTCTGCTTCTCGGCTAGGATGGTTATGTCAGGGAAGCCATGGTCAAAACGGAAGTCTACCACGGCCCTCACACACCAGAAGATACTCTGTGAGATCCCTGGCTTATTGCTACAGAGACAGACAAAGGGAGCAGAAAGCGTTCATGGCAACCTGAGACTTGGATATTTTTTCATTTAGCAAATGTGTATTTAGCTGGCTCTGTGCTTTGTGGTAACAGAACGACTGCAATAAAAGTTGTTAGGGACCTCTCCACTCAGTGAGAAAGAGGCAAACTCAAGTAATTTTCTCTTACTGTGGTTCTCTAACCAAATATGGACAAAGGGCTTGGGCAGCCCAGCTGGGTGACTGGCACATCAGCTTCTCTGCAACGGGTATCCAGACGACGTCACCAGTCACCGGGAAGAGCTAAGGTGACAGGAGCCAACAGGCAGAGGAGAAGAAAGCTACAAAAAAGGCGAACAATTCCTGACAGAGCAGGGTGGTGGGGGCTGTCTTCTCAGAAAGCAAGCGGGAGAGTAGCAGGTATCTGCTGGTTCATAGAGGGCTGGGCCGATGCCCAGGCAGCAGCCCTATGAACTTGGGTTTTATGAACTACCGCACTTTGAAAACGAGTCAGTAGTGTGCTCACAGGTGATACAGATTTGCTAACTCTTTATTTGCGCTAACAAAAACCCAGTCTCCAGTCACCCTCACTCATCACCCTCAGTCCCCGGAAAAGGGGTGTCTAAATATCAAACGGTAAGACAGTCATCCAGAAACCGCTTGTGGGTGCTCCTTTATAATTCATTACTATACAGACTAAAGACAGTGTTGGCAGGATTTGGGACCAAAGTCATGGCTGAAGAACAAAACCCATCAGTGCACAAATATACAGACAGAGCTGAGCCACTGTCCTTGGCCTGGAAACACTGCAATCTGTCACTTGGCGTATATGTGATGCTCTACAGATCCCCACACCTGAAATTCTCTCTCACATCTTTTAACACACCCAAGCTTCAAGTTACCATTTCTTGTGTGCACATATGTAAAATTATAATCAAGAATTTCAGATTCTTCGAAGGTCTTCTATTCTTTCTTTATATTTCAGAATTAGGTGATAGATAAGCCTCAACTACCCCGTGACACAGTCACTGGAATCAGTAACTACTAGAGAAGTCCTGTATCCAGGGTACCAGAGCAAAGTGCAGAATGTACATGGTACAGCCTAAGAGCATGATCCGTTAGAACAGAGCCCCTTCCTCAGACCTTCGTGGGAGGAAGTTTCCCACAGCCAGCAGATGTGCAAATAAGACCGCTGACCCCCTTCTCAGTGGCTGATAACCCAAGCCCTTATAAGGGCAGGGTGAGGAGAGAACTGTTGAGTCTATTCTAAAAGAAGGCGATTTCTTACAAGCAGTGTACACTTTTAAGCAATGTTTACGTGTGTGTGTGTGTGTGTGTGTGTGTGTGTGTGTGTGTGTGTGTGTAAATATACCTGGGCATCAAATGCTATGGCACACATGTGGAGGTCAGAGGACAACTTGCAAGCGTGATTCCCTCTCTCCACAATGTGGGCCCCAGGGATCAAATTCGGTTCTTCAAACTTGGTGGTGAAAGCCTTTTACCCACTGAGCCATCTCACAAGCCCAGTGTATACTTTTTAAGGTCCTATACCACAGATCTGAATCCAGGGGTGTCGTTAAGAACTAAAGTTTTGGCCTTATCTGGGCCATGTATCAAGACCCTTTCTCAAACAAACAAACAAACAAACAAACAAACAAACAAACAAACAAACAAACCTATAAAACAAGGAACTAAGTTTTATCAAATAAAGGATTATTTACTTACTTATTTATTTAAAGAGCATCTCATGATATTGCCCAGGCTGGTCTCAAACTCAGCATCCTCCTGCTCCTATCCCTTGAGAACACATACCAGGGATTTAAAGAAAAAAAAAAAATCTCTCTTCATGCTGGATAATTTGAGCCCTTAGAGATAGACACCAGGGTGTCAGTTGTCTGAGATTACCGACAGCCACCATACAGGTGTCTCGGTGCCTCAGTGGGAGCTGCAGAAATTGATACAACACCTGGGAACCACAGGAATCAAGGGCAGTTGACTATATTCTTTGCAGAAAAACAAACTCAACCTCCAAGGATTCAGACAGGCAGAGCGAGGTGAAAGAAGATCCTCTGATAACATTTGATGGCAGATATGGAAGGCCAAAGAATTTATTTACAGTCAATGGCCTTCCTCCTGCTTACCACTCACAAGACCTCCCAACCTCTTTACATGGGTGCTTCACAATGGTAGGGGATGCTCTGTGGTGATGGTGAGCCTCCAGGGCCCTGATGAAGAAGCCCCACAACCATGACCATGTGATGATTCCTCACTGGGGCAAAGGAAAACAAGTGCCCATAGGCTGGTGACTGTGGACTCTGGGGCTGATGGCCACTCACCTCTCTTTGGGATTCATGGGTATGGGTGGCAAGTAGGAAGTAGTTTATGTGTAGGGACAGGCTGAGATCTGATCCAGACATAATTTTGACTAGCTGACACTTGTACCCTTCTACAATTGGGTTTGGAGCCCTAAACTAAATCTTTTAACCCCAGGTTTTCATGTATGTGGCCTTGTTTTCTCTTCTAACTCCCCAAATTTAAGAAAATGTAAGACAATTGACTATTTCTGACCATTGACACGCCTAGAAATTTTGGCCTATTAAGAATTCTAGGATGATGGTTGAAGTGTATAATTTTAACACTCAGGAGGCAGTGGCAGGCACTGGAGAACATTGTTTTAAGATGTGTTACATTTGTTTATGCTGTGGAACATTTGTTTCAATGATGCAAACATGTGTTGCACTCTTGTATGTTGCATGAATATGAAGCTGTGTTACTTTGCTTGTCTAAAACACCTGACTGGTCTAATAAAGAGCCGAACGGCCAATTGCCAGGGAGGAGAAAGGACAGGCATGGGTTCACAGGCAGAAAGAATAAATAGAAGGAGAAATCTAGGAAGAGAGAATTGATGGAACAAAAAAAAAAAAAGGAGAGGACGACAACAGGGGCCAGCCACTCAGCTACACAGCCAGCCTCGGAGTGAGAAGACAGACATACAGAAACAAAGGTAAAAGCCCACAGGCAATAGGTAGATGGGATAATTTAAGTTAAGAAAACCTGGCTAGAAACGAGCCAAGCTAAGGACAAGAAAAAAAAATCTCCTGTGTGATTTATTTGGGAGCCGAGTGGCAGGCCCCCAGACAGCAGGAAGCCCAAAGAGTAAAGAGTGGAACCAACCAACCAACAACAGGCAGGAGAATCCCCATGAGTTCGAGACTAGGCTGGTCTACATAACTAGTTACAGGACAGCTAGGGTTACACAGTGAAGCCCTGTCTCAAATAAAATAAAATAAAATAAAATAAAATAGAGAAGGAAGTAAATCCAGGAATAACGTTCCTTGTTCCTTACTTAATAAAAGTAATGGTTTCTAGAGTTGGCCGTTCAGAACCTCAAATGGGGAAATGGTCTTGATGCTATACCCCTTAGACTGTCATTATTTCTGAAACTGAAGCCCTGTGTTCAGGTCTCCCTTGCTGGCCTGTATGACCTTTTAAAAGGCCATCTACATCAAAGTGAAGAATGGAAGGTGTTTTCAAAGTCGAGAAATGTGAGCTCCCAATACAGTCTGAGAGGTAGGTGTCGGGTACTTGTGATTCAGACATTCCACAGGACCCCATTTCCATCACCCACTGGCAGCCTTCAAGCCAAGGACTCAGCCATAAGCAAAATGTCAACAGCTGTGGTTTCTCAAAGGTTCTGCAGTCTGCGGAGTACTTGAGGCTGTTGGCAAAACTTGGCTTTGGCCTTTACGAGGCCTGTTGCCATAGGCACCTGGGGCATGTCAGCTGGTTTCTGAGTTGGGTAGAAGCCAAGTTTGAATCCATTACTCTTGGCTTAGAGAGTATGGTGAGTGGCTTGCAAGTGGGGAGGTCCTCTTATCTACCAGGGTATGGAGGGACAGCCACTAGAGAGCCTGTGGGGTGAGGCTACCAGGTCCCTACAGTGTATTTCTCATGTCATCCTTCCAACCCCAGAAAAAAATGTGCTTTCCATGCAAGTGTGAGGAGCTGAGTTTGACTCACAAGAAGCACATATAGCCAAGCATGATGGTGCGCATCTATAACCCTATTTCCTATGGAAAGATGGAAACGTGGAACTTGGACACAGGAGAATTCAAAGCTTGAAGGCCAGCTAGCACAGTATACCCTGATATAAACAACAAAAAGAGAGACCCTGTCTCAGACAAGGGGGAGGGGTGAGGACGACCCTCAATGCTGTCCTCTGACCTCTTCTTGCAAGGCAGCACTCGCATGAAAATATAACCCCCCCCAAAAAAAAAGAAAAAAAATATGCTTTTCTGCCTACTACGAAACTAAAACCAGGTCACCATGTTTTAGAAACCCAGACATCATTTGTCTACACAAGCAAAGGGCTCAAAAGAATGAAGCCAAGCACAGTGGCCCGTGCCTCTAGCACTTGAGAGGCAGGGGCAGGCGACACTGTTAGAGGCCAGCCTGGTTCACACAGTGAGTTCCAGGGCACCCAGGACTACTAGTGAAACCTGGAAGAAATAAAAAAGAAAGAGAAGGAGGGAGGGAGGGGTAGGGGAGGGAGAATAAAGGAAGGAAAATAAATATAAAAATGAATAAATGAACGAATGCAAACTCAGATTTAGTAGTCAACTTTTACAAGTCCTGTCCTTCATTTAATTATGTTAGTACGAGGCACAGAGTAAGAACATATATTTTTCTTAACTTAAAATCTGGTGATTTTGCTTCCTGCTTAATTTGTCTGTTTCCTCAAACCTAACTTCTGATAAAACCTCTGAACTCTTTGTGACTTTGAGTGACCAAGGAAAGGGATCTCTGTCCTCGGGGAAGGGCCTAAGTGTCCTGTGTTCCTCATAAGACATAACTTCGGTCCTCTCCAAGGATCTTTATTCTCCAAGGCACAGATGGTACTTTCCTGCCTGGGTGGTTTGGTGAGCACCCCTCTTGTGGAGCATCCACTCCTCTACCTGTTAGGACTAAGAGAGACACAAGGAGTAGAGACCCCAACCCAACGTGAAGTGGGAGTTTCTGATGGTGATCAAGGTTTAAACACAGCAGCATAAGGGCCTCGTATGGGAGCAGCCAGCATGCGCCTGGGAGAAAGCTGTCAGGCCAGGGGTGCAAATGAGGCAGGAGCATCTTCAGGTCTAGGAGAGTCAAAAGGTTGGGTTGGCCCGAGTCTCAGCCCACCATCCCTACCTACCCTAAACACCCTTTGTTTCCTGAGGGCCAACTAGTGGGTGATTCGATCTTGACCTTGAGCAGACGTCTGCATCACGCCTGAGGTTCGTGGAAGAATGGCCCATTTTGGAAAGCCCAAAGAAGTTGGAAAGTGTGAGTACTGCACCAAAAAGAGGTTTGGAAAGGCTGACCAGTAGAACCCATCGCTGTGAGCATCTCATTCTCACTACCAATGGTTCACTTTATTATTATTTCCACACCATGTAATTTCCCCACTGACTTTTATCCTGGAACACTCAACTCTTTGCACTTTATGTTCAGTACCCCAGGGGACATCAGGCCACGGTAAACAATCAAAAGACCCAATTAGAACATTTCCCACCAACTTTTTCTTTGTAATCCAAAATTAAAAAGATTCTTGGACCCTCCCAAGAAACAATCAGGTTTACTAACACTCTTGGACAGAGAAACTAACAAATTTAAAGGAGAATCCTGTATCCATGCAAACCAGAAAAGCCCATGGGCTGGCTCCACCGTGTTACAGTGTTGCCTGAGAATCTTTAACAAAAACCAGAAACCACATCCCACCGTGTTGATCTTCTTTTTATGATAAATAAGATGATTCTGGTTAAATGTGGACCCAACCGCTGGAATCCTAGCAAATTAGACTTCCAGGGCTCTCCCGAATCTCAGATTATTGTCTCGAACCATGTTGGGCAGTTTATTACTTACCCAGGTGAAGCATCTCCTCACCTGTCAGCAATTACTTCTGCCTATCATATCCCAAACTATTAGCATTCGGATCTGAAGTAAATTATGGTATGAGCAAAATGGACAGATTAAACTTGAAGTTGAAAGGCTGAGAAGAAAAAAACTGCTAACATCTTGGCATGTCTATTGAACTGTAAGACTTAAAAAGAATTGTAAGTTTGGAAGGGTTTGCTGTTTGTGGGGCTGGGAAGGCAATGGGGGGCTATGCACCTTTCTTTTATTTATTTTTGATTGTTCAGAGACAAGGTCTCAGAATGTAGCCCTGGCTACCCTTGGTCCTATGAGCCTCCTGCGTCCGCTTTCGGATGCTGGGGTCATCAGCATGCACCACCACACTTAGCTCTGAGGAGATGATTTCTATTTAAAAATGCCCTCACTGTCTGCAACTTGGGTCAAAGCTCAAAGCCTGAGAGATGAAGCTCTCAATGTGAAGCCACTCCACTGGGGACTCCCATGAGTTTAAAGCCTCGAGAAACTGGAGCTTGAAGGGAGAGTAGGAAGAGTAACTTCTCCACCTCCTCTCTTCCTCACTCTAACAGCAGGGCTGCTCCAAGGTGGGGTGACAGCCGCCTTAGCATCTCCTGTTTCCAGAGATGCGCGCGCGCGCGCACACACACACACACACACACACACACACACACACACATGCTGGCTCTTCCCATCCACCACCTGACTGCTCACAGCGCACACCTGTGAGCCCAGGTGCATAAGGCTGCCTGCCGGCAGGGATCTACTGACAGCTCTGCCTCTGCTGGGCTGTGGGTGCTGCTGGGCTGTGGGTGCTGCTGCTGGCCTGTGGTCATCATGATCGATTCCTCAATTGATTTCCAAAGTTCAATCATAACGTGTCCTTAGAGCTCCATAGGCAACAAAGTACTCTGAGATTTGCTAGTAAATGTGGAAAGCAAATGCTGCTGTTTATTGGCATTTCAGAGAAGAGACGGTGGTGGAGAGGGGCTGAAGGACATGCCGAGAACATGCTGGCAGCTGCCGGAGAGGATGTGAGTTTGGTTCTGTGTGGCTCTGCACCATGCTCTTCTGAGTCGTGAGTTCTTTGAATTCAGCAGCAGTCCTATGATTTCTACTGCTGTTAAGATACCAAAGGGGGGTGCTTTGTCACACACGGTGCCTGGTGCAGTGGAGCTGTAGCGAGAAAGCCATATTTTGATCCTGGCCTGCCAGGCCACCCTAAGCACATGACCTGCTCACTTTGACCCCTGACATGTTTGCTAACACCTATCTCACAGTGCATTGGAAGGGTTCAATGAATGATCTGTGGGTAGCAGCTACCTGCTAGAACTTTGTCAATATTTTACCCAGCATGCCCCTTGGTCAGAGACCATCAAGATGGAGACTCAACCCCAGCATATGGTTTCCATATACTACCCCTTACACACTGGACTTCAGGTAAAAGTGAACAGCAGCAGCTGGGCATGGTGACATAGGCTCTGTAGCTTCAGCACTTGAGACTACGGCAGCAGGATTATGATTTCAAGGCTAGCCTGAGCTACACAGGGAGAAGGGAAGAGCAGTTAGTGGAAAAAGGGGAAGGAGAGGAAGAGGAAGGAGAGGTGAAGAGGAAGAAGAGAAAAGACAAGGAAAGAGGGGGAAAGACAGCAATGATGGCCTTAAGACAAACATCTCTGAAGGGGTAGAGGAGAGTCTGGATGTGAGAAGGATGGGGTGGGTGAGGTTTGGGGGAACGTGGTGGGTTTAAGGGGCAGCTGTACATTCCAGCTGCTGTAGTAGAATAGTGAGCCCCCAAATGGTACCCAGTATGTTCTGTGGCCTGATGTCCAGTTCCCTCGCAGCTGGTTCCTCCCTAGCATACTTCACACTGTCGCATACCGTAAGTGTGGTTTTTAACTAAATGACTGCATCTCGCTTCTTTCTCTCCTTGAGCTGTAGGCAACAATCCTGTTTTCCCATAGTCCTATAGTCTCATAAGCTGTTCCCGTCTACCTATCAAAAGAAAATGTACAAACTAAATTGGTCCAATGAAGCGACTTGTAAACAACTTTCACAAGGTAAAGCTGAACTTTCTGCTTTAGGATATGGCACTTCAGTGTCTTGCTGCTCAACACTTAGGAAGACCACTGTAGCCGTATAGATACAGTAATAGAGACTTGTGTCATTGTGTTACCCAGTGACGCATAGGTACAACACAGCGTCATAAAGGACCGAGATGAGTATTTACTGAGCAAATAGCTAATACCTGGCTGGCATCTTCAAGGACCTGGTTATGCAAGGGTGTAGATAGTTATGTCTCCTCATTAAAGCTTCAAATCCCCTCTGGAGACACATTTGTTTATCCTCACTGGACTGATGAGAACTGGAACCTGGAGGTAGTAGGGAACTGGTCTAGACCTGCTTGTTCAGTGAGTGGTGGAGCCTGAATTGGAATCTAGGTCTCTAAGATTACAAAGCAGCCCAGTCCAACCCCCACCTTCTGCGGAGGAGAGAATGAGAATGGCACATGGCCACTCCATCCCACAGCAGGGCAAGGGCAAGGCTAGGTCTCAGCAGGGTAGTTCCAGTGTACCTGGCTAACCTCACCTCACAGGCAGGATTCCCCCCGGCCCTGTCGGTGGAAAAGTTGTCAATGTCCTCCTTTTTTGCCCACCTGCACCCCTATAGTTGTGCCAACTTTTAGTCACAGTTTCTACCACCCATTGCTTTCTGCCTCTTACTGCTCCCCACCTTCCAGAATTGTCCATGACCCTCATCTTGTTAACACACTCCAAAAAGCGACTATGTCTGGTTTGGCTTTGATACGAACAAATTATTCCAAGCAACTTTGGGGGTGGGAGGGGGGGAAATTGCCAACTGCTAGTGGCCTGATCTTTACATGAAAAACAACAACACAATAAACCACTCCTCTTATTTTAACAGCTAGTACAGGGCAGGGCAGAGGAACCCCCACCCACGCTCGCTATGAACAGCAATCGTGCAGCTACCGATGTGAAAACAAGATGAGGAGAAATGCCTGTCAACACGCAGACCTCCCCGAGGGCAGGGCAACTGTGTGTGTTCTGCGTAGACGGAAGCTAGAGGCCAGGCAGACGGCCACCTGGGATGCTTCTCTAATGAGACTGAGGCACCAAGCATGGCCCATAGAAGGCTGGCCAGCAGCGTGGATGGATACATAGGCAAGTTCCTCATTCTAGAAGTTAGCTGAAGTCTTTTAAGGTGTGTGTGTGTGTGTGTGTGTGTGTGTGTGTGTGTGTGTGTGTGTGTAGTGACTTGGTACCTTGCAGAAACCAGTCTGCCTTCTTCAGTCTGAAACCCACTGAGGTTGGCTGTATCTAGGAACTTCCCAGCAGCTTTCTACACAAGTAGCTGGAAATGAGATGCACACTCTACTTGAAATTCTTTTTGGCACGGCTGAGATGCAGGAAGCAGTGAGCTAGTGCAAAAATCCTGCAAGCATCTTTACTGTCTGTCCTGAGCATCATCAATCTGCTAGGGAATGAGGCACTGTGCAAATGAGCATCCAGACAACATACCCTGAGCACTAAGAGAATCACTACGCATAAAACATGGCGTGCAGAAATGTTTGTGGATAGAGAAAAAAACGTAACAAAGGAAAATGGAGCAGAAGGCATGGGGGAAGGGGAAGAGCAAATATAGTCTCATATATTCATGAAAATACCACAATGAAATCCAGTATTTTGCATAAGTTACAAAATTAATAGAAATCAAATTGAAAATTAAGAGCAAAAACTCCACCCATTGTCTTAAGAGCTAATAAAATGCAGCAGTATCAGATGAGTATGAATACTCATCATCTCTCTCATCTGTCAGAGAATAATGGGGTCACTACGACAAGACCCAGGGAGACATTCTCAGTGCAGGTTGAAACATTATTAAAACCCACTGTC
Source organism: Peromyscus californicus insignis (assembly GCF_007827085.1). NCBI lineage: Eukaryota > Metazoa > Chordata > Mammalia > Rodentia > Cricetidae > Peromyscus > Peromyscus californicus. The sequence continues at coordinate 35,179,718 of NW_026294402.1, forward strand.
GGGGCTGGGGATGTAATTCACTTGACAGGGTACTTGCCTAGCATGCATGAAGCCCAGGGTTCAGTTCCCAGTAGCACATAAATCAGGCTTGGCGGTGGTATGTTTATAATCCCAGCACTCTTAGGAGGTGCAGGAGGAGCCTCAGAAGTGTGAGGCCAACCTCAACTATGTAAGATTCTTAGGATAGCTTGGGCTACATGGGACCCTGCCTCACACAAAAATATGTCCAAGTGGAGAGAACTTGGCATGGTTACAGAAAAGGTGCAGGTATATCCATGACCACCAGCCTGCTGTCCCCAGTCCTAGAAAGGACTACCAGTTACAGCCCTCAGAGCCACATTTTCTTTTTCTTTTCTCCTTCTCCTCCTTCTTCTTTTTTTCAAGACAGGGTTTCTCTGTGTAGCTTTGGAGCCTGTCCTGGAACTCACTCTGTAGACCAGGCTGGCCTCGAACTCACAGAGATCCACCTGCCTCGGCCTTCTGAGTGCCAAGATTACAAGTGTATGCACCATCAAACCTGGCCAAGGTTTCAGATTTTAAAGCAGATCAGTGGTTGGGCTGGGTGTGTGGCTCAGTCAGCAAGGGTGCTTACCTAACATGCACAAAATGCTAGGCGTGATTTGAAGCATCTCATAAAACCAGGTGTGGCAGTAACAGATCTGCCATTCCAGAACCCTGGAAGCTGAGTCAGGCAGAACAACCCTGTGAGTTCTAGGCCAGCGAGGGCTACATGGTGAGACTATGTTTCCAAAACAAAACAAGTAGATGAGCTGTAGATAACACACACAGCCTACATTAAGCATGTGTTGAGTGGCCGGCTCTGCCATGGAAACAAGGGACGTCAGAAATCAAGAAGACCCAGGAACTCTGACACTCAAGGAAGCTACAGTCTAAGCAGCTTTCCGTAGCTGCCTCTTGTTCCCTGGACATGACACCCATTCTCTGCGGCTTTCTCCCTCACCACCCCACATCCTAGAAGTTGACTGATAAGTCTACTATATCTGGTTCTGTAATCTATTTTAATGTTTTCATTAAAATAACCCATTTATCTTTACTCAAATAGATTTTGCAAAAAAAGTTTACATGGGCACCACACAATGGGAAACTGATATGCCATAACAACCAAGCAAGGCCAGGTATATTGGAACACACCTGGAACCCCAGCAATTGAAAGGCTGAGGCAGGAGGATTAAGAGTCTGAGACCAGCCAGGGCAACATAGTGAAACCCTGCAACAAAAACCAAAGCAAAACCAAAACCAAAATTGGGCCGGTGAGATGGCTGGGGGGGCGGGGCGGGCGGAGATCCGGTACCACAGAGCAAGTGGCTCTCATCTTCTCTCTGCTTTGCCATTACTGCTTTCCTAATGTCACATTGCCTACCCCAAACCAAGCCCCACAGTCCAGTACTGGGTGTGCTCCCTAATCCACTGCAGCATCTCAGATTCTAGGACACCACACAGGAAAACTGTTGATACTTAACACAAATTCACTGAAAGCAGGAATGCAGAGTTTGGCCTCATCATTCTTTTCTGTTTGGTTTAGTTTCTAAAACAAGGTCTCCTCTGGCCCAGGATGGTCTCGAACTTGTGACCCTCCTGCCTTAGCTTCCTAAGTTCTGAGGTTACAGGTGTGAGCTGCTGTGCCTGGCCGGCCTCACCATTCTCATGCTGGCCACATCTGGAACTTACTTTTGCCTCACAGGTTCTGTGCTCACTCACCCCCCCCATGCCTTTGCACACTGAGAGGGATTTTCCCTTCCCCTCTGCCTGCCACCGTCCTCACGAGTTAATGCTAACATCCTCAATCTTTGTGTCATTCTCCTCCTAACAGTGTCTCTCTGTCTCCAGGTTAACAGCAGGAATTTTCTGTTGTTATTTCACTGTACTACATGATTGGGGGTGTGGTGGGGACAGGGCCTCATGGAGCCCAGGCTGGCCTCAAACCAAGACTGACCCTGAACCCCTGATCCTCCTGTTTCCACCTCCCCAGCAGATTACAGGCCTGCACCGTTCACCCAGCTTGTGCACCTACTACGTGAGTTCCTCGATTAAAATGCTCATATTATAAGCAGTAATTAGCCTGGCTTTTCCTTTGCTACCAGTTTCAACATTCCTTGAAGGAAAAAAATTATTTCCCTGTCTCTTTCAATAGTGTCTGGCACTAGCTGCTATTCCGTAAGTGTATGTTAAAGGAAAGAGCCTCCAGCCACTTCTCTACACTCAGTCCTTCCTTTTCCTGAGTGTTTTTGAATACTGTGTCTTTGTGGGAATGCCCTTGACCGTATTCAAACCCCCTTGTACAGTCCTTCTGAGAAGACTGTGTGTCTGAGACAGAGACTGAGCACCCCCTTCTTGTGTTCCAGAGGTCTAGCCAGAGCCTGGCAATCAATACATACACATTATCCAAAGGAGGAAAGAACTTCATAGCAAAACACATTTCCTAGTCTCTTATCTCATGCGTCCCCCAGCCAGCCCCCTTCTGGTAAAAACACAAGAACATGAAATGGATTTGGGCATTCAGAGAGTGCCTGCTACCTGTCAGGCACTTTGTAAAGATCTCTTAGTTGTCCCAACTTTGAAGGATGCCAGTGCGCAGGTGAAGAAATCTGGCTTAGGAAGATTCACACAGCCAATATTACACAGATGACATCACAGGACACAGACTCAGGTCTGAAAACTCCACTGAGCTTCACTACCCTCTGGCCTGGCATATGACTTTTCTATCAAACCTGAGACCCTCTTTCATCATCAGAAACAAAGTGCTAGGCAGATGCCCCCTCACTATACTTCCTTGGAACCACACCATTAAGTCACAAAGTAAGCCTTGCCACCAAGTCCAGGACCCTGCCACAAAGGGATACTATGGTGGCTTACTTAAGTCAGGCTGACTCGGCAAGACCATGGGCCCCCATCGTCACCAGCAGAAGGCAAGTCAAGGCAAGCATTTCATTAATTCCCAAGGTATCTCCTTTTCATTTTAAAATATCCCAATTTGACATCTGGAGACTTTCCTCCAAGCACTGGGTGGTAACAGGCAAACCACTGTCCTTGAAAGCTGACTAAAAACACTTTCTCCATAAAGGTTGTGATCTGTAAACTGAAGAGCTACGGGAGAGTCCAGCAGAAGGGAGGGCGCGTGTTGGCATGGTCTGTAAGGCTCTCTCTGCTCTGGGACAGGGGTCAAAGGTACTCTCTTTCTTTGCAGACCAGTGTCAAAACCATCTGAAGCAAGAAAGACCACTTTCCTTTCATCTGTACCCGAGAAAAGTAGTGAGGAAAACACTACTTGCTTGATGGCAGAAGTTTTTGTCCATAAAGGAGCAATTTTCTTCTTCAAAAACCAGCTCCAATATTTGTGTGAATTCAGAAAGGGAAAGATTATGCACTTAGCTGGCTGAGGAATGAACACTATCTTGTGCATGCTAGACAAGCCCTCTTTACCACTGAGCTACTTCCTAAGTCCCTACTTCCTGCTTCTTGGTGATGTTTCCAGAATGATCTACAGGGAAGGCCTAGTCAAGGCCCAGGGCAGGCCCTGTGGCCATGTGTTTTCGCTTTTCCAGTGATGAACGTCTCTGGAGCAACACCCGTTTTGGAGAGAGAGAAGCAAACGTATCCAGACAACATTTTAACTATGACCTTTTATTTGCTTCAGATGAACACGGTCCAGGGGAAATTCCCCGGGGTGGGGGTGTGGGGGGTAGGAGGTGCTGGACCGGAAGACCTGGGATTTTGTCCTTGAATTGCCACATATTTCACGGCTTTGGACAAATCCTTTAAATGTTCAGAGCTTCCGCTTTTCACAGAAGGGAGGGATTGGGCCCAATGCCCAGAGATCACTAAGTTTGCTCTCTGCTCTGAAATCCTGTGATAGTAATAACACATGCAGAGGGAAGATGGGAATCTTGACCCACTCCCCCAGGTGCCGCTACCTCAGGCAAATTCTGTCTCGGGAACAAAGATGATTAGCCGAGGCCAGCATCTCCCACCCATGGTTCCTACCAACAAGGGTATGTGATGTGAAATAAAAGAAGGTTGAGTCGTAGCAGGAGGGACTAGGTCTAGGTCACACCTTGCTTGCTGGATCTCATGGGTCTGTAGCTAACTTTAGCTGCTCCTGGGCATGCAGTCCAGAGGATGTGGACACGAAGGTCTTGGGTGGGATGCTGGGGTGGTAGTCGTACGCCTGCCCTCTTAGTGTCCAGCCACCTTATCTAGTTGGTTTTAGCAGTGGCCGGGCTGAATCATTCACCAGCTTCCTATTTCGCCCGACCCTTGCAGAGGCTGGCACAGCCCAACCACACACCTTTCAAATCCCAAGAGACAATAACTCTACTTCTTAGTATCTCACGTAAGAAAATAATCAGACCTAAAGTAAGCTGGCCACCATAGCGACAGTTCATGCAGCGCTGATTCTGCTCAGGGCAATGTGCTTCTGCGGGTCTGTGAATTATCATCTGTAATCCTCCAGACAAGGCTTTGAAGTGGGCATTTTGTCTCCACTATTTTAAAGCCGTTACCTGGCTATTCAGGGCACAAGACTACACATGTAAGTGTGATGATCTCAACAAAACGACCCATATTTCCCAAAACTAGGGAGCTGATCAAACGGTATGTTCATACAATGGCAGAAATCAAATGAGAAGAACATCTGATATAGAAAAGTGCTCATGAATTGCTCGGTAATAACTGTAACTGTTTAATTTGCATGTAATTATATGTGATAATGTGAGTGGCCGGGAAGGCAGAGGCAAATCAACACCTGGCTAAGGACTGGGCACACGTCTTGCTAACTGTCCCAGACATTTATACCCCAAAACAGTAAAGCAGGGACCCCCAAGATGAAACCACCTGCACTTGCAGGTATCCCAAATATCTCTCAGCCTATGTCACTCCTGGCAAGTGGGGGAACCTTTAGGATGTGGGTCCTACTGAGAAGAAGTTTGGTTGCTGGAGGGAGTATCTTTGAAGTGGGCAATGGGACTCCAACCTTTCCTCTCTCCCTTTGCTTTCTGACCACTGTGAGGTAAACAGATTTCCTCACACTCTTACTACTACTGTCTGGAGCTGCAGGCCCAAAGGAGCAGGGCCAACTGACCATGAACTGAAACCTAAGGAATCATGAACTGAATAAAATTTTCTCCCTTAGAAGCTGACAGACTCGGGCATTTGGTAATGACAGAAAGGTAACTTACATGCTACTTAATAAAAAACACCATTCCTGAATGTTCTGTCCCTGCCATACATTACTGTTCTCGTCATTGCTTTAGGTATTTAAGCTGGCTTCAGGTCTTGGCATACTCTCCCACCTGGAGACACTGGAGAGCTTGGGGAGGAACTAGTCTGGAAATGTGGAAGATGCTGTGGGTTGGTGGAGGTATGAGCTGGGTTTCCGGTACATCTGGGTTAGAATGCCAATCTTCTCTACTGACAAATATTGTGAAAATTAACTTTCTTATCGATGAAATAGGTATTAGAAATCATTCCCCCTCGTCCGCTTTCCCAGGGGTAGGCATCAAAACTAGGATTTCACACAGGCTAGGCAAGTGCTCTACCAATGGGTCACTCCCCAGCCCTCAGAAGGCTGTTGAAAGTGCTAAGGGTGATCTTCTAAAGCACAAAGCACACAGGGCTCATGGAATAGGCACTGGTTGCCCCCAAATCCACTCCCAACTTCGGTAATTGTGATGAAGTACTCGAAAGAAATCAACTCAAAGGAGAAAAAGGGTGCGGATGAAGTGTACCCTTGTATGAATGAGCATTTGTAACATGAGCATGGCCAATGTCAAGGATGCTAACGCCTCAGACTTATGGGATGACAAAGACTTCCCTTGGTTCTAGTATATATGTTAACCATGCATGCAGAAAGTCTCAACCGCAGCCTCCCGCTCCCTGCACCATAGATGCTCCTCTACAAAGACCCCTACTGCTATCAGCTAGCCTACCTGCTTTGGCTGCATGTAATAAACAGCTGAGTTTCTGGGCTTCTGGTGCCTCTCCATCAGAACACACCCACCTATCCAATCCTAGCTTTTCTGTGGGGTTTTGTGTCTCTCTGTCATTTCTTCATTCCCAGTCACCCAAATCAGGTCAATCCTATGCAGGTCACAGGAAAAAAAAAAAAAAAAGGTGTGGTGGCAGGCACCTAAAATTCCAACACTTGATGGTGGAGGCAGGAGGTTCAAGAGTTCAAGGCCAGCCTCTGCCATATATTGAGTTTGACGATAGCCTGGGCTATAGGAGACCCTACTTCAATAAATTAAATTAAACTTTTAAAAAAAAAACAGGAAAATAATTTTTGGTTTATAATTTCAGAGGCTTTGGTTCATGGTCATGTGGCCCCATTGCATTGGGCCTATGACTGCATAGTACATCCTGCCAGCAGGAGTACAGGGAAACCAAAGTACAGAGCCAGGCAAAGGCATTAGAGTCTTAATCCCCTTACAGTCCACGCTATAGTCGTATATCCCTTCAAAGGCATGTTCCTAATAACCTAATTTCCTTCCTACAGGTCTGTGATGGTCACTGTTATTATCATCAACTTGACAAAATTTAGAATGACCCGGGAGGTCGGCCTCTGAGCACATCTGTAGGGGATTATCTTGATCACATTAATGAGATGAGAGGACCTGCCCATGGTGGGTGGCATCATCCCCTAGGCAGGAGATCTACACCTGTCAGTGTGGAGGATGTGAGCTGAGCACTAGAATGCATTCACCACTCTCTTCCAACTCCAGATGTAAATGTGAACAGCTGTTTCACATTCCTTGACTTTACCTCCATCATGGATGATAACCTGGAACTGTGAACTGAAATAAACCTGTTCTCCCCCTAAGTTGCTTGGTCAGAGTATCTGATCCCAATAACCAGAAAACAAAGCAAGACAAGGCCTCAATGGCTAAAAGTCCCACCCCCTCCTTCAGTAGACTAAGGTAGAAAAGACTAATTATTAGCTATTGATTTATTATTCAGTGACTCACTTACAGCATTGCTTGTACTGCCTATTCTGCCATGCGTGACTTCACTTGCTCCCTAAAACAGAAGGACATGAAGAAATAGCTAAAACAATGGGCCGTTGCCCTTAACAACCTGCTGCTGGCTGCCGTATAAGCTTCTGTAAAATTTTGCTTGCCCATCCCACCGTGTGGTTTTAGAGTATAAAATGAGAATACAAACTGGACCTGGCATTGAAGCCTCTCAGGAGCTGTCCTGGCTTCAGTCCACCAGTGACATAGCCTCTCTTCCACTCTCACTGGTGTCTGCTGTGGAATCATGCTTTTGTACACTGGTTTAATAAAATGCTGATTGGCCAGTAGCCAGGCAGGAAGTATAGGCAGGATAAACAGACAAGGAGAATTCTGGGAAGAGGAAGGCTGTGTGAGGAGATGCCAGCCCGCTGTCCAGGGAGCAGCATGTAATGGCACATAGGTAAAAGCCATGGAACACGTGGCAACATATAGATGAACAGAAATGGGCTGAGTTTAGGTGTAAGAGCTAGTCAGTAGTAAGCCTGAGCTAATGGCCGAGCAGTTTTAATTAATATAAACCTCTGTGTGTTTACTTGGGTCTGAAATGCTGCAGACTGGGCGGGACACAGGAAAACTTTCAGCTACAGGTGTCAGAGTGTTTATTCCAGAACAATTCCTACAACACTCCCAATAAGACTGACCACAGGCTGGAGATCAAGTTATTATACATGAGCCTTCAAGGGCTATTAAAGAATTATAATGTTCTTCCCAAACCAACATATCAGTTCACCCTCCTTCTAAAGGGCTAAAGCATTCCATTTTTTCAGGCAAGGCAGCATAACACTTCCCATTTGAAGGCCAGCATTTTCAGCAAACATCTTAAGTAGAGAGTTTGCATCGTGCCTAAACATTTGATCCATCATCATTGCTAGATTCAGATCATGTAAGACTCCAAACACCTTTTGCATATCTTAGATGCTACTTCTGAAGTATTGAAGCTGATGGAATTTAAAAAAAAAAGTTTACCTTTTGTTTTTGTTTTTTGGGACAAGGCCATGCAGCCAGATCTGGCCTTGAACTTGTTACATGGGTCAGACTGGCCAGGAGTTCATGATCCTCCTGCAAGATCCCTCCCTCCAGCAGACTGGAATTATAGGTGGCCTTATATAACCATCTCTGTTCTGTCTACATCTGTGCAGCTTGTGATAAACCTTCAACTTTTCATACATGTTGCATCTCACTTCACTGGAAGTGTGAAGATAATAGCAATGACCTCATTTTACTTAGAGACAAACAGGAATCACAGACATCGATTTGTCTGGGAGCAGTTGCACGTGGGAGTGGATGTGGGCGATGGAGATCAGGGAGAGGAGAAATCAAGGTTAGAAATGCTGCTTAATACATTGGTAGTCTAGTCCCCGCCGCCCTCCTCCCACCACGCCAGCTCCTCTCAGGGGCCTTTGTTTTTAGGGTCTTGTTCTTTCCTTAAAAACAACGGCCAAGAGTCTTACTCACTCTGCCCAGATTCAGTCCTCAAACATTTACAGTTGTTTTCTTAACATTTCAGACCATCTCTGCATCAACCTCTTCCTATAAAGCCACCCTTCCACAGCCAACAGCATGCTCTCTGCTGGTAGGGGAAATGGCTACTTACTACCCCTTCCCAGTGCACAGCCACGTTTTCCCACAGAGACCTGGACCCGAGTCTGCTGATCTGGCCACGCATCCCTCAGCTCCCTCCCGCTCTTTTCTTTCACTGACATCTGTCTCATCCGTCTCACTGGAGAAGGCTGCTTGTCTGGGGTTCACTTGGCCTTCATCTGGGGGTCTCTGCTGGGTCATGAAGCAGCCTCCAATCCTGTGCTCCCCAAAGGCCTCCACATCATTTCAGATCCCAACTGGAGCAGGATTCCTCAGAGGGCTTCCCATGTGATCTGTGAGGAGATCGACCCCACTTCATCCTCCATGCGCAGAGAGAAGAGGACACAGCATTGCGCTAGGCAGAGTCTGGTGAACAGTGCATCTCACACTGTGGCCCCCAGTGAGAATCACTTAGCTCCTCGGTGCCTCGCTTTTCTCATCAACCAATAGCAAACAGGCTCTATTCATGTTTCACCCTAAGAGCTGTCGTGATGGTCAAGTAAGAGACTAGGGAAACAGAAATGCTTCGTCAACTGCAGTGTGCTACGGAAACAAAAGGTACTGCTATGATAACACAGACGTTCATCTCTACCTATATACCGGCCATGTTAGTTTTGTGTTACTGTGACAAAATACCCGAGACAGGCTACTAATAAAGAAGAGAGGTTTACTTAGTTCAATTTGCAGAGGATGAAAATGAAAATGGTATGTCATCTAAGTGTCACTTTAGCTGGACAACCCTGTGGCGAAGGGTTCCATGGTGGGACCGTGTGGGAATGAAAGGTCAAATTACCATGCAGAAAGAAGTTACACAGCAATTTAGGGATGGAGCCTGCTCTTAAAATAACTTACTCTCACTAACTACATGACTCTGACTACCTATGCGTAAGTTTGAAATTTTCTGCTACATTTTTAAAAACAAGTGTTTATTAACATCCTAGTCAATCCAAAATAACTGAATTCCATAGAGCAGTTTGGCCCACAGGCCTTAGCGCAGAGGCCTCTCAGTGGGGTGAGGGATAGCAGCATCCCAGAGCTGGGCTATTGTAGTTCTTCCAGGAGACAGCCTGCTCCTGGCATCCTGGCTGTCAATCAGAAACAGATCTGTGTGCCAGGAAGTGGTGGCGTGCCTTTAATCCCAGCACTTGGAAGGCACAGGCAGGCAGATCTCTGAGTTCAGGGCCAGTCTAGTCTACAGAGCAAGTTCTAGGACAGCCAGGGCTACACAGGGAAACTCTGTCTCAAAAAGTCAAAAGTAAGCTATCTGTACCTGAGGCTCCGAGAACTACAGGAAGTAGAAAAGGAAAAAAAAGGTTTTGAAAGCATTTTTTTGTTTGTTTGTTTTTTGAGACAGGGTCTCACTGTAGCCCGGGATGGTAGGATTCGCTATGTAGACTGTTCTGGTTAGCTTTCTGTTGCTGTGATAAACACCATAACCAAAAGCTACTTGGGGAAGAAAGTGTTTATTTCAGTTTACACTTCCAGGTCACACAGTCCATCACCGAAGTCAGGACAAGGTTTCAAGCAGAACCCATGGAGAAGTGCTGCTCACTGGTTTTCACTGAGCTTGTTTTCACAGCTCAGACCCACCTGCCAGGAGTGGTACAGCCCATAGTGCGCCAGGCCCTCCTGATTCACTGAACAAGACTGTTCCTGGGGTACACGGACACACTGTGATCTGGACAATCCATCAGTTGACACTCATCTCCCCAGGTGACTCTTGGTTGTATCAAGTTGACAATAAAAACTAACAAGGACACAGTCCAAGCTGACCTCAAACACACAGCAATCCTCCTGCTTCTGCTACCAAGCGCTCTATTACTGAATCACCAAAAAAAGAAAGAAAGAAAAGAAAAACAACCAACCCCAGCATATTTCTCAACTTTTCATAGGAAATAATAAAAGCTCAGTTGGGTGTGGTGATACATGCCTCTAATCCCAGAACTTTTGAGAGGCAGAATTAGAAGGTTTTTGAGGTCAAGGCTGGCCTGGGCGGCAGAGCAAGACCCCACCTCAAAAACAAAAACAAAAAAACTAAAAAATAAAATAAAATAAAAAAACCCAAGAGCTATTTTTCAAACTACATTAGTTTCCGTGTGTGTGTGTGTGTGTGTGTGTGTGTGTGTGTGTGTGTGTGTGTGTGTGTGTGTGTAAGCATGGATCACAGCCTGCATATGGCAGTCAGAGGACTTGGTTCTTCCTTCCACTGTGTGGGTCCAGGGAAGCACTCAGTAGTCAGGCTTAGAAGTGAGTTCCTCTACCCGCACCTCGGGAGCCCAGGGACTGCTGTGCAGCTCTGTGGTAGAAGGGAGGCACATCTGAGGCCAATCCTGAGTTCCGTCTCCAGCGCCAGGAAAAGAAGGGGTGCCATGGGGCTCAGAAAAGGCAGACTGGAAGGGGAAAAAGGATTTTTAAAAGCTAGGGTTCAGTCTTTGCTCCTCACCTGGGACAAGTGGACTCCCCTGTATCTCCTCGTTCTGTGGATAACTCGGGGACATTACTACTGTCTGCCTCACAGAACTGTGAAGATTGACGACAGGCGGCACGGAGCTGGGGATGACAGTACCCGTGGCTCTGCTGGGCCATCCACACTGTCGGCTACTAAATAAATGAAAACTGCTGTGATTAATTATTTAGGAAAAAGCAATTTGTTCCAGGCCTCAAAGTGACTCAGCAGGGCTCTACTTAGGAGGACAATACGCCGCCCCACCCCCACCCCTCCAAACCCATTGAGCTTTCTGAGTGGCTCTGTGAGGGCAGATGATTCACAAGCCGTGGCCAAGCAGAGCAAATGGGGTGGGGGAGGGATAAGGGGGGAGGCACAGGCCAATCTGATCCTGACAGCTGGGCCACCCTGGATGGCAGAGATGAGTAAGCTCACTGCTGCTATGCTCACCACAAGACCCCAGAGCCTAGGCAAGGCATCTGGGATCAGACACCCAGGATGATGGCATCTGCCTGTGATAATAGTCAATGGTTCTGCATCTCCTCCCCAAGGGCATGACAGGCTCCTCTCAGTCTTTGAGTAGATTCGAGCGAGTGTGCATGCACGTGTGCGTGTGTGTGTGTGTGTGTGTGTGTGTTTGCATGTACATACAGGAACATGTACACTTGGAGGCCAGAGGTCCTCAATTGCTCTCCATCTTAATTTTTTGAGACAGGGTCCTTCGCTCCCTCCTCCCTTGACTCCCTTCTACCTGGAGCTTGCTGATTCAGGCTGCCTACCCAGCTGTCCAGCAAAGCCCCAGGGATATATATGTGTGCACAACGGAAGAGTACATGAGAGTCCGCACCTGTTGCCTCACAGGGCAGAGTACTAGCGGGGTAGGACACCCAAACAATGGATGAACAAGCTCCTGTGTGCCGGGACCTGGTGCTTCATTCGAGGGGACTGGTATACACCCACAGAGGCATCTTCGGGTCTGCTTTCAGAAGGTGTCATTAGCTCTGGCTTGTCCAGAACCTACACTCTCAATCTCAGCATTATCTTTTTGTGTCCAAAAGCAAAGAAGCAGAAGTGGACGAGGGCAAAACTCCATTTCCTCTGTGAGCAACTGTTTCTGTCTGACTGGGGACCTGGGCTGGAACACAGAAAAAGAGATGAAGCTGACAATCTATACTTGAGAAAGATGTGGACCTTTTGGTCGACTTCTTTTGTTTTAGCCAGCCTTAGGTGTTGCTATAAAATGCGTTACTAGGAGCCTGAGGCAGAAAAATTGTGAGTTTAAGTTCACTCTGGGCTACATAATGAGTTCCAGGCCAGCCTGGGCTACATGGGCAGACCCTGACTCAGAAAACAAAAACAAAAAGGCCACTCCGGTAAACTGCACTTTTAGGTGAGAAAACATATAGAACAATTCATACTATTATTTTTTTTTAAAAAAAACCTTCACAATAAATGATCACTAATTACTCTGAACAGCAAGATTTCAAAATAGATGTTTAAATGAAATAATTTATAGCCAGACTCAGTGATGGGAGTAACATTTAACCTAGGATTCATTTTGCTAAATAAAACGGAGCTTTAGCAGGGCGTGGTGGCTGGGGGTTGTCACCCCAGCTCTTGAGAGGTGGACATAGGAGGTAGCTTCAAGTTCAAAGACAGCCTGGGCTACACAGGAAAAGCCAGACCAGTCAGGGCTATACAGCAAGACCCTGCCTCAGATACATATATTTGAGCCTCAATGTGTTATTTCAGGTGCTAAAATCCCTTGCCCTACACAGTGTATTTCCCTAAGACTGGCTGCCAACTGCATGTGACACTGACAAAGCACCTCTGAGGCTGAAAAGCCTTAAGTAGCCATTTGTAACATGTCAGAAGGGAAGTTAATTTTGCCTTTTAAGCTCTGCTCTCCTTTCAAATCAGCTCTGCCTGGAATAAGGCTGGGCACCTGCTTGGAATTCAGCTGCCTGCTTGAGTCCTAGCTGAGGAGGGGCTGAACGCCCTGGAGGAGTGAGCCACGCTCCGGCTCCGGGCCTCCACTTCCTTACCTGAAAAATACAGGCAGGGTGTGGGCGCCCTTCCCAACTCACTGGATTTTCAGTCTCTCTGAAGTATCTAGGCCAGGAGGTATTATGTGAAAACAGAGGGTCTGGAATCTTCTAGACAGGGGTCAGCAAACACCAGCCCTTGGCCAAATCCAACTCACCACCAGCTTTTCAGCTGTCTCCCCAGTTCCTAAGAACAGTTTTTACATTTTTAGTTTTTTAAGAATAAAACTTTGCACTACATGAAACTTACATGAAAGCGGACTCAATAAGCTTACCTGCCGGAGCCTGGCAAAGGTCACTTGTGTGCATACTGTCTCTGTCTGCTCCCATTCGGTGACAGCAGCATGGGAGAGACAAGAGCCCTGGGGCCTAGCAGTGAGGCACACGTGAATAAGCGTGGCCAGTGCTGGCAAGCAGTTGGTGAGAAGGACTGGGAGCCCACTCAGTCCTTAGGACCTCTCTTCCAGGCTGCAGGCATCCCCCTCTCACTTCTGTGGGTTTCTCTTTCCTTATTGGTCACCTGGGCCCAGGGGAATGTGGTCCAGCCCGACAGGTGTTGGCTGAGTGCAGCCACAATGGAAAGACAGACAGAAAGCGTGGCCGGACACTGGCCCCTAGCCAGTGAAAGGGACAAGGCAGTGGGGGCAGGTATTGAGGAGGCCATATCTGCGCCACACCTTCACTATAGCATCCTTCCCAGACTTTTCCTCTCTGCACTCCAATGGCTATCGTTAAATTCACATAAGTACTCTTTAGAAGGTCACTGGGCTGTTACAGTCAGCCAGAAAAACAAAAAGTGTTCCCTTAAAACCCAGAGACTGAGAGGTGGAGCCAGGAGGATCAGGAATCCAAAACCAGCCTGGGTTTCTTGAGCTCTTGGCTCAAGAAAAACTAAGGGGGCTAGAAAGAAGACTCTGTGGTCAAGCGTGCTTACTGTTCTTCCAAAAGTCCTGGGTTCGGTTCCCAGCACCCACACAGGCAACTCATAACCACCTATTAACTTCAGTTTCAGGAGAGCTGATGCCCTCTGGCCTCTGTGAGCACCAGTCCAGAATGTGGTGCACATAAACTCACACAGGCACATAGGCACATAGGTGCTCGTGTACACACACACACACACACACACACACACACACACACAAATGCACACATGCACAAAGAAAGAAAACTTTAAAAAAAGCTAAATAACAAATTCACAGACCAATACCCTTAACCTACAATACAATGGAATGTGGAATTGGTACTTTTGAGTCCTTTTAATAGAATTAGCAGAGTGGCCTGATAAGAAGAGACCAGTATGATCAACTCTGGTGACACATAAACTTACAGTCACAGCACTTGGAAGGCAGAGGTAAAAGGGCTGGGGGTTGGAAGTCAGCCTGGGTTACATGTCCGATCTCTTAAAAGAAAAACAGAGAGAGAGTGTGGCTCGGTTGGTGAGGTGCTTGCCTACCATTTCTGAAGCCTAGGGTTCAATCTCTAGCATCATATATAACCAGGCAAGGTGGTACATGCCTGTCATCCCAGCAGAGGCAGGCAGATCTCTTTGAGTTCCAGAGGCCAGCCTGGTCTGCAGAGCGATCTCCAGGACAGCCAAGGCTACACAGAAAAACCCTATCTCGAAAAACCAACAAAACACAACAAAAAGAACCCACGGACACAAGAGACAGAGCTCAGAGACCTGATCTCATGGGTGTTCTCCCTCTTTTCCATCTTAGGACACAGAGGCTTCCATGAGCAGGTCAAGAAAAGAGCCCTCACCAGAACCAGAACCTGCCGGACTTCGGTGCTGGACTTCCGGCCCGCTGCTCTGTCTGCTGCTTAAGCCCCCAGTCTGTGGTTATTTTGCTACAACCACCTAAGCTGACCAGGACAGTATTTTTCCTTTACAGGTTAGAGGCTGGGTTTCCACTTCCTCCAGCAAAAGATTAAGCTCCTGGAGACTTAGGAATCCTGTATTGCATATCACTGTCTCCCCAGCACAGGGCATCTGAATAGCAAGTGTTAATAATCAACTGTAATAGTTCTTGAGGTGAACGAGCTAGCAGTTACTAGATGCTGGGGCCCATGGAGTAAGTGAGAGAAGCAGAGAACTCTGAGATATTACTCTCCGGGATTACAGTCCAGTCTTGGAAACTGACATAAGCCACCTACCTGCCAGTGTTCTGAAAAGTGGTGTGGTATGGTTTGCATGCTGTGAGCTGAGGCAGTGTATTCATGTGTGCACACACAGACATACACACATTCTACCTAGGAAGGGGAGTGGAGAGGTGGGTGGAGAAGTGTGAAAGGAGTGGTACAATCTCCAAATATTTGTGAGAGGACAAAGCATTTGAAAGGCATGAATCAGACCAGACCTATCTAGGGTGTGGTGTCACCTGTCTGTAATCCTGGCAACAGGGAGTTGGAGGCCAAAGGGTCACAAACTCCAGGCTAGCCTGGTCTACATAGTGAGTTCAAGGTCGGTCCGTTACATAGCTCACTAAACAAAGCAAATGAACAGGCAGTCTCAACCGAGAGAGAAAAACGCACCTAGAAAAAGGATATTTATTTTACCAATAAATTTGTGCAGGGTCCTGAGGTGCTAAAAGGGCGAGCCCTGGAGGAGTCAAAGGCAGCTGCTGTGTGATGAGTGACTGGAAAGGCAAGCGGTAGTCAGACTGTGATTACCTCCTGATTGACAGTCAACTCAGAAACAAAGAAGGGAGCCTCAGGGGAAGAAAGGAAGACAATTCAATAGCAAGGAATGCTGGCATGCCAAAGCTCCAACGGGCTGTGAGGGCAGGGTGAGGCAGAGTATGGAATAACAAACAATATCAAATAATGAAGGGCTCTGAAACCTGGTGGGTTAAAAGTACACTTCCTAGCTGGATAACCTTTGCGTATGTCTGTCTAGCTTTTTTCATTTGCAGAATAGGGATGCTAGTTACTACCTGGATCAGGATTGAGAAAAGCATAAAGTAGCACATAGTAGGCATACAACAAACAAAAGCCATCACCTGTCTTTATTTAGTAAGCTATGGATTCTCTGTTGTCCCAAGATGAAAACCAGAGAAGGTCCTCCTTCCATCACGCACCCCCTTGTTTCACAACACCCCCTGTCTCTGGGATCTATGAGGCGGCAGTACCCTATTTACCTCTGAGAAGGGCTAATGGATCTGCGCTGCACTAAATGTTCCAGAGGTGCCTGGATCTGCAGCTCTGGAGAACTTGTCACGCTGACGGGCAAGGCAGACAGAAACTGTCTTACCCGGAGTCAGAGGAGGCTCAAGAGCCCTGACCTCGCAGCCCACGGTCTTCATAAACTCCATGGTTTCACACCACACAGAACAAAGGCTCTGGGCTTGACCCCATACACAAATCTCCCAACACCTGAAAGCTGCCACAGAACACTGAGAGCATCCACGTCCCCTTCTTCTTTCTCAGAAGCAGCAGCCACACTTCTGCATGGAGGAGCAGACACAACACTCAAAACAACTCTTAAAACACTTCCCTGCAATGTGGTCTCTAAACACAGGAAACAGCAGCTGGCTGTTGCCAGGAAGGTTTGTTTGCCAGTGAGCGTGTGGGAGCTCGTTGTGTGAGCTTTAAGCTGTGATCCAGGAACAAAAATAAACCAGGCAAGCCAAACCCAAAGCCCTGTAACCATAGGTGTAAGGAAACGTTCAGGGCCAAGAACACTCAGGTCAGAGACCAGGGATGCCCCTAAACCCACAGCGCATGCCCAACAGCCCCTTTGAGTTCTGCTTCCTCATTTGCAAATGGGGTCATTAACGCTGATGGTTTTTTGCAGTCAGGACTGGGTTCAAAGAGTGCTGATGCTGGGGAATGGGCACATAAAAGCTGGCGACATGGAGGGTGGAGCTGTGAAGTGAATGGCTTGCTTAGCATGCACACATGCACACATACACAGAGGAACATGCACACCTCCAACACCTTCCAGAAACCAGTAGAAATTTGCTTCTAGCTCTTTGGGAGAAACAAAGCCCGCACCACCACCACCCACTTCCTAGCTCCTGAATGACCCCACAGCTCTACAAACATCTCTGTTTGCAAGCACTTAGCAGAGTGCCATCTGATTATTTTTTCATCTCTCTCTCTTATGTTTTAAATCTTTTCTTGTCCCTGCCTGATTGGGAGCACTTAAGAAGGCAGAGGGCACTTTTTACTTGTATTTGTTCCTTTTAGATCCTAGTACTGTGTATGCCCAATAAATGTATGTTTAAAAACGAACGAACAAACAAAAACAACACCCAAGAGAAACTATAGCAGGAAATGAGCAGAGAGAAGGAGGAGAGCATTCTGGGCATTTGACATCAAGCAGCTCTGAAGGGTGAGCCACGCTCAGCTGCCGGGGGTCTTGCCTAGTGTGCACAATGCACTGGGTTTGATTCCCAGCACTGCATAAACAGGGAATGGTGTCACACTCCTATCATCCGAGCATTCTTGGGAGGTGGAGGTAGGCAGATCAGAAGTCCAAGGTCATCCTTGGCTCCATGAGTTCGAGGCCAGCTTGGGCTACATGAGACCCTGTCTCAGAAAGGACATAAAATGATGCTCTGTGCTGTGGCATGGGTCCAAGAGAAAAGCTGAGATGGCTGCAGAACCCTGATGGAGACTTTTGCGCCTTCATCCTGATCTTTCCTTGTCTGAGGAAGAAACCCCCTCTATAAAACAAAACAAAACAAAACTCCAGAGCCAAAAGGCTCAAACAGGGAAGGAGTCTTGGACATGTTACTAAAAATAAATGCTGTAATACAGGTCGACCCCTTCCTCAGAAAGTGTAGTAACAACTTCGACCCTTCTAGAATTTTCTCTCGTAAGGCGTTCGAGGCTGATCTACGACTCTTCTTACCGGTTCAATCTCTCACACACACACACCCCAGTTCTATTAGGAGTTTCAAGTCATCCTTGGGAGCCCTAAGGGCTCGCATGCCCATTCTCGTCAGCTTAACGTTCCTTTCCTTCCTCCTGAGGGCTGCACTTGTGCCCGGGGGCTCAGTCACACTGGACTTGCCACCATTTTCGCTGCTGCCTCTGAGAAGTCACCCATCCCACTCTCAACCTCCAAACGCCGGTCCCCACTCCCCATTATGCATGTAGGGAGCAGTCACAACCAAAGCAGCCCCCCACACACATGCTCAAAGCCTACTACCTCTGCTGAGGCCCTGGCTGGCCTCCATCAGCTCATCGCTGTACATACATGCTAAAGTTTAGCCTTGTGCAGTCAATCTTCCTAAACATCCCTGGGAAGCGCGCATGAGGAAGCAGCCACCTGGACTGACCCCTAAGGAGACCCTCGTCTCTACAGGCCTTACAACCCAGGGTAGCCCAGCCTGGTCCCCACGACTTGTTTCTAAGTCCAAGTGGAACTCTTGAGGCTTCCTAAGGCTATCAGTCAGAAAGTCAGCCATGTTCAGTAGAAACCAGAGCGTGTGAGCATGGGGCCTGGAGGGATCATGTATCACCAGGCCACTGGTTTCTTTCTCAAGGTTGTTTGTCCTTGTGAACTAAGACCCGATTCTGCCCCTAGCAATGATAATCTCCCTAAGGAAGTCCCCTGATAAGCCTCCTATGTTCACATGGCAGCCCACAGATTAGAGGGAGAGATAGGCTCCCCTCCCTCGATCTTATCGCATATCAAAGTCATATGCTTCTTGCCGTCAGAGGCCAGGTCTTAATCCTCTCTGTATTAATGCTCCCAGCACAGCAAACTCTTGGGTACCTGTCAGGATCACGGCTTAGTGAATCATCGTTGAACCTTCCATCTTGCCTCTTCCCCATCTTCTCAAGCATTCTCCACCCTAAATATCTGTAGCCCCGCATTACTACTTCCAGACTACTCGGAAAAAAACAAGGGACAGTTTCCCTGGCTACAGAAGATGGACAGGGAAAGAATTAAGAAACATCACAACTTCATGGTCTAAGATGCAACCTCGGCCTCCTCAGGGCCTGCTGCCTGCCACAGTGCAAACTTCTCTGTGACTCCAGGTCTCCTGAGGCTCAAAGCACTGCGACCCTTCATACCAGTAGAGATCTGAGTCCTACCTGGGCCACCTCCCTGCTCCTACACTTACCGCCTGCTGCCGTGACTGACAGATGAAATGAGACTGGGAACTTGGCCATGCCTCAAAGGCAAGGGAGCACGGCTGTCGCTCAGCCTTCCACGGGGAAGGCTGTGATCTTCCACTGGAATACGAACTTCCTGAGGCATGAAGGGCACTTCCGGCCTAAGATGTCTGGGAGGCTGATGTTTGGGGCCCAGCTGATTTTCAAGTCCTACCTATAAGCTGACTCCCACAATTGGCTATTATTACAACCCAGCCAACGTGTCCCGGGTTCTGGTTTTATTCTTGCAGCTCACTTGTTTTTGCTAAACTGGAGATCAAACTCAGGACCTCATGCATGCTGGGCAAGTGCTCTATCACCAAGTCACACTCCCAGCCCTTGCTTGTTTGTTTAGTTGAGACAGGTTCTCACCATGTAGCACAGGCTGGCCTTGAACTCACCATTCCCCTGCCATAGTGTCCCTCATGCTGGGATTACAGGTCTATGCCAGTAGGCTCAGCTTTATGGGCTTTTTTCTTTTATCTATTTTGTTGTTGTTGTTGTTGTTGTTTTGTTCTTAGACATGGTCTCATGTATTCTAGGCTGGCCTTGAATTCACTACGTAGTCAAGGATGACCTTGAACTTCTAAATCTCGAGGTCTCCAAAGTGCTGGGATTACAGGCCTGTGCCATCACTCCTGGCCACAGATCCTTCTTGGTAAGGGAGACCACCAGCTCTGTGCACATGGGAAGCCTAGCAAGAGTGGTGGTGTGTCTCCCATGGTCTTTGGAAGAGAGCCTTCCCACATTCCTAAGTGTTACCCTCCAGTTCCTCCCCAGAATCCCAGTCAGTCAAATGTTTCACAGAGCTATTCGATTTAGCTGTAGGCCTCCATCTTCAAGGGGTATGGAAAGAGAGGAAGACGTACAGTCTCTTAAGAAAGATTGGCAAGGTAGAGGCAGGCGGATCTCAGTGAGTTCAAGGCCAACCTGGTCTACAAAGCGAGTTCCAGGACATCCAGGACTATTACACAGAGAAACCTTGTTTTGAAAAACCAAAGGGAAAAGAAAGGAAGGAAGGAAGGAAGGAAGGAAGGAAGGAAGGAAGGAAGGAAGGAAGAAGGAAGGAAGGAAGGAAGGAAGGAAGGAAGGAAGGAAGGAAGGAAGGAAGGAAGGAAGGAAAGAAGAAAGGGAGTGTCTTGTTATCTTCACTTGGCCAGGTGTGGTGGCTCTAGCCCATAGCTCCAACAATGTCCAGGAGGCTGAGGCTTAGAATCTTGAACTCTGGGGACAGGGTAGGCAGCAAAAAGAAACCAAAATGCGCCACGGATCTTGGCCCATGTTTGCTTGTAACCCCAGCACTCTGAGGAGGGAGAAATCAAAGGTCTTCCTCGGCTACATAGAGAGTTGGAGTCCAGCCTGGGTTACATGAGACTCAGGCTCAAAGCAGCAACCCAAAACAAACAGGAAAATCCCATCTGTCCCCAGAATTCCCTCTGCACTTCTCTCAGTGCTGTGGTTCTAAAGACAGGCCCCTTCCCACCCTCCCTGACCGCCACTTGCTGTGCACGGGTCACCAGCTTCACGCTGACCCCACCTATACGCACACCTCTCATCACTACAGCAGTTTTGGGGGTAGATGCCATCACCTGCATTTAAGAGATGATCACACTGAGGCTCACAAGGATGTTGTTAACTTGCCCAAACCGAGTAGGGATTTAAATCTGCACCAGTCTGACCACAAATTCAGTACCAAACAAACCACGTGTTCTGTCCAGGGAGTCCTCCGATGATGCCACAGGAATAAGAATGTGCTTGCTCTTTCTACCTCCATCATTCTGTGTCAGCAACAGGTGGAAGCTGCATAGGTGGCAGGCATTGGGTGATCTGTGACTCCAAGAACTACCCAGGGCCTGTCCTCCCCTAATTCATTCTCATTCTCTCTCTCTCTCTCTCTCTCTCTCTCTCTCTCTCTCTCTCTCTCGCTCGCTCGCTCTCGCTCTCACTCTCGCTCTCTTCCATAAGGGGGATAGCAAGCAAGCATCACTGTCAATCCAATCTACACCACCAGACAGCCAAACACAAGGCAGTTGGTGGGGCTGAAAAACAAACCAAACCAATGGGTAAACCAGACTGCCCTCATGACCTCAGTCCTGCGTAATCTAGGGATATCACCTCACTTATTTGGAACTCGAATTTCCTGCCTTCTGTTACTCATCAAACCTCACAGAACACCAGCCAGAGGCCAGCACTCTGGGTGCTGAAGTCCCATTCAGTCATTCCCCTCCTTGGGTTTCTGAAGGGGAGACCGTCAACAGCAGCTCCCCTGGAGACACCGGCAAAAAATGAGACAGGGTGCACATCTGCTGTGCCTACGCCAGCCAAGGCTGATCTGAAAACAGAGGCTGAACCCTCGTGTTTCCCCAGGACGAAGGATGTAGGCTTCATTAAGTGGAACTAAATGGTCTTCTAAGAATAGATTATTCAAGACCATTTACCCAGTGGAGGGGATCATGCTAGCTCTTTGTACATAAAAATATACAAATAAATAATATTATACAGTATACGTGTGTGTATGTACGTACGAACGTATGTATGTACATATGTATGTATGTAACAATGAAAGAAATAGGAAGCCATGAATTTGAAAGAGAGCCAGGAGGGGCATGTGGGAGAATTTTGAGGGTGGAAACAGAAGGGGAAGTAATATAACTATATTATAATGTCAAAAAATCATTTTTTAAAAAAATTTAGGGTTGGTGAGACAGCTCACATGTAAACAAATAAATATACAGATGTTAAAAATAAATTAAAAAAATTTAAGAACGTTTTTTAAAAAAGAAGGGTTGGAACATAGCTCAGTGGTTAAATGCTTACCTAGCACGTGTGAGGTTCAATCCCTCCGAACTACAAAACAAACAAACAAACAAACAAACAAACAAACAAATAAGGTACAGTCAGCCAGCCGCCCGGTTTCTGTATCCTGATTTCACCACTCGCTGGCTGGGTTCTCACCTGTAAAATGAGCGTGGCTATTCCTGTCTCATGGGCTTGTAGTGAGGCACAAAATAAGACGCTGTGATGTGTTTAAAAGATGCCCCCCCCCCCCACAGTAGACACCCAGCAAAGGTTGGCTGCAAATATCAGGGTTGGGAATTAAAGTTAAGAATAATATGCTGGGTGTGATGACATAGGACTTTAGTTAGTCCCAGCACTCGGGAGGCAGAGGCAGGTGGATCTCTGTGAGTTCGAGGCCAGCCTGGTCTACAGAGTAAGTTCCAGGACAACCAGGGCTACACAGAGAAACCCTGTCTGGAAAAACCAAAACAGAAAAAAACCAAAAAAAAAAAAAAAAAAAGAGTAATAAAACAGCAGGTGAGGGCTAGTGACAGAAAGGAGAAGTGGGGCAAGTGTCACAGACCAGGGAGCTGCAGAGCCTGGGCTGCAGCTGACAGAGTAAGAGCTTTGGAAGCTGCTCATGCCCTAATCCTGGAACCCGAATCCCGGAACCTGGGATGCTGCTTCCACTACCCAGGAGACTTTACAGAGGTGGTTACGCTAAATGTCTTAACCTGGGGAGGTGCAATCACCAGAGTACTCAGAAGGAAAAGAGTGAGGCTGGTGCGTCCGAGGCAGGGGAAGAGAAATAATGACGTGGCATTGGGGAGATGTCGAACCAATGGGTTTGGGGCGGTGCCACTAGCCGTAGAATGTAGGCAGACTCTCAGAAGGGCTGGAAAAGGCAAGCACAGAGTCTCTCCTACATCCTTTAGTCAGAACACTCACTTGTCTGCACTTTGATGTAAGCCTGCGAGGCACACTCTGGAGCCAGGTGTGCTGGCACATGCCTGTAATCCCAACATCAGGAGGCAGAGGCCAACTACTCCAAGTGTGAGGCTAGCCTGATCTATACCGCGAGTTCCAGGCTAGCCCAGCTACATAGCCAGACCTTGTAGTGAAAAACAAAACCAGAACAAGAAAACAACTCCTTAACTCATTCTGGACTCCTGACCCCCAAACTCCTGACTTAAGCAGGAGATTAAGCCCGGGTGTTCAAAGCTGGTCAGTGTGTAGTAATTTTTGACAGCGGCTAACGGAAGCAACCACACATACCTTTCGCTGTATGTGCTGTGTCTCCAAAACGTGTTTCACAGAAGCCAGTTGCTGACTCCTTATGACTCACATCCCCACTTCCCAAAAGAGATGACGTGAAAATGGAAGTCTCCAGAAGGAAGTACTCATTTGGGCTGAAGCACTCCGTGGCTCCAGCTGTCCTCACCATGAGCCATTATCTTCTGAAACAAGGGAGCTTGGTGAGGGCCACAGGCACCCTACCAGAGCCCAGAGTACCGGGGCCTGCCCAACTAAGGATGATAAGTAGTAAGTAGCATTTTTTATATCATGGCTTTATGCATGTGACTTTTTGTGGGTTTCACTTGTGTATCTATTGCCTCAGTTTGACTCAACCAACCTATAGAAATAATTCATTCAAAATCTCTTGCTTAACGGTTTTCTCTGAGATGGAAACATTCCATCCAGCAGGGAAGCTCCTTAAGCAGGAAGATATAAA
This sequence comes from Peromyscus californicus insignis, assembly GCF_007827085.1. Taxonomy (NCBI): domain Eukaryota; kingdom Metazoa; phylum Chordata; class Mammalia; order Rodentia; family Cricetidae; genus Peromyscus; species Peromyscus californicus. Next base: position 35,203,436 of record NW_026294402.1, read on the forward strand.
CAACTCAAAATAGCTTCAGGAAGTCTCCGAAGCTGACCAGATTCACTAGGCCCCTCCTCAACAGAGAAGGCGATATAAAAACTTGGCTGCAAATATTCTCTGCATAGTGGCATAGAAGACTGAGACCAAACCAGCTGCCTGGAAGAAGCAGAAACCAGCGGAGCTGCCTGGAAGAGGTTTAGACCAACTGAGGCACCTGGAAAGGGTACTCTCTGACCTGCTGAGTGGCCCACAGGCTGTGCCGTGCATTCCAGGTTCTAGCTTCCTGAGTGGTCACCCATGCTGGGGTGGGCTTTGGTGACACAGCTGTCTTTGAGTCTTTTCTGATCCTGTAAGTGACCCCTACCCATGCTCCTGTAAGCAACCCCAACAAAAGTCATTAGACTTCGGTGGCATCTGTACTTTGGTCTGTCATGGATTCCCTACCTAGGGTGAGTAGACCTGTGTTACGTCTCCCCAGAAAAGGTGTCGCACAGTAAAACCACATCCTCAGAAAGCATCAGAGCCAGGACTTGAACTTGGTCACTCATCTTAAAAGCCTATTTTCATCCCCTGAGGAGAATATACCTTGTTCTCACCTTCATGGGTGCGTGGGCTCTCCTAGCTCTCCACTGTGGGCGGTACTTCCCCACCCCATCTCACCCTCCTCCCCAGGGGTTGCCATTCCGACAGGCCTAAGCAAATGACAACTGTCTCCTCCAGGGTGTGATGCAAACAAGTGCCCAGCCATAGCAGGGAAGCAGAGACGAGACAGGGAAGGCTGGACAGAGAGGTGCTATGTCTCTGATCCCAGCACGGAGGAGGAGGCAGAGGCAGAAGGACTGTGGGACTAGCCTTGGCTGTAGAGTGAGACCTTGTCTCAAAGTAAATAATAAAAAGGAAGGGAGGCTGAAGAGGAAAAGGAGAGAAATCACATGGAAAGGCTAATCCAGAGAATGCCCCAGATCATGCGTGCCTTTCGGAACAGAGGCAAACCTTGAAACACAGGCACGCACCCTTGTTTCTTAGAGCCTGAGCTTGGGCAGGTTATCATGAAGTCGAAGACAGACCTTGTGGTCTAGACAGGTGGTCAGTCTTAAAGCTTTGCTTCCGTCACAGGCGGCCTGTTAGATATTGAAAGCCTCACGTCGCTTGCTGCTCTTATTTCTCTTGAGTTTTATCTGAGGCTTTGGGCCAGTTAGACCTGCTAGCTATCCCAGCTACATACTTCTGAGCTTCTCCCTCTGGAGGAGTTTCCCACAAGCAGCAGTATCTCACAGTATGGCCAGTTCAAAATGTTGGGACCAGGAGACCCTCCCGTTTCAGACACTTTCGGTTTGGGATAACCACATGTACGTCAGATGAGATTTCTTGGGGAGGGGACCCAAATCTAAACATGACATTCATGTACGTTCCATACCTCACATGCATACCACCCTGCAGGTCATTTCACGAGTTTGGGTGCCTCTGCGTACTGAGGTCCGGTATGAAATCTGCCACGTGCAGCATCATGTTTATATTCAGAGTCACACATTTTAGAGCATTTCAAAGTTGGGTTCTTGGGTCAGAGATGCTCCATTTGTAACACAAAATCCTTTGAACCCTGCCCCCTCCCCCATTCCCAAAGAAGACCATTCATTGATCCTGTTGTGTCTGCATTTCAATCCACGTTTCCCCTCTTTGATCATCGGTTTATATCACTCTTCTCCTGACCAACGTAGCCCAGGCTAGCCTCCAAGTTGCTATGTATCTGAGGATGATCTTAAAACTTCTGATCCTTCTGCCTCCGTCTCCCAAGTCCTGGAATTACAGGTATTCATCAACACTCCTCACTGACATGGTTCTGGGGGTTAAGCCCAGGGCCGTGTGTATGCTAGCCAGCCAAGCTAACTGACCTCCACCCTCAGCCCACAGATGCGTCTTCTCTCTCTTGCAATGCATGTGCCACACAGCCATAAGTTTCTTTGCTTCACACTAGAGGGCCAGTGTCCCAGGGAAAGAGAGATGCTATCTAGTTATATCTGTACTCCCAGCTCCTATTATAACAAGCTTTCACAGCTGCCTGCAAATATGCATTGAAGTGTCTATACTTTTTGTTTTTCACATCACACAGGAAACTTCCCATTAAAAAGCTATTAGAGGATGCTGGGCAGCTTACTCTGTGTCCTCGGAAGGTGATGTAGGGATCCCCCTTCGTCCAGTCTGTTTCATGGGTCATGTTTAACAAGGCTTGCGGGAGACGGGAAGAACAGTCAAGCATGCCACAGCTACGCTGTCAGACATGAACAAAATCTAACCAGACAAAAAGGAGAGAGGATGGGCAGGCAGGCAGGCACTTCCAGGAGAGGCGGAGTGAGAAGTAAGTCTGCAGACGACATGGGCTGGGGACTCCAGGGGACCCTGCAGGGCTCTGCACATGTCTCTGTGGCTGAACACACTGTATACAAGAGCCGTTATGGAAGCAAGCACACTTCCTTCCTGCTCTCCAAGTGCTTCCTTCCCGGGACAAAGGAATAAACACTGAGAGAGAGAATGCTCTCGGTAAATATTTCTGAATGGGGCACAGTCTCCAAGGAAGCAGCATTCTAAACAACCCAGCTACCTGACTCCCTCCAACCGCACAGCTACCCCTGAAGGCATGCAGCCACCACTGCCCATCACCTGTGCCCTCGGCCTCCCCCAGGCATTCTGCAGACGGCTGTGAACCTCAGGCTGCTTGTTTCTTCCAGCTTCTCGCCCTGCACAGAAACAGCTCTAGTCCTGAAAGGGTTCGCTGCCAAGGTTGCTTTATATACAAAGATATTTATACTTCCACAGGAGCCCGGAAACACCCTGGAAAGCATTATATAAACACGTAGCAACTCAGCTGAAAGGAAGATGTCCCTGTAACTGAAAAGGTATCCCTGAATCATTTGTTCACCCCAGGTGCCAGGCTGCAGGCAGGCCCTCCTCTCTGATTTAACCAGCCCTCTGGCTGTATTTGCGGGAAAGCAAGCACATTTCGTACCAATTGGAAAATTACACTAATGCATACTCATTAAGTGACTCCCCATGGCTGTAATCGCCTCCTATCTTTCTTTCTTTCCATTTATTTACTCTCTAGAATATCAACAGTCCTAAGAGCTGTGTGTGTGTGTGTGTGTGTGTGTGTGTGTGTGTGTGTAGTATGTGTGTGTGTGCGGGGTTTACATGCGTGTGCATGCGGAAGCCAGAAGACACCCTTAGGTGTCATCCCTCAGCAACCACACACCTTGTGTTTTGACAAGGGTCTCCCTGGGAGCTGGAACTTGGCACATGACTGGGCTAGGTTGGCCAGCAAGCTCTATTGGAACCACTTGTCTCTGCCTCCCAGGACTGTCAGATGGCTTTATATGTGGGTGCTAAGGGTGGAACTCAGGTTCTCATGCTTGCAAAGCAGGCACTTGACCATTCCGAGCCGCCCCTAAAGAACGTTCTTTGACAATAAAGTGTCAAGGAAAGGAAAGAAAAAGCGAAGGCACAAAATCCAAGTGCCCTGGAATGGAAGAGGAGGCACAAAAATGTCCCTGTGATGGTCAAATGCACTTGTCCAAGTCACCTTGGGGCCAGGCGATTGCAAACGACCTAAGAAACGGCTGAGTTCAATGTCCTTTACAGTTGGAACCACTGAGGCCCAGGAAGGGAAGGACACACGTCTAAAAAGCCAAGCAAGCCGGTTTCTGGCAGACGGCCAGATCAAGCAGCGTCTTGCAGTGCTCAGTAGTGAAACTGACATTGGCTGTTTCCTCCGCCCCACAGAACTCGGTGGGATGCGGTAGGCACAGGAGGTGGAGGTGGTCATCCAGGACACCTTCCCCTCATAAGTAGTAGGAGGCAAAGAGGATAGATAATTCAAGTCACCAGGGAAGAGGGTGTTAGAAAAATGGAACACTGGTCAGACTGAGGCAGGAGGATGAAGAGTTCAGTGCCAGCTGGGACTCTAAAATAAATAAATAAAGGGGGAGGGAGGAAGAGAGGGTCACGCTTACGTGCCCTTGGGAGATGATCCAGAGGATTCTAGCCAGCGTCACATCCACGCCAGCGTCACATCCACCCACCCACCCTCCAAGAAAACACAAGAAGCAGAAAGATTCTCCCAGAAATGTTTGGGCAAATTCCCAGTGGTCCCCAAGAGACTCCGCCTTAAAGAAGACAAGGGCTTTTAGTCCCCATGGGCACTGCCAGCGCCCTTCTCCTGGCACTGACTCTGTGTCCTGCTTGGGGCTGTGCCCGTCACAGTGCAGAAAGGCACAGGAGATCTGTTCTTGAGTCTCAGTCTCTCTCTCTCTCTCTCTCTCTCTCTCTCTCTCTCTCTCTCTCTCTCTCTCCAGACCTCAAGTCTGATTCCATTTGAGAGTGATCAGCAGACAGCCATATGGTACCCCATCGGATCCCTGAGCCTGGGCAGCAATCATCAATCACAGCCAGCAGCTTGGGCGGTGCTGGCTCTGCTCTGCCTCTGCTGCTACTTGGCCTGCCTGGCACCGTTCAGACCCTCTGGAGGGAGCCAGGCACGAGGGAGCAGATTGCAGTCCTGAGAAACACCATTGGCCTTTGCCCATTTACTACTGCCTATCAGCTCAGACAGGGGTATAAGGCACAGGGTAGCCAGGCATCCAGGCAGCACTAGCCCCATGAAGAATACGGCACAGGGGATGCCAGGCACTCTCCCACTGTTAGAATGGATTGGCACGTCTCACAGGCACAACTGTCCTTCATTACTGTCACAATTTGACCAGCAGAGCTGGGTTTGGTGGCACACCCCTAGAGTTCAAGCTACTCAGAAGGCTTAGTCAGGAAGATGGTCGGAGAGGAAGAGTTTTAGATGGCAGTGCGTGTGGGGTGGGGGTGGGGGGGTGAGGGGGTAGTACAGACAGGAAAACTGAGCCTTGGTGTGTTCAGAAACTCACCCCAAATTCACCAGCTGGTAAGGGCCAGGCCTAGGACTCAAACCCAGGCAAGGAGTTTATACTACACACCAAGGCAGGAGAAAGGAGGCAATTAAAAACAGGATCTCGGCTGGGCGGTGGTGGCGCACGCCTTTAATCCTAGCATTTGGGAGGCAGAGCCGGGCGGATCTCTGTGAGTTCGAGGCCAGCCTGGTCTACAGAGTGAGATCCAGGACAGGTACCAAAGCTACCCAGAGAAACCCTGTCTCGAAAAAACAAACAAACAAAAACAAAACAAAAAAAACAAACAAAAAAAAAAAAACAGGGTCTTCTTCAGTTCCCAGACGCTAGCACAGAGGGAAAAGACCCCATGTTCAATGCCTGCTGGGGGGAGATAGATAAAGACAGCTGCCAGATATCCATATAGAGGGAAAGCCCCCTACACACCCACACACACACACACACACACACACACACACACACACACGCACGCACGCACGCACGCACGCACACATGCACATGCCTGCTGGGATGGCAGAGGCTCTCACAGACCCACTGTCCTTAGCCGGAGTGACCGTGGTAGGAGACAAAGCAACACCTTTAGCTCCAAGAATGGCTGGCCAGGTGGCCACTCGAGGACACAAGCATGCCACACAACAGTAAGGCCGGGTGCTTGTCCCTTTCCACAGCACTCAGACTTCTAGGCCTGTTTCTTCATCAAATTTTCAATTTCTGAGACTTAAAAGTGGTTACGTTGGAGAATCTGCTGTGTCATCGCCAATGTGGTCTAAAAGCCTAACGTGTAATTAGAAATGAGGGCGCAACGGGGAATTTTCACAGAAGCTGTGTTCAGGGGTTATAATTAGGCCAGCGGCCTATTCACACGCCTCAAGGTCAGAAGAAACTAACTACTGATACACAACACGGGATGCTGAACAAAAAAAACACCATGATCAAGCCGAGCGTGGTGGCACACGCCCCTAGTCACCACACTTGCAAGGTGGATGCGTGAAGAGCCAAAGTTCAAAACCAGCCTCAGCTACACACATTTGAGGCCCTATCTCAGAAAACCTTAAGCTCTCTGTCTGTCTGTCTGTCTCCCTCTCTCCCTCGCCCCCCAACCTGAAACTCAATAAAAGAAGCAGAGCAGAACAGTATGCTTTTGCATGATACCACTTCCACGTGAGTCTAGAAAATGCCAACTAAGTCAACAAGCTGATCATCACAAGCTGCACAGGACTCGGGGGGATGAACTCAAGGTCGACGACTGTAAGAGAACACAAGAAAACTTCTACACCTGTCAAAAGGAAACTTTCTGGAGTTGTTCTCTCCGCCTACCCGGTGGGTCCCAGGACTGAACTCAGGTGGTCAGGCTTGGCGGCAAGCACCCTCGCCTACGGCTCCGTCTTGCTGACCCAGCCCAAGAAAACTTGAAGAAGGCACTTGATAGGCTGCCTTGCTGCACTCATCTGCCCAAGTGCATCCATCTTTACCAGCCTACCACTCCTCAGGAGACTAAATACATGGCCTGCCAACGTCCTTTTACATTGCAATCTCTATGTACACAGAAAGCTCACTGGACTTGAAGCTTTAGCCTGAGGTCCATACAGCAATAGGGACCCCCGCCCCCCAAAACAACAACAACAACAACAAAAAGCTGTGAGATCATAGGCTAATCCCTGAGGCCTCCGGTTTCCTCATCTGCAAAACAAGGCCTGTATCACTGCCTTTAGCCTCACAGTTGGTATTTAACGTACAGGAGGACTTTTTTTAAACTGCACCGTCACACACACGTATAAGAGGATGTCGCACAAGCCATAGTTACAATAGGTCGAGACTTCCTTGCCCTGCTCACCTGTAAGAGCCCTTCATCGGCAAGTGGACCATGACAGTATTTTTCTATCCAAGATGCACTGGGAAGCAGCTCCCACTCCCAGGTCAGAGTTGGCTGCATGTCAGAGATGCTTGGTCAGCCAAGTGCTTTCTGGGGATCCAGTGTCAACCAACAGGTAAACAAGAGAGAGCCAGAGAAACCAGACACTTTAATGCACGGCCCTGCCGGCTGCCCCTTCACTGCTCCAGGAGCCACTTTGCACTGCCTTTATCTTGGAGCAGTGAGGTGTAGCTAACTCTGTAGCTTGCTGCCTGAAGCCAAGTCCCAGGCGCTCACTCCAGCCTTCTGCCATGGTCTCGCTCTTTAACTAGACATAGCTCAAATAGTCTCGGCTGAGAGAAACAAGCCCATCCTAGCCAGCTATCCTCACCTGTAGTTCCACCGACATCCCCCACCTCTGTCTCCTTCCAATCTGACGCAACTTTACTTCAAACTAATAATGAATGTCCAGGCTCTGTGTTTTTCCAAGTCCTTTCCATTACTCCACTGGCCCATGCTATCAGGGCAGGCACTGCTGTGCACGAGAGCTGATCGCCACGTTGGGGAGAAGAGACTCAACGGCAATGTAGATGGTTCAAGTGTCAGGGAGACGCTGGACTAGAATCAGGGACATCACACTCCTGCCAAGTCCCTTCAAGACTATCTTGTTTTATTATTTGTTTGTTTGTTTGTTGTTGGAGAATGAACCCAGAGTCCCTGAAGACTAGGTTAGTGCTCTACCAGTGAGCCACATCACCAGTGAGATGATCTCTTTTTTCCCCCAATCACTGGGAAATATAAATATATACAAGCCACTATCTTTTTGGTAAGCAAAGAATGTTCTAGTCACAGGCAAGTTTTAAAGAATTAAAATAAGGCAACTGTGGTAATATCTACTGTGATCCCAGCACTCAGGAAGTAGGGGAAGTTGAACTAAGAGTTCAAGGCCAACCTTAGCTACACAGTCGGTTTGAGGCCAGCCTGGGCTACGTATCTCAAAACTAAAATAAATAAATGAAATGAAAATAAAAAGGCAGGGTTGTATGAGCAGAGTCCTTAGATTCAGTGACGCATTGACTTGCTCCAAGGCACACAACACAGTTGACCCCTAGAGACAAGCTGAGAGAGCATCTATCTGTCGAAGCCGGAGGGGGCGACATGCAGACAGTGATACCCTTGAATGAAGTCGGCTGTGCTCAGCCAGAGGCCACTTCCACTCTCCTCGGGTCCACTCAAGCCCACTCAGGCCCTCCACTCATTGGCCTCAGGGCTTTGCCCAGCGAACCCTCTTCCTTTTCCTTCAGACCAGCCTCACCAGCCTGGAGGAAGCTAGGTTTCTATTTTTAGAGTGTTTGGGCCAGCGCAGAGCTAATGAGCATTAAAAAGAAAAAGGAAGGGATGAGCTATACAGCCGTTGAAAGTTTCCTTCCAGAGTCTCATTCGCTCCCTCTTTGTCCCACTCCCCAGCATAACCACCAAGTGGGACATAAACAGGTCCCTCTACAGCAGTGTTTAGGTTAAACTGAAGCTTATGTGGGGTAACAAAGCCCCTGAGAGTAGTGATGAGCCAGAGATGACATACCCCACCTCCCAGGTCACCCTGGGTGGCCTGGCCTGACAGTGTGCCACTTTCAGCTCTGACAAGCACTTACAAGCCTGTGCTCATTAAGAGCACTCCCCTGAGAAGGCTCCCGCAAGGCCCTGCCTGGGGGGTTAAGTCAGCTTCAGGACCACAGTATGGCACAGCACAGATCAGAACGGGACCTGGACCTGATGACCTGTCATCTCTGTCCCTGTCCCAGGACAACAGACCCAGTTATATCCCAGGGGAGTCCGCTAGTAGCCGGGCTTCAGCTATTCTCTCCAGAAGGATGGCTGGGTCTTTCTTCATACACTACACCAAGGCTCTTCTGGGACCCCAGGGATGACACTGCTTATTCCTTCCTCCAATGTTCAGGTAAGTCTGCAGTCTTCCTCCTCAGTTCTCCACAGGAAGTTAAAAGCCTGCCCTCTGAAATCTGAAATAGCTCTCTCTTACTGACCCAAGTGAACCAACTAAGGAGAACTCCAGATACTTTTAGGGTCAGATAGGGACCACAATTCAAGCCTCCTTTGGGGCCCTGTGTGTGGCACTTGGGAGACAGAAGCAGGAGGATCAGGAATTCAAGGCCAGTTTCAGCTACATAGTGAGTTCAAGGCCAGTCTGGGCTATAAGAGACCCTTCGAAAATGAAAACAAAACAAAACAAACAAACAGACAAACAAAAAAACCTGCTCAGGGCATTGAATCTGATCAGGTAATTCCAAGAACACCACTCTCTTTTATGGAAAATTTAGCTACGAGCAATAAACCCAAGCTCCCTCCCTCAGATCTTACGTTTTTTTTCTCTTTGGTAAAAAGAGGCAATACCAGAAACACTACAGTACTTGTGGTAAGATATCTCCAAAAGATATCCATGTCTTTTTTTTTTCCTTTCGGTTTTTTGAGACAGGGTTTTTCTGTATAGCCCTGGCTGTACCAGAACTCGCTCTGTGGACCAAGCTGACCTCAGACTCAGGGATCCTCAGGCCTCTGCCTCCCAAGGGCTGGAATTAAAGGCGTAAACCACCAACGACAGGCCGATAGCTATGTCTTAATCCCTGAAATCTGTAAACACTACAAGAATGATGTGATAAAGTTTAGGGATGGCTCTGACATGGGTAATTATTCTGGATTACTCAAGACCATAGGGCAGTCCTCGGCATTCATGGAATACACTAGGCCATAAAAAAAGAACAAAATCCTGCCATTTGCTAAGGACAGGGGTGGAGCTGGAGATGACTATACCAAGTGCTCACCATCAGGCTTGATGTCCCGAGTTTGATCCTCGAGACTCATGTGGTGGAAGGAGAGAACTAGACTATAAGATGTTGTCCTGTAACCTCCACGTGCACATGTGGGGGGGCACGCACAAATAAATAAGTGTAATTAAATTTTTTTAGATTTGTTGATTTTATGCATGTAAGTGTTTTACCTGCAGATATGACTGTGTGCCACCTGGTGCCTAAGGCAGTCAGAAGAGGGCAGTAACTAGAATTACAAGCAGTTCTGAGCTGCTGTGTGCGTGCTGGGAATTGAACCTGGGTCCTCTGCATGAACATATGTTCTTAACCACTGAGCCATCGCTCCAATCCTGTATTTAAAAGGTTTTAGGTTTTTTTTTAAGTAAGAAAAAGTTTGAAAGTTTCTATCATTAAAAAAAAAGATAAGGCTGGTAACACACACATTTGGGATGGTGAGGCAGAAGGCTGAGAAATTTGATGCCAGCTTAGACTACACAGAAAGACCCTGTCTCACCAGAAAAAATAAAGAAGGAAAGTAGAAAGGAAGGAAAGAAAAGAGGGAGGGAATGTTACATATTTAAGAAAATGTTCAGCCCAATTTCAACATTACACAGTGTGAACATGTATGGGACTCCATGGATGCAGTTTTATGTAACCACTAACCATGATTTACCAGGGGCTGGGGATATGGTTCACTGTCTAAAGTGCTCACCACACAAGCACCTGAGTCTGGAGCCTCGGCACCCAAGTAAAAGCTGCGTGCACTGACAAGCATCAATGACCTCAGTGCTGGGTGGGAGGGGGGTGTAGACAGGTGGACTGGTCAGCTAGTCTAACCAAAACAACAGGCTCAAGATCACTGAGACCCTGTTCAAAATATAAGGTGGAGAGCGAGTAATAGGGGAAGACACTCAAGGTCAACCTCTGTCCTCCACACAGGAATGCAGGGGGGCATCACACATATACGCACGTACGCACGCACGCACGCGCGCGCACACACACATATTTCCTACATGTATCATAAGACACACCCAGAGGAAAATCTGGCGCAAAGAGAAGACAAAGGTACAGACTGGATGGAATGAAGTGGCCACAACCAAATAATGCCCACCAGCCAGCAGAAGCGGGATGAATGGGATGGGTTCTCTCCTAGAGCCTCCAGGGGGAGCACAACCTGGCAAACAGTTTTGCCCCAAGGATACCAACTTGGAACATCTGTCCCCTAGAATATGGTAGAGAATACATTTCTGTTGACTTCAGCCACCCAGCCTGTAGCCACTTGTTCCAGCAGCCAAAAGAAACAGCCACTGCATGCACTGGGAACTGATGAGTATCTCATCCACACAGAATCCCATGGTGCTTCCTGTAAGGTCTTACAGTGCAGACACAAGACCTAGGTTTGAATCGCTGCTCCCCACCTCTCACCCCCAACTACTGGGACCCTATGTATGTTGTACAACCTGTTTAAGCCCTGGCTTCCCTGGCCACAAAACAGGCATGGAGCATGTCTTCATTAAGTTGCTAGGAGGGTAAATGGGTAATGAAAATAAAATGTTTCCAACTGTCAATAATAGTCAGTAATCTAGCTATTGTGGGACCTCAGGAATCAAGCCAAACCAAATCAGGCCATCCTCCTAGTCTGCCGTGACCTGAGCAAGGCCTCCGAGGCCCACTGCAGGAAATAGATTGTTCCCTTAAAGCCCACTGAATATCAGATATGAAAAATCTAAAGAGTCCAGTGAAGCACCTCTCCTTTAAATTAAGCAATGTGGGTCCTTGACGCTGGTCTCACTTCAGAAATAGCAGCTGTCTGGAACTATGCAAGTTCTAAAGCACATTTGGCCTCTGTTCTGGTTCTCAGGAGGCTCCACAGAATGCCATCCATCCTCGGGGCTTTCTGTGGAGGATCCTCACCTAGGGACCCCCTGTAGAACCCTTCACATCTCCTCTCAAAGTCAGCAGGAAGCAGAAATCTCGGTCCACTTTGCGACCTTTCACGGACTGGGCCAAACAGCACTCCAGCCTGTCCTAGCAGGCTGGGTGGGATGATACATCCAGGAGCCTGCTTTATTATGACTGCAACCAAGTTAGTAAAGAACCCAGGCTCCCAGGAAAGATACCTAGAGTTATCGCCAGAACGAACTTACAGATAAAGTTCGCCCAACTCCAGTTCAGGTGACATAATTGAAAGAGTAAGAAAGCAGCACCTGCCACCATCCTGGACTTTGTGTCCCCACCAAGGAAACCAGCAAGCCAGGAATTAACCAGAGAAGCGTCCCCCCAACCCCACCCCACCCCGGCTAATCAGCGCCGGCTTTCTGTCAGGCGAGGCTCCAGCCCCTTGCACTGGAGTGCACCGGCTCCAGGGGACTCCTGCTGTTGCTGCCCGACGCTGGCAACCCCGCTCTTTCCTGAAGGCTGCAGCGACAGCCACCTGCGCTCTGTGCCCTTCCCCAGCCCAACCCTTGGAAAGGAAGGAGGAGGCAGGAGGGCACCCCCCCCCCTCATTCCCACTTTCCAGCACCCACAGCTTTCTGCACTGCCGTCACCACTGACGAGAACCCTGATCCCCTGGAGGAATCGCTTCTCCTTCCCATTCCATCCTCTCTATCAATGAACACGCAGCGACACCCACGCTCCCGCTCCTCCCACTCCGGAGGGAGCCGGAGCTCAAGAACGACATCCGGAGCTGGAAGCCGCTGCAGCGGGGGTGCCGGCCACCCTGCCCCGCTGCTCCTCGCCTTTCCCCAGCCACCAAAGTCACCCACCCACCCCTGCCACCACAAGCTGGCTCGGCACTCTAGATGGATAGGGGATCCAAGTCCTCCAAGGGACCTGCCTCTCCTTGCCTCGCCCGGGCTTACCAAAAGGGACCTCCGGGAAGCGCGCGCGCAAATCGCCCAGGGCCACCCGCGGAGCCCGGGATTCGAACCAGCTGCCCTAGCTGCCAGCATCCCCAAGCAAGCCCTTAGTCCAGCACTCCTGCCGTCAGCGCTCCCACCGCGTCCCCTCCCCAAGGAGGTCTCTCTCGGGCAGCGCCAGGATGGCGAGCCGGAGCGAAGCCGAGGGTCGCGGGGCCCGGGCGGGTTACTTACGCACGGGCGCGGGGGAAGCCCATGGACAGGAGTACGTCTAGCGCCGACCCATGCTTGACGGTGCCCGGGCGCTGCAGGCGGTCCCTGCGCGGGGTGACTTTGCTGTACAGCTCCTCACGCGCGGCCATGCCGAGGGCTGGGGTCGCGGTGCCGAGTGCCCGCTCAGCAGCCGCCCATCGCCCGCGCGCCGGAGCTGGGGGTCCCGGGAGGACGGCGGGGGCGGTGCTCCCAGCTCCCCGGGCGGAGACTGGCGCTTCCTGGAGAGGCCCCGGGAGCTCGGCACCGGCTGGCGGCTTCTGCGGGACCGACCTAAGCCCGCTGTGCCCCGGAGTCCCAACACTGCGCCGCTGCAGCCTTCTCTCTCCTCCGCCCCCCGGCTTCTCCTCCCCGAGCTGTCCGGGAATTTGCAATGAGTAATTTTTGAATGGATCAAAAAGGAAAAGCAGCCTTGTGGGCAGGCCCTGCCTCGCCTGTGCCGGGCCCCGCCCCTCTCTTAAAGCGGCCGCGCGGGCCCAAACCCTGCTGGCTGGATTCCAACCGTAGTAGGGATTGCTTCTAGACAGAAGGTCCCCCAGCGACGAACTAGGCCAGTGTACTCGGATTCACAGAGCCCCAGGTCTGCCCTTGGCTTGCATATCGACCCATCTGGGCCTGGACGCTTCGGAATAGCCCATTTCACGTTTCATTTGATCATTGGCGAGGTCAGTAATGGAAACCTACTGCACGGATGGATGAGAGAACCAGAAGGCTAAGCCATAATCAGGCCCGCGGGGGGGGGGGGGGGGGGGAAGGTGTCATTTCAAATAGATCCTGCAAAAGTTACAAAGTTGTTACATCTTTGTAGGCCAGGTCTCCACAGCCCGCAGCGACTGGAGAGCAACTTCTGGAAAAGAGCCTCTGGCTCTTGGAAGTGGTTAGGACCTGAGAGGGCAGAGGCCAGGGAGGAAGGGAGAAGAGAAAGGAAAGGGAAAAGGGAAGAGGAGCAGAGAACCGAAGGGCTAGAAGGTAGAAGGAGAAGAAACCAACCGAGAAAGGACACTAATGACAGCACCCTGTCAACAAACGGGTTCAGCACAGGAGGGAGCCACAAGTGAACCCCACCACAGCTGGACCAACCAACTTCCTCAGAGAACAGAAGTCATTGCTACTCATGCCCCGTGTCTCACACCATGAACCGCTGAGGAATTAAAGCTTGGTCATCTGGAGACAAAGCCATTGTCCTTAATCGGGAACAGAGCCCCATTTGATGTCGTAGAAAAGGCATAGATCTTCTTTGGGGGTAATAATAATAATACCTAACATTTCTAGGACCCATTTGTGTGCCAATGATTGTGTTAAGCATGCTGGCTGAGTTAACTCATGGGCCTTTTACAAGGCCCTGGAGGGTGCCTACCTGCATGGCCTGGTTTTATAGATGAGGAAACTCAACTCAGAGCGGGCAGAGGAAAATGAGCTCACAAGGGAAGAGATGGAGCTTTGACTCACCGTGGTGCCCTGAACAAGTTACTTCTGTCCCCAACAGCCTTGTATTGTAGTACCATCTATAAAGTAGTAGTAGTCACCTAATCTCTCTCTCTCTCTCTCTCTCTCTCTCTCTCTCTCTCTCTCTCTCTCTCTCTCTCACACACACACACACACACACACACACACACACACACACACACACACACACCAGGTTATCCAGGCTCTCCTGCTTGCCTTCTTAGGGTGTAGGGGTGAGATGGGGACCAGCACTCTCAATGTAGCTTTAAATGTTACTTTATAGGACACCAGGGGAAATTATAGCTTAATTCCCTGACCTCCCATCCTCCACTTTTTTTTTTTTTAAATTCAAAGTATCAGTGGCATTTGGAAGTAAGGAGATGGGACGGGGGAAGCATGGATAACAATTTGCATATTTCTGCCTGGTGTTATAAAAGAGACCAGGGACAGTTCACACTTCCTAAGTGGGGGAGTTTCTTCTTTCTTCTTCCCAGCAGAGGGAATGCTTGGCCAAGGGGCGGGGGGGTTGAAGGGAGCTGGGAAAACCATAATCCATAGACTAGCCTCCTTGGGATGTGCTCAGTAAAGTCTACTGGACAGTACCCAGCATTCTAAATCTTTTTCAAATATCTGGACTTGAGCCAGATGATCTGGATTTCAGTCAAGAAAAGATACTGTCTGTGGCAGCACCCTGTGCACTCAGAGTCCTGCAGGAACAGCAGCTCTGATTTAACGAGCCCTTACTAGATGTTGGGGCTGTCTTTAGTGTCTTACCTAGGGGCTCACTCAGTTCTCTGACCAGACTACAAGGTGAACCTCTCTTGAGAAACCGGCACCCACGTCTTGGGTATGTACTGTTCTTTTGCCAAGTACTTGTCTCTCTCAATGCACGAGCTTAAAGCTATGTTACGATATTTTCTCTTTTACGTTTTTATTTTATTTACTCATTTGTTTCTGTGTGAGTGTGAGCATGTGTATTTACTCAAGCACAACAGTGGGTGTGAAAGTCAGAAGACAACTTGTAGGAGTCATTTCTCCTCCTTTATTGTGTGGATCCCAGGGACTGAACTCAGGCCACAAGTGCCTCTGCCCATTGATCCATCACACTAGGTTAACGTATTTTCTTAAGAAATTCCAACTTTGGGGGGTGGGGGGTGGTGGGGAGTGCTGAAGACATGCTCATGGGTTACAAGAGCATTTGTTGCTACTGCAGAGGATCTAGGTTCAATTTCTAACACCTACATGGTAGTTCACAACCATCTGTCACTCCAGTTCTAGGGGGGGTCTGATGCCCTCTTCTGTCTGCCATGCATGTTCCAAACATACATGTGGTACACAGACATCTACTTGGGCAAAACACACATAAAATAAAATGAACATATCTGATAAAAATAAACTTTTTATATTAAGCCAACCACCACTTACTGTTATGACAAAAAGAATGTCAAACTTTAAGACAGTTGATTCTGTCTTTTTTGTTTGTTTGTTTGTTTATTGTTTGTGGCAGTCTTTCTATGTAGCCCAGGTTAACCTCAAACTCAACATCCTCCTGCCTCAGCCTCCTTCCAAGTGCTGGATTACAGACCTAAGCCACCCATGCTCTGTGTGATTGCCTTCCGTGTCTCTTGACATGGTGTGTTGGAGCTCTGTTTCTCTGGAAAGATAATTAAGTTGTCTTCCCCCTGCCTCTGGAAAACTGTGGGACAGGGGGAATGCTTGTTGTAAAAACAGTTGTGAAGAGCCTGCAAAGGGCACTACGGAAAACCAGGCACCTTCAATGCAAATTATTTTCTGTTATGTCTGGGGCCGTTTTTGCAGAGGTCTCAGCCTGGCTCCTGCCCTTTTTCAGATCAGTGCCTGGTTATTTTAATTGGGATGGCTGCCATTTGCTCTGCACAGGGCTGGGGGCTGGCCATTAAGATGCATTGTGCTTTAATTGTGTTGACTTTGAAAGGCGAGGAGAAGCTTTATAAACATCCATATCGTTCTTTTACAAAGGAGGAAGAAGAGTGAGCGTGTTCATCTGACAGTGTATCTTATAGCTGTGGGGAAGGAGGAGGCGGAGGAGGAGGGCTTGCACAATGTGGAGCTGACACATCAACGTTAAGCTGCCGTTCCCTCCGAGGAAAAGCAAGTTGTCATGTCCCTGTGCCCGGTCGTGTCAGAATCCACGCAGCCCACAAAGCTCTTTTGTTTGTGTGAACACCGCTTCACTTCATGTCACTGGCCCCAGCCACTTTCTTGGTATAGGAGCCCTTCCACGGTGGCCATAGAGATGCCCAGGGTGGGATCAGTTGACTTGCCTTCCTCCTCCTCTGCTTTCTCTTCCTTCTCCTTCTCTTCCCCCCTCCTCCTCCTCTTTCCTACTTCTTCTTCCTTCTCCCTTTCCTACCCCTCCTCCTCCCTCCTTCTGAAAACAGTGTCTCACCATGTCACCAGGCTTGGAACTGATCCTCCTGCCTCTGCCTTCCAAGCGCTAGGCTTAGAGGCAGCCTACCGGCCTGCACTTGTCCTTTCAGAAGTCTGTTCTTCCTTTTCCCTCTCCTTCTCTTGGGTCAGGAGAAAAGGTCAGCAGTTGCATCAGAACAGGAGGGAAAGTCCGAAGACGACTTCCGGTTCTGAGGGCTAAGTGTAGTCTTGGTCAATGAAAGCAGTTTTTGAGCCTATGGGAATGACTTTAGCTCCTGAACTTCAAGAGGGTTTTTCATGCATATCAAGTCATGTGCTGCCATCTCTAGGCTCACTCTCCTCACCTATCAAACGTGAGGCTTTCCCCCAAGGCTGTCAACCCAGGACACTGGAACTCAGGAGCTCTTTGAGGGTAGGGTAGGATCACCCAGCTGGAAGCTGGGTGGATGAAGCATGATGCACTGGCTTCCTCTTTCGGTGCAAAGAAGCCCCATCAGCTTTACGTCTTGGGAAGTCTTCTGTGAGAAAGAGTTTGGAAACATTTCTAATACTTTTGAAAGCATGGAATAAAAGTTTGGGTTTGGTTCACGGTTTGATGTGTGTGTGTGTGTGTGTGTGTGTGTGTGTGTGTGTGTGTGTGTGTGTGTGTACATGTGTGTGAGAAGGTGCATGAGCCCATGTGTATGTGGAAGTCCTAGGTTGACATTGGGAGTCCTTCTCAATCACTCTTCACCTTGTTTTTGAGGCAAAGTCTCTCAGGTGAACCCAGAGCTTGCAGATAAGGCAAGTCTGGCTAGCCAGCTAGATCTGGGGATGGCCTGTCTCCACCCTTTTACCTTCTGAATCTGGAATTACAAACAGACTGCCATGCCACCCAGCTCTTACGTGCATAATGGGATTCAAACTCTAGTCCTGTTTGTTTGTTGTTTGTTTGTTTTATGGTGTCTCAAGTATCCCAGTGTGCTAGATAGTTTTATGTCAACCTAACACAAGCTAGAGTCATTGGAGAGGAGGGAACCTCAATTGAGAAAATGACTCCCCAAGACAGGGCTGTAGGCAAGCCTGTAGAGCGCTTTCTTGGTGATTAATGGGGAGGGGCCCAGCCCTTTGTGGATGGAGCTCCACCCCTGGACTGATGGTCCTGGGTTCTATAAGAAAGTGGATTGAACAAACCTTGGAGGAGCAAGCCAGTAAGCAGTACCCTTCCATGGCCTCTACATCAGCTCCTGCTTCCGGGTTCCAGGCATGTTTGAGTTCCTGTCTAGACTTTCTTCAGTGATGGATTGTGACGTGGAAGTGGAATAAACCCTGTCTTCCCCAACTTGCCTTTGGTCATGGTGCTTTATCACAGCAATAAAAACCCAACTAGGATACCCAGGGTGGCCCCAAAATTGCTAGGTACTGGAGGCTGCTCTTGAACTCCCTCTCTTCGTTTCTCTACATTCCAAACTCAGGATTATAGGTGTGTGCCGCTCAGCTTCAGAACTAGACGATTTTTAACACCAGGGTTAGTTTTGGTAGTCTGTCGCTGAACATAAGGAAAGCAAGGGAGACAGGGGTAGGATTGGTTTTACGAGGAAGAGACAGAGAGACAAGTGAGAAGTGGGCTAGGGACGAAGGGCAAAGAAGAAAGGGACCAGCCAGGATGAGTGATGAGAGAAATGGGTGGCTGCAAGGTCCACCCAGTCCAACCCTGCCCCACCACAGAGGCTAGCCTACCCTTTTTCCTATTGCCTAAGCGACCTACCTGAATCTCTTTCTCCCACTAAGCTCTTTTACTGTCGTCCAGTTGCTTGGAGGCCAGAAGCTGCTCTTCACGTGGGCTGGTCTGAACCGGTTGGATCTATAAAGGCTGCCACAGTGGCTGATTGTCAACCTCTGACATCATCATAATAGCGTCTGCTTGTTGACTAGCACCCTCTTCCAGGACAGGTCAAGACTGCCATGTTGACACGGGGAAGAACCGCAAACGGGAAAAATTGAAAGGATGGTGTCCAAATTCCTGGAAAATCTCTGCTCATTCATAGAAGACCATTCCTCTCCCTTAGTAACCTATCCTTACCCCCCACTTATATAATCTCCTTACCCTAGATAAGCAACAAGTTGATTTGTGAGTCTCTCCCTCCTGTTCTTCCCTCCTTCCCTTCCTTCTGTTTTGTTTTGGTTTTTTGGTTTTTGAGACAGGGTTTCTCTGTGTAGTTTTGGTGCCTGTCCTGGATCTGTGTATATATGTATATGTATATGTATATGTATATATATATATACATATACATATATACACATACATATATGCCGGCCTTGAATTCACAGAGATCCGCCTGGCTCTGCCTCCCGAGTACTGGGATTAAAGGCGTGCATTACCACCGCCCGGCTCTGTTTTGGTTTTTAAAAACATGTTTTCTAGTTATTTGTGGTTAACAAGGGTGCACTCCTGTACAACATTCTTGTGGAGGTCAGAGGACAGCTTGAAGTAGCCAGTTGTCTCCCCCAACCATGCGGCTTAACGTCAACGGGCTTGGGAGCAGCCACCAGCTCACCTTTTGGTTTTGTTTTTTTAAATGTCTCACTCTGTAGCTGAAGTAGACTTGGAACGCAGTCTGCAGCACAGACTGGCCTTGGACTCACAAGGGCTCTCTTGCCTCAGTCTCCTAAATGCTGGGATCCTGAGCATGTGCCTCCAGATCCTGTTTAGTTATCTATCACAGCGTGGGGGGGGGGGGGGGGGGGGGGGGGGGGAGGGGCAGCCTCCAACAGCGCAGGGCTGGGAAGGAATTCACAGAGTCAACAGCTTTTTTTTTTTTTTTTTTTTAAATCTGAGGGGATTAAAGGAAAAGAGACTCTCTTGTTGGTTTCCTTCAGACCTGTTCTTGATTCTTCTTTCATATTCTCTATTCATTATTTTCTTGGTGATTTCCTCCTCTCATTCTTGATGTTTTCCTTCTAACTCTATCTTTATTCTTCATGTTTTCCTTCTAACTCATTTTAACTCTATCTTTATTCTTTCCCTTATAGCTTATATACGCCAGCAAAATCTTTCAGGCAACATAAGAATTACAATGTAGTTACATCCTGTTTTTCAAGTGAATGATTGCAATGAATACAAGTAAAAAAACAGCATGTTTCCCACATCCCTTAACATGATTAAACATTTTATGTATTACAGGTGAAAAGCAAATTATCCCAAGAACCCATGTACATTCATACCCAAGCAACTTGTTATAGATTAACAGTGTGGGCAAGCAAGGTATTCTTTTACTGGCAGGCTGTGTTTTGTGGTTATAAATAAAGGACCAATTACTTTACTACTTATCTTGAAAGATAATCTTATAAGGAATCTTAAAGGAATCACAAACCTAAACTTTTTTACATGAAAAACAATCAGTCAGCTCTACTTTAAACTATTGGGGGGGGGGGTTATTAAGGCAATGCCACATGGTTAAAAAGGAGGTTTATTTTGGAGTAACTTACAGCAAGTAAAGGGGTTGGTTACAGGATCCAGGAGAGGTGAGGTGCAGTCCAGCAGTGTTCTCTGGAGAACTCTACTCGGTCTACCATCCAGCATCCAGGATCACTAGGAACCAAGAGCGCTGGCACATCCAGATCTCGGGTCTTCAGGGCTCCTGTCTTGGCCCTGCCTCAGGGGCAGGTCATAGGTAGTCGTGACAGTTACCAGAAGCCTCACTGGGGGTAGTACTTCCAGATCAAAGCTGCAACAGCTACCCACCACATTGAATAGTTTTTCATATCAGGAGATTGAGGCTAAAAATGGGTACAAGGAATTAATCATCACCTTTGGTAATCAACCAATCCTAGCAAGAAAGGCACATAAGCCAATGATAATTGGGCTGCTTTGTATTTGTTCCTTGACCATAACAAGTTTCTCACTCAACTATGTGCCTTTCTAAAACTTTAGATTGTCTTCTTGGGTTTTTAACCTCAAAGCTATTTGGTGAAAACATCTACTCTAACCTTAAGTTATTTTCAAAGCTTTGTTTCAGCTATGATGCACTCTGAAACCTGTGAACATACCTCCCAACATTGAGACTAGAAGAATTTAAACTACCTGGGCTACTGGGACTCACTTGTTTTTCTTAATCATTAACCTAAGACACAGTCTATACAGCTCCTCAATTGAAACTTATATGCTCTAGCTGTGTGACACTTCCTTGTTTTATTTTTTATTATCAAAACTCTGTTTAAATGAACATTATTATTATCATCAATTAGACAACACAGATTAGGAAGAAATCATCTTCATAATAATCCAAAGGTAAAAATGCACCATAGAATGGGCTATTTCCATGAGATAAACACACTACATTAAAGGCAGTAGGTATCTCCCCACACCCATTCACACCATGCCAGATACCAGGGGAAGACGACAGCGGCAAACATGTAAAGGCATGGCGGAGACAAATGACACTCTGGGGTGTGTGGTCTCAGGGCCTTGTCTATCTGAGAGTCACCCATCAGGGATTTGCTTCCTGGTTGGGCTGGCAACCTGAAGTCAATTGCCACCTGCTGATCCTCTGATGTGGCCCCCGGCAGTTGTATCAAGAATTCTTGACTCCAAGCCAGGCAGTGATGGCACATGCCTTTAATTCCAGCACTCTCGAGGCAGAGGCAGAGGAACTGCTGTGAGTTTGAGGCCAGCCTGGTCTACAGAGCAAGTTCCAGCACAGCCAAGGCTATACAGAGAAACTCTGTCTCAAAAACAAAACAAATAATCAAAAAAAAATTGTAGAATGAAATACCAAGATCGAGTCTCTTTTATTCTTGGTCATGAGTCAGAGTGGAACCAAAAGTAGTGGTGCATACCTGTAATCTAGCAGTCTAGAGGTGGAGGCAAGAGGCTAGCCTGTTCTACACAGTGAGGTGTAGGCCAGCCTGGACTATGTGAGACCCTGTCTCAAAAAAACAAAGAAGGGGAGTAGGGTCTGAGTATGGCAGAGCATGTCTGCAATCTCAGCACTTGGGAGGCTAGAGGCAGGAGGATTGCTTTGGGTTTGAGGCCAGATTGTTCTACATAGCAAGTTCCATGCCAGCCAGGGCCATATGGAAAGACTCTGTCTCACATATAAACAAACAAACAAACCAAGAATCAGTAGTACAACTAGACCAGATCTAAGAACCTAGAGATGGCTGGCTACTGCATTATCTTAAAGCTGTTTCTAATATGCAACACAGTACAAACAAACAAAAAAACAAACAACCTGCCACAGTGTGTATGTGATTCCAGACTGTTGTTTGTTTAACATGTGAAGTCAGGTTGCACGGGAGGAAAGGCCAAGGGTAGAAGAAGTGTGGACCATTGGTCCAAACCCAACAGAAAGCCTATATTGCTTTCTTACAAAGATTTGTTTATTTGTTTTTGTGGGTACATGTCTCTGTCTATGTGAATGATGGCGCAGGTGAGTGTGCCTGTGGCCAGAAGAGGGCATCAAGTCTCCTCCTTGCTCATTCTCCACCTATTCCTCTGAGACCTAGTCTCTCTCCAGACCTAGGGCTCACAATTTCACAGTTAGATTGCAAGCTAGCACTCCAGTAATCCTTCCTTGGGAGCTGGGGTTACAGGCCACTGTGAGACATCAGGCTCGTTATGTGAAAGCTGGGATCCAAACTCTGGTTTCGTGATTGTTCAGCAAACACTCAACCACTAAGCCATGTCTCCAATCTCAGAAAACTTAACATTTTTTTCTGTTTTGTTTAAGAAAATAATTTAAGATAGTTCCCTCGACTACACTAGGAAGAGGGGAGAGGTAACTGTTTTCATTATTTGCTTGTTTTGTTGTGATTTTTGCCTGTCTTTGGGTTTCTATTCTGAATCTTCACTGAAGACTGTATGTATATCTCCCTGTTGCTCCCTATAAGGACAGGCATGCTGCTTCAGGGTCCCTGTCCCCAAACTGCCATGTAATGAAAGATGTGTTGTGAAAGAAACCGAGCCAGACAGGAAGATGTCGAGTTTAAGGCCAGCTTAGGCCTTATAGCTGTCTCAAAGAAACAAACATGTGAATACAATTTGAGCAAAACAAACAAGTGTTTGCTCCTTCCCGAGCTCTCTCCCTTTACCCCATGTTCTCTTCCTCACCGGCCTCAGACAAAAGGAACTAACCCTGACAAACGTGTATCTGCTGCACGTTAGGGCTCCCAATTACTATTTCATATCCTCAGCCACACTGCCAATAAGCCATCTACCGCAAAACCGTCTGCCTCAGAGAAGGGCCACAGCTTGCCAAAAGTCACATGCTTCCTACAGGGCAGAACAAACATTAGAGACCACGGTGTCTGAACTCAGGTTGAGGGCATAACACTACAGTGAACCTTTAACGATCAGTATTGATTTGAAATATTGTCGCAGACAAATCGTTTCAGTAGATTATCCTACAGCTGTTCTGTGACATAAACTGCAGAGCTGTTCAAGCTCAAGGGTCAATCAATACTTCAGAAGACAGGCACATATAAAAGGTTTTAGCAGGGGGGCTGGAGAGATGGCTCCGTGGTTAAGAACACTGGCTGCTCTTCCGGAGGATGCAGGTTTAATTCCCAGCAACCACATGGCAGCTTCTAACTGTCAGTAACTCCGGTTCCAGGGAATTCAGCACCCTCACACAGACATACATGCAGGCAAAACACCAATCAATGCTCATACAAATAAATAAATAAATTTTAAAAGGGGCTTTAGAAAACAGGACATAGAAGTAAATGTTACTAAACTCATTAATGACAAACATGTTTTTTGTTTCCCCCCTCTGCCTACTCCCTGTCCACAATGACTGGATAACTACTATCTCTGGATGCAGGCTCACAGCTCTGCGTGACTTCAAGGAATACAATGTCTAACAGGAGACAAAAGAGACCAGGACACGACAGCACAGGATGTGTAAGAGACACAGTGGTTTGTCGAGATAGATCTAGCGGCTGTGTGGGAGGGTGACAGGGGAAAGTGTCTCCAGGGAAAAGGAGGACTCTGCCTGACGATGACTGGAAGGTCATTCGGCGAGGAACAAGGTAGCAGAAGAGGGCAAGACAGAGGGAATAGGGAAGGGGAGAAAGCGTGTTCACTGGGCATAGTGGTACGTGCCTGGAATCTAGCACTCAGGAGGCAGACTAGTCTATACAGAAAGTTCCAAGCCAGCCAGGGCTACGTAGTATTATGACCTTGTGTCAAAAAATATAAAGAAAAAGAAAACCAAATGTAACAAAAGCCCACATATTATTCCAAAGAGAGGACATATGAAGCCCCGAATTGCAGAAACCTGAGGAGTGGGAACAGGGAAGCAGTTGGTTCAGATGCTGCATACAAGAGGCTGCAGAATTTGGGCTACTGTCGTGCCAGGCTTCTTGGTGGGTAATAGTTCTGCAGCTGGTGTTTGGCTGGCATGGCCACCCTATTGAGCACTGCAGGCCTGCTCAACTTGAACTACTTGGATCCTAGGGAAAAATTAGTCTCTTCACAAAATGCTGTCCATTAAAATAAAAAAAAAATGCTGTCCGTTCTTTAATCCCAACTAAAGTCCTACAATTCCCAGGAAATCTTCCAAGATGCTCAGCTACTAAGAACTTGCACTTGGCCCGGCGGTGGTGGCGCACGCCTTTAATCCCAGCACTCGGGAGGCAGAGCCAGGCGGATCTCTGTGAGTTCGAGGCCAGCCTGGACTACCAAGTGAGTTCCAGGAAAGGCGCAAAGCTACACAGAGAAACCCTGTCTCGAAAAACCAAAAAAAAAAAAAAGAACTTGCACTTAATTTTTAAAGTTATTTATAAACTTTTCAGCCGTGGCTGTCCTGGATCTCACTCTGTAGACCAGACTGGCCTTGAACTCATAGAGGTCTTCCTGCCTCTGCCTCCTGAGTGCTGGGATTAAAGGTCTGTACCACCACTGCCTGGCTAATTTATTTTACATATGAATGTTTGCCTGCGTGTGTGTGTGTGTGTGTGTGTGTGTGTGTGTGTGTGTGTGTGTGTGTACCTAGTGCCCATGCCATGGAGGTCAGAAAAAGGCATCTGATCTCCTAGAGCTGGAGTTATGGATGGTTGTGAGCTGCCTGCCATGTGGGTGCTTGGGAATTGGATCCAAAAGAACTAATTAATGAAAACTATCCATAATGGACATTTGGGGGATACTGGGGATTTGAATGTGGACTGGATGTCAGCTGCTGTTGTCCTGATGTTGGTTTTTGTGGTGGTGATTTTGTCAGAGAACGTGCTTGTCCTCTGGAGATGCAGACTGACATTTCTAAGAGTGAGGTGTCACAATATGACAGGCTAATCTCCAGAGGGTTTAGCTGAAGAGAAGTACAAGTGCCAATCTAGAGAGAGCAAAGGAAGGCTGCCTGTGTGTGTGTATGCGTGTGTGCGTGCATGCGTGGTGAGCACTTGCCAGTTGCTGTATCTGCCTGAATGGACACATGGACATTCACAGTACTATTCTTTCCACTTTTCCCCTGATTTTGAAAATGTTCAAAAAACTTTTTAAAAATCAACAAATTGTAGTTAAGGGGCTAGTGGTGTAGATCAGTTGGTCGAGTATTTATCTCGCATGCAGAAGGCCCCTGGGTTTGATCTACAGTGCCACATGAATGGACCCGGTGGCTCATCCCTGTAACTCCAAAACTCCAGAGAGGGAGAAGATGGAGAATCAGAAGTTCCAAGTCATACTTGGCTAGTTTGATGCTAGCCTGGGTGGCATTGAGACCCTGTGTCAAAGGAAGAGAGAGGAGGGGATGGGAGTGGGGGTGGGGAGGGGGATAGGAGGAAGGTGAATTGCAGAAGTACAGCTGTCTGTCAAAAGATGGCTGGTTTTTCTGCAAGAGTTGCGATGCATTTGCAGGAAAGATACGAAGCAGCAGGAGCAGGGGAGGTCTGGGCCTCCTCGCAGAGTTAGCAAAGCTAGGGTTGGAACGAGGATTCAGGTTGTTTTCTCCCTAGGAGAGTACGCAGTACAGAGAGCAAGTCCCCGATACCCAGAGCCATCAGGCAGCTTGGCCTCTGCTTCCTGGCTATTTTCCTCTTCTGTGTCACCACACAGATAAGTATAAAAACCCGGCCGCAATCACTAGGAGGGGTATCAACATGTTGCCTTTTTTCTTTGAGACAGGGTTTCTCTGTGTAGTTTTGGTGCCTGTCCTGGATCTTGCTCTGTAGACCAGGCTGGCCTCGAACTCACAGAGATCCGCCTGGCTCTGCTCCAGAGTGCAGGGATTAAAGGCGTGCGCCATCACCGAAGCGAAATAGCTCATCTCAGGCTGCTGCTCACAGTAAAGCAAGCTTCTTATGTGAGGCCCCTTGATGCCCTCTCCAGGGCAGCATGTCTCCCTGAAATGGGCTTGCCTCCCTGCCATGTTCGCCTTATTACAACCACCTCATCCCCCAACAGCTAGTATTTCAACCTGTCTCTAGAAGAAAGAATGCCCTAGATATTTGTAATTCTATTTCTGGTCCCCTGTTTTTAGGAATATCACTATCCCTCGCCTCCTGTGATGAATGCAAGCACTTCCCGGGAGCCAATACATCTCTCCATTTACAGAGCGGCTGGTGGTGAAGTTGGCCACAAGTGCACTGAGCTTATCTGGAAAAAGTTCTGGGCAGCTGAGTGACACTTGATCCAGAGCTGAATGGTCACTCTGTGCAGGGATGCTAGTGTTGGGGCTGGCTCTTATCCGCCGCTCGGTTTTGAAAAGAGTCACTCATTCACTTATTCAGGATGAGTAACAGTTGGTGGTGATGGACAGATAGCAGATCGTTGATTTCATTTCCTGCCCGTGGTTTCTGCACAGGGGTCTGACGGGCAGAGAGAGGCATTTCAAAAATGTTCATGCAAACAGCACCGCTAGGCAAAGTGGGCAGTTCCCTAAGGCGGACTGCTGTGCCCAGCAGCATTCATCTCATAGGATACATTCCAATGCAGTAACTCCTGATATTGATCTCCTTTATTTTACAATCACATCTTCTATGTGGGCTAGTACATAATTCTTAACGGGGGGTAGAGGAAGAAGATTGAAGGCTATTTGCCACCAAGTATACCCTCAGCCTTTCTCCCTCTCTCCTCTCTCTCAGTATTTTTCAAGACAGAGTTTCTTTGTGTAGCCCTGGATGTCCCGGAACTCACACTGTAGACCAGGCTGGCCTTGAACTCACAGAGATCCACCTGCCTCTGTCTCCTGAGTGCTGGGATTAAAGGTGTGTGCCACCGTCGCCCAGCTTGTTGACTTTTCTTAGATTAATTTTATTTTTAATCACGTGTGTGTGTGTGTGTGTGTGTGTGTGTGTGTGTGTGTGTGTGTGTACGTGTGGTTATGGATGCTGGTGCCTGAGGAAGCCAGAAGAGGGTATCAGATTCCCTGAGTTGGAGTTATAGGCAGTTAGTTGTGAGCTGCCTGATGTCAGTGAACTTGAGTCCTCTCTAAGAGCAGGAAGCACTCTGGACTGTTGAGCCGATCCTTAGTCCTAGCATCAGGTGCTTTACACAGAGATTCCTTGAATCCTTAGGACACTCCTGTAAGTAAGGTTTTCCCCACTTCATTTCACAGATGTGGAGAGCAAAATCCAGTGAGCTGGAACTTACCCCACATTCACTGCAACCCAAGCTTCTCCCACCATGGTTTATCTCCAAGAACTCACTGGTCCCTCTGTCATTTGATTGCTAGTCATTGGCTTCAGGCTACTCATTGCCCTTCATTCCCAATCCACATCTCCTCACACTGCTGGGATGATGTGATGATGAGCTCCACTAAGCACTCCTGAGAAGAATGAGAACATGGATTTTCAAGACAGATATTAATGAGGACCAAGTGCCCTTCGTCTCCATTAGCCTGAAAAGCAGTGGATCATTGCTCATTGTATTGCAGCTATCTATCATATCACACACACCAGCAGTTCCCAGTCCTTCTGATACTGGTAGGTCCTAGGATGTTACCAATTTCCTTAGGAGATATTGTAGCGGTTACAAGTTAATTCTGAAAAATAATAGTTAAAATTAGTATATATTTAACCTCTAGTTTTATTTTGTTTAGTTTTAGGTTTTTGTTTTTGTTTTTGTTTTTTTCCAGACAGGTTTTCTCTTGCCTTGGCTGTCCTGGAGCTCTCTCTGTGACCAGGCTGGCCTCAAACTTGTAGTAATCTCTAGATTATGCACTGTGTTTAGCACAACATAAACATAACTGGGTTTTTAGGACAACAGCCTGTGTTTTTGTCCCAGTTCAAAACAGTGCCAAACAGGCTAGGTTTAGCCGCCCATCTTGTTCATAACAGTTTCCTCTGAGATCGAAACATTCTCTCTCAGGGAAACTCCTTAAGAAGGAAGGTAAACAATTCAAAATAGGTTCAGGAAGTCCCTGAAACTGACCAGATTCATTAGTCCCTCCCTGCCATAGTAAGCAATAAAAGTTGAGCTGCAAAGAAGACTGAGACCATACCACATGCCTGGAAGAAGCAGAAACCCGCAGAACTGCCTGGTAGAGGTTTAGACCAACTGAGGCACCTGGAAAGGGTACTCTCTGACCTGTTGAGGGGCCTGCAGGCTGTGCAGTGTGCTCCAGGTTCCCAGCTTTGTGTTCCCAGCTTACACATGCTAAGGTAGGTTTTGAGTCATTTATTTGAGTTCTTTCTGTTGTTGTAAATAACCCCTTTCCCATATTCTTGTAAGTAACCCCCAAACAACTCATTGGTTCACCATGTTGGACTTTGGTAATATCTGTGCTTTGGTCTGTCATGAGATACCTATCTGGAGTGAGTAGATGTGTGTGTTGCGTCTTTCCAGGAAAAATTTTGTCACACAGCACAATTAAACGTGACAGTTAAAGAGACTTATAATAGTGAAGAACGAGAAGAGGAGAGTTAATCCATGTGGCCACATGGGAAAGAATATGGGTTCAATGACTCCAAAACCAGCCCTCAGGTTACTGGTGGGAGCTTTATGTTGTAGAAGGGGGAGAATTGATACAGGGCAAGAGGTCTGAGTAATCAAGCGGTTGTGGTCAACACACTGGTCTAGTTGATCATTGTCGTAGTTCCAGGTGGCCTGGAGAAGTTGTTATCGACACAATTGCCATGCTCGAGGGAATCGATCACTTCTGCTCTGGGCACGCTCGTAGATAATTGCCCTCATCATCGGGGTGGGAAGGTAGTCTGCACTGTGAGGTTTTTGCTGTTTCTGGAATCCAAGACGACTGCAGGTTGTCTTTGTCCTCATGGGTCCATGTGAGGAGTTAGTGCTTTTTAAAAAAACAAAACAAAACCAGTTTCTAAGCTCCTGTTGCACAAACAGACCTGAACCCTTCTACTCAGGGCTAACTGCTACTGATGTTTAAACAAGGGACGTAATTGAAACTCCATAAACTGCAGTTTTTGCATAGGTTAAATAAAGCTAAAACTGTACTGTGTTAATAAATGATGGGGGTCAAACTCAGTACAGAGCTCAGCATACAGAATAGTTTACAGGCGCAAACAGCAATGTCAAATAAGAGCATGTCAAACCATAGTAGTGCTAAATGAGATGCAGAAAGTCAAACCCGTGAATGGGAAAGAGTGAAGGAGAAGAGAAGGGCATGGTGTGGTAGGGCAGGGCAGGGCAGGGAAGCTGGCAGTGAGGAGATGGTGTTCAAACTGAGACCTGAACACTCTCTGGGAAGCAGGTAAGCGGGATAGAAACAACGATGCTGCCAGGCATAGCTGAAGGCCTGAGTTCAGTTCTCAGGTTTGAGACCTAACTGTTACTTCTGACCTAGTTCATATTAGGCAGTTCTGGATCTGCTCTACAAAAACCTTTTACAAAGCAGACTGTATAAGGGATGTGAAGGCTAAATGAAGTAGGAAATAAATTAAAATGTAGGCTTTACAGCCCTACAAGAAGTTAGGAGGTTGAAGAGAGCTATTCCATGCATTCCCACACTCACCCATTCATGCATTCTTCTGTTTCTTTGTTCATCCATCAGGGTTGATGCAGTCCTCCAGAGAGCCTAGTTCCTGGTTTACGAGTAGCCCTCATTTACTCAGGGTTTTCCATGGGTTGAATTTGTGTCTCACAATAGTGCTGGAAAGTTAGCAGGGCTGGCACTGTCCCACAGAGGAAGACATTAGAAATCACCTTTAGTGACATGCCTCAAATGGCCTTGTCTATATTCTAGATGATTTTCTGGATCCACCTGTCAGAGCGAGGATGTCATTCATAAGGTTTGAGACTATAGTTGTTCATCTAGGTATCTCACTCTCTCTAAAACTCCTGCACACTCATATTGGGTGCTGTGGGGATGTAGACTCAGAGGAAACAGCCGGACTGGCTTTCTTCCCCACAAGAAACATCTGCTGTGAATCAGGCCTTGCAAGGCCCTTGGAGACAGCGGCGGTGTCTTTTGAACCTAACATCAACTATATGACCTGAGTGTCAAATACAGTATTTAAAGTCATCCTGCCTTTAAGGGATTGACTTCAGTTGTCAAGTTGGCACACCTGGGAAGAGGGACCCTCAACTGAGGAATTGCCTCCATCCGATCAGCCCGTGGCCGTGTCTTAAGGGCTAATTGATGTAGGCGGGCCCAGCCCGCTGGATGTAGTGCCATCCCTGCACAGGTCGTCCTGAGTTACATAAGGCAGGTAGCTGAGCAAGCCAGAGGGAGCCAGCCGGTGAACAGCAATTTGTCACGGCTTCTGCTTCAGTTCCCCCCCTTTTACGTTCCCACCTAGAGAACCCACCCTTGCTTCCCTCAGTAATCAACGGTGACCTGTAAGGCAACAAACTGCTTCTTTCCCCCAAGTTGTTTTTGTTCACAGTGTCATCACAGCTGCAGAGAAGCAAGTTGGAAGCAGGGGTGTAAGGTTGCTGACCACCAGTAATACTGGGGGGTAGGCGAGAGAGAGTACTGAAGGGGGGAAATGGTTCAGGGACAGGTTCAACAGAGCTGAGGTCCCCCTCCCCGCAACTCCGAATTTATTCGTGAGTTTTCCTGTCTGTGCACAGGCATTGACACTCGAGAAGATGGCTCTTGCCTGTGGGTAACAACTGCAGAAAGAGAGCTCAAACTGCTTGTGCAGGCACGATCTGTAAGGAGGGCAATAAGAAAAGGCCTCGACATGCCTGGAAACTTCCAATCTCCTGGGCCCCGTGAGAAAGGATACAGGCTAGTCCAGAGCCCACTGGGACCCGTTTGTCCTTTGCTTCACCTTGGAGGGGTTCGAAAGCCTTGCTATACTGAAGAGGCAGGGATGGAGGAGGGACCAGGGAGGAAGAGAGTGGCAGGAAAGAGAGGAGAGGCAGGGAGGGCCAGAGGCCTGGGCTCCTGGAACAGTGTCCCTTCGCTGCTGTGGGTTTGTGCTTATAGGTCAAAGACAGGATGTGAAGCGGGAAGTGTGCTGTGGTCATGTGGACTGCAGCTGATGGGGGCGTGGGGGTGGCCTGATGGTGTGGGTCCAGGGATCCTCTGGAGAGAGACTGCAGAGGTTGGGAGGAGGGAGTGAAGGAGCTGAGGGGGTGGGAAGACGAAGAAGGTAGACCACCTTCCCTTCCCATCGGGCCACTTTTCTGAATCCCAAGCCCCATCAGTGCTCATGGTTTGGTATCTGGCAATAGCCACTGGGTTTGGTGTCTGGTTCGGGTTTATTGCTCCCATATGGTGTGACCCTGGGCAAGTCTCTTACCAAGTGGTCCTCAGCTTCATCACTTGTGAAACAGAGGTGATGCTATCGGGAACAGAAGGGCTGGTGTCTCCTTTCTTACCTGGGAGGTAGCCTCCACTCTGCTTTCAGGTGAGGGGTGCAAACCTAGGCTTTTTCACATGGTAGACCAGCACTCTGCCACTGAGCGACATTCCCGGCTCTTTTGTTTTGAGACAGGATATCACTATGCAGTTCAGGTCACCCTGGAGCTTCCTATCCTCCTGTCTCAGCCTCCAGGGTGCTGGGATCAGCTACTCAGCTTAGCGCCTTCCTCATTATATTCTCCTGTCCTGAGTGGCTCAGAATCTTCTTATTGACTTCAGCCCCCTTCCACTCAGCTCTGGTATACATGAGCTGTGCAAACAGAGAAGAGAACAGGAAGAAACAGTCACTTCCTAAGCCTTTGGGTGCTGTATCACTGATCACAGATTTGTCTCATGGCCATAATGATCTTTCCAGAAGAGTTCCTACTACAGGCATTCCATCTTATAGGTAGGAATGGCTGTGCATTGTGGTCTACACACACACACACACACACACACACACACACACACACACACACACACACACACACACACGGGGTGGGGGGGGGAGCAACCCCATTAAAATTGGGGTCCAGAGCTTGGGCGCTCTTGCTCTCTTCTTCTGTGTCTGCTTCAGGGTAGACATGGTGAGGTCATTCAGGACCAATGCAAATAGTTCTCTGAGAAAATCTGTGCTTTAACAGAACTAGAATAAGAACCATCTATGAAATATTGAAAGTTTCTATAGAAAGAAAGCTGATTCTTTCTATCAACTCCAACTCAAGCCAACCCAGCCATTGTCTTTTGTTTCTCAAGGGAATTCAGAATCACCCTGATGGAAAAAAAAAATCAGTTTCCCTCAGTGCTTGGGGAACTGAAGTTGATACTTAGAAAATCACTCATGCAGTTAAATGCAAGTGTATAAAGGCACTCAGGTCTCTGCTATTATAGTGGCTTCCCTTCTTGCAGATGTGAGAACAGAATTGAGAAATGTCACCATGTGACTTGAACTCAAGAGAACAGATGTCAGCCACCATGTGGTTGCTGGGAATTGAACTTAGGACCTCTGGTAAAACAGCCAGTGCTCTTAACCGCTGAGCCATCTCTCCAGCCCCAGGGCAGTCCATTTTTAAAATTGTTTTATTGCTTCTGTCCTAAAGGTAATCAGACTGTCTTAGTTAGGGTTTCTATTTCTGTGAAGAGATGCCATGACTATGGCAACTCTTATAAAGGAAAACACTTAACTGGGGCTGGCTTATAGTTCAGAGATTTAGTCCATTATCATCATGGCAGGAAGCATGGCAGTGTGCAGGCAGACATGGTACTGGAAAAAGAGCTGAGAGTTCTACATCTGGATTGGCAGGCAGCAGGAAGAAGAGAATGAGCTACTGGCTTGAGCTTCTGAAACCTCAAACCCCACTTACCGGTGATGCACTTCCTCTAACAAGGCCACACCTATTCCAACAAGGCCATAACTCCTGTGGGCCTATGAGAGCCATTTTCATTCTAAGAGTCTAGGGCCCATGGCATTAGTGTTTAAAGGCTGTTAGGGTGGCTTGCTTACAGTTCAGAGGTTTAGTCCATTACAGTCACGGCAGGAAGTGAGACAGCATGCAGGCAGACGTGGTGCTAGAGAAGGAGCTGAGAGTTCTTACATCTTGACTCACAGGCAACAGAAAGTGGTCTGAGACACTGGGCATGGCTTGAGCATATATGAGATCTCAAAGTCTGCCTCAATAGTGACACACTTCCTCCAACCATGCTATACCTACTCCAACAAAGCCACACCTCCCAATAGTGCCAATCCCTTGGGAGACAATTTTCTTTCAAACCACCACAGGTGATGACATCTTTATCCACAAGACAAGGGCCCTCAGATCCAAGTGGGCTCACCCAGACCTCCAAGCTTGGCATAGAGATAACTCTTATTTTCTCTTGTCTAAGGAGGAAACCTTGAAGGCATGCACAGCGGCACATGTCTGAGATCTCAACATCCAGGAGGCTGAGGCAAAATTGTGAGGCCAGCGTAGGTGAGCTACATAGTGAGGGAGGGAGAGGGAGACAGAAAGGGAAAAGGAGAGAGAAAGAAGAGAGAGGGAGAGGGAGCTAGGGAGAGGGAGAAAGAAGGAGGGAGAGGGAGTGTGAGAGAGAGGAAGACAGGAAAGAAGAGAGAGGGAGGGAGGGAGGGAGAGAGAGTGAGAATGAGAGTGAGAGAGAGAGAGAGAGAGAGAGAGAGAGAGAGAGAGAGAGAGAGAGAGAGAGAGAAACACCTTTGGATACTAATTATACTAAGGAACCATCTAATGTACCCCATCTCCTCGCTGAGAAAACTCTTCTCTGAGCCCCAGGGTCCTTTCTTTAGTGCTGCATGGAGCCCCGTGTGGAGGTCCACACCGGCCAAGCTGGAGTGGCTGTCTGTAATTGAAATGCAAGTTAAGTCTGGGGTCCTGGTCCCAGACCATGACCTTTGCTTCTCCTTCCTTTCTTGGGAGAACTAATTTACAGTCTGTGGCCCTTGAGCACATCAGTTGTGTAACCATTACCACAAGGACCCAAGGGCCCAAAGCTGTCCTGTTTGGCAATAGGTCAAGGATCAGACGAGATCGAGACTGCGTAGTGACCCTAAGAGACCAGCGAAGACGGTGACTATGGGGCCAGAGAACAAGCTAGTCTTGATTGGCCTTCCTTGTTCGTCCTTTGCAGGTAAAACACATTTAAAAAAATTTTTTTTGAGTTCTTCTACATTTATTTACTTTGTGTACCTGTGCAGACACGCCAGAGCATGCATATGGAAGTTTGTCCGCAAGCGCCTTCACCTACTAAGCTGTTTCCCTGGCCTTGATAAAAGACATTTTATAAATCAGACCTGTGCTGGGCCTGGTTGCTCAAGCCTGGAATATCATCAGCTTCCCAAGAGTCTGAGGCAGGAGGATCACAAGTTCAAGGCTTCCATCGCTATAAGATAAACATTTTGTTCTTTGGAAATGTCCAGGTTGGCCAGGTATGGCAGTACAGAGACCTGTGACTGCAAGGGTAGCCTGGGCTTCGTAGTGAAACCTCATCTCAGAAGAAACCCGAACAAACCCCCCCCCCCAACACACACACACACACACACACACACACACACACACACACACACACACCAAAACCAACAAAAAAGCTCAAGTTTTGGTACAACATTAAAGCAGCCACGTATATGGACTACGGCAAGCCCCAGAGGTCAATTAAGGAATTCAGATTTAATTGAGCAAATAATGGTGAGCATGATGAGAACTTGACCATCGTTGGGTATAGTGGCACACCGCTGCAACCTCAGCACTCCAGAGGCAGGTGGGAGGGTCTTTGCATGGTCAGGGTCAGCCTGGGCTACCTATCAAAATCCTGTCTCTACTATGAGCCTGTCTCAACCACAACAATAAAAAAAATTGAAGATTAATTTGGTCATGGAGCATGTATATGTGTGTGTGTGTATGTGTGTGTGTGTGTGTGTGTGTGTGTGTGTATCAACATTACTTAAACTGGGGTTTATAGACATTCTTGGTGATCTGAAAATACTGTGATAATGTTTGCATATTAGATATTTACATTATGATTCATAACTAGCAAAATTACAGTTATGAAGTAGCAACAAAAATATTTTTTGTTTTTTGTTTTTTTTTTTGAGACAGGGTTTCTCTGTGTAGCTTTGGAGCCTGTCCTGGAACTTTCTCTGTAGACCAGGCTGGCCTTGAACTCACAGAAATCTACCTGCCTCTGTCTCCCAGGTGCTGGGATTAAAGGAGTGTGCCACCACTGCCCAGCACATGGTTATGGGGTTATGGTTAGGGGGTCACCACAGCATGAGGAACTGTATTCCAGGGTCGCAGCGTTAGGAAGGTTGAGAACCACTGCATCAAGCCATTTCCCTAGTCTACTATTGTTTTTGGAAACAAGATCTCAAACTTGAGGCAATCCTCCTGCTTCAGCGTGTAGCCAAGAATGACCTTGAACTCCTGATTTTACTTCCTCTTCCTCACAAGTTCTGGGATTATAGGTTGAGTCATGACTCTTGGCTTTGCTAATTTGTAAATTACACCCCCCCCCCCCCCCCCCCCCCCCCCCCCCCCCCCCCCGAGACAGGGTTTCTCTGTGTAACAGTCCTGGCTGTCTTGGAACTCACTGTATAGACCAGGCTGGCCTCAAACTCACTGAGATCCGCCTGCCTCTGCCTCCCAAGTGCTAAGATTAAAGGCATGGACCACCACCACCCGGCTAAATTATACTTTTTCTTTCAAAGCTTTTAGAGTGGGAAAGCAGACATAACAGAAAACCATCTTTTTTTTTTTTTTTTTTTAAACCATCTTTCTTGTTTTGTTTTGAGTTTTTGAGACAAGGTCTCATTATCTAGCCCAGGTTGACCTTATTTGAACTTGCCAAGAACTCTTACCTTTTGAGAGCTGGGATTATAGGCATGCTCTGCCATGCCTGCTCAAAATGGAACTTTAACATAATTTATTACTGGTTTTGTGTGTGTGTGTGTGTGTGTGTGTGTGTGTGTGTGTGTGTGTGTGTGTTTGAGTATGTATGTATGTATGTATGTGTGGTTTTTGTTTGTTTGTTTGTTCGTTTTGGAGATAGGATCTTGCTGTATAGCCTTGGCTAGCCTGACACTCATCCCAGGCTGGACTTGAATTTGAATCACTCATCTGTTTTAGTTCCCCAAGTGCTTGGATTACAGGCATATACTACTACACCTGTCTCAGTTTAATATTATTATTTAATATCCTTTTTCATGTTGTTTATTAACATGAAACATTTAAAGCATTTGTAACAATATTATTCACATATATTAAAAATCAGAGTGGAAGTAGTCTATCAACACTCCCAGGCCAGAGGATTCTTTTCCTCTTTAAATTGTTTTCACTCATTTATTAAATAAAACTCTACTAATGTATTTGTAATTTTTCAGAAAAATTTCCTACTTATCTCTGGCTGGCTCCAAGCCAGGCAAAGATCAGTCTGCCTCTGCTTCCTGATTAAAGTTATGGACCACTATACCTGGCTTTCTTCTTCTTTTCCTTTCTCTTCTTCTTTTCTTAAAGATTTATTTTAAGCCAGGCAGTGGTGGCCCAAACCTTTAATCCCAGCACTCGAGAGGAAGAGCCAGGCGGATCTCTGTGAGTTCGAGGCCAGCCTAGTCTACAGAGCCAGTTCCAGGACAGAGTCCAAAGCTACTCAGTGAAACTCTGCCTCAAATAAATAAATAAATAAATAAATAAATAAATAAATGAATGAATGAATGAATGAATGAATGAATGAATAAATAAATATGAAAACAAAAACAAAAACAAAGATAAAAAATCCAAAAAAACAAACCAAAACAAAAAAAAGGAATTCTTGATCTTACAACCCAGACCATCTTCCTACTCCACGCAGGACCTGTGGCTCTGTGTGCTTGTCACTCTGCAGACAGGGTTGAGTGTGACAGTCACACATGGAGTTCCAATCAAGTCGGAGTCACCAGGGACCAGAGACTTTCCAAATCAGCCTGGAACCAAGTCCTCCACCGCTGGGCAGTGGGGTAGCTGAGGAGAGGGGCTCCACCCCCTGCTCCAAGCCAGAGGCTGCTGCTGGCTTGGCTTCCAGCTGTGCTTTGCCAGTTGGTACATGCAGTTAGTTATCTGTGTCTTCTGGTTTTGGTTCAGATTACAATCAGTAATCAACCAGCTTCCCAAAGAAAAACACCATTTCCGGTTTGGAATCTGAGCCCATCTGTTTCTCATTTTATCCCAGGTCTCCGAAGACTGGATTCTTTATCCGCTTTCCTCCCTCCCACCTTAAGGACGTCGGCCAGCTGGAAACAAAGTGACCACATTTGCCTACCTTTGTCCAAGTGAGAATGATGTGTGTTGTGGGGATTACATGGGAAATTCCTTGTGTCAGTGCAGTACAGGTATCTGACTTAGAAGTTTTTCATGAAATTTAAGTTTCTGTATTTAATCCACGCCCCCCCCCCCCCAAAACCAAGTAAATATAAGTAAAGAGTGCATAAGACTGTGTCCAATGCAGCGGGAGGCAATAGATAGACACCTGGATCCTCATGTTTCAACAGTCCTTTGCATAACAGAAGGTAACAGTCCGCTTCCAGGTCAGCTCCGGGGGAGCCGTGGCCCTGGACAGGCACCTTGGAGGCTGCAGTGGCGCCACCAGCTTCTTTCCTGCGATTCCGGAGTAGGGAGCGTCCTCTAGAAACCAGTTCCATTTTCCTTTGTGTTACAGGTCCCTCTTGTGTTGGTTATGAAGATTGTCTTGCTTCTGCTCCTTGTAGCATGAAAACCAGTTCTGTGACTTCATCAGCATTGCAGCCAGTGTTCTGCTTTTCCTTCATACCATCTTCACCATCTCCACCACCATCATCACCATCTCCACCACCCATCATCACCATCACCACCACCACCACCATCATCACCATCTCCACCACCACCACCATCACCATCTCCACCACCATCATCACCATCTCCACCACCATCACCATCTCCACCACCACCATCATCACCATCTCCACCACCATCATCACCATCTCCACCACCACCATCATCACCATCTCCACCACCATCATCACCATCTCCACCACCATCATCACCATCTCCACCACCATCATCACCATCTCCACCACCACCACCATCATGACCATCTCCACCACCATCATCACCATCTCCACCACCACCACCATCATCACTATCTCCACCACCATCATCACCATCTCCACCACCACCACCATCATCACTATCTCCACCACCATCATCACTATCTCCACCACCATCATCACCATCTCCACCACCATCATCACTATCTCCACCACCATCATCACCATCTCCACCACCACCACCATCATCACCATCTCCACCACCACCACCATCATCACCATCTCCACCACCATCATCACCATCTCCACCACCATCATCACCATCTCCACCACCATCATCACCATCTCCACCACCACCATCACCATCTCCACCACCATCATCACCATCTCCACCACCATCATCACCATCTCCACCACCACCACCATCATCACCATCTCCACCACCATCATCACCATCTCCACCACTACCACTATAATCTTGCCATCTGGATAATGTGAGCATCTAAGGTGACTGTAGAGAGTCATAATGGAAAAAACCATATTTTAAACCATGTGCTAGGCTAGTTCAGTTGATAGAGTGTCTGCCTAGCATGCACGAGGCCCTGGGCTCAGTCTCCCAAAGCATGGACACTGGTATGGAGGCATGCCCAGCACTAGGAAGGTGGAGGCAGGGAGGTAAGAAGTTCATGTCAGCCTTAGCTACCTACTTAGCTGGAGACCCTGTTTCAAAAACAAACCATTTGTCCAGATAGATGTGACTTTGGTTTTGTCACTGTGTTCCCGCAGACAACTTACTCCTTTGTATGCCAGGGTTTTGTTTTGTTTTTATTTTTTTCCTGAGACAGGGTTTCTCTGTGTAGTTTTGGTGCCTGTCCTGGATCTCACTCTGTAGACCAGGCTGGCCACAAATTCACAGAGATCTGCCTGCCTCTGTCTCCCGAGTGCTGGGATTAAAGGCGTGCGCCACCCTCAACCCCAGCTGTATGCCAGTTTTTATACATATTGCCTGCTGATTAACTGAAAAAAAATTTTTGAGGCAGGATGTTACTATGGAGCCTCAACTGGCTTGGAATGCACGATGTGGATCCCAATGGCATGGACCTTTCTGTGATCATCCTGTCCCTTGACTACCAAAGTCACAGGTGTGCACCACTAAACCCAACTCAAAAGCTATGCTTCACAGCTTCATTTCTTCCTCAGAGATTCCTACAGAGAGTGAAGAAGATGTAATTCAGGCAAATTGGATGTGCCGTGAATGGATGTAAGGGTTGAGGAGTCTGCAGGCTTTGCATGTAATGAAGTAACCAACTACAAAATGAAACACATGTTAATAATGTGTTTTAGCTTGGAATTGTGTCCCACGTGAAATCATGCTTGCCTCTCTTTTATTTTGGTTGTTGTCTCTGTGTATCCTCATTTTGTGGCAGCATCTTGTTGAGTAACCCAACTGATCTGGACTTCAGATTCTCTTACCCCCCTTCCTAAGTGCAGCACTCTGTTTGGCTACCTGCCCGTTTCCCTGTCTTCTGAAGCCCAAGCCCCTAGCCCTTCCCTGCATGCTAAAACCTAGGAGGTACCCGCTTCCCCAGTTCCTGAAGCCTGACTGCAGCAAATCCTCAAGTCAAAAGGCAAACACGTGACTGACGTTCTTCAGGAGAGGTGTGTCCAAAGCATTCTGAAGGATGCACGATTATCCTGACCCAAAAGAAAAGATCTCTTTCTCTGA
Organism: Peromyscus californicus insignis; assembly: GCF_007827085.1. NCBI lineage: Eukaryota > Metazoa > Chordata > Mammalia > Rodentia > Cricetidae > Peromyscus > Peromyscus californicus. The sequence continues at coordinate 35,243,029 of NW_026294402.1, forward strand.
ATTCACAAAAAAGTGTGCATTCCGTGTGCAGGGCGTTTCATTTGGCATTGGACTGTACCACTTTATGGTTCATCTTCCTGTTATAATACATGTATCACAGGCTTCTTGGAGTTGGCCCGATTTGTCTCTGAGTTCTACAGACATGCAGAGGATTTACCACAAAGTGAGCTCTAATAAATAGCTATGGAGCAAGTTGAATGTGTGTTTTTCCTGAGGATACTGGAGATGTTTCAGAGAGAAGAATACTGCTCTGTGTGTCTTTCTACCCAGCCTGTCCTTCACCCCACTACCATGTTCAGAAGATGGTCCAGGGTATATAATACTCACGGCAAGCCACTGAGTAAAGCAGGTGAGGCTTTCAATGCCACAAGAGACCTCGGCAAGTACCCAGCCTGGGTCCAGATTTCCTAACGACAACTCTGCCAAAGGTGGTCAAGCCTCCCCCACCAGGGTGAGCCGTTCCCACCCTGGATAACATTGTTTACCAAGGCAGCCATTTGGACAGGAAGTCCTTAGCATTCCGACTGTGTCCCTGTAAGCTTTCATCTGTTACAAAACACAAAGCAAAATAAATCTATGCAGGGCTGGTGAAAGGGCGCCAGACCAGACAGTCCGAGATCGATCTGCAGGACCTACGTAGTAGAAGGAGAGAATCTGTTCCAGCCATTTGTCCTCTGACCTCCACCCTGTCACAGTTGTACACACTGTCCCCTCCATTAAATAGATAAAAATATAATGAAGACATTTTTTTTTAAAAACAAAATCTATCCATTGGAGATAGATTTGAGATAGATTTGAAATATAAAACTTTTCTTTTTTTAAGATAAAGTTTTACTATGTAGCCCAGGCTGGCCTGGATTTTTGTGGTTCTTTCATTTTTTTTATTTCAGCCTTCAAAGAGCTGGGATGCATACCCCATCATAGCCAGCTAAAACTTTGAAAAACACTTTCTGCTTGGCAGCTTGTCATATTTGAAGAGAGCTCTCAGGTACCTTTTGTCTGTAATGAAATTTATTTCACCGTGACATGACTAGCATCTCGTGCTCCAGGTCTCTCTGACACAGGTTCCTTACTTGGACCTTAGCATGATTCCCATTGCTTAGGAAATGGCTGTGTGTTGGGAGCCAGGAAGAGTGACTTTCATGTGTTGTCTCTTCATTCCCCAAAACTCATGAGGCGGGTGTCATTGCCACAGGCCAGCCAAGCAAGGGTAAATAATTGGTCTGAGCAGTAAACATCAGCGCTGGGACTGCAATCCAGGACTGTCCAGTGTCCCGGGTCGTGTTTACATCCTCTGTGGCATGCCTCCTCCCTGAGCTACACGGGATCAGTCCGTCCCCTAAGTGTGTTTACTGTCTGGGCTGGACGCTTGCCCGTCACCTCAAATAACATTTCCTATTTCACACTGACCAATTTTGTAGAGATTCTTCGTTCTTCTGGTGCAAGACCATTTTCTCCCGTTCGTCTGACACAGTGGTCTCACTGTGTGGCCCTGGCTGGCCCCAAACTCTGCATACACCCCGCTGGGCTTGACTTGAGGTCCTCCTGCCTCTGCCTCGCATATTGCAGAGATGACAAGCTGTGTCATCATATCTGGTTTCCAATTCCTCTGCATTTTTTTTCTATGTGAGGGTTTTCTGCAGCCAAGGCTGACCCCTAACTTGTTCCAAGGATGCTATGTTCCAAGGATAACCCTGAGCTCCTGATCTTTGTGCCTCTACTTTTCCAGTGCTGCGATTACATGTGTGAATCTGGGACCACATGTGTTCATCTGGGATCACATGTGTGCAGCACTATGCACCCCCCCCTCCTATTTTTTTGCAGTTAGGGTAATCGAACCCAGAGCCTTGTGAAGGCTAGGCAAATGCTCTACCAACTGAGGTCCACCTCCAGCCTCACTGTGGTTTTTTTTGTTTTGTTTTGTTTTTGGTTTTGGTTTTTCGAGACAGGGTTTCTCTGTGTGGTTTTGGTGCCTGTCTTGGATCTCGCTCTGTAGACCAGGCTGGCCTCGAACTCACAGAGATCCGCCTGGCTCTGCCTCCCGAGTGCTGGGATTAAAGGTGTGCATCACTGCTGCCCGGCTACTCACTGTATTCTTTAGTTTTTTTAAAAAATTCTGTTTTCAGGATGGCATGGTGCCATGTCTCTGTTGTCAGTTGCCTCCAGACACATTTTGGGGTACTGCCTTTACCACAAGATCTACCAGGTAGAAAGCGAGTCCATACACAAACAATGATAAATTCACATCCATGCAGTGTGAACCTACAGTTGGTTGGGCTGCTGTGCTGTTACCTTGGCAACAAGGAAAATAAACTGTGTTCTCAGAAATACTCTCCTAGAAGCAATAGAAAAATTCTATTTGCTACTATCATTTTATTCTCTTGAATTAAACCTTCCAGTGAAACTTGTTGAAAACTGTTTCAGCCAGTTTTCATCTACTTACGGCGACCACAGAGTGTAATATTTCCATGGGAAGAAAAAGCCAGTTTCAATATTTTGTCAGGAAATTATCCTCACTGTGCCCTGTGTAGGCTGAAAAACAACACCTTAAGGAAACTGAGGCAAGAACAGGAAGAAATGGATATGGCTTCCTTGCTTCTTAACTGTCCCATCGCTCCACAGATCAGGTCCCCCCAAAGGTTGTTGCATGTAGTACCTAGCTCTGAGCTTAGGTACAATGTAAGTTAGATCTAGAGAAAAAAATTATAGAGAAAATGAAGGCTGGAGATTCAGATCTAGTGTCCTGAACTCGCCTACAACGCCAGGTTTGACCTACAGTGGTAAAAAAAAAATAAAGTAAGAACTAAAGACAGGCCAGTGGCACATTTGGTTCCTACACTTACGAGGCAGAGGCACAGAGGTCAGAAGTTCAAGGCCAGTCTAGGATACATAGGAAGACCCTGTCTCAAAAGAGAGAAAAAGAGGAAAGGAGGGAAGAAAGAAAGAAGGAAAAATGCTTTAAGGTTTAAGTTTTTCTTTTCTTCTTTTTTTTGAGACAGTTCCTCTTTTATGTAGCCCAGGCTGGCCTCCAACTCACAGTGATCTACCAGCCTCCATCTTCGGAGTGCTGGGAATAAAAGCGTGTGTCACCACGCCTGGCTCAGATTTATTTTCTTTTAATTACGTGTATGTTTGTGTATGAATGTACATGTGAGTACAAGTGTCCACAGAGATCAGAGGCATTGGATCTCCTGGAGCGGGAGTTACAGGTGGCTGCAGGACACTGAGTGTGGGTGCTGGGAACAGAACATGGGTCCTCTGCAAGATTGGCACACTCTCTTAGCCTCTGAGTGATCTCATGAGTGATCCAAGTGCAGAGAATTAGCGTCGGTGGAATGCTTGGCCACAGACATCCATCACACCGCTTCCCCACACAGCCCATGGACATCCAGAAGAAGGGGGCAGAAAGGTTGGAAGAGCCAGAGGTCAAGGACTGGAGAGAAGCAATGTCTCCTGGACATGACAGGACAGCTGTATTCATGACCTCAGCAGCTGTGGTTGTCTGCACAAGAGCAAGCGAGTGAACAGTCCAGTATGGTGGGGGAGGGGCTCCTGAGTTCCCACCCCTAGCTGAGAGCTATTGCGGTTGATGACCTCTGCCGAAGGGTCAGTTCTCTCTAAGGGTGTGGCTCCGGGCAGGTGGACCACCCTCCAGTAGATGGCCCCGCGTTGGAGCTTAAGAACAAGGTAACACAGATTGGACCTAGTTGGTTATTTTCAAAAGGGCCATAAATTTGGGAGGGGGTGAGGAGTGGGTGGGATGAATATGATTAAAATATAAAGAATGCATCTATGAAATTATCATTAGAATATTACCTTTTTCTTTTTTTCTGGGGTCAGGGTGTTCTAGAGAGTCTCTCTGTATAGTCCTGGCTGTCCTGGAATTCTCTGTAGACCAGGCTGGCCTTGAACTCACAGAGATCCACCTGCTTCTGCCTCCTGAGTGCTGGGATTAAAGATGTGTGCTACCACCACCACCCAGCACATTTTTCTTTAAAAGGCAGGATATGGCCATATGCTCCTATAACCCAAGTGCTGGAGAGTATAGAGACAGGAGGATCCCTGGGGCTAGTTGAAAACGCAGGGAGCTTCAGGTCCAGGGAGAAGTCCTCTCAAGAGAATAGAGATCGAGAGAGCAGGACAGCCAACAATCTCCTCTGTCTTCCTCACAAGTGCACATGGGCAGGAATACCTATACACTTACACACGCACACACACACACACACACACACACACACACACACACACACACACACATAAAAGAAATGGTTCACATGGGAACTGTTGTGTTATGTATATTTTACTAATATTTCAGAATGTGACACTTGTTTGAAACTTTGGGGGGCTTTTTATTTTGGTCTGGTTTAGGTTTTTGAGACAGGATATCTCATGTAACCTTGAACTTCTGATCCTCTTGACTCTGCCTCCAAAGTACTGGGATTACAAGTGTGTGCCGCTCTACCTTGGCACTTAAAAATTGATCTCTCTCTCTCTCTCTTTCTGTCTCTCTCTCTCTGTCTCTCTCTCTGTCTCTGTCTCTCTGTCTGTCTCTCTGTCTGTCTGTCTCTCTCTCTCTCCCTCCCTGTCCATCCCCCCTCCTCACCTGAAATTCTCCATTAAATCTGACATCTGGAGCTCTTGGTGTGCCTTAGTCATGGAGGCTTTGCCTGGCATGTTTGAGGCCCTGGGCTCTATTTCCTAGCCTGTCTTTGCCTCCTTGACCACTAGATTTAGTTAAAGACATCACTAGAATGAAAGCCAGAAAAAAGGAGATGCCCACTGGGGCCCCAGCATCGGTGAAGCTGCAGCCCAGTGGCAAACTCTGTGGCGTTCATCTCCTGGAGGAGTGTGATGTCAGCCCACATGCCGGCCCAGGGGCACACTGCTCTGCCAACTGAGGCAGTTGTGTCGAGAACATTAATTATTCGTGCGAGCATCTCAGAGTAGCTCTGGAGGAACAGAAATTTGGGATAAAAATAGGTCAATAATAAAAATGAAGGCAGGGGATGTAGCTCAGTGGTAGACCGGTTGCCTAGCAAGTGTGAGGCTCTAGCTTCAATATCCAACATCATGAAAAACAAATAAGAAGAAAACACTGGGCTCCCGTCTTCGTCTTGAGTCGCCCTGTGCCTTTAGATAACAAGATCTGAGCCTCCCCTCCCCTGAGAATGGTTGCCTTTCTTGTTCACAGTCCATCTCCCAAAGCCTCTCCCTCTGACCTGCCACACACCCCATGCTGACAGTTTCAGCCTTTCTGAATGTGGATTTCGCCCTCATATGTCACCAACCTGGTGGCTATTGACATTGGCATTGCCTCTATGGCTCTGGCATCACTTTGGTTTGCTTTGGTTTTTACCTCTTTGACCACAACTTAATTTCTCCCAGTCTTTGGTCACTGCAGCTTGGTCCTTGAGGCTGTGCCATGGAGCTCCCAGCCCACAGCTTTGCAGACACCTTCTCGCCTCTTACAGTTCCTTAGCTGTCACTGTATTAGGGTTCTCCCCTCCTTTCCCAGGGGCTCTATTAAGGAGTGGGCATCAGAAATGTGTAATAATCAAGACATGCCCTCACCACGCTCGTTTTCTAATGAGAGAAAATGACATTGTTATGTGACTTAAGGAAGGTTAGCAAGGGGGGAGAATGCCCCGTCTCAGGGAAGCGGGAAGGAGACCGAAGAAGACAACTTTCAGCAGAAGAGGATCCCGCTATGGAGATGGTATTCAAAGAGGCTGGAGGAGGAAGCATGTACAATGAAGTCAAGTGTGGTGACTTACACTATAGGCCCAGCACTTACAGGCAGAGACAGAAGTGCCTTTCGTTTTAGGCTAGACTAGTCTATACGATGGGTTGAAAGCCATCCAAGGCTGTCTCAACATAACAATAAACAACAGATCAGGCCTGTCATGAGGGCTTGGAAAGAGTAGTCTAGATGTGTTCCAGGCTGGGAGTGGAAGCTTATACCTGTAATCCCAGAACTTGAGGCAGAGGCTGGAAGATCAGGAATTCAAGGTCATCTTTGGCTATCCAGCCAGTTTGAGGCTATCTTGGGTTATATGATATCCTTTCTCAAAAATATAACACAGAGCCAGGTGTGGTGGCGCTCATGTTTAAGTCCAGCACTGAGAAGGCGGAGCAGGTGGACCTCTGTGAGTTTGAGGCCAGCCCGGACTATATAGTAAGTTCCAAGCCAGTCAGAGCTTCATATTATTGTTTGAGACAGGGTCTCCGAGCTGCCCTTGAATTTGGTAAGTAACTACGTCTCTAACCTTGCTAAGTTACTAAGTCTCTAGCTCTTGATTGCTGGGATTGTAGGCATGTGCTATCATGCCGGGCTTTGCGTTAGTTGGTGACAAGTTTCTGTTTCTCTCTCTTTTTTTTTTAACTTTTATTTATTTGTGTGATTATGCACTCATGTGCCAGGAGGTGTGTGTGTGGAGAATCGAGAATGCTTTGCAGGAGTCTGTTCTCTCTTTTCATCATGTCAGTCCAGGGATCGAACTCAGGTCTTCAGACTTGGTAGCTGGTGACTTTACCTGCTGAGTCATCTCATTGCCCCTCTCTGCTTTTTTTTTTTCTTAATAAGTGTCCCCACCCCATGTTAATCACCAAAAGAATCTTCCAAGCCAGGTGGTGGTGGCGCACGCCTTTAATTCCAGCACTCGGGATGCAGAGACAGGTGGAGCTCTGTGAGTTCAAGGCCAGCCTGGTCTATAGAGCTAGTTCCAGGACAGGCACTAAAGAGAAACCCTGTTTCAAAAAAACCAAAACTGATCTTGCCCCTGCCCAGAGCTGGAATGCTGACAGGCTCAGTCTTGTGCAGGTCTTGTAGAGATCGGCACACACAGCTGCTGAGTTCGTGAGTTCAGCTGCCAAGTCGTGCTCAGAGGATATTGTTTTACTCCAACCCTCTCTGACCTCTGCTCTTCAATCTTTCTGCAACAGTCTGTGAGCAAGCCTCCCAGGGAGGCAGTGTGATGTAGATGTGTGTGGCAGAGTGTGTCACAGATACTTACCCTCAGCATGTTGACCAATTGTGAGTTTCCCATGCCCTGCTCTTTTACTTGGGTGTTGGGGATCCAAACTCAGGTCCTTATGCATATATAGCAAGCATTCTTATTCACTGAGCTATCTCTACAGCCCGATTTTAGCCTCTAAGAAATTTTATTCATTTATCGTGCATGTGCACCGCGTTACATTTGCGGAGGTCAGAGGACAGCTTATGGGAATCAGTTCTCTCTTTCCTCTCATGTGAGATCCTCGAGGTGAAACTCAGGTGGTCAGACTTGTTGGCAAGCGCCTTTACCCATGGAGTCATCTTACTGGCTCCCATTTTTATCATTTTTTTTAAGTGTACAGCCTGTGACAATAAAGTCACATTCTGTGACACCACCACCACCCTTTTCAATTTCTCAAGCTAAACCCCTGTATGCACCAACATTCCAGAATAGCTCCCATTTGCTTCGCCCCTAAGACCTCCTTCCTTTTCTGTCTCTCCAAATGGGACAACCCTAGGACTTCTCTTAAAGGCAAACGACAGTGTTTGCTGTTTATGAATGGCTGTCACGTGATGTGGTATGTCTAAGGTTCGTTTGTATTGTAGTATGTGCCAAATCTCCTTTCTCATAAAGGCTGGATATGGGCGGGAGGCATAGCTTAGAGACAGGATACTCGCCTGCCATGCCCAAGGCCTTCAGCTCTATTCCCAGCACTGGGGGGAGAAGGGGGCTGTCCAAGACTAAGCAGTACTCCATTGCATGGTGTATGACACTTGATCACTTGTGCCTGCCCAGCTCTAGCATGGCCAATAAGCTCCAGGCACTGTCTGCCTGTCTGCCTCATGCTCTGGGCTCTCTTCCTTACTTACCAGCTGTATTTTGCCCTTTTCTGTAGGTCTTTTCATTCATTCATTCTTGCTTGCTTTTTTTTTTTTTTTTTTTTTTTTGATAAGGTCTCATTCCGTAGCCCAGGATGGTTTGAAACTCTCTCTGTAGATAGAGCAAGCTGGCTTCGAATTCATGACCATTCTCTTGCCTCCACTTCCTCAGTGCTGGAATGATATGCACACACCATCACTTCTGGTGTGTACAGTGTTGGGGATTCATATGTGCTGCACAAGCTCTCCACCCGCTTTCCCTACTCTGGAGCTGCATCCTCAGACAGGGGCAGAGGAAGGGGATAGAAGCTCAGGTCTCCCTGGATGAAGAAGGGCTCTGGTAGATTCTTGGAGAGAATGGTGCTGCTAGCTTGCCTTCCTTTGTGTTCCCCAATATATCGTGCACCCTAATAAAATTATCTGGGGTCAGAGAACAGAACAGCCACTAGATAGACATAGAGGCCAGAAAATGGTGGCACACATGCTTTTAATTCTATCACTTGGGAGGCAGAGATCTGTGTGGATCTCTGTGAGTTCAAGGCCACACCAGGAACAGAGCCAGGTGTGTTGGCACACACCTTTAATCCCAGCACTTGAGATCTCATGTCTTTGCTTGGGAAAGACACATGCCTTTAATCCCAGAAAGTGATGGCAGGAAGCAGAAAGTTATATAAGGCGTGAAGACCAGAAACTAGAGGCTGGTTAAGCTTTCAGGCTTTGGAGAAGCAGCGGTTCAGCTGAGATCCATTTGGATGAGGACTCAAAGGCTTCCAGTCTGAGGAAACAGGATCAGCTGAGGAATTGGAGGTGAGGTAGCTGTGGCTTGTTCTGCTTCTCTGATCTTCCAGCGTTGACCCCAGTACCTGGCTCCAGGTTTGTTTTTTATTAATAAGACCTGCTAAGATTCATGCTACATTTCTTTCTGCTTCCGATAGTGCTTGTTGTTGGTTCCTAAGAAGCTTTGTGTGAAAGTCCCATCTGAGGGATGTGTGACTCACATCTCTGACGTACATCTCACTTTCCATTTCTTTATCAAATGATTCCCTGAGTAAACATTTCAGGCCTTCTGCATACAGTGATGAATGTAACCTGCTTCCTGTCCCGAGTCTGACGGATGAGGTGAGACACAAACACACACAGATCACAGCTAGTATAGGACCACGCAGGAATCATGAAAGAGAGAACACAGGCTATTAGCATATTATGAAGAAGGGCACTGAGGTCTGAGGATGCTGAGGGGGGCCTCTCAGAGGTACTATCTGAGTTCAGTTCACTCTGCACGGTTACCTTGTATGAGCCAGATCATCATGCTAGGGCATCTGGGAAGGGCTGTGTCCAGTTCTTAATTGCTAACCAATAAACTCTTCAAAATTCAGCAGGTAGATTGGAGGTGTAGCTTGGTTGATAGGGTGATGGCTTTGTATGCACGAAGCCCTGGGTTTGAAATCTGGCACCACTCAAAGCTGGGCATGATAGCAATGGCCTGTAACCCCAGAGCTTGCAGATAGAGGAAGGAGGGTCAAGAGTTCAAGGCCATACTTGGTTACACAGCAGGTTTGAGGCTGGCCAGGTGAGCAACACAAGATTCTGTCTCAAAAAATCAATCCAAACCAACAAAAACCAGTGGGGGAAACAACTATTTGTTCAGGATTCTGTAGTTTGCACCGTGCTTTGCTGGGGGTGGGTCATTTGTTCCTAAACTATCTGCTGCCGCAGCTCACCTGAGACTCCAGGATCCAAGCCAGCCCACTCACATGACTGGGGCCTCAGCTGGTCCTGCTAAAAGATTCAGGAGCCTTCCGGGCCTCCTGTCCCGCTTTCATCCTCCAGGACGCTGCTCTCCGCACACAGCCTCTTTGTTTAGACTCCTGCACCATGGTGGCGGTCATCCAAGAAGATGAAAGTGGAGACCGTCTGTCTTGGGGAGGTCTGGGGCCAAGTGTGGTAGTGGTGTCATTGGGATACTTTCTACTGGGCAGAGCAGGTCACAGGACCAGCAGAGATGAAAGGGAATGAGAACAGACTCTGTGCCTTGGTGGGTTAGCAGGGCATAGTTGTGGCCTCTGTTCTGGATCCTGCAGCAGGGAAAAGGATAGGGTGAGGTCTCTTTCTTGAAAGAGTTAATCGGCCGGCCACAAAGGGAGTCGGACACGAGCTTCGAGCAGAGTCTGATTAAGCCCTGAGCTCCGGAACCTGCTTCTTTGGGAAGGGGCATGTAAGAGACGACACTTCTGTGGGCCCTGTGTCACTTGAGGACAGCCCCTGGTTACTCAGTATTAACTCTCAGTGTGACAGAGCCCACCTTTGAAATGTTGTGTCTGTCTCCTTGTAGAATTGAATTCAGGACACAAAAATAAGCCAAAACCAAACAGAGGTCTGTTCTCTGCTGGTTTGTTTATGATGACTAGTTATTAATATGTATGTATGTGTGTGTATGTATGTGTGTGTATGTATGTATATATGTGTGTATGTATGTATGTATATGTATGATATATGTATGCATGAGTATGTATATGTGTATATGTATGTATGTGTGTATGCATGTATATATGTATGTGTGAGTATGTATATGTGTGTATGTATGTATATATGTATATGTGTATATGTACATGTATATATGTATGTAAGCATGTATGTATTTTGAGATTGGGTCTTACTCTATGCCAGCCTCAGGCTATTTTGTCACTATGTAGCCTAGGTTGGTCCTTGGCCTTGTGGTAGTCTGGCCTCAGCCTCCTAAACACTGGGATTACAGATGTAAGCTACCATGCTCAGCCTGTTTAATGCTGTGTGTGTGTGTGTGTGTGTGTGTGTGTGATAGAGAGTGTGTGTGTGTGTGAGAGAGTGTGTATGTGTGTGTGTGAGTGTGTGTGTGTGTGTGTGTGTGTGTGTGTGAGAGAGAGAGAAAGAGAGAGAGAGAGAGAGAGAGAGAGAGAGAGAGAGAGAGAGAGAGAGAGAGAGAGAGAGAGGGAGAAAGAGAGAGAGATTGAGATCCCAGGCGCTTTCCATATGGTAGCAAAGTCACAGCAGGGTGGCTATTTTTCTTCTCGGAAGGCAGCTCTGTCAGCCACTGTATCTCCACTCTACAACCGATCTTCCTCAGACTTCCCCAGTAGGTGCTGTAAGATGTGCACGTCTAAACCGACCTGATCGGTTTACAGTAAACAGCCTCAGGAACAATCTCCAGTCGTCTTCTTTCCTACCCAGGAACAAGGGTGTAGTTTGTGTTAAATTGGATCACACCTGTGCTCCGAGCGCCTCCTTGTGGCTAGCTGTAGGCACTGCATCTTGAGGAGCTCAGCCTTGGATTCTTGGAGCATGCCTTTCCCTGTGCATGACGCCACCAGTGTGTTGGAGGTCTATACCAAAAAGAACAGTCTGTTTGCCAAAGGAATGTGTCTGTGCAAAACATATAGCTCAACACGCTGCTGCACGGAGGGGAAAATCCTAGCATCTGCCAGCTCACAAAGCTCCTCACAGCTTCCCTGGCATCCCTTCCCTTCTCCCTTCCAGCACCAGCCACTATGCCTGCTCCAACCACAGTTAAAGGCTTTTTCTTTTGGAAAAGCGAAGTTTAAACCTGCAGACATAGTTTGCTGATCTTGAGTAGCAGATGAAAAATCCTGTCACTATGGGCCTCCGGGCATCAGAAACATGGAGAGAATTTTTAACATTGTCTATCATTTATTTTTTTTTGAGACAGGTTCTCACAGAACCCAGTCTGGCCTCCACCTGTCTTGGTAGTCAAGGGTGACCTGAACTCTTGATCCCCCGCTTCCTTCATCTCCCCAAAGCGCTGGGGTCACAGGTGGGTGACACCACCACACCTGGTTTATTCGGTGCTGGCGACTGAACCCGGGGCTTCACGAGGACTAGGCAAGCACTCTGCCAGCTGATCCACATCTCCAGTTTCCATCAACTGGCTCGCACAGAGGCCCCTGTGTTTTTCCTGAAGCCTAGCCCAGAGCCCAGGATGTACACAGAGAGACTCTCAGGAAGGAGCAGACAGCATGTGCATCGTGTTTTTCAGTTTCACAGAGCCACGGACACCCCTCCACTCCCACCCACAGTGACTCATATGTTCTGTGGCAATACTACCCAGAGTGTATTCTGTTAAGTTTAAAAACATTTTATTTTTCAAGTAATTCATTTTTATCTTATGGTACAAAAACATTCGCTTATGGTACATTGGAAAAAAAATAAAAACGGTCATTTTCCTGGACAGCTGGAAGAACCCTGATCCATTGAACTTTGAGATATCATGTACACATATATGACTCACGTTTTTCTCTTTTTAAAATCCTTTTATTGTAAATGCTAAGCAAGAAAAGGAAAAATACATTAGCACAATGAAATTAGTGCATCGGCCATTTTAAAATCAAAGCTTCATTGTCAATCTCTGCCTAAACACAATTTTAAAAATAAGGAAGTTTAACTTCCACCCACGGCAGCAGCTAAAGCTCATGCTCTCCCAGCAAGAGCAGACGGTGGGAGAGACCCGGGATTTTCTCTATCCGGGTCCCACCCCACGGAGCAAGCACCCACTATTGGACCCACCGCTGCACAGAGCTCAGTGGGATCTGAGAAGCCCTGTTCATTGTTGTTGGCAGGGCTGGCGGAAGAGAAGGCTCAGCTGGCACAGGATGAGGGACACCAGCTGCAGTTTGAGCCCAGGGACAGGAAAGGTGGCAAAGAGACAGTGTCAGGACTTTTCTCAGAACTGCACATTTGAAAAGAATGGCAGAAACAAAAGCAAACGGACTTAGGACAGTTTCCAGCTGTGCGGGCTACTTTATGTCAACTTGACACAAGCTAGAGTCATCGGAAAGGAAGGAACCTCGGTTGAGAAAATGCCCCCATGAGGTTGAGCTGCAGGCAAGGCTGTAGGGGATTTTCTTAGTGATTCATGAGGGAGGGCTCAGCCCGTTATGGGTGGGGCCACATCCCTGGGCTGGTGGTCCTGGGTGCTGTAAGAAAGCAGTCTGTGCAAGCCATAGGGGCAAGCCAGTAAGCAGCACTCCTCCATGGCCTCTGCTTTAGTTCCTGCTTCCAGGTTCCTGCCGTGTGTTCCTACCCTGACTTCTCTGGATGATGGGTTGTGATATGGAAGTGTAAGCAAAATAAACCCTCTCATCCCCAAGTCGATGTTGTTTATGGTGTTCACCACAACAGTAGAAATCTTAAGACAACAGGCAAGGTGCAGAGTCAAGCAACAGGCTTTCCTGATCCGAGGCCTAGCCAGCTCTGTAGCACCTGGTTCCTTCTCTCTCATTTATTTATTTATCTATCTGTCTATTTATTTATTTCAGGACAGTGTTTCTCTGTGTAGCACTAGCTGTCCTGAGATTTACTCTGTATACCAGGCTGGTCTTGAACTCGGATATTTGCCTGCCTCTGCCTCCCGAGTGCTGGGATTAAAGGTGTCTGGCACTCTGCCCTGCTGATTTTTTCTTTTTATAGATTTATTTCTTCTTTATATAGACTTATATGCCTGTGCATGCAGTGTGTGGGTATGTGTGTACATGCATATGTGTATACATCACATGAGTGCAGGGTCCTCAGAGACCAGAAGATGGCACTAGATCTCCCTGGAACTGGACTTATAAGCAGCTATGAGCCACCTCACATAGGTTCTGGGTACTGAACCGGGTTTGCAGTTTCCAGCCTCCAGTTTCTTAAAGTACAGTTTTACGCGGCTTCATTATAGGAATGAACACTGCCTAATTTGTGTTTTTCTTTACCCAAATCTGCCAAGTGGGGGTTCATTTCTTCACATGAATGGGGCCGTGAATGAGCATTCACAGGCGTAGCCCAAGGCTGGAAGAATGCACAAGACGGGAAATGTTAGAGTTGGAGTTGTTTTTCTGCATGAAGTCTATTCAAACAGCATCAGCTCAGGGTCCCTTCTCCTGCTCCTGGAAATACTCCATTGTGGGAAAGAGAGCAGGAGCCCTACCCATGTCTACACCCTAAACTCCAGAACTTGTGATGTGCTCTATCTGGCGATAGAGACATTGCAAGTGCAAAGCTGGGAAGCTGAGGCAGGGGAAGTTACAGGTGGCTCCATAGAGAGGAGGAGTTGGAGCATCCAGTGGGAAATGTGATGAGGGAAATCCCATGAGATTTCCGGAGCTGAAGAGGGGGTGGTCATGAGCCAAGGAATGCAGAGGAGTTCTGACAGATGCAAGGAAACAGGAAACTAGCCTTCTGCTAGTTTCTGCAAATGTCTCGATTTTATCCCATGAGAGACAGTTCTGACCTCTGACCTCTGACCTCTGAGACCAACAAGACTCAAGAAACTATCACACACATTTTTGGTGTCCTTTCTGATTCTTTTAGCTCCTTCTGAGTCCAGGGAGGCGCTGTCCGGCTCCCACAGGTGGGGATGACTACAGATGCTCGCTTGGGATGTTCCCTCTGCCCACTTCCAATGTCCTGCTCTTGTCTATGTTTCCAGACTTGGAAGAAACACCCACCCTCAGGATATGGGGCTGGGAAACTTGGGGGCCCTCAGAGGATCATGTGATACCCCTCCCTCGGCCTCATGAGTGCTGGGATTTCAGGGTGCCACCTCGGATGCAGAGTTTAAGAAGAATTAGGAGAGAGTGAGTAAAGCTGGATGTAGTTCTTCTCTTTCAGAGACCATGAGCTGCTCATTGATGGAACTTCTACCAGGAGGTGGGATGGAACCAGGAAAGTCAATCCTCCCATCATTTTCCCTGCACATCTTCCCATCTTAGAGAATGAACACATTAGCAAAAGCCCCTTGTCTTCTGTTTGGCTATTAACAACAGCTGGAGAAGTTACACATTGCCTCCAATCTCTCCTCATCACATCTTCACTTTTCTTTCATTTTCATGCCTTACATTTGCCCTTCACAAAGGGAATTCCTGGTTTTGTTTTCTGGGGAACCTATACTAAACACTGCCATGGATACAACAGAATGTCTGAGACACTTTCAGAAATTTTTTTCATATATGAAGATGAGTGTATAGAGAGGTAAGTCTAAATTTTGCGTGCCATGCCAAAAGAGGGTGTCATTTCCCTTGGGACTAGAGTTACAGATGGCTGTGCACTGCCATATAGCTGCTGGACATTGGACCTGGGTCCTCTGGAAGAGCAGCCAGTGCTCTTGACTGCTGAGCCATCTCTCCAGCCCCCCAAAATGTTCTTTTTTTGTTCATTTGTTTGTTTGTTTTTTTGAGACAGGGTTTCTCTGTGTAGCTTTGGAGCCTGTCCTGGGACTCACTGTGTAGCCTAGGCTGGCCTTGAACTCACAGAGATCCGCCTGGCTCTGCCTCCCGAGTGCTGGGATTAAAGGTGTGCGCCACCGCCACTGGGCCCCAAAAATGTTCTTAAAAAACTGTCCTCATTTCATTTCTCTCTGACCCTGGAGGAATCCTGTGGGTTTGCATTTTTGTTCCCTCTTTCTCCACTCAGGAATGAACTGCCACGTATGTGCATAGTCACAGAGCCAGGCCCTATTGTAAATGCTGTATATATGTGGAGGTGACCACCCGAATCTAAAAGAGTGGGGTGGAATGGAGTAGACTCAATTCCCTTCTGGTCTGTGATGGTCCAACACAGACAAGCAGGCTTTGGGCAGACCCTGCCTTGGCAAGATGCTGTGGCTCCAAGTACCACACCCTTGCACTCCTTCACTCTAACAAAAGAGACCAGGGGAGGGTCCCAGCATTGCCCATGACCTCCTTACCTGTCTGTACAGTCCTTGTCCTGTTCTTGCTCCTCTACTGTGTCCACAGCTGGGCCATCAGTTAAGATGATGCATCTCTCACCTTAAAGATTCCCTTAAAGGTTGCCTGAGATTCCATGGTGTGGTGGTTTGAAAGAAAACCCAAGGCCCCCAAAGGGAGGAGCACTATTGGGAGGTGTGGCTTTGTTGGAGGAAGTGTGTCAAGGTGAGGGCGGGCTTTGTGGTCTCCTTTGCTCAAGATAACCTCCGGGTGGCATGTAGTTCACTTCCTGCTGCCTGTGGATCAAGATGTAGAACCCTCAGCGACCTCTCCAGCACCATGTCTGCCTGCACCCCACCGTACTTCCCACTGTGATGATAATGGACTAAACCTCTGAAACTGTAAGCTATCCTCAATTAAATGTTTTCCTTTGTAAGAGTTGCCAAAGTCATGGTGTCTCTTCACAGCAATAGAAACTCTAACTTAGACACATGGCGTGGAGAGTAATTGCAGAGGCCTGGGGGTCACTTTCCGGATCTTGTGAAACCGAGATCACTGGCACGCTCTGTGTCCCTCACAGCCTTTTGTACAGCAGCTGCTGGAGGCCTCCTCAGGTCCTCGGCGTGGAGGTGCTCCACCGTTTCACACTCAGGCCTGCCTTTCTGGGTCACCACCTCTCCTCTAGCGCCACCATCTCTGTGAGACTTCCCTGGTTCCGTGTTTGAAGTGACCTTTCTCCTCCCCGCTTCTGACGCAGGTAGCTGTCTCCACTTCATCTCTCACCCTGCCTTCTTCTGTGGTTATTTGCTTGTGTCTCCGCCTTGAGGAAATGGTTTTTATTTCTTCCCGTTGAACTTCATATTGGACTGTTGTCCAATAGCAACTTTCTAGAAGGAGGGCCAGTGAAGGAAGGCTGTCAGGTCCCCTTGGAATCCACAGATGAAGGCAATGACTGTCGACTTCATAGCATCTTCTGTGAATACCACGTGAACATGCGTAGGAATCCTCTGAAGTGAGCATCACGTTCTAAGTCAGAACCTAAGTGTGAGATGCTGCTCACAACTGAAACGACTTCACTCTTCCCTAGTGTTGTTTTTTCTTTTTTAAAGATTTATTTATTTATTATGTATACAGTGTTCTGTCTGCATGCATTCCTGCACACCAGAAGAGGGCACCAGATCTCATCATAGATGGTTGTGAGTCACCATGTGGTTGCTGGGAATTGAACTCAGGACCTTTGGAAGAGCAGCAAGTGCTCCTAACCGCTGAGCCATCTCTCCAGCCCCCTAGTGTTGTTAAAAGAGATACTCGACATGTTGGAAGGGAGGAAGATCCCTGGACAACTTTATGCACGTCCACTGAAGATCACAGCTGAAGCTCAACCATGGTCTAGGCCATCTCCCCAGCAAAGGTATAAGGTTCCTTCAGGCTGGGGATGTGGTTCAGTGCTAAAGCTCTTGGTACCAGCGAAGCCTTGGGTCTTATACCCAGCACTTAGAAAACAAAACAAAACTGAGCCATTCAACAGAACTTACTTATGTTTTGACTTATGTTTTGGTTTCTATCATCTGTTTGTAGTGCGTCTGTGAACTCAAAATAAATCAATGTAAACTAGACCAAAAATAGGTTTTATGTACAGGGCCAGAGATGACACTCAATGATTCAGTGCTTGCCTAGCACATGTGGGTCCTTGGCTCCATCCCCAGCACCACTGAAGCCAAACAAACAGGAAGCTTACCCAGGCATAGCCCAACAATACTGAGGCTTCAGTTCACAACTGCCTGTAACTCCAGCTCTAGGTGATCCATTGCCCTCTTCTGGCCTCTTCAGGTGCCTGCACACACACACACACACACACACACACACACACACACACACACACACACACTGAATTTTATTTTAAAAGCTATGTTCTGGGCCAGTGAGACCACTCGGAAGGTAAAGGTATTGCCATGCAAATGTTGTGACCTGAATTTGACCACTGGAACCTACAGTGTAAGGACAGAACCAGCTCTGGAAAGCAGAAGTTGTCCTGTGACCTCACTTCCACTGTGCTATAGCATGTGAGCACTGGCACATGTACACCACACACACACACACACACCCACACACACACACACACACACACACACACACACACACACACACACCATACTACACACACCACACTATTTAATTTTTTAAAACTGTTTTTTTTCCTGGTCCCTTGCCCTCTGTGTTTGTGGTTTTTCTTTTCTTTTCTTTCATTTTTTCTTTTTTTTTTTTTGGCAGGGTTTCACTCTGTAGACCATGGTGATCCTCCTGCCTCAGCCTCCTGAATGCTGGGATTACAGGCATTCACCACCATGATACTACCAGGTCTGTAGCTTTTTTTTAAATATACTTTATTTTATGTACATTGGTGAGGGTATCAGATCCCCCTGGAACTGGAATTACAGACAGTTATGAGGTGCCATGTGGGTGCTGGGAATTGAACCTGGGTCCTCTGGAAGAGCAGCCAGTGCTCTTAACCACTGAGCCATCTCTGCAGCCCCATCTACAGCTTTTTATCTAAAGTAAATAGTAGATATACATCCATTCATTAAAAGACACTCATTGCTGAAAAATGCTAATGATCATCTGATCTATGGGAAAATCGTGTCTGTAAACTTGCTTCATTCAGGTTTGTCAGACTCCTTCACTTTGTAAATAATACAGTATGTGTAAAATGTAATAAAGACAGTACAAGAAGCCAGACATGGAGAAACACACCAGCCATCGCAGACCTGGGAGGCTGAGGCATGAGAATCCCATGTTCCGGAATAGCCTGAGCTACAGAGTGAGCTCTTGACTGGAAAACAAGAAGTATAATAAGTCAAGGTCCACCTGGATCTCTCTCTCTCTTTTTTCTTCATTTTTCTTTATTAAGAAATTTTCTACTCACCCTCCATACCACCCACAGATCCCATCTCCTCACTCCTCCTGCCCTCCAGCCCTCCCTCCCAAGCCACTCCACATCAAGATCTACAATGGGGAGTCAGCAGAGCCCAGCACACTGAGCCTAGGCAGGTCTAAGCCCCTCCCCACAGCACCAAGGCTGCACAAGGCGTCACACCACCGGCACTGGGCTCCCAAAAGCCTGCCCATGCATCTGCGATGGATCCCGATCCCCCTGTGTGGGTGCCCGCCAAACAGTTCGAGCCAAACAACTGCCTTCTATATCCAGAGGGCCTAGTCCAGTCCCATGGGGGCTCCACAGCCACCAGTCCACAGTTCATGGGCTTCCACCATTGTGGCCGGTCATCTCTGCACGTCTTTCCATCATGATCTCGACGTCCCCGCCTGCAGAATCCCTCCTCTCTCTCATCATTTGGATTCCCGGAGCTCAGCCTGGCACCTGGCCATGGATCTCTGCATCTGCCTCCATCAGTCCCGGGCTCTATGATGGCGGTTAGGGTAGACCAGTCCAGACGCCCTCTAGACCACTGCCAGCACTCCCAACCACCTGGGTCTCTTGCTTTTCGCTTTAGAGAATGGAACCACCTCAGGCATGCCTGTCTGTTCCAGGGCTTCCCTGTCACCCTAGTGTTAACTTGGCTGTGCAGTGTTCCACCCTGGAAGATTAACAGCAGAGACAGAAGTGAAAGACAGCTCAACAGTGTCCTCAGGGATAGCCCAGAGCAATGCAACAGGGGGCAGTTCCCAAGAGTCAAAGAGGGAGCCCTTCTAACCCACCCCAAGTCATGGGGAGAGGTTAAATTATTACTTGTTTAATAACAGGATCATATGTCATACGTTTGAGAAGATTCCTAC
Source organism: Peromyscus californicus insignis (assembly GCF_007827085.1). Lineage (NCBI taxonomy): Eukaryota > Metazoa > Chordata > Mammalia > Rodentia > Cricetidae > Peromyscus > Peromyscus californicus. Next base: position 35,262,388 of record NW_026294402.1, read on the forward strand.
CAAGTAAGTTAGAAGTCTGGCTGGAGCTGTCACTCAGAGATACTTGCATGTGCACGCATATATTTGTTTCTTGTTTTATTTATTTATTTATTTATTTTTCACGACAGGGTTTCTCTGTGTAGCCCTGGCTGTCCTGGATCTCACTCTGTAGATCAGGCTGGCCTAGAACTCACAGAGATCCGCCTGCCTCTGCCTCCCGAGTCTTTATTTAATTTTGAAATGAAGGTGCACATAGTCTATACTGGCTTCTAACTTACTCTTCAGCCAGTGATAACCTTGAACGCCTCATCCTTCAGCCTCCACTTCCCGAGTGCTGGGACCGCTGGGACCACAGGCATGTGTCACTATGCCTGGCTCTTAAGATTCCTTTATTTTTGAGAAAGGGTATCTCTGTGTAGCTCTGGCTGACCAGAGACTCCCTAGGGAGACTAGGCTGGGTTTGAACTTGCAGTGACCCGAGTCTCTGCCTCCTGAGTGCTGAGATTACAACTTGTATCCCTGCACCAGCTTTTTGTTTGTTTGTTTGTTTGGTTGGTTTTTATTTTTTTGGCTTTTCGAGACAGGGTTTCTCTGTGTAGTTTTGGTGCCTGTCCTGGATCTCGCTCTGTAGACCAGGCTGGCCTCGAACTCACAGAGATCCACCTGCCTCTGCCTCCCGAGTGCTGGGGTTAAAGGCAGGTGCCACCACCGCCCGGCACCTGCACCAGCTTTAAGATGGGTTAAAGAGAAAAGCATTTTATCCCCGTTTCTCCTCCATATGAAGACGACCATGGAGCGAAGTGTCTTCTAATGCCCATACATTTCCCACACACGCTTGTCTCCTCCTTGTCTCTTCCATCTTCAGCCCGTACAGATTTTCTTCTTTCTGGCTCCTCCTATTTTCTCCCAACTCACCACCACAAAGTGTGTTTGGTGTGGCCAGGTCTGAGCCTCTCAGGGATCCTCCTGATCAGACTCTTCAGGAAGTGAATGGGGGTGGGGCGGGGGACACAGCACCTTACAAAGGAGCATGCTTCATTTATGTTTCTGTTTAATAATCGTTGTTCTTTTGTTTTTTAACTGTAACATTACCTTTCCTGCCGTCTTTTTGAAGATTTAAGTACTCTGTAAATGTGATCTGGGGGGTACAGCTCAGTGGTAGAGTGTTTGCCTAGCATGCCCGAGACCCTAAATTCAGTTCCTGACCCCACCCCCACCCCCAATTACATTGGGATTGTTCCATCTTTTACATTTTATGGGGATTGACTTTCTTGGCTCCTCATTCCTAGGCATTGAGTTTCCTCACATTCTTTGGAAAATCATCAACAAAACCCAGCGTTTGGAGACTGACTTCACAGTGTGACTGACGGAGGCTCACACCATGGTTTGACCGGGCAGGTATCCAGATAGGACTATCTCCTTCTCTGCTGGTGCTCCTCCTCCTGTGACCGGCTCCCTTAGCTTCCCTGAACCCCAGCCTAGACGACAGGTCTTAAGCTGCTGAGAAGGGCGAATTTGCCCTGAACCGGCAATGTGTCGGCCCCTCTCTCTACACGTGGTGTATCTCTCTTAGCCTCTCTTTTTGCCTCTCTGACTTTTCTTCAGGTACATTCTATGTTAGCTGTAGCCCCAGGTGGCATTTCCAGCTTTTCTGCCCACCTTGGCCTGTGGGCCTGACTGTGGTGCATGTGTGTGTATCTGTGTATGTGCACACGTTTGTGGGTGCCTGCAGAGGCCAGAAAAGGCAGTCCCATTGACTGATATTGGTGCTGAGAACCTTGCTCCTGTCCTTTGCAAGAGTAGCAGGTGCTCTTAACCCCTCATTATCCCACACGCCTGGGATTCCTACCACTTCTCTGTTTCTAGACCTGGAGTCAGAAGTCCGTGGCTTCAGGCCCTATTCTTCTGGTCCTGTACAGAATGACGCTCAATGAATATATGTTGAACAAATAAATTAATCTTATTTTTGATAGCAGCTATGTCCTTTTGGCTTTAAAAATAATAATTCTTCTTTTTAGTTAGTTTTTTTGAGAAAGAGTCTCATGTAGCTCAGGCTAGCCTCAAACTTACTATGTATCTAGGGAGCTCTCTCTATAGATCAGGCTGGCCTGGAACTCAGATCTACTTGCCTCTGCCTCTGAGTGTTGGGATAAGAGGAGGTATGTACCACCACTGCTCAGCTGCCCAGTACATTTTTATTTCTGAATTTGGAAAACAAAGAGTATGAATGTCTCTTTACGCAAGGCTGGACCTCAGTGACCTGGGACTTAGCCTAAATGTGATCGTTTCTTCTTTACTGACTTTAAAAAGACTTATAACTGGGCAGTGGTGGTGCATGCCTTTAGTCCCAGCACTTGGGAGGCAGAGGCAGGTGGGTCTCTGTGAGTTCGAGGCCAGCCTGGGTTACAGAGTGAGATCCAGGACAGCCAGGGCTACACAGAGAAATCCTGTCTTGAAAAAACAAAAATAATTAAAAAAAGACTTATTTTATTTTTATTTATGAGCATGTGTGTCTGTGTATGTGCATGGGTATCTTCAGAGGTCAGGAAAGGTCATTGGATTCCCTGGAGCTGGGGTTACAGGTGGGCCATGTCACCTGTAAACTCTTGTCCTTTGAAAGAGCGGCAGGTGCTTGTCAGCTGCCCAGCCATTCGCCCAACCCTTTCCTGATGACTTACCCGCCACTGAATTTACGGCAGGGTGGGGTGGAATGGGGAGGGCGGGAGAGCAACTCAAACTTAACCTAGTAGCTTAGGATACAGGACTCGAGAAAGGTGAAGTTCCCGTATCTCATGAGTCATAATGAGTCACCAAGTCATAATCACAGGAGTTGTAAGCGAACACAGATACCACACAGGAACCTCCTGCTACGTGTTTGATGGGGAGTCACCTGGCTATCTGAAGGATGGAAAGCTTACTACTCCCAGGCCAAAAATCAACTCCCCCCAAATTTCCACCCAGTAGCGTGAAAACAACCCCCCTTTTGAGGTGAGGTCATGCTCTTACATTTTCTGTTCCATGCAGAATACCCCCACCCCCGCCCCCAGTTTCTTGAGCAGCATGGAACGGTGATCCGGAGAACACTGTGCAGTTGTTTACCTGGCCAGTATTCAGCAAAAGTCTTCAGCACAGGGCCAGACCATCAATCAGGACTTGAACCCGTGCGTGGTGGGCACTCTCTGCTGTGGTTACTGTAGTTTCTCTGCCTGTTCCCACTTCCTTCAGTTAACTACCTACAGTTAACTGTGGTCCAAACTTGTTCATGTTTACTCAGCTTCTTAAAAAGGAAGCCCATATCTTCATAACCCTTATTACAGTTACGATTGTTTTTCTTTATATAGATATATTTTGTTGCTGTTATTCCGTTTTATTATTAGTAACGAATTTTGACTTCTAAAGGTAAGTAATGTATAAATGAGTTATAGATTATAGGTGTATATTGAAAGAAAAAACAAACCATAGTATACATAATATTCTCAGGGTTAGGCCTCAGCTGAGGTCTTGAAACAAGTGCCCTACCAATAATGTTGTGGGGGTAGTGGGGGGCTCCACCACACTCCATTCTACAATTTTAGCACAAAGGAGCGATGGCCGATGTGCACACAGGTAGCTGTGTGCCTGTGGACCTTTATTTATGAACAGGGGTAGGCTTGGGTTTTAAAAGGTGATGGTTTATTGATCCCTAACTTAGCCGGTTCCCACCCCTACACGGTTCTAGATTTTCCTCATTTGGCTTGGGCTGGAGGACGGCCCTGCAGATGTGGGTGACCAACAAACACGCTGGGAAATAGGCCTCTTGCTCACAAAAGCAGCAGCCAGATGTAGAACGGTAGCACGACGGAGTGGGTTAATACACAGACTGTTTCATGCCAGAGAATCCTGGCTTAGCCGAGTGCCATCTGTGTGTCCTTTAGCAGTGGCTCAGGGTAAGGAGAGCTTGGCTTCTGCCTTCTTACAGCCAACACACTCCTGAGAACCCTCCAGAGGCATTCTGAAGATGAAGATGGATGTACTCCGGCCCAGGGCCGGGCACTGAGAAACTGGAAAAGTTGCTGTTTCAAATGACGATATTCCATTCAGTTCTAATGTGACTGAGCTTCCTGAGCCCAATGGAGTAGTAAAAAGGAAAATTCCACTCTGCTTAAAATTGGGTTTGGACAACCAGCTTCTGCCCTGTTTGCTCTCTGTTCCCTGCACCCTTTGAGTTCCCACCTGTTACCCAATTAACTCCCCGCCACCCCAGACACCTGCACGGAAGCAGAAGCCTTGAATGGGCTCCTTTCCAAGCTCCCCGGCTGCCTCCCTAACTTGGGGGCCCCCAGGCCACTGCCAGGCCGCACAGGTGTTTGCCTGCAGGAAGTCTTTCAGGTTGACTGAGCTTTCCCTGGGATGGGGGATTAGAGTGGTAATTAATGCGAATCTAAACTTTGCCAGAAGCCTCTCTCCTGGGCCTGGATCTGAAGAGGATCCTCTTTTGCCTTTCTTTAACTTTGAAAACAATTTTGTTGAGAGAGAGAGAGAGAGAGAGAGAGAGACAGAGAGACAGAGAGACAGAGAGAGACAGAGACAGAGAGAGAGAGAGAGACAGAGAGAGAGAGAGAGACAGAGAGAGAGAGACAGAGAGAGACAGAGAGAGAGACAGAGACAGAGAGACAGAGAGACAGAGACAGAGACAGACAGAGATAGGGACCAGAGAACAAATTGAGAAGGAAGAGAAACACGGGGAGGTGAGAGAGAAATTGCTTCTCACCTTAATATTTAAGTTCAGGAAAGTGAGGAAGCCTGGGGATCTCAGGATTCTGCCTGCAGAGTGAGAACAGGTGACTTACCAAGTGGTTTCATGCAGCTCCCGGATGCACCGTGGCCGTTACTGCGGCTTTTGCTGACGTGTACATTGGGTGTCTAGGAGGCTGAGAATGGGCTTGTCCTACCTCCCCCACTTGCATGAACTTCTCATCCACGAGTATGAACAGGTAGTTGAACCCTCGAGAGTGAAGGGGAGTTTAGAGAGGTGCTTCTCAAGCTTGGCTTTGCGTGGACACCAACCACGACGAGGTTAAGACGTGCTACTCAATTCATCTGGAGGAGACCTTGCATTTGAATCAGCTCCCACATGATCTGTGCTGCTGGACCACACAGTTATAGACAGAATGTGGCTGGGCTAGGGAGATGGCTCAGATGGTCAAGTGCTTGCCCCACAAACATGGAGAACTGAGTTTGGTCCCCAAGAACTCGTGTAAAAAAGGCAGGTGTGGAGAAGTATGGGCGTGTATGTAGTCCCCGTGCCAAAGAGGAGGAGGAGGGAAACAGAAGGATCCCTGGGCTTCCTGGTCAGCCAGTTTAGCCATACTGGGGGAAAACAATGAAGACTGATTGAGAAAAACACTCAATGTCAGCCTCTAGCACCCACACCCACATGCGGTCACCAGCAAACACACAGACACAGACAGACAGACAGACAGACAGACAGACAGACACACACACACACACACACACACACACACACACGCATGCAAACCATTTCTACTTTGAGTCAGTCTGAAGGACGACTGCTTCTCACATGCTGCCAGGCTTTTCTTACCCATAGCTAATGTTGAGCAATAAAGCGTTAGAGCTGTCCACGGACCCAGGGCTCACTGGTGCCCTGAGCCTGCTCCCTGTGTCCAAGTGAGACTCTGAACTTCTTGCTGTCACCTGTAAGTACTGATCCCAGCTATGAGCCAGTATTTGATCATTATCTCATCCTAGTGAGCGTATTTCATACCTGCTCCATCACTCAGAGACCTGAAATCAAATGGCAGCTTATTTTCCTCAGGACAGAACCTGCCCTTGTTCTGAACTAAAAATGAACAAGAAATTAAGCTGGAAGACTAGAATCAGTCAGGGGATGATTTATTTATTTATGTATTAAATATATATTAATAAAATATTTAACCTGGATGAGCCTCAATTTTACCATTTGTCCATACTGTCTCTTTTGAAGGAGTAAGAAAACACTCCCCACCCCAGTCTAAACATGAAGGTAATGTATGTGACAGGGCTTTACGAAGCTATAGTATTTTGAGACAAGAGGCATGAACTTTCACTCCAGCAGAATCCAACCAAAGGAGACACGTGCATGTTGCTCCACAGAAGTCAAAGATGAGCGGGGGAGTCGGGGTGCCTCGGACAGCTTTGAAGAGGTTTGGTGGTAGTCTGCTTTTTCTTGTCTGATTATCAGGGTTTACAGTTGACAAGTATTTTTGAAGTCAATGAAACTGGATGGTTGAAAACTCAAGTGTCTTGGAAAGTCTGAACATTTGTTTTCTCTGTAATTGTGCCACCTCTCTACTTCCACTTCAGGAAGCTGATTGGGTTAAGGTTATGGAACTCCAGGGAGTTATACATTTCTGAGTTGGCCTGCCTCTGGAGCGAGCTGCACAGCTGTTCTCTGAGTCAGACCATGATATCCATGAATCTGAAAGCCAGAAGGGTCCTCTGAGATGATCCAGTCCGAGATCTCTCTCTTTTTTTAATAGATGAGATGCTGGTGTGGCTAGCCAAGACCACACTGCCTGTCAGTGGAGAGCCAGGGCTGGGTGTTCCTGCCTCTGGCCTATGACCCAGCATCTTCCTTTACATCAGGCTTTTGGAACGTAGGGGCAACTCCTGGGGAAGATTCTTCCTTCTAGGCAGTTGATTGGTGCTTGAAAACAAAAGATTATGACTTCAGTGGCCATTCTTAGGACCACCTAGTCATCAAGCTACTGCACTACTTCCCAGAAAAAAGCTGGAGGTATCATCATCAGGAAATCCGATCACATACTCCAGAAGCGTAGTAGAGATAAGGACAGTGAAGCAGAGGAGTGGGGTCCACAATTCAGCACTATTTTTGTTTGTTTGTTTGTGGGCAGCAACATAAATCATTGTTAAAAGTACTGCTGGCAATAATTAGTACTCATAGAGTAGTAATAATTATGTTAGATCCCTGTCAGGAATGACTTAGCAAGCTTAAGGTGTGTATATCTGTGTGTGTGTGTGTGTGTGTGTGTGTGTGTGTGTGTGTGTGTGTGTATGTATGAAGCATTTAGCAGATCAGGACTGCTATAAAAATTTGACTAAAGAAAGTATGCAGCAAAGACAAAAATGTGGTAGGTGAATTCTTAGAGGATTCCCCACCTTCCAGGAATGGTAACTCTTTTATAACAGTCAAAAGAAGTTACTGGATCTTGTCTCATGAGCCCTTTATGTGTGGTTCATATCTGGATAGATAGACAGGCATCCCCCCATCTTGTTAAATAGAAATTTTATAGTATCAGTGGTCTTTTTTTCCACCCCTATCCCCCAAGACAGGGTTTCTCTGTGTAGCCCTGTACCAGGGACTGGGATATTGTTGTGATAGGCCTCATCATTTTTCTTTTTAGAGGACTATGGGACTTGGAACTATGGATTAGAAAAGCAGTTGAATGCTTTAAGTGCTGCAGAATGGGCCATACTAGTAGGAGCATGGAAGACAATGTTGCTGAGAGTGATTTGAATGGTGGGGGGCTGGCTCAAGAGATTTTAGAGAAGAATTTTAGTATGTGGTCTAGAGATCATTCTTGTGATATTTTGGTGAAGAATGTGGCTGCCTTTTGCCCTTGTTTGAAGAACATGCCTGAGGCTAAAGTGAAGAGATTTGGATTAATTCCATTGGTGGAGAAAATTTCAAAACAGTCTAATATAGACTCTGTCATGTGGTTAGTGTTAACTCTAATGAAGATTTATGATGAAAAGGAGCATGCTGAGTAAGGTAAAATACAAAGTGTACAATTTGAGGAGAAAAGGAGCAACAGGAAGTGGAATGGAGCTAAGTTCTGCGTTCAAGGAGATAAACAGATTATGAAATGGAATAAAGGATGTGGTGACCCCAGGGTAAGAGCCCATCCAGCTAAGTTTCCAACTTGTGAATAGGAATTAAAGAAAAGCTTAGATTCAGGTGTGTGGTTGTTACACGCCTTTAATCCTAGCACTCCAGAGACAGAGGGAAGCAGAGCTCTTAGTTTGAGGTCAGCCTGGTCTACAGATTCAGTTTCAGGACAGCCAAGCTTAGGCAGTAAAGAAAACCATGGAAAACAGAACACTAGTGAAGATGCAATTGAACGAGGGGGGCCATGTTCTAGTCTCAGCAAGCAGCAGAACTTGGCAGCTTCAGCCACATGGTTCTAGCTTTAAGGATTCAAGAAAGGGGTTATGGAGTCTTCCTCTGAGACTAAGGAAAGCTGCTGAAGCCATGAATGTGTCAAGAGTGTCCTTGAATGGAGGCCTAGAGAGACCATTGTATGAAGCTGTGAAGGTGAGGCCTGGATTGCCTTGGAGAACCCAAGATGTTGGAGATGCCAGAGCCATGGGATACCTGTTGAGGAAAGCTGCTAACAGGGAGTGGAACTAGACCAAGACAAAGAAGTGTGTTGCAGTCAACAAAGCTGAAAGGAGTTGGAGATCTGAAGAGTGTTTTGACATCAGACATGGAGATGCAGAGTTTGGAGTTTGCCCAGCTGGTTTTGGGTCTTGCTTTGGCTCATTATTTCCTCACTATCCTCCCTTTATTCCATTTTATGTTGGAAGTATGTGATCTGCTTTTTGATTTTGATTTTATTAGGGATTATAGTTAAGAGATTGCATGAATCTCAGAAAAGACTTTAAACTTTAGACTTTTAAATAAATTTGAGACTGTTAGAGACTATGGGGCCTTTTAAAGTTGGACTGAATGTATTTTTGCATTATGATATGGCTACAAGTCCATGGGGGCCAGGAAGTGGAACGTAGTGATTTGAAAGAAAATGGCCCCTAAAGGGAGTGGCACTATTAGGAGGTATGGCCTTGTTGGAATAGATGTGGTCTTGTTAGAGGAAGTGTATCACTGTGTGTGTGTGTGTGGGGGGGGGGGCTTTGAGGTCTCATATGCTCAAGCTATGCCCAGTGACATAGTTGCTTCTGCTTTCTGTAGATCAAGATGTAGAAGTCTCAGCTCCTTCTCCAGTACCACGTCTGCCTGCATGCCGCCATGCTTCCCACCAAGACAATAACGGACTAAACTTTTGAAAATGTAAGCCAGCCCCAATTAAATGTTTTCCTTGATAAGAGTTGCCTTGGTCTTGGTGTCACAGCAATAGAAACCCTAACTAAGACACCTTGGCTGGCCTGGAACTCACTCTGTAGATCAGGCTGGCCTCACTCTGCCTGCCTCTGCCTCTAGAGTGAGTGCTGGAATTAAAGGTATATGTCACCACTGCCTAGTACCAGTGGCCTTTTTAAAGTCTGGCCGTTTGAATAAAGCCTGTGGATTACTAGGAATTAGGTATAGGGCTGGGGAGATAGCTCGGTGCGTAAAGTGTTTGCCTTGTGAACAGAAATACCTGAGTTCGGTTCTGAGAGCCCAAGTCAAAAAGCCAGGCATGATGGTACTTTCAATCCCAGGACTGGAGAGATGGAGACAGTGGATCCCTAGAACTCACTGGTCAGCAAATCTAACTCAACTAGTGGGTTCTAGGTGGATCTGTGACCATGTCTCAAAAAGCAATGTGGATAGCACTGGATTGAGTGGTTATCATAACAGGGTGAAGTTCAGACTGTGATGTCACTTGGAGGTTGAATTGGCTACTTTTCTGTTGCTGTGATAAAATACTGTGACAAAAAGCACTTACAGGAGAGTTTGTTTTAGTTTGTAGTTCCAGAAGAATGGAGTGGGGTGGATGGTGTGGCAGAGAGATGGAGTGGAGTAGATGGTGTGGCAGCAGGAGCTTGAGACCAGCCTGCCAGAAAGCAGTGATCACATTTCATTCACAACAGGAAACACACACACACACACACACACACACACACACACACACACACACACACACGGGGGGGGGGGGGAGGGGGGAGAGAGAGAGAGAGAGAGAGAGAGAGAGAGAGAGAGAGAACAGGAAGTGGAATGAGGCTATTAACCCTCAAAGCCTGCCCTTAGTGACATACTCCCTCAAACAAGGCTCTGCCTCCATAGTCTTCCCAAACAGCACCGCCATCTGGGGGTCAAGTGTTCAAACACATGAACTTGAGGAAACATTTCTCATTCAAACAACTACAGAGGTCAAGAGGTCTTGGGTGCTGGTGCTGATGCTGATGGCGTTTGTCGGTAGCCTGAGACAGTGCCACTTGGAATTAAATGGTCTGCGATCTGGAAGGTGCCAGTTATGCCAGAAGGTTAAGTAAGGACTAAAATGGAGAAGAATTATGCTGGTGAGTGGACTCAGGAGCGTTAGGAACCAGGACAACCAGCCCACACGCCTAAGCTATCCCTCGGAGGTAGTTAACCAGGTATGCGGCTTTCTTAATCTTTCAGTTGTTATCTCACAGTATCTTTGCATGGATGCAGCATTCTTCTTCCAGGGGCAGGCAGGTACCCCTTGGGTTGGTCGCAAGCATGATGTGGGCGCGGTAGTTTGGGAGTGTTACTGAAGCAAGAGAATCCACTGGTCTTATAGGGCCTTGAGGGCCACTGAACTGTTATCTCGTCTCAGCTAGTTTGGCTGACAAGTTATAAGCATAAGAAGCCAGTTTTGCTCTGGTACCCACCCATGCTGTGGTTTCTTGTCCCATTGGCAGGAGTATCAGCCGAAAGGCTCTCTTAGGTAGAAATAGTCCCCAAAGGGCTACTGAGTGCAGTTGGTTGTTAGGGGCAGTTCGGATGCGGGCAGTAACGAAGGCAATGGTGCAGGTGTCAGCCCAGTTTTCTGGAAGACACGGAGACCTTTAGTGCAGTGGTTCTCAACCTTCCTTATGCTTCGCCCCTTCATACAGCTCCTCACGGTGACCCCCAGCCATAAAATTATTTCATTGCTACTTCCTAATGGCAATTTTGCTACTGTTATGAATCGTAATGTAAATATCTGACATACAGGATGTCTGATATATGACTCCTGTGAAAGGGTCATTCAACCCCTAAAGGGGTTGTGGCCCACAAGTTGAGAATCACTGCTTTAGCCCCACACAGAAGGAGGGGCCCTGAGGACTTAAGGCATGTGGTAATATCTAAGCAGAAAAGCAGGTAGTTATTTAATTACTTTTTGTTTTATTTTATGTCCATGGTGTTTTGCTTGAATGTCTGTGTACCACATGCATGCCTGGTGCCCACAGAGGCCAGAAGAGGGCCCCGGGGAATTAACAGATGGTTGTGAGCTGCCATGTGAATGCTGGGAATTGAACCCAGGTCCTCTGGGAAAACAGTCAATGCTCTTAACCACTGGTCCATCTTACCAGTCTTGGTAGTTGGTCATTTTAGAGAAAGATGTTGTTGAGACGTGAGGGGAATAAGAAGCCAAGACCATTCAAAGGAAAGGGCGACGCTGGAGAACTTGATCTGGGGTGGAGAGGGGCTTTTGCTTTCCTAGTCCAGGCAGAGCATTTAGGTGTCATTAGGATCCTCTGTCACCATGATAGAGAGGGGGTTTGAAGGAATTTCAAAGAAGAGGTGCAGTTTCATCAAGGAGACAAGTCAGGACTTGTAAAGTCTGGTTTATTGACTTGAATTTTTATTTAGACGTTCATCCGACGTTCTAAGAGCACCTCTGGTGAGGCTCATATGTTGCCTTGGAATCGGTGTCTCTTGAGACAGCATTTTTATCTAACAGGTGGCTGAAATCGTAAGATGAAAGGGTGCCCACAGTAGTAGCCTCTTCTCAGTGGCCAGTGGCCCGACTAAGAGGATGCCAAGGAGATGTGAATAAGAGAAACTCGTGTTCATATTTGGCCACGAGAGTGTTGGAAGTGGTCCTGAATCCAGCAAGACAAGGGTCCCAGTGGGAATGGCAATGGGTGGAGATTGTGAATTGAGTCCGTTAGAACAGTGTGGCTGGGTATGTGCCACCAGACCAGTTAAGAGCTCAGGGTAAGCAGAGCCAGTGGTCTTCTGCAGGGGCTGACTGTGTTTTTGAGATTGTGAGTGTTAGTTCCCACCCGGGCAGCAGCCTGCCTGGGTCACCGCAGCGGCTACATCATCACCCGTCGCCATGTGCACCCCTTAAAAGTGTCAGCCAGGCGCACTTCTCTGTCTTGCCTTTCTTCTCTCTTGCTCTTCTTGCTGCCTTGTCTGTCTCTCCATCTGTCTGTCTGCCTCTCTCATGTCCCCACTCCAAGACAGCCCCTCTCGCTCCCCCAATAAACCTCTTGCACTAACTCTGTGCCGTCACTGGATGCCTTTAGGAGGATGGGTAAGAGGCGTGGACTGTGTAAGAAGGATAGTTGAAGCTGAGCCTGGAGTCCAGCCGGGGCAGCAGTCCTTGCCTGGTTTCTGCTTCCATTCTACCTGCGGCTTCTCTCCTGGCTTTGCTTGACGATGGACAGTAACCCGGAAGTTAAAATAAACCCTTTCCTCCCCAAGTTGTTTGTGGTCTTGGTGTTTGCCACAGCAGTAGAAAGCAGAGCAGAACACTGGCCTGGGCTTTCAGAGGAGAAACCCTCTCATGTTTCTACATGAGGCCAGTTTTTGAAGAGCTTGGACAGTGTTTTGATCAAAAGCGAGCTTAGGTTAGAGGTTAAAAAATCATTTTATGTATAGAGGGAAGAAACCGACAGGATGATGGACCTTTGGCTAATGCCTGTCTCTAGAGGTGGGGCTATCCCAAGAGTCCTGTGGGAAAATGATTTGGATAAACTGCTGGGCGAGCTGGGCAGAGGAGCTATGTTCCAGCTTTGACCTCATCCTCTTTGGCTTGTTTGTTTTTATTTTAACCCCCTTTAGCTCTGCTGTTCTCTTGCTGAGACAGTGAATCTCAGTTTTAGCCCACACTGGCCTCATACTGGATCTTCCAGTCCCAGCCTCCCAAGTGCTGGGGTCATAGTCAAGTTCCGGTCACGCTGGGCATCCTGGTGATTTCAATGTAGAGCAGATTCATGAGTCATTGAAATGGGAGAAAAACCCATGTAGAAAAAGGCGTAGTAGAGTGGTGGTTGCTGGCCTTTCCTTTTTGCTTCTGTTTAATTACTGAGGATAAAGAGTGAGAAAGCTATGCAAGGTACACATTGGAGAAAGCAGAAGGGAGAAAATGGCTAGTAGTCGGCAATGTACAACGCAGGAGGGCGTGAGGGGGATAGGGGAAGGGGGAACAGAGGCGGGAGAACTCCAAAGGTGTGTTTCGCTAGGGAATACTTCCCCTTTTGAGCAGAAGTTGGGATACCCTAGAAGACGGTGGAGCTAGAATGAGATCAGCACTCTTGGACATTTTGCTGAGGGTGGGGAGAGGCAAAAATAGCTGCCACATTGCAGGGATCTCCTGGGGGATATTTCTGTACTGGAAGCCCGTTCTTTGTAAATAGCTAAGAGAGGGGAACCCTTTCTGCTGGTCTGCCAGATGGGATTCATACGCTAGGGACAATTTATCCTTTTACTGTCACATAAACCCTGTTTTAAGCATCCAGTCTGCTTGACTGAGACTGCGCCCTCCCCAAGAAACTTGAGCAGCCCTTGCCTAGGGAGGCCACGGGAGCTTTCTCCTCCAAAGCTTTCCAACTTGAACTCTCCTGCTGGAGGACGGTGGCCTGGTAAGCGCTCTAGTGAGAACACCCGAGGCTGCCCCGGATTGCTTCAGGAAAGCTTCATTGTCAGGGAGGAGAGGAGGCCTGCATCTGGGGGTCGGGGGAATGGACTCCCTGTGGCACAAAGGACACTCTGTGTCAGTGCTGGTGGCACACAGGGACCGGGGAGCATAAAGTCCTCAGAGAGGATGCCTGGACCAGTTTCACACACAGGAGGTGAAGAGCAGGCGCCACTGGGTGGCAGTGCGGAGCCTATAGTTGTATCTCTTAAGGAGTCTCGTCACTCCTGTGTGTCTCCTCCACACAGTCTAAGCCATGTGTGCGCATGCCTGTGTCTCGGTCTGGCGGTGATGACGACTTACAAAGAAGGCAAGATGTCTTCTTTCTTCTTTCTGTCCCTCTCTGTAGCTGGGCTAGGGCTTTGGGCTATTAAGGTAGATATTCATTTAAAAAGCCATCCTAACAGCTACTGTAGAAAGTCGTTTCTGAGATGAAATGTAAAATATTTTGGCTCAAAATATTCTTGAGGAGAATCAAAGGAGATTTGTTTTTGTTTTTGTTTTTTGTTTTTTTGAAAGACCTGGGCGTATTACGTAAGGCAAATGCAGAGCGCCAAGGTGGAAGTTACGGTAGCGCTGCTCTGCCATCTGGTGGGCAAAGTGGTACCTGCAGTTTATAACAGCTTTCCGTGCTTTTATGAGTTAGAAAGTAAGAGGGTAAGCAGGCAGACAAACAAGAAAACTCCACAACTGTCCCAAATAAATACAGGAAGTCGATGTGTGGCCGCAAACTTCATTTTTGTTGCGATTTTTTTCGTGTTATATATTCTGATCACGGTTTCCCCTCCCGATGCTCTCAGATCCTGACACCGTCCCACCTACCCAACCATGTGAACTTTCTTTCTCTCTCTTAAAAACAAACTGATAACAACAACAACAACAGCAGCAGCAGCAGCAGCAGCAGCAGCAGCAGCAGCAGCAGCAGCAGCAGCAGCAAAAACCATAATTTAAAAAAGGAGGATGCAAGAAACACACAGCTACCACCAAAATCCGTAAAAAACACATCAGAAACCATAACATACAAAAGGCCAGTTAAGACAAAAAAAGAAAAAAAAAAAGCTCAAACAAAGCAATATGAGAAAAAAATGTTCACAAAAATACTTTTGAGTCTTCACTGTCTTGGCCATCTACTGCTGGGTAGGGGCTTGTCCTTAAGTGTGGTTAATACACCCAGTGAGATTCCATTGGAGAGAACTAATTTTTCCTTTGCAAGCAGATGTCAGTCGGAGATAGTTTCTTAGTTAGGGATGGGAGCCTGTGTCCACTTCCCTGTCTCAGGGCTGGGACCCCATCTGCAGGACCCCATCTGAACCTGTGCAGGCCCCGTGGAGAGCAACCAATAGCCTGAAAGGTTTAGGGATTTCCATGGGGCTCCTTTGGCTAATGACTCATCTAGATATAACCCATTCTTGCTTGGTAGTGGAGGTTTCACTTGAGGGCAACAGATATCTAGTTGGGGCACTGTCTCTCCCATTATTTGGTAATTCTATTTAGACTTTAGATTGGTGACTCCGTGTATATATTTTAAGAAGCTTATACTGTGGTAGATTTCCATATGACCCCTTAAATGGCCCTTTGCCTCTCTTCCATCCTCCTCTTTCTATAATCCTCCAGCTCTAGCTTCCCTCCCCACGGTCTCTCCTTAACTATATATTCTAGTTCCTCTTCCTTGGGAGGTCCCCACTCCCAGTCCCTTACTCTATACCTAACCTTTGTGGTTATAAGAACTGTAGCATGCCTACCAAGTGCTTAAAAGCTGACATCCACAAATAAGAGAAAGCACACAATATTTGTCCTTTGGGGTCCGGGTTACCTCACTCAGGATTATTTTTTTCTACCTCCATCCACTTAGCAGCACACTCGATCATTTTTTCAATAGCTGCATAATATTCCATTGTGTGAGTGTAGCACACTTCACTATCCATTCATATGCTGCTGAACAGTTAGGCTGTTTCCGACTTCTGGCTGTTATGAATAGAGCTGCAGTGAACATGGGTGAGTAAGTATCTCTGTGCACCTAGGTTCTCAGGTAAAGAGTGCCTGCAGGTATTGGTGGCTGACACAAAGGGATGGGGTAAGGGAGGAAGGCTGGGTCTGCAGAGTCTCCAGGGAACAGAGGCAGAGAGGGAAGACAATTCCCTTCAGGTAGTCTGCTACAGGGTTGGGGATGAAGAGGATAGTAACTCTTAATGAGAAAATGTTTTCTTGTGAAAAAAAGATGGATGGCCATTTAAAATGGAATATTGAGCTTTGTGGAGCAATCACTAAATTATTTCTTATTCTTATAGTTTTGCTACAAAGGGGTGAACAATTTGCCAAGGTTTGGTACGGCTCTTGGGGTTGATATTTGAGATACATTGGTCTAAAATTCTTCATATTTGATATGTATCCGGGGACTTTTAAATGGTTCATCATGGAGTCTGGGATCTAAAATATCATTTAGAGTTGTTTTTCATATCCACTTCCTACCAAATATGTTTTATTTATTTGTTTGCCTGTTTTTATGTGTATGAGTGTTTTGCCAGCATGTATGTTTATGCTCCATGTATGGCATGATGCCCACTGAGGCCAGAAGGCAAGATTATAACCTTCAGGACTGGAATTATAGTTAGTTGTGAGCTACTATGTGTGTGCTAGGAATCAAACACATGTCCTCTGGAAGAGCAGCCAGTACTCTTAACTGTTGAGCCATCTCTCCAGCCCCCAAAGACATTTTTTTTTTTAAATTTATTTATTGTGTATTATGTATACAGTGTTCTGCCTGCATGCCAGATCTCATTACAGATGGTTGTGAGCCACCATGTGGTTGCTGGGAATTGAACTCAGGACCGCTGGAAGAGCAGCCAGTGCTCTTAACTGTTGAGCCATCTCTCCAGCCCCCAAAGACATTTTTTTTTTTAAAATTTATTTATTGTGTATTATGTATACAGTGTTCTGCCTGCATGCCAGATCTCATTACAGATGGTTGTGAGCCACCATGTGGTTGCTGGGAATTGAACTCAGGACCGCTGGAAGAGCAGCCAGTGCTCTTAACTGCTGAGCCATCTCTCCAGCCCCCAAATACATTCTTAAAAATTGTCATAGTTCCATTTCTTTCTGAGTCTTGAGGGGTCCTATGGGCTTGTTCCCTTTTACTTTATTTAGGAATGAATTGTCTCATATGGGCATAGTCACAGCATTTTCCTGGGGTGCTTTTTTTTTTTTTTGGGAAGTTATCTCTAGATGTTGATTGTGCAAACCCAGCTTGAGTGCCTGTTACGTGTTTGCAGCCAAGCTGGCCTTGACCACATAGAGACCCACCTGCCTCTGCCTTCTGAGTGTTGGGATTACAGGTGTGCACCGCCACACCCAACTTGGTTACACGTTTTTGAGGCATGGTTATGATATGCAGCTGAGGATGGTCTTGAGTTTATGACTGTTTTGTCTTACCTTTCTGTAATTGAAATTGAAAGTTTTCCTGTGTCCTGCCTGGTCGGCGATCAGGACAAATCTCTCTCACCCGCCGGTCCCACAGCTGCTTGGAGCCAAACAAACAACACAGAGGCTTACATTTGCCGTCCAACTTGTGGACATGAGTTCATGAAAAAGCCACTTGCCTGCGGCCTTGCAGACCCTGGATCAGGCCCAAGCTGCACGCAGCCAGTTGTGGTGGCGCATGCTGGTAGGATTTGCTAAGGGAGGCGGAGGCAGGAGGATCATGAGTTCAAGGCCAGCCTGGGAGGCATGCTGAGGAGAAGCTGCAGCCAGGGCTGGGCCAGGCCACAAGCGGTGTCAGCAGGACCATGGAGGCGGCAGCTGCTGCTCCGTGTTGCCAGCTGCTTCTCATTGTGTTGGTGGCAATGTCGACACTGCAACCAGGCATGAAGGGTTTACTGCTGCTTGTTCAGAGAACAGTCACCAGGACCATCGTGTTACAAGAAAGCATTGGCAAAGGTCGGTTTGGAGAAGTTTGGCCAGGCAAGTGGCAGGGAGAAGTTGCTGTGAAGATATTTTCTTCTAGGGAAGAACGTTCGTGGTTCCGAGAGGCAGAGATTTATCACACTGCGATGTTACACCACAAAAACATCCTAGGATTTATAGCAGCAGACAACAAAGACAATGGCAGATGGACTCAGCTGTGGCTGGTGCCGGATTACCATGAGCATGGATCCCTTTTGATTACTTGAATAGATACACTGTTACAGTGGAAGGGATGATCAAACTCGCTCTGTCCACAGCAAGCGGTCTTGCCCATCTTCACATGGAGATTGTTGGTACCCAAGGAAAGATTGGTACCCAAATCTCACAGAGATCTGAAATCAAAGAATACTTTGGTGAAGAAGAATGGAACCTGTTGTATTGCAGACTTGGAACTGGCTATGAGACAAGATTCTGCCACAGATACAATTAAGATTGCTCCAAACCACAGAGGAGGTACAAAATTAAACAAACAAACAATCAAACAAACAAACAAATAAATTTCTGCAGGGAACCATGACCATGCCTAACAGTGACGTTGAAGTCTTCAAAAAGATGATGGGATCCCACAATGACAATTCCACATGGACTATGATAAAGCCATTAAGCTGATTAATACCACCCGAAGATCGGCTTTGGACTACAAACTGATCTGATCAAATTTCTTGCTTTGAAGCCCATCCCAACCATTTGCTAACTACATGATCTTGGACAAGTCAATGGCTATTTCTATGCTCATTGTTAAACTAAAGATCTGTGGCAAACACAGAGACTCATGGCTGCTCCACGTATTGAGACTATGTCATGGTTAAGTGTTCAGCCCTAAATAGGATGTTTATACCGCCTTCACTAAGGTACTAATTGGACATTAAGCAAGACAGAGTGGAAAGAATTTAAGAGTCAGAGACAGGAAGAAGGACTTAGAAATGCTGTCTTTAAGACAAGATGCAACCATAGCAAGCATGATCTGTCTTACAGTAGCTTCGGTTGTGGGTATTGAGCCTGTGTAAGATAGGGCACGTAAACATCCAACCGTGGATGGGGAAGGGTTCATTGCACACTCCCTCTGCATTCTGATGGGCATTGCATTGACTCTGTAAACCACTTTCAGTAATTTAAGCATTTCACCACGTTAGTTTTACCCATCTATGAGTGTGTAAGGACTGTCTGTTAGCGTCTTCTGCAGTATTTTAAAGTTTTCACTCAGGAGTTCTCAGTTTCTTACTCTGTTCATCTCCTTGCTTGTGTCTTCTCTGAGGTCATTTTGGCAAGTGGTATTTTGAGTTCTTTCTCTGGGACTTTGCTCATTTCAGCATCTTTGGATTATGATGTTCTGGAGGAGTCATGCTGCCAGCCTGGGCTATATAGCAAGTTTCAGGTGGCTTGGCCTTCCTATGAGACTGTCTTAAAAATAAAATGAACTAAAAAGAATAGCTCTAGTACTGTGTGTGTGTGTGGGGGGGGGGTAGACTATGTGCTGAGCATGTATGAGGCCCTGCATTGAATCTCAAAAACACACACCCTCCAAACAAAAGCAATAAGAAAAAAAAAAAAGCAAAAGAAAAAAAGCTAGCATGATTCTTTTGCAAATTCAAGTTTTAGATTTTCTGCTCTAAGTGAAACTTCCCTGAGTGGTAGTACTCCGTTCTCTGTGGATGGAAGGAAGCCTTGTTTGACAAGCTTGGGGACACTTGCATTAAGACAAGTGGGTTTAGGCCAAGTCAGACAGGTGTCTTGTCCTGCACTGCGAGGGTATGAGAGAAGGCTACTGGAGGAGTGTGTGTCTCAAGTTAAGGTCGGTTCCAAGTCTAAGCCTTGTCAGTTTCCTCAGAAACACGCTCATGCTTCCGAATTATCCTGCAACCTCTGTCTTCCCCTACAGTGTCTTTACCATGTAGTTACCCCACCGAGAAACCAGATAAAACCCGCGAACAGTGAGAATCTCACTTGTCTTTGAAAGAGCTAACCCACCCTGTTTCAGGTAGGTTTTTTGGGGGGCACAGGGAGGTGAATTAACTAGATCAAGACCACAGAGGTTATTACCACTATGTACCGAGGTCCAAAGTCATATGGGTGTATTTCCAGCCTCTACGCGGTGAGCTTGTTCAGATCTCTGTGCCTCCGTGACCTGTGACATGTGAAAAACATATGAACAACCACAAACACGTTTTAAAAGGTTTGATAGAAGATGGAACTGTTAAACCACACCCAACTAATAAGTACAATTAATACCTATTAATACAAGTTTAAATATTTCAAAGCATTTTTTTTTCTTTTTTCAGAGTGGTATTTGATTTTTCTTCCTCCTCCTCCTCTTCTTCTTCCTTTTGCTGATGGGGATCGAACCCAGACTTACACATGGTGAATACGCACTCTGACATTGGGCTACACCTCAGCCCCAGTAGTTAGGAGATGGAGGCACTGCCCATTACTCTAACTAGGAGGTTCCTTTTAGCCCCAGTATTTAAATTTTATATAATTAATGCAGCCATTCATGTCAAGAGTCAAAATAAAGTAATGAACATTTGGTGCGAAGTCTTTCTCCACTTCTGTTCCCTGGCTCCTGTGTTTGGAAGCAAATAACACTGTCACTATGCCAATCTCTTATTGTTCTGTAGACACTGTATGAAGTGCCTGCCTGGAGGTTTTGATATGCTCCTTCCTCCAAGATTTTTCAGACAAATAGTGTTGAGTAGAACTTTTCTTGCGTGAGTGTTTGATTAATAACTTGTCTGGAGCTCCATTCCATACTCACAGGGATCGGGCTTCTTCGTTCTGCAATGATGGATGCTGCATGTTACCTTGGCTACACATGCATTAATTAAACCAGTATCCTGTTTGCTAGACGTGCTGTGTGCAACATTTTGCTGCCTCAAACACAGCTTCGTAGTTTTTGTCATTTTGTATGGTCACACATAAGGAATAAGTGATGGTCTTCAGGAGTGTTTTGAAGTTTTCTGCAGAGATTGTACAAAATTTGCTCTTTGGGTGTTAAAATTATGCTCTGAAGTATATTTTTTCCTATCCTCATCTTTCATTATATTCATTGTTTTTTCAATACTGAGGAATACGTCCAATGTCTTGGACATGCCAGGCAAACACCCCATCACTAAGCTACAGCCCCTGAATGCTAGCATATATGTGTGTGTGTGTGTGTGTGTGTGTGTGTGTGTGTGTGTGTGTGTGTGTATGTGTGTGTTGTTAAGTTCTGTATTCTAAAAGATATCACACACATAAACACATAAGGTTTATAATGTTGGTTACACTTCTTAGATGATTCTTTTGACTTTTATAGATGCATATCATATTATCTACAGAAAGCAGAGTCATCACCTCCTTTCCCGTATTTCTATTTCTTATTTTCTCTATCCTAATTAGTATTAACCAGACACTCTGAATTAGAGGTAAACAAACCGAAGCACATGGGGTACACCTAGTTTACCATCTATATTTATGGAGTGCCAGGAGATCAAAACCACAGCCATTTATGGTTTTGGATTATTTGTGATTGTGCAATACAGAGGCATAGAAGCTTATAAAGCCTTAACTATATTAAGATGTTGTCAAATATTCCATTTTCTGTGCCAAAATAAGATCATATACATTTTGTATGCAAGAACAAAATCATAACTAACAGTGGCCATCCTTGCTTTGTTTCTGACTTTAATGTATATTCGTATTCCTGCTCACTAAGTATATGATGTCATGGGGTTATTTAAGACACATTTGGCCGGGCGGTGGTGGCGCACGCTTTTAATCCCAGCACTTGGGAGGCAGAGGCAGGCAGATCTTTGTGAGTTCGAGGCCAGCCTGGTCTACAGAGTGAGATTCAGGAAAGGTGCAAAGCTACACAGAGAAACCCTGTCTCGAAAAACAAAACAAAACAAAACAAAACAAAAAGGACATATTTGCAAAGTGACACTGTCCCTGTAAGAGGCACAGTCTATGCAGCATCCTTTTGTATTTCAATAGACCTTTAATGGCCACCTCAAGAAAGATACTGTGAGAAAGTAAATTCTCTTGTTTTTCTTAGCCAGCTTAGTAAATGGCATACCTGTTACTCTCTACTGGGACACTCACTTTAGATGCCTTTGCCTGACTTTAGAGAACAGAATTCTGAGGTTTTCCCATGGAGACTTCACATCGGAAGAGATGCCTGGGGGGAACCAGTTGTTGCAGTCACAGGTGTTTCCATAGCCACAGTATTGGTCGTTGGCCAGTGAGGAACTCAGAGATATAAGCTTCTTTGGCTTTATTAAAAAACAAAATCTGTTGAAGTTCTTGTCTGTGCAAAGGCTCTTCAAAAACGTTTTCATGTACTCCTGAATGTCAATCATGTCAGAGACATGGTACCAGGAGCTGTGGCTCAGTAGCAAAAGACAGAGTATGTATTTCATGAGATAGTCAGTGACAAACCTATACACCTTTATAACACAGTGGAATGGATACTGTACGGATGAAAGAGCGTGATCCTATCAAGGTACGTAGGGGTGGCTTTTTTTCTGAATGGGTAGAACAGGTGGGAGAGGGGGGAATGAAAGGCTTCCTGGAGGGGTCAGCATACTCTTAAGTCAAGTCTACTTAGCTAAAAGTCGCAATGTACTCCAAGGGCACCTTGGTGCTCTTTCATCCTGTCATAAGACTTAGTTGGGAAGTTGGCAGAGACCTGGGAGGTGTCTAGCACAGCACAGCCAGTCAGGCAGCAACTCTATGTAATGTCACCGGAAATTGAGGATTAAGCAGGAAGGCACAGCCAGAGCTGTGAAGAAGTGTGGGGAAAGGACAGGGCGTGGTGGCCCAACCCTGCATACCAAACACTTCTCCTGCAAGTCAGCTTCATCCTCCACAATCCTTTTCTTGTTTTAAGGAGAAATTTAAGTAGAGACTAAAATGAGGAGAAGTTTCACTAAGCCAGACCTGAGAATTTGCTCTGATCCTACGTAGATCTGTTTCCCAGAGCTGCCCCAGGGATTCTTAGGGTCTAGGGATGTTTCCTGGATTTCCCAGAGCTGCCCCAGAGATTCTTAAGGTCTAGTGATGTTTCCTGGATTTCCCAGAGCTGCCCCAGGAATTCTGAGGTCTAGTGAGGTTTCCTGTGATTTCCCAGAGCATCAACTCAGTTGGTAACCGTGGTATGATGTGGAGGCTTTGAACTAGGGAGGCCTGGGTCCTTTACAACCCTTATGTTGGGACCCAGTTTCCTCGTCTGAAGCATTAGACATAGTCAGTGTGAACGCACACAGGTACAAGTGTCTTGTGACTGTGTAGAAAGCGCATGCTTTCTAGTCTTCAATCTTGGGCATCAGAGGAGTGAGACCTGATGACCCAGTAGTATTCTGGAGGTACACTCTGATTCATTAACTACCTAAGGCCAAGCAGCTTCAGGCTCACTTTATCTAATCTCACTTTTAGGGACTGGACTAAAACAGAGCCACACAGAGGCAGAGACAATCCTTACTGTGCCCTGGATGCCTCCCCTCCTCCCATATGCTTTGTGCTTCCACAGGGAGGTTTCTTGACATGCCAGCTGCCTGGCTTCTAGCTGTTCAGAAAATCTGAGGATCCAGGGATTGTGTGGAATTCAGTGTCTCGGAAAGGTCCAGGAGCAGAGCGAGATGTGGCTGCAGTGGGCAGCTAAGGAACTTTTCATCACCAATGCAGTAAAATACATGTCCAGTAATCTAGAAATTTCTCATGTCCAGCCTTCCCAAATCCCGTTGGTTTTAGGAATACTAAAAACAATTGCCTCTGGCATGCTACTTTATATTATTTCTGTAATAATGTTCTCAACCACAGTCACTCTTACCTGCAAAGCACTCAACATCAGCCTTACTGTAATCACTAAGGTATGTGTGAGACAGGCAAGGTAGGACTTAGTTTTTTTGAGACAAGGTTTTACTACATACACCAGTCTAGCCTAGAACTCACAATCCTGCTTCAGCTTTCTGAATATTCAGATTATGGGCATGTAGCACTAGATCTGGCAAGACAGGCCCTTTTATGCCCATTGGCTAAAATGTGGCTCAGTGGTTTGTCTGAGGGAAGCGGAGACTTTATACCAGGTTCTGCACCAGGTCCTTAGGAGATACTGTGCTATTAATACTCCCGATAACCCCACAGGAGGGCAGTTCAATCAAGGCTTTCCAGTTGAGAAACTAAAATTGCAGAGATACTGAGGAGGTCAAATGAAGTCACACAGTTGTCTCAGACAAATGGCAGATCCATGGTTGGAGTGCAGGTCTAAATCCTGTGTTATTTCCACCTTTTTCCTTTTTTAAAAAAAGCGGCCCATCTCAGCTCCAATTGTGTCCAAATAGAAGCATGTGTTGCGGCTGGTTGTTGAGTCTGAGATAAATAGCTCCTTTTAGACTTTTGAGACAGCCAAATGCTTTCAATATGCTCCCAAGGTTGGTAACTGGGTCTGAATAGAAGCCAGATGTTCTGGATCCCAGAATTATTTCCTTACATATTTGTTCTCGCTCTCCCAACCCCCAGTCCTCCGTTCAACGGAGGAGGAAGGGGAGGTGAGACCAGACCCATTTTGCTTCTTGTGTCTTTCTTTATAGAGAGTAGTTGAGACTGAATCTGGGCTGGAGTGGGCTGTGACCTGGGGTAGGATGGAGACTAGAAGAAAAAAAAAAAAAGAATAGAAAGGGGCCCTGTGCCGCCTGACCCTTCTGTATTCCTTCACAGTTGACATCCCAGACCCAGCTTCCCGCTAGGAGGAAGTGCCCTGCCGTTAGCCTGTTGATTACTAAAACAGAACCAAGGCAGCTCTTGTCAGCTCTGCTTCCTCCATGCGTGTTGGCAGGTTAAAAAAAAAAAAAAAAAGATTCTTGTTTTATTACTGTTTGTCAGACTAGGGAGCCTTTGAAGTTCTTTACAGATCTGACTTTTATTAGAGAACGGAGGAGTTGGGGGTTGGCAAGTGGGATGGATGCAGCCCATCAAAATATTCTGCTGAGCCTCCAGCCAGCTCCCTCCCTGGCACCCCGTCTTTGTCTGAAAAGGCTTTTGACATGGTGTTTCTGTACGTGGCCTGCCTTCCAGATGAGAGAGTGACATCTGTTGTCGTAATATAGGGAGGAAATTATGATTACTTAATGATAGCGTGTCGCCGCTTGTCGTGTCTTTATTTTCCTTTTAAAGAGTTCCTGTCACAGCACCGCACAATTGGCCTTCAATCCTGGGCCTGAGCTGGGACCTCATGTGGGGTACAGGGTGGTGCAGGGGTGTCTGCGGAGAGCAAGAGGGAAATAACAACAAAAATGTTGCTGTCTGGCTTGGCTCCCTGCTCCTCTCCACCCAATGGAAGCAGAGACCTCACTGATGTGTGGCCTGGGCTGTGTATACGGGACTTCAAAGTACGATGTCCGAAAGGCTCCCAGATCCTAACGATCATCACTCCTTGCCTGAATCCAGAAAGCATTGCTCACGGAAACGGGGGGAGGGGGAGAGGTGAGAGCAGAGTCAAGTCTCACTTGGCTGGTGCAATGCTTCATTTTCTGCCCTCATCCAACATAGCTTTCTGAGCCCTGGAACTGTGCATCAACTGTGAGTTCCTCTGCTCAAATAAGAAAATACAGACTACTCATTGCAGCATGTAACACCTTTCATTCCCAAGCTGGCCCTTATCTGCCAAGGTCTACCTCTCAGCCACCTTGAATGCTTTGTCCCAGTCAGGCACCCTTCACTTCCTTAAAAAAGGAGTATCTATCTATCTATCTATCTATCTATCTATCTATCTATCTATCTATCTTGTGTTTGTGTGATGAGTGTTCATGGTATGTGTGTGCGTGTGTGTGTGTGTGTGTGTGTGTGTGTGTGTGTGTGTGTGTGTGTGTGCCTGGGACAAGTGTGGTTCTTGGAGGCCACAGGAAGACATTGGGTGTCCAGCTCTATCACCCTCCACTAAGTTCCCTTGAGACAGTGTCTTACACTCAATCCACAGCTAGTCTGACAGCCAGCAAGCCCCAGACATCCTTCTGTCTCTGGCACTTGCAGTGCTGTGGTTACTGGTACCTATGGGACCATGCTTACTTCTGGGGATTTGAACTCAGGTCCCCACGGTTGTGCAGGAAGCACTTTTACCCTATCAACCATCTCCCCAGCCCCAACCCTCTTCCCCTTTTCTTGAGACAGGGTCTCATACAGCCCAGGCTAGCCTTGAACTGGCTAAGTAGTAGAGACTGACTTTGAACTCCTGATCCTCCTGCCCCCTACCTTTAGTGCTGGGATTGCAAACATGCTACACCATGACGGGCTTAATGCTGTGGAACAGTCTTTTTGTACACTGGAAAGATGTGTCTGTGCAAGATGCCTTCTGATTGGTTTAATACAGAGCTGAATGGCCAATAGCTAGTCAGGAGGAGGTTAGGCAGGACTTCCGGGCAGAGAGAGAGGAAGAGGATATGACTCTAGGCCCTGGAGAGATGCTAGGGGACGCGAAGAGAAAACAGGAGGGGCGAGATGGAAGACAGGTTAAAAAGCCACCAGGCAAAATGTAGATTAATATAAATGGGTTAAAGCCTAAGCTATAGGCCGGGCTTTCATAGGTAATAATAAGTCTCCGTGTTGTTTTCTTGTGAGCTGGCGGTATAGAGAAAGACTCTCTACAGCTTAACAACTAATTTAAGTCGTTGAGTATTTGCAGTATTGGGAAGAGCTAGATACTTGTGACCCTATAACTTGTGACTCTCTATCAGTCTGGTTAGTCTAGGAAATACAATCAGTATGAAAAGAAAGCTGAAAAATAAGTATGGTGAGATATGACTCACCTAACTTAAAACACCCACAGCTTCTTTTGTCTCCATCTCACAGGTGTCTATTACACATTGTAGCCCGTTCAATTACATCCCTCCCCAATCCCTGCCTGCCTGAGCAGAGTAATGGCTCCTCTTGGCGACTTCTGGTCACTCTCTGTCGCGGCTGCTTCCAGGGTGACAATTTCCGGTTTTAGTCCACTTCCCTCACTGAGTCCTGGGCCCTTAAGGACAGCAACTAAGTTACATTTAGCTTTGTGCAGTAGGGAAAAGAAGTCACAAGAGTTTCATGAATGCTTAGAGTAAATTGTCATTAAAAAACACTAAGTTGCCGGGCGGTGGTGGCGCACGCCTTTAATCCCAGCACTCGGGAGGCAGAGCCAGGTGGATCTCTGTGAGTTCGAGGCCAGCCTGGGCTACCAAGTGAGTCCCAGGAAAGGCGCAAAGCTACACAGAGAAACCCTGTCTCGAAAAACCAAAAAAAAAAAAAAAAAAAAAAAAAAAAGACACTAAGTTGGTCTAACTACAATAGTGAGTACAGTAGCAACTAGCTCTTAACTTTTTGGGAAGTTAAACTTTTTGTCTTCTAATATATCAATTCAATATTTTGCTTCATTATCATTACTACACCATCCCCTGTCAGGGCTGGAGATCTGGAGACTGAATACAGGGACCTGCACATGCTGGGCAAATGCTCTTCTTTTGAGCCAAACCACCATCCCCTGCTTCCTTATAATAATTTTGTTGGTGTTTGCTTTTTAGACAGAGTCTCTTTATAGAGCCCCGACTGTCCTGGATTAAAGGCGTGAATCACCACCCCTGCCATCCTTACAGTAGTTTGAAATATGTTATGCCGAGAGCAGACATTAAATGGAAGAACACATGATTCAGAGATTAAATGACTTGTTTATGATCTCATAAGTCACAGGGTTGACTTCCAACCCTGTGTGTGCGTGCATGTGTGTGCACATGTGTGCTACATGTACATGTGTATGTGTATCTTTGTATGTGCATATGCCAGGTCACATGAACATGTGCACAAGTGCATGCAGAGGCCAGAGGTCAGTCAACACTGAGTTTTTTCCTTAAGTATTTTCCGTTTAATTTTTTGGGGACATGGCTTTTTTTTTTTTTTTTATTGAACCTGGAGCTCATTAATTTGGTTAGACTGGCTGGCCAATGATTTTTGAGAATCCTCCTAATTCCCTTCATCCCTCTACTCCTATCCAGTGTTAGGGTTACAGATGCTCACCACCAAGCCTGAGTTTTTACATGCATGCTAGGGATTTGAACTCAGATCTTCATGCTTGAGCCACAAGCACTTTACCAACTAACTGAGGCGTCTCCAAGCCCCCAAGATAGTACTTTCCTATTGGGGCTTTTTGAATGAGAATAAATTCACAAGTCAGTTCATCCTTTCCTTCCTCTTTCCTTTCTGCCTCTCTCCTCCCCTCTCTCCTCATTTACTCATTCATGTAGCAAGGAATAATTAAACACCATCTATATGCATTCTATTATCCACAAGGGATAAAATAATAAGTAAAACTTCCTGGCTGTGGCATCTGTGTAGGTAACAGTCCTTTGGAGAACTTGAAATCCTTCTAAATAATGCACAGCATGTGGGCTGGTAAATGTTTGGTAACTTCTTGCAAGGATGTGTCATGCTAGAATAGTGATAGTAAGATGGAATGTTTCCTGGGACGTTGACAGAGTTCTCCTCACTTGGAGATTTTTCTGAAGCTAATTGGGAAGGGGGTGGGGTATTAATTCACTTTGTTGAGTTCTTAAGAGCTCTTCCCTGTGCAGTGAATTGCTTAATGGTGGAGGCTTTGATGCAGGCAGGTACTTTTAGTAGAATCCGACTGCTATTGCCCTCTTCGCAACCTGCACTGTTGTGTGGGCAGAAACCAATTAGACCTAAATTAATTAGCAAGAAAATGATGGGCCCACTTGCTGAGCCATTCACAACAGCCTGTGAGGAACAGCCTTTGTAGGATGCTTCGAGCGAGCTTCTTCGGCTGAACCCTAATGATTGAAGTACTTCCAAGCATGGGAGTAAATTTAAGCAGTTGCTGGGGTAAGTGGTTTACTTCTTTTAACCCATAAAAGTCCTTAATTCAGAGGCAAAACATGGTACTTGGAACTTCTTGGTTCTTTGACAAGCGTTGAGACAGACGGGCTTAGAATCGAGTCGTTTCATCTGTTAAGGCCATCAAGAGTTGAAGAAATTGATGGCTGAAAAATCACACAAGGGCCAGTATTCAGACAGAGAAAAGTCAACATTGAAACAAGGACAGTATCCCACTAGTCCGCTGCAGGACAAGCTCACTCTGGCAAGTTTCTGCAGACTCCTCGCTGATACCTCTTCCTCTGCCTTTTTCTTTACCAGGGTTCTTATTCCCGGGGCTCCGACCTCAACTAACGGCTCCTCCGTGGCCTCTCATCTTCTCTGACATTGTGTCCAACCTTGATCACTTCCCTGTCAAGACCACACAAATTCCACCTTGAGTCCCAGCTGTTCACAGTTCTTGTCCTGGATACCACACTTGCATGTTACATGTACCGACATGGCATGATTGGATGGGTAGGCACCTAGGAGATTACTGACGTGCACCAGGTCTGTGGCTGTGAGGATGCCTCTAGAGAGGACTCACTGAGAGGGAGGACTCACTGAGAGGGAAGACCCACTCTGACTTGGGGACCAGGTGGAACAAAAGAGAAAGAAGAAGCCAGAACAGGCTCGTGCTCTCTGCTTCCTGGCTGCTGTGAGCAAGCTCTTTTCTTTCTTGGCTCCCTTCTGCCATGATGCCCAGCCTCCTTGCAGTCCCAGAATCAGAGACATTTGACCATTGACGGAAACCTTTGAGACAACCGTGAGCCACAGTAAACCATTCCTCCAATGAAAAAGTATCTATCAGGTGTCCTGTCATAGCATGCCCAGCTTATAAGCCAGAGATCCAAGCCCTGGTATTCACCTCGGACTCTCATTGACTTCCCTACGCTTTCTGTTATTCTTATTCTCCAATGTAGAAACCCCATCAAAACCTACTTCCCTCTGCCCCCATTATTACTGTCTTAATAGAGGGGACTAACAACTTTTCTGAATTATTTCAAAAACCACTTTTTTTGTGGTGATCTTGTACACCGATTTGTAATTATTATTTGGGAGGGGGTTGATGGGAATGGAGCCCATGCCAGGTGTCTACTAAGCTATACCATCCCCAAATCCTGTTTGTGAGTTTTCTAATTCATGTATCACATGGACAGATTGATTTTTCAAGGGGGGACTTTTAGAGTGGTCATTGACACTCTCAAATCTTAAGATATTCATGGCTCTGCAAAGCTGAGGGATAATATCTAACTTCCAACTTCAGCCTTGGGCTTTGCAATAATATGATCCAACTCTAGCTACTTCCCTGTTGGAATGCTATGCTCTGGCTTTTCAGAGTTCATTTTCCTTGTGTATTGTTTCTACTCGCAGCTGAGGGAAGATACATCCAATATACACTCATCTTTCAAACCTTAAACGTAGACTATATCTTGTGCTACGTTAGGAAGCCTTATTATGCAATGGAAGTACCTGTTACTTGTCTATCTTTCACATGGATGGGATAGTGTCTAGCTCATTACTGTGTTTCCAGAGAAGGCAGAGGGGGGTTGGTGAGTTTAAATTTGAATCGACTCATCTTGTAGATTTTCCTCCCCTAAGACTCAGCCTACTTTAACTTGTCTTCCATACTGCTCCAGGGTGATCTTTCTGAAATGCAAATGAATCTATGCTGCTCCCAATAAATCTTTTAGCAGCTCCCCGCTATTTGAGAGAATGTGGGCTATGCTCTTTGTCACGGCCCTCTGTTGCTTTTTCCACACAGTATCCACTTATTCAACTTATTGTCATACTGTGTTTTCATTCCCTCTTAGTCTTTGACTCTGAGACGCAGACACAGTTCCAGCCTTCAGGGTCCATGTTATCCAGGCTAAGCCAAATAATATCATCACTGTTTCGGCCACAGTGACAGGTTTAGGAATATACAGGTTAACCAAAAAGGCCCGTGAAAGTTTCATAGGGATATTTTGGAAAATGACTCTTAACTAGATCTTGTACCAAGGTAAGCCCAGAACTTAGGTCAAAACAAAGTAAGGCGGAGCCTGGATCTGGATAGTCCTGGTTACTTCATTTGACCTTTGACCCAGTAATGCTTGAAAGAGGCCTTCCCTTGTGATTTCATCCAATACCCTTTTCTGCTTGCTTGAACCAGATGTCAGTTCATCTACTTATGCATTCATTGCACACAGATCCACTGTACTTCTGCACTGTTCTAATGACAGTGACAAACAGACTAGGTCTTTCTTCAGTGATTGACAAGAGACCTACCTCACTGATCCACAGTCCACAAACATACTACACGGCAAGCTTGGTGTCATCATGACTGTGCAGAATCGAAAGCCCCCCCCCCCCCCCGCATCCCGATCACGCCTCTGCACCCAGCCATCACTGAATTTGTACCCTCTAGCATCTCTTCTCTATGGCCACCCCCTCTCAACACCTTTGTCTTCTGCCAAGAATCATTTCCTCCTTTACCCATTGCATGCCACATCTAGTGCCATCCTGGCCCAATGTTTCCCCTAGATCCTCACCGAGGCCTCCAGGGCATCTCTTTGGTCACTTGTCTGGTTACTCCATCACCTCTGCTGCATTGGTTTTGTTTGATATCGGCCCTGAAAAATCCCACAATGCTGATTTAGCGCGAGCATCTGCTGTCTAAGAACTCACTCCCGGTCTTCAGTATATAGTTTGGGGGGAAAACAAAGAACATTGGGATGAGTGCCACAGCGAATGAGTATCTCTAATTTCTGTGGGTCTACAGTGCTGCCCATAACCTTTCTGTGTGTCTCTGGTCGACGACTCCCTTTTGTCCTTTTAGCTGCTATTTCAGACCTTGGTTTTTCCATCTGATGCCTGTCTTCTAGCTCTCCCCTTAATCACTTAGTAATAGCTTGGTGCACGTTGAAAGCTTGCTGTATTGTAAGTCTATACTGGGCGTTCTCAAACATGGTGGTGTCAAAGGAAGGGAGACAGTGGACTGGGATGCAGTAGAAGCTGGGAACATAGACTGTTTGGAAGGGGGTTTGAGAGGGCTTCATGTGGTATTTCATGGTAAAGGAAATATTCCAGGTGACGGCAAGAGAGTGTGAGAACACAGTCGGGAGAATTCTGAAAACAGAACCCAGAGCTCAAAGGGCCAGGGGAGCAGACTGTGGCCCTTCCCTCTCACACTCTCTCCCCACCTTCTTCAATCTTTTCCTCCCTCCCTTCCTTTGGAGTCAACAGCGCTTTAGAATATTCCCTGAGGAGCCCCCAAAGAAGATATCAGTGACTGCGGAAGTTGGGGACACAGCTCCAAGCTGCAGCCTGTAGCATCCCAAGGAGTTCTTCACAGGGATTTCTGCTCAAGTGAAGCCAGGGCTCTTAACTTAGAAGCAGAAAAGAATGAATCAGTGTGAAACAGAGTGGTATTTTGTTAAGAAAAGGTTTTTAGGTCGAGTGTGGTGGTGCATGCCTTTAATCGCAGTACTTGGCGGGCAGAGGCAACGGGGCGTCTTTGTGAGTTCCAGTCTAGCCTGGTTAACTTAGTAAGTCCGGGACAGCCAGGTCTACATGGAGGCCCTGTCTCACCAAATAACTAACAAAAACAAAAAAACAAAGGTTTTAATGGTTATGCCATCAAATTGCCTTCTGAATATTTATGCTTCTATCTATAGGCCTGGCTGTTCCCAACCTTGATCAGAAACATTTCTTTTCCTTTCTTTTTTTTTTTTTTTTTGGTGGGCAACCATCAGTGTGGAGATTCTTGACTGGTCAGAGTCCTGAGAATGAGTGAGTGAGTGCTCAGGCTTACATGGGACGCCTGTATTAACCCCCCACAACCAAGGCAGAGGGGACATGGCAGAAAGGGAGGGGTTCTGGGAAACGCTGTCTTCAGGATGTGACATGGTTTCCACACCCAGGAACCCACGGCAGCTGTGGTTACCTGCACGAGACCTTCACATGATCAAGCCAGCCCCAACCCCAGCCTAGATGGAGCAGGTGGTCTTCAGGCCCCTCTTACTGAAGAACTTCTGCATTGAGGTGTTTTCTGGGCAAGGAGGGATCATCGTGGAAGGTTTCCCATGTTCCAGTGGATGGTCCCACACCTATGCATCTGTGGCTTTAATAACTGGACTTAATGACTCATTAAAAACAAAAAGAGTAAAAAAAGGGAAAAAAGGCCGGGCGGTGGTGGCACACGCCTTTAATCCCAGCACTCGGGAGGCAGAGCCAGGCGGATCTCTGTGAGTTCGAGGCCAGCCTGGGCTACCAAGTGAGTTCTAGGAAAGGCGCCAAAGCTACACAGAGAAACCCTGTCTCGAAAAACCAAAAAAAAAAAAAAAAAAAAAAAAAAAATAAAGGGAAAAAAGAAATGAAGTTGGGAGGGAGGCATATTAGGAGGGAGTGGAGAGTTCAAAGTTGGGAAAGAGAAATAAATATGATCGTATTTCACTGTAAACATGTATGAGATTCTAAAATAGAACCCAAACAGCTATAGAAAAAAAAATCCCGAGCCACCAATTTCTGAATAAAACTTCTGAGGAGGAAAAAAAAGTGTTTTTAAAATTTATGGATCTGTAGGCATGTGTCTGTGTTAGTGAGTGCCACATGTGTACAGGTGCCTGCAGAGGCCTCAGTCTCTTGGAGCTGGAGTTATAGGTGTTTATGAGCTGCCTGATGTGGGTGTTGGGAATGAAACTTGGGTCCTGTGGATAATTAGTGAGTATTCTAAGCTGCTGAGCCATTTCTCCAGCCCCAAGTAAAGAAAGAGTTTTTAACACAGATTAATCACTAAGGGAGGAAAGGAAGAAGATATGGAGGGAAGGAAGGAGACAGACACAGAGAGAGAGAGAGAGAGAGAGAGAGAGAGAGAGAGAGAGAGAGAGAGAGAGAGAGTTAGAAAAAGGGTAGTATGTAGCCAAGTGAAGGTCTGTGGAGACTCAAGACTCCTCCAAACCCACTTTTCTCCTTTTCTTACAACTTGGACTACATCTTAAATCCCTGATGTCACAGTGTGGCATTTCCCCGATCAAGTTAGTCATTAACGTGTTACGCTCCTTCCTCATTCTGTCCCCTCAACTACACTATGATTGCTGATTGGTGTTTAGAGCCTATGGAACCCTCACCCGGGTTAGTACAAAGGTTTTTGATCATCTTCTAGTGCTTTTGTGAAGTCTCCTGTACATGGTCATTCAAATAGTAACGCAAACATTCAAATTTGCCTGGGTTGATGCATGTTGAGGATAATTCATGAACTCCTATTAGGTTCAAGTGAAGTTCAAACTCTTGACATCCCATTCTAGTCACTTTTCACGAGGTAAACAACTTACAGGAAGAAAGGCATTTCAGAAATTTAAGTTCACACCAGCTGGTTGTGTTGTTGTGGGCCTGAGACAGCAGGAAGCATGCAGTGGGAGAGCTGGGGAGCAGAGAAAGGCAGAGAAGACACACCCCTAGCAACTCCCATC
Source organism: Peromyscus californicus insignis (assembly GCF_007827085.1). Classification (NCBI taxonomy): domain Eukaryota; kingdom Metazoa; phylum Chordata; class Mammalia; order Rodentia; family Cricetidae; genus Peromyscus; species Peromyscus californicus. The sequence continues at coordinate 35,296,235 of NW_026294402.1, forward strand.
CTCTAATCAGGCTTCACCTTCACGGTTCACGCCTCCTCCCAGTAGCCCAACAGTGGAGGAAGGCATGGTAGTTAGCGCTCTCATGGTCCCCGCCCAATCACCTCTCAGCAGTGCTGACAGCTTCTAATCAAGATGCCTGGAGGTCCTGCTCTTGCCTCAATCTCTAGGCTGGGTCTCCATCCTTGCTGTGTTCCTTCTGCCTCTGTGTACATGTGGTTTCTTCCTAGTTTTCTGTTCCGGGCTTGTTCTTGAACATTCCTCGAGACTCAGCTCAAGCTTTATCTTTTTAAATGAAGATTTCTTGATCAGCCCTACAGAAGGAGACCCTCTACCCCCCGCCCCAGCCAACTCCTCCAGCTCCCTGCGCTTGGGACTCTCTGTAGGTCCACAGTGATTTGCTTGGCCCGAGCTCCTTACGAATCAGCCCATGGGCTTCTAATGTCTGTGTCATGCCCAAGGCAGGGAGATGTGCAGGCTGCCTTTGTCAAATGAATTAATAGTGTAGCTTACTCCATGTGCCATTCTGGGATGACATATGACCCAGTCTTGAATACTTCCTTTAAATCACACTATAAACATTTCACTTGACGTAGAATTGCAAATATAAAATCACTCATCCAGTACTTCAAACCACCTAGACCTTTGTCTGTTTCCTGTGACAGAGGGCTCCTCCGGCAGAGCAGCCTTCTCACGATTCTCCCCGGTCTCCGTGCTTACGGTTTATAACAGGAGAGACCTCCTCTAGTCTTTGATTTCCATTGCTTTTGTTCTGTTTACGTGCTCACCGTTTTAGATAACGGAACAGAGAAGATGAGTTATCGAGTCGTTCTTGGCTGAGTTGTTTCTGAAGCATGCTTTTGTTCTCCCCACCTCTCCTTAAGTCAGTCTTTAGAGCAGGGCATGAAAAACAAATTAGAATAAAAGGAAGCAGATTTGACAAATTTCTGTGAAGCTTCCTGTTCCTTTCAGATCGATGGTGGTGAGGTCTGGAGCATGCTATTCACAGCTGTTCATGCTGCCCTTCCCTGTAGACCATCCTTTATTAAACACACACTCAAAGTACAATACTATGATTTTGCATCTTAATGTACACAACAAATCTGTGAAAAATGATTAAGGCATGAAAGCATTTGGAAACCAGAGAGGGCTGGACTTAATGTGGGAGCATGGGAGAGAGTCGGGAGAAGAGTGAAGGGGGAGAGTCGAGCAGACGCTGTGTCTTAACGGTCCTGTATACCAACTCCACACGTCCGGGCTTTCCCCCAACAGTGGTGGAATGTCATAGGCTCGTGACCTGTCAGATGTGGACTTTGTAGATAACTCAGGCTGCGCAGTGGAGAATGAGGGAGTGAGGCCAGCTGGATATTTCAATAATTGAAGTCAATCACAAGGGTGACTGAAACCAAGAGGTGGGAGCATAGATTTAAGAGGTGTCAGGCAGAAGCAGGAACACAAAAGAATACGACAGTGGACCCCTGAGGTGAGTGTCCCTGGCCACTTCTCAGAGTGTGATCCCCTAGGCATCTAAAGCAGGTTGCTAACAGTATCCTCTTCTACAAAATGGAGCTAATAGCAGTAACCATTTCCCAGAAGTCTGGCATGAATGAGGAGACAATGTGTGCTGTGGGAGTCAGATTCCTGGCCTGCCCAAGTGTAACCACACCCTACTCTTCAGAATATCTGAATAGATGCTATCTTCGGGACAAAAGAGGCTTTGCTGTTGTGAATAAGGTGAATCAAAGATCAGAGAGATTGTCTCTGATTATTCAGGTGGACCAATCTAACTATTCAAGTTCCTAGTAGGACATAATCCTTTGAGAACCTCTCCTGGCTATAGCCACACAAAGATGTGGCATTGGAACACATGCAATACTTACACTGTGGAATAAATGACAGGTATTATATTGATAGCTTTGGAGGTGAAAGAGGAGACCATGAGCCAAGGGATGTGAGTTTCCTTTAGGAAAAAGCATGGAAACAGATTTGCCCCACCTGCACCCCTGGAGCTTCCGGAATAGGTGGTAGTCCTGATAGGATCCTAATTTTATTCAGCAAGGCTTGGGGTATTAGCCTAAAGAACTCCAAGATGTGATTTCAAGCCTAAAATTTTGTAATTATTTGCTGCAGAAATATTGGAAAGCTAGTGGGTGTGTAGAGGGCTCAGCCTAGAGGTGACACATTGAAGAGCCACCAAGTCAGGTGAGTCAGTGAGACATCATTGACTAGACGTTGGGGGAAGGAGGGAGGGGAATCCATCACCCACACTGTGGCCAGGGCTTAATTTGGGATATTCGGGCATCTTGTTCAGTATGTTGTTGGATATGGGATCTGAAACACAGGAGGAGATCTGGTGTCCACCAGCATTATAGAATTATCATCATAGAGTAAATGAGATTGCTTCACTCCATCACAGCTAAGAGATATTTAGGGAAAGTATTCTTTTCCAGGTCCCTGGTTTCTCAAACTGACTTCCATATCCTTGAGGCCACACAAGTGTAACTATACTGATCACTTGGGTTTAAAATTAATGTCTTGAGCTGGGCAGTGGTGGCACACGCCTTTAATCCCAGCACTCGGGAGGCAGAGCCAGGCGGATTTCTGTGAGTTCGAGGCCAGTCTGGGCTACCAAGTGAGTCCCAGGAAAGACGCAAAGCTACACAGAGAAACCCTGCCTCGAAAAACCAAAAAAAAAAAAAAAAAAAAAAAAAAAAAAAAAAAAAAAAAAAAATTAATGTCTTGAATGTTGTCATCTAACCCAGGAGGAGCCATGATTAGATGTCACTGTCCATCTCTGAAGCCACAAAATCAAAATAGGACTTTTCACATGTGGCACGCAACGCAGGTCTTGGATCCTGGTGTCACTAACAGGTGACTGATTCTAGGTAGGTGCTCAGACTGATTTTTAAGGCATTAAACATCTCACTCAACTGCAAGCAACCTTGATGAAGAGTTAGTGTTTGCCTTAAATTTTTTTTTTGATGTGATCCTGACAGTCCTGGGGGCTAGGTCTTTGCAGATCTAATGCTTTGTCTTGGTCATCATAATGTTGTATAATCCCCACATGGGTTTCTTTGTCCCTGACTCCAGCAACAACACATTGTTGAATGGGGACAGCCCATTCCTCTCCGTGGATGCCATTTCATACCCAGGGAAAGGTCCCTGCACTGCTGAACTGGGTGTAGTCCTTCATCGGTGCAGTCTCACCACAGTGTACAAGCTCTCCAGCCAGGCCACAGGTCGCCCAGTTCTGATTCTTGCATTTGTTGGATAAGACCATCTACTGCACTTGGTGAGCAGCTCCATGGGTGAAGATCATCAGCTGCAACTGTTGGGGTGAGAGGTAGTTCAAAGCCCACCAAAAGAAGGTATATGCTTGTGGCTGTCATTGCAACAGCTGATGCTTGGCAGAGGCTGTTTTGTTTTTGTTTTTGTTTTTGTTTTTGTTAACTTGACACAGGGTAGAGTCATCTGGAAAGAGATAACCTCAACTGAGGAAATGCAATTGATCAAATTGATCTGTATGCAAGTCTATGAGGGCATTTTCTTGATTAATGATTGATGTAGGAGGGCCCAGCCCACTGTGGGTGGTACCACCCCAAGGCAGGTGGTCCCAGGTTGTATAAAAAAATACGCTGAGCAAGTCCTGGGGAGAAAACCAGCAAGCAACATTCCCCCACAGCCTCTGCTTCAGTTCCTGCTTCTAGGTTCCTGCCTTGAACTTCTGTTTTGACTTCTCTACAAGAAGGACTGTGATCAGGCTATATAAGATAAATCAACCCCTTTCTCTTCAAGTTGCATTTAGTCATGGTATTTATCACAGCAGCAGAGAGAAAACTAACATAGAGGCTCACTATACTACAGCAATCAACAAGGGTCCCCTTTATACACAGAGCTTCTAGACACCTTCTGGAGCTAAAGAACACCTTAGACAACTCAAGTAAGTTGTTCAAGCTAATGTAGCGGCACAGCCAGGATTCAAAATCACTTTTATCTGTTTTCCAAATCCACATTCTTTCTAATACCCATGTTAACAATATTAATACAAAGATAAAAGGGCATGTCTGAGAAACATGGAATGTTCTGGTACTCCTATCCAACCTTCAGCACCTCCAGGGACTTCCTAGTTCCTCGTCCCTGAGGAGCTTACTGTTCTCTGATTTAGCCAGGGCTTATTGAGTGCTGAATCCAGGCACGGTGCTGGGTGAGGCTCCTCAGAGAGATCACTTTCTAATGGGGTGACTGTATCAGTAAGCAGACAGGTCCCCCGTGCTGTGTTTAACTGTAACAGTGCAGACCAGCAGCTCTCTCTGGGGGCCTGGATGGAGATCCTTGTACCTTCTACAGCAAGTTGCCTGCTTTCCACACACTATGCATGACCTGTTGTAGAGGAATTCCCCGCACTCTTGGGAGGCAGGAAAAACATGTATTGAGGCAGAGCCTCATGGCTTAAGCTAATGTCCATCTCAACCATCAGTGAGTCCCCTCAAAAGGCATACATCTCTTCATTCATGATAAGTTATCCAGAGGGCCAGATGCCAGCAAACACAGTCAGTACTTATTATCTGAGGCTGAAGAACAAACAGGTTGTCATCTCCCAGCTGCCCAGGACATGTGCTTGAGTGGAGAGTGGGGCCTCACTGGCTGCTGTGAGGCTTCCTGGATCTCAGAGCTGGATCATCTGAACATCTTCACTGGATCTCCTCTTAACAACGAGGACATTAAAAATTCAGTCATGACTCAGCAAGATGCAGTTCACAAAGATGCGGTTTGACATCTCCTTTCTCCTGTCAGGCCATCTCATTTCCTGTAACGCTGACATTGGTCTCTATTCACAATGCGGACCGCCCCTCCTATGTTTCTGTCTTCTACTTCGAGGCTCTGTACCTGACCTGCTTATTCACTGGCTCAGCGACTTAGCTTTACCCCAGTGGGTGAGATTTGACTAACCCATACCCCTGTGCATCTGAGGAGGGCCACTAATGGGCAGAAACCTGATTTTGAGTTTTAGCTTGTGCTATATGCCACTCTAGTTTATGCATGAGCTTATTCTCCCCAAATATGGCTTCAGTTCAGCAATCATTGAAGACTCTGATTTCCATAGCCAACAGTTTGGAAGATCCCCTCTCCTGGTCTCAGTTGTGTTCCGGCCTTATACCTATCATCCAGTGCTAAATAATCTGGCCAGTGTGGGCCAGTGTGGACAGCTCCTTGTCTCAACACACTCACTTCTAGGTAGTTATTTCACGCCCCAAATGTGCATCATCCCTTCTTTCCCGTCTTAAATCATTCTACCTACCTCATTAACTCCTACTCAACCCCCAAAGCCCTAACCAAAGCCTCTCCATTTATTCAGACAGAGTCTCTCTGATCAAGTTTTTTTGAAGACCAAAGTGATGACTCCCACTTGAGACAAATATAGAATTCCTCACTACACTTGGTGGCATTTGTTTCCCTGTGAATACCCCACTGGTCTGCAGCATTCAGAGCTCAGTAGTTGGTATCATTTGCATGTAAAGTGCACCCCTCATCAAGGATTATGTTTTAAGGCCTCCATCCTCAACACAACATGCAACAGTCGAGCTTTGGGGAAACGATTGGCCCGTGAAGGCTCCGACCTAATTTGTAGGTCAGTCCATCCATGAACTCATAATTTGATGGTATTTTCCGGAGTTGGTAGAAATTAAGAAGTAGGGCCTCACTGGAGGAAGGAGGTCACTGAGGACATCCATTAGAAGGATGTATCTTGTACCTATTGGGGTCTGCCACGAGGAGGACCACTTTGCTCTTTGCTCCAATATTCTGCCTCACCATACATCAGCTCAGAAGCAACAGATACCAATGACAGTGGACTGAAAGATCTAAATCTGTGGTCTTAGATTTGAATAGATCTTTAAAAAAAATCCTTCCTTTCTTAGGTTGTTTCCCTCAGGCATTTTGTCACAGTGCTGGAAATGTGACCGACATTCCGCACCTCTTTCATCCTTTACCTAGACCTCAGAGCAGTAGTAAGTCCCTTATAACGGTGCCACAGCATGTTGCTTCTAAAGCCAAACACGTGCAGCAGTACTGATGCCCTTGACGCTATATGTTTTGAAGACAAAATTAATTCTGCTAGGAGGGATGATTTTGAACGTGTTCCCCAACGGCACGTGCACATCTGACATCCTCACAAGGATTTTATCAGGCAGAGAAATGAAGAGGTCATTTCTAACAGAGGAATTAATACAAGCCACTTGGGGACTCGGGGGAATCTGGAGCGGATTAAGAGGTGAGGAAGTTGTACCAAAGGACAGACAGTGATGCTCAGTTCCTTAGAGCCTCATGTGCGCTGTGGACTGGAGACTTTCCACTGGCCACATCCGCTGGGTTGTTAAGATTCAGCAACTCTGGGGTCCACCATCTCTGTCGCTGTTGTTGATTCTTTAGATGCTGTATACAGGATTTCTCAGAAATCCTGTCACACTGTAGACTGTCTTCATAGGAGGACTGGGTTCTGAGACGTTGCAGATTTTTTTTTTTTGGTCTTCTGGCTCAGCCACTGGAGGTCACTGTTGTACCATCGATATGAGTGCAAAGCCCCGCCTGATGCCCTTTTGAAGTTGGCTTCTGCCAGTGGTGAATACAATGCCCCCTGGGTAGCTAGGAAGTCCCGAGACGCAAGACTCTCCTTAGTGGCCTGGTGACCTGCAAAAAAGTGACTTCGGAAGAGCGGTGTCCGTCTGGAGAGGGGCCGCGGGTGGGAGAGCGGTGCGGGAAGGGAGACGTCTGTATCGCATTAGCCTGCGTCTGGCGGGGAGGGGCTGGAGGCCCCGGTGGGTCAAGGCAACGGCTCCCCCGCTGCTTTTTGGCGCGAATCTGGTAGTGATTAGAGAAGGTTATTGTCTTGGAAGTCCACAGAGATCCAGCGCAACGCTGCTTTGAGCGTTTCAGACCCCATTTTAGAGGGATGTGCGGAGACCTGAAGAGGCCTCTCCCACGCCTCCCCTGCTGGGCTTTGACCGTAGAGCTGCTAGGCAGAGAAGGACAAGGGAAACTGAGGCCTGCTCCTTAAGCACACCTACTCCCGGGGTGTTGCGGAGGCTCCAGAAGGAGCACAGAAAAGAGCTCATACACCCCCAAAGAGGACTCTCTACTCGTTTTTGTCACCCACTCTTCCTGATCACATAAATGTGGAGTGAATACCATTTGGTTCATTTGTTATGCGAAGAAACCGAGGCTTGGAACTGACATTCGAACCCAAGTCTCTTGAAATATAAAGAGAATGGATGGTAAAATGACCGCTTGTGGTTACTGGCTAAGAATTCTGCCCTTGAAAGCTTGGGGGAAAGAGCCGCTCCTGTGCAGCCTCCCAAGTCATTCCAAAGCCGGCTGAGATGAGAGGAGCTTCTGGAAGAGCGGAATAACTTTTCCCCCCTCTTCTTTTCCTTCTCTTTCTCCACATCTCTTCCCCAGGGTTTCACTGTGTAACTCAGGCTGACCTCAAACACTCAATCCTCCTACCTCCCCCGCCCCCCAAGTGCTGGGATCTCAGGGTTGGGCTACTCCTAGATCAGAGTGGCTTTCTAATAAGTCATAATCTGTTTATAGCCATTCATAAAAGCAAAGTGCTTCTGCACACATTAGCTAATTTGGCTCTTACAATAACTGTCTTATCCCCATAGCTGTAGACAAAGAATCTGAGATGCTGGGGAATTAATTTGCCTAAGGTGGTGCAGTCAATGATAAAATTCAACCTCAGATCTTGCTCTAAATACAGCACCCATTGCTTGATACCAGTTAGTCTCTGGGTAAATCTTGGATGATGCAGTAATGCTAAAGCATAAAGTAGTTTGCAGTAAACTGTACTTACTGTTTTGGTAGTGTAGCATTTTACCTCTGGAGACGAGCCTTCAACCCAGGATTACACTGGAGACCCTGCCTCGGGGAAAGTTGTCCTCTGACTTCCACGTGAGTGCGCACATGCATGTGCACGCACACACACATACCCACACCCACCCACCAACCTACACACACACACACACACACACACACACACACACACACACACACACACAATTTATTGTGCGTATATGTGTATGAGTGCTCACATGTCACAGATGGGATGTGGAGGTCAGAGGGATAGCTTGCAAGAGGCTGTTCTCTCCTTCTACCCTGTGGGTCCCAGGTCATCAGACTTGGCAGCAGGCACCTTTACCTCTTGAGCCATGTAACTGGACTCATAAATGAACTTTTAAGAATTTTCAAAGAGACAATTTTATTTTATTTATTTATTTTTGCTGAAGTTCATACCGCTCTGGGGAGTCCATCATCTTCCTATAGCAGAGTGGCCAGATTTAGCAGATAAGAACCCAGAACTCCTAGAATTAGATTTCTTAGGATTTATTGAGACATTGATACTTAAAAAAATGTCAACTATTTATCTGAAATGCAAATTTAACTGACCACCCTGTGTTTTATCTGTCAACTGTATTCTACATCCAAAAAGAGAAAGCTAGGTTTGATGTTCTTTTGAGCACACTTGAATTTTGGACATGGCAATATTTTTTAAAAGGACAATTTGGAAACATCCTCCCACCGTACAGGGAATTTTCATATTCTTTATTGCAGCTTTGCCAGCAACCCGAGGACCTGTGCTTCCTGCCCGGCGCCCCCCTAATGGAATCATTTTTAAGTGTGTCCTGAGGAACAAAACAATGGCAAAGCAGTTTGAAAACACAAAGGGCTGCAGGACAATTGTGAAAGAAAGCAGAACAGTTCACTGGAGCAACTACCCCAGGGAAACTACACCACGGAAAGAAATCCCGGAGGAGGGCCGAGTGGAATATCCTTCCTAGGCACACCTTTAATCAAACTTCAAAAGGAAGGCAGCTCATTCCCTTTGGAAGCCATTATGTAATGAAGTCAATCCTGCTTTCTACCCCCAAACTAATTACTGGATTTATTCTTCCTACTCAATCTATTTCCAGGTATTTGGACTAAAAAAAAAAAAATGCCATTCTTTATTACTTCTCTAATACAAACAGCAACCACAAATAATGTTAATTTGTCCTGACTAGGTGTACACATGCTAATTTTAGAACTAGCATTCAGAATTTGCATATCAAGGAATTGTCACATTTCTTAAATAGAATCCATTATTGCATATAGAGAGGGTTTCTTAATCTAGCATACATCAAAGTAGATTCAGGTCTCATAAAGAAAGATAAGTGTATTTTGAAAAACAAGACTCACGGCTCTTTTGAGACAAGGTCTTACTTTGTACCTTAGGCTAGCCTGGGACTCACTGTATAGCCTTGACTAGTCTTGATTGTGCAGTGATCCACCTGCCTCAGCTTCCTAAGTGCTATGATTACAGGTCTGACTTACTACATCCAGCTTGGATGGTTGGGTCTTGAAGTCTTAAAGCCAAACACTGAAAAAGCGGTTAATACATGTATACACATTAATGAACCATCACCTAGCCCCTGTTAGGATGGATATAACTAAGCATGTATCATAGAAGTGTTGGTGAGGATGTGGGGAGAAGACTCTGTGCATGGTTAATGGGAATGTCCATCACCAGTGTTATTATGAGAAATAGCATGTAGGTTCCTAAAAAATAGAACTTTTATGTGCTCCAACAATCCCTCATCTGACTAATCAGCCAAAGGAAATGAAATGAGTGTTTTAAAGAGATGTTTGCACCCCAGTGTTTGTGGTAGCAGCATTTATAGAAGCTCCAATAGAGAATCAAAAGGTGAATAAACAAATAAAATGTGATATGTACATATGTGCATACACGTATTCATATAAAGATGGACTACTATTCAGCTTTCAGAGAATGGGGGATTCCTGTCACCATGAGACGTCACACCATGAATGAGCCTGGAGAACTTTATGTGAAATGTCAGACAGAAAGTCAAATCCTGCATGATCCCATTTACACACAGAGTTGAAAAATCTTGAACTTGCAGAGAAGTACAGAGTATAACAATGGCTTCCAGGGGCTGGGACTGGAAGAAAGGGGAGGATGTTGGTCGAAGAACAGTTATGCAAGATTAATAAATCTGTAAATCTAATACACAGCATGGTGACAACACTAATAGTAATATAATGCACACTTGGAGTTTGTTAAGAGAATTAACCACAGGAATTTTCATCGGATATATAAAGGGTTAACTGAAGCAATAAACACACTAACTAAATCCATTTTGGAAAGAATTTCACAATGTATACATACCTTAAACTTCATAGTATACATATTAAATGCATACAATTTCCATCTGTCAAACATACTTCAGTAGGGCTGGGGTTCTATTTCAGATGGTAGTCTGTTGCTTAGCATGCACAAGACCCTGACTCTGCTCTTCAGCGTAGAACAAACCAGATGTGATGGTGAATACCTGGAATCCCAGCAAGTCTGAGATGAAGGTAGGAGGATTGGAAGTTCAGTGTTGTCCTCAGCTACATAGTAAGTTTGAGGCGAGGCTGGCGTAAATGAGATCTTGTCTAAAAAAAAAAAAATCTCGAAAAGAATATACACACTTCAGTAAAGAGGAAAATAAGGAGTTTCTGTATTCCTTGCCACTGCGTAGAGACTGTCACACAGACAACTGGACAGATAGCTCTGTCAGTAAATACAAGTAGCAATACTTGCCGTGCAAATGTGAGGGACTGAGTTTGATCCCTAGAAACTGTGTATAAAGAGTCTGGAGTCAACCAGATGTCTCAGTTGGCAATGGTGTTTGCTACCAGGCTTGCCATGGGTTTGATCACCAGAACCTATCTGGTGGAGGGAGAACTGACTCCCACTAATTGTCCTCTGACCTCTCCATGTGTGATGTGGTATGGTGCATGTCCACAGACATACACACACACACACACACACACACACACACACACACACACACACACACACAGAGACAATTATTCAATGAATTAAAGACTAAAATGTTAAAAAAGAGCCCAGTGTGGTGGTGTGCATTTATAATCCCAGCACTGGGCAGAAGGAGACAGGTAGGTCCCTGGGCTCTCTGGGCCAGAAAGCCCAGCCTCCTTGACCTCCAGGCCAATGAAGGGACCTTCAGGGTGGATGTCACCTGAGGAACAACAACAGGTGACTGACCTCTGTTCTGTACAGTCACACATGTGCAAAGGTGAAAGCCACAGCCCTGTCCTCATGCATGCTCACAGCTGGAGTGGGGGGAGGCACACACATAAACAGGGAAGCAGGAGCAGTGTAAGTGTAAAAGCACAGACAGGAAAGTGATCGATTCTGCCTGGAAGAGATGAGGGATGCTAGATCAGGCAGAAGAAACAATGTTTGCCCAGCAGGGGCCTGTGACACATTGGTGAAGGGCAGAGCCCATGCTGCTGGTGGAGGAAATGCAACAGGGTAAGTAGCCAACCAGAGTCCATCTGAAAGTGGTCTCTGTATGGCAGGTGAAGGAATTTGGATTTAATGAGAAGTCACTGGAAATCTTTGGCAGCCAATAGGATTTGGAGAGGAAGATGTCTGAAGAGAGTATGACAGGTCAAGGGGACAGACTAGAGGCATTGATGGCAGTTAGCATGTTAGTACATTCTGGGGGAAAGTTTGGGCTGAGGGAAGGAAGGCGGGAAGGCATGTCTTCTTTGTTCACATTCCACCTTTATTCTTGCCTCTTTGCATCCTTAAGTCCTGCAGAACTCAAAGCTGAAGTTGAATCAAGTCATGTAAGTATGCTTCAATTAGAAGTATTTATTACAATGGCTGGGACAGCTCCATAGAGAGCTTATACAGAGTGCAATTGGAGACGATGTCTGGTAATGGTAGTCGAAGCCCAATCTTTAGCTTACATGTAATAATCATTCAAGGATAGAACCCTTGTTCAAATTTGTAGATGCCAGAGAATTGAAAGGAATAGATACTACACTGAATGACAAAACTGAATTCCAAACAAATATTGAAAATATTACAATATCATATACATCTACAGATAAAATGTAGTAAGCATAAAATAAAGTTCTACAGTTTGATAAAAATGGGTAACTGGAGAATGAGGGAAATCAGTGTATAGCTGGTATAAAAATGTAGAACTCTATATTTCAGTAGCATGGCATAATTGGGTTTTATTTCTGACTCTCGTATCTAGTGAGGTGTTCGTTGTCTTGTGTGAAGACTCAGGTCCAAGTTTTCTTCTGCCTAGTGGGTCAGCATTGGCCTCACTGTTGTAGATGGAGTAAAGAAGGGACTAGTGTTCAAGAAAACTATGGCCCAGAAATCTTATGTATCACTTCCTATCACCTTCATAGGAAGGGAGACTAGATCGGCAGTGAGTGACAGATCTGTCTCATGAAGCTGGGACACCTCTACCGATGACTTGTTGCCGTCTCTGCCTCTGTGACAATCAAAATGGAGACGATAGTCTCAATACTGGTTAGCACATGAGATTTGGGCTCCTAGCGATAAAAAGCAAAGTGAACTGGGAAGAAGATACAAAGGAAAGATTTGCCAGTGACTAGAAGAGAGGAGCACACTAGCTGTGCCGGACTCTTGGAAAACACCTTCCATGTGTTTGGTTTCAGGGAGTGCTAGTTTACAGGCTGTAGTTAATACATTTGTAACTACTTCTTTACATGTTGGGTTGATCACCCCAACCCAAAATTTCTTACAAGCCACAGACTCAAATCTAATGATGAGCCATTCATTTTTATGATGTCTTTTAAAGTCACAGCAAACTTAACAAGTCCAGCCTCAATTCACACTAGAATTTCCAACTTGTATAAATAGTTATCAATATCAACATTTACCTGTTTACTCAAGATATGATCCAAGGAGCCATCTTTGAGCTGATACCTGTTTTGTGACTTCCACATCTGCCCAGACTCTCAGTTTCAACTGGTAAGTATTTCTGAATCCATCCCTATCACCACCACTGATTTTGTTTTTTGTTATGTTCTCCTGGTTTAGCAAAAGAATTTCTTAAGTGGTCTTATCTATTCTGCCTTTGTGTCTCTGTACTGCCATCCAATCAACAAAAAAGTCAATCTAATTTATTATTTCCTTTTAAAAGCCATTTCAGCAGTTTTAAGTATAATACATAAATCTCTTTATCTGATTATTGCTTACGTTTCTAATGCAACTGTTCAACACTCACAGTGTACACTGTTCTTTCTGTAGTTTCTTAAATAAACTGTCTTATTTATACAATATGTACCGTTGCTCAAAATTTTTCCCCTTAGTCAATTACTTCTTTGACTAACTTCTTTTTGCCCTTAAAAATCCACTTAGGGCCTTGCCTCAGTTACAGCTCATTCAGTAAAATGTCTTGCAAAGATGAGGCTCTGAGTTTGATCCCTAGAATCCTTGTAAAAAACCAGGTGTGGTAGTGTGCACTTGTAATCTCCCTGCTGGGGAGAAAGAGACAGGTGGGTCCCTGGGACTAACTGGTCAGCCAGCCTAGCCTGTATGGTGAACTTGAGGCCAGTGAGAGACCTGTTTGAAAACAAAAAACAAAAACAAGGTGGGTGACAACTGAGGACTGATGCCTGAGATTGTCCTCTGGCCTCTACCCTACATGCACTCCTTCCCCACAAGTGCACTGTACGTACACAGACACACAGACAGACACAGACACAGACATACACACACACAGAAAGAGAGAGGGGGAGGGAGAAGGAGAGGGAGATTAGTTTACTACTTTTCTTAATTACTCAAACTTTGAGTGTTGTTGGGTACAACTAAACAATTTGTGTATGTCATACAAGTATTTCCTGTAATATGTCTCTAAAACAATGGCCTTCCTTCCTTCCTTCCTTCCTTCCTTCCTTCCTTCCTTCCTTCCTTCCTTCCTTCTCCAGTATCTAGCCCAGTCAGTTTGTGGTATACAATCAATAAATATCTGTGATGTGAGTTGTCATGTGGAAGAGGGAGCAGACTCTTGTCTTCTTTCTTGAGATGAAAACCCATAAAATACAGAATATCAGTAGTTTTTGACATTAAGTGGCAATGCATATTAGTGGACGGATGATTAGACATCAGGAGCTTTCTGCTCCTTCGGGGCATCCGAGTTCCGCTGGAATAGCCACCTGATCAGGCTCCACAGTAGGAATTTAAGCAGTTCTTCACAGGGTGGTTTAATTCTGTAGCATCTTGATAAGCCATTGTTGTCCATGATGGTAGGACTCACATTCACCGTATTTATAAAGCAAGTGCATATTAATCACTTGAAATGTGTTGTGAGGGATATTAATAGTCTGAGAAGACCTCAGAACACTTGGTCTGAATAAAACAATACATATTCTAATGGATTTTGTAAAAACAGTAGCTTTTTGAGTCAGATCCGGCCCCTTCCCCTTTCTTATGTACACGCGATATTCTCATAGAAGACCCAGGAAAAGGCATTAAGATCCAGTGGTTGGGGATACTTCAATGAGTACCTACAATTCTGTTGTGTTACCTTCATCTCTTCCTCAAATATTGATGTATGTAAATTCTTATAAAGAATATAAGAAGTGAGGACATGCCTAACCATTGGGTTCTCATGAACATGTCTTTAAAGGCCCACGCTATTGTATTGATATTTACACCTATTTCAAATAATTAGAACCTTCTTATTGTGAGCCCAAATTATGAATAATTTGGTCTGGTTTCTTTCGAGGCAACATTAGATATATAAAGTAAAAGTGTTTTGTCTACAGGAAACCTGAGATCTTTCCTACATTTTTTCCCCAGGATAAATTTTGTATACAAAGATGAAACTACAGAAGAGTGGTCTTCCATGATGTGACCTTTAAGCCTCCAGAAAACTGCCCTCAGGATGTACAGGAGGCACATTTTCCCATCAATCATTAAGAAGGCATCCCATTTTTCTCACAGTGTTGTTGTTGGTTTTTGTTCTTTTGGGGGGCCCGCCACCCAACTCTCAAATAAATCACACACAGAGGTTTATTCTTAATTGTAAATGCATGGCCTTAGCTTGGCTTATTGCTAGCCAGCTTTCCTTAACTTAAATTATCCTGTCTGCCTTTTGCCTCTGGACTTTTCTGGTTCTTTTACTTCAGTAAATCTTACTCTTACTCCATGGCTTGCTGTGTCGCTGGGTGGCTGGCCCCTGGAGTCCTCCTCCTTCTCTCGGTCCAAGACTTCTCCTTTCAGATTTCTCCTTCTATTTATTCTCTCTGCCTGTCAGACCTGTCTATCCTTTCTCCTGCCTTGCTATTGGCCATTCAGTTCTTCATTAGACCATCAGGTATTTTAGACAGGCACAATAACACAGCTTAACAGAGTTAAATAAGTGTAACATAAACAAAGTAACACACCTTAAAATAATCTACAACACAGTAGTCTGTGTGTTTTTTACACTTCCCTTGCAGCTTAGTCATCTCTGCGTGTGAGCCCTTTGAGGAAAAGCATGTTGCCTGCTATTCGATGAAGAGTCCAATGTAGTAGGAGTGTCTCATTTGATTAGTAGGTGCCTCCATTTGAACTGTGGGCTCGGGGCTGCTGTCACTAGGGGTCTTTGTCTAGATCAGCAGTTCTTAACCTGTGGGTCTCGACCCCTTGTGGGTCAAAAGACTCTTTCTCAGGGGTCTCCCAAGACCATCGGAAAACACAGATATTTACATATGATCCATAACGGTAGCAAAATTACAGTTACGAATTAGCAATGAAAATTTCATGGTTGTGGGTCACCACAACATGAGGAACTGTATTAAAGGGTCACAGCATTAGGAAGGTTGAGAACGTCTGGTCTAGATCCAGGAATGAGGTCACTAGACAAAACTACCCTTACACTCCATATTACAGAATATTCTCTTTGTTCTGAGAGTCTGGGCATTCGCTTGTCAGAAGCTAGTGCTTCCCCATTGGACTTGATGAGCTTGAAGAAAATGACTTAGACCTAATCGAAGCTCAAATCTGGGGTTGTCACCTACACTTTGCACCAAGGAGTACTTCCTAAGTAATAAGGCTGTGCCCCTCACACACCTTTTATACATACCTCCATTAAGCCTTCCAATACAAGAGCGGCCTGCTAACGACTGCTGAGTGCAGACACAGGCTTCTCTCTATTGCAGTTCCTTCCAGCATCCGATCCTTTTGCCAGCACTTTTCTGCTCCAAGTTATCCTACAAAGTATCACAAATTCAATTTTCCTCCTGACTTCCTTCCATTCATGTGCTCAGAAAGGCATGTGAGCTCCCCATCAGTTGTGGAATAAAACTCACAGTCCTGTATATGCTATTCAGGGCTACACATGAGGGCCTCTATATCTCATTTAAGTTTCCCCCTGAAAATTCTTTATTCACAAAATCTCAGTTGCGAATGCACCTGGACCTCTGTTGTTGCGCTAGAATGGGGATGGGGGATGGAGCACTTGGGGGATGGAGCATCCTGTTGCATGCTTTTATTTATGCTGACTTGAGGCTCAGATTTCCTTTTTCTCCGTATTTTTTTTTTTTTCAGGATGTGAATTTATTTATTTATTTTTGAAACAAGGTTTCTCTGTGTAGCCCCAGCTGTCCTAAGAGCTCACTCTAGAACAGGCTGGCCACAAGCTCACAGAGATCAGCCTGCTTCTGCCTCCCAAGGGCTGGGATTAAAGGTGTGTGCCACCACTGAATGGCATACATTTTTTTTCAGTCAGTTCAAATCTATTTCTTTACTTATGTACCTATATTTACTATTGCTGTGACAAAATACTTGATGTCATAACTTAAGGAAGGAAGGAAGGAAGGAAGGAAGGAAGGAAGAGTTTATTTGAGCTCACTTTGAGGAGACAGTCCATCATGGCAGAGGAGGCATGGTGGCCAATTTGCTTTTTCTGGGGAGCTAGGAGCATGTAATCAGGAAGCAGAGAAATGAATCTGGGAGACTCAGCTGCTTTTTCTTTTTTTCTTCCACGCAAGATCCCTGTTCATGGGACAATGCCACCTACATTCAGGATAGACCTTCTCCAACCTTCTCTCTTCTTTCTAGAAATACACTTTGCCACACTGTCCTTGTCCCCACAGTCCACCACGGTAAGTTCTTAAGCACCACCAACACTGAGTCCTGGCTGTTTTGGCTAATTATACCTTTGGCCCTTACCAAAGATGTCCTGTAAGTATTCAGATACATTTCTTGTTTCCCCATCTAAATTAAAACTCCCTTGAGAGAAAGGACAGCGTTTTAGTGATATTTGAATCCCCATTGCTTACTAGTCTATATTTCCATATTATTTTGAACAAGCCACTAAGAGGGTCCTGATTATCTGATTTAGTAGCTATTTATATTTCTGTCTTCACAGGTAAGCTATGAGTTTTTGATTAAAACAAATTACCTCTGCTTCTTCCTGGGCCAGCCTCAGTGCCTAGGGTAGGGTAGACACTTCATAAGTGCTTGCTAAAGAACGAGAGAAGAGTTGATGTTGCCAGAGAGCAACTGTGAACGGAATTGATAAATCGAACTGCGCTGTGATCAGTCTGAAATGGAGAAGGTGACTGCCCCCCGAAATGCTCGCCGTGATCAGTCTGAGATGGAGAAGGTGACTGCCCCCCAAAATGCTCGCCGTGATCAGTCTGAAATGGAGAAGGTGACTGCCCCTGAAATGCTCCCTCTCTTTGTTACCATTTTCTCTCTACAGAATGAAACTTGAGCAAATTAAACAGGACTCCAGCTTGAATCCACAAATGACACCGAGCCCGAGATGATGCTGAGGTTGGAAGTGATTTAGTTCACTTGCGTTTTATTTGGAGGATAATGTTTTCCTTCTGGGAAGAGAAATGTTCAGGGGAAAAAAAATTGCCTTCTGACTGTAATACACAAGTAATAGGAATTTGGCCAGAAATCCGATCTTATGAAAACTCTCCAAGCAAAGCTTCTCATACCCCTGTCTATGCCTTTGGATTGACATTCTCATGTTTGCCTTTCTCTGGTTTCCAGAGATCAGGCTAGAGAAAGGCGCCAGGGTAACAAGCCAAATAGGCCTATTATGGGATGTCATGCTCACTGGGCATGAGTGCTGTCTCCTAGGACGTTTATAGCACTTATTACTCAGCCCAACTTTAATAACACATGGACAAGCCTGGGGCAATCTGTAAAGGATCTAAAAGATTTTTTTTTTGTTATAACTGTCTGTATTATAAAATTAGTGAGTCTTGGGATTGGACTGGATTGGAAAGATGATCTCATCAGAGGGGCCTCAACTTTACTGGAGAAGAGCTGTTTTCAATATCCCTAGCATTCTAACTGGGCATGGCACTGGGGGTGCATTTATAAGCGTAAGTTGGCAGATGGTAACTGTTAAGTGGTAAGACAGAATATGGAAATGCCAATCCCCTGTAAGCCACGGAGATGAGGCAGGGCAGGAGTGAGCAGTCCATCCCAAACATTTTGCTGAGAATCATAGAGACAGGAATGTGGTGGGAGACAGTGTTATAAATTATAAGAAAAAAATCTTGTATATGGGTGCTTTTTGAAACTTAATACTCATCAAATCACCTGGAAACCAAGTTGATGCTTGTGTCCAGGGTGGAACCTGATGCTCTGCATCTCCGAGACCCTAGGTGATGCTGTGGCTACCAGCATATGAACTAGACCTCAAGTAGCAAGGCTGTAGAGTGTGCCTCATTTACCACAGCTGGGAATAAAGTCAGATGTTAACCATCTCCAACACAGAGAAGTAGACTCTTACCCAATAATGCTGGAAAACTCACTCGTTACAGACGCTCAGAGCTGAAATGGGTCTCAAGTCATCTGGTTCATTCATTTCCAAACGCCTGCCTTTGTTGGTTAAGGAAAATTCCTTAAAATTTGTTTTAAATTTTTTTTTTTTTGTGTGTGTGTGTGTGTGTGTGTGTGTGTGTGTGTGTGTGTGTGTGTATCCATTCATGTGCTCATGGGCATGGCTTGTGTGTAGAGGTCAGAGGACAATTTATAGGAGCCTACTTTTCATTTTACCATGTGAGCCCTAGAGGTCAAACTCAGGTTATCTTGGCAGCAAGTGTTTTTACCCACTGAGTCATCTCACCAACCCGGAAAATTCTGCTTTAAAAGTAAAATTTTATGTATACCCTAAATATAGGAAACAAATAAAACCTTCGATGAACTCTGAACAGATTGCATGGAGCCAAACCTTCCTCTTTCCGCGACCCTCAAAGATTCTGAAGTCATTTTCCTAGGACATTAGGATTCTTGGTAACACTTAGGAAGCCAGTAACTTTCTTTAGTGCATTAGGAAATAAGAAAAAGAGGCCTAGCAGCCTGGAGAGCAAGACAAGAGGACGGTGGGTTTGAAGACGGTCTGGGCTGCATAACTGCAAAACCCGATTTTGTTTTTTAATTTGTATTTTTTTCTTTTTGGTTTTTCAAGACAGGTTTTCACTATGTAGTCCTGGCTGTCCTAGAACTCCCTCTGTAGACCAAGCTGGCCTCAAACTCACAGAGATCCCCTTGCCTCTGCCTCCCAAGTGCTGGGATTAAAGGAGTGTGCCACCACTGCCCAGCAACTAGACCCTGTTTTAAGAGGTAAAATAAGATAAATACAATGGAAATAGAGCTGAAATCTAAACATTCTGATTGCTAGTCTACCGTTTCTCCCAGAGTGTGATTTATTCAAAGCAATGGGATTTATTAATTATCTTGGTTTGGAAGCGGATTGTCATAGGTGTGAGCAACCTCTGGCACTTGGGCTTGAACCGGTTTCTGCATTTGTACCTAGTGCTAACTACATGGGCTCGGGGAAATCACCTCAGCTTTTTGGGCCTCAGATTCCTGATTTGCACAAGAAAGAAATTTACAACATTTCACAAATGTGCTGCAAGAAATGTGTCCAGCACATCATCACAGGAACTCAGTGAGCACTCACCGAGCATTGACTAAACGAAGGCAGAGGCTGTACCTTTCCTATCTACCACTGTCATGCCCACAAACGCCTTGCATGCTGCCTACCACGAACAAGTGCTCATTAGGTGTTTGTAAAACAAGCAAAATTGGATGATGATGGCATTGGAGGCAGGAGAGCATTTTGAACTGGCAGGTGTTGCTAACGGGTGAGGAATCATTAGGATTGTCCTTATAACCCAGCACACTCTGAGGCTCTAAGCTATCTGTGGGTTTCTGCTGAGGGCTGCCAAAAAGGAGTCCCTGTTGTCTCTGTCTCTGGCATCTTGTTTACAACTTATGACAAACAGCAAGGAAACATGGACGGGCCTAGTAAAGACCAGAGCAAAACTATACAGAAGGGACTCACAAGGGAAGAACTTCACATAATGTGCAGACATGGGAAATGCATTTTAGACTGAAGATCAAAGGCAAGTATATTTTGGGTGGAAAGTGAAGACAGTTGTCACACTTGTTTTATTTTTCTTTCAAATGAGGCAAGGCAAAGGGATTTCATTAGCTTTCCTTCGAGAAAATGGAAAAGGCATCACAGAAGAAGAGGAGTTTTCAGAATTTTGCTGTTTTCTCCTCTCTAGGTAACAGGCTGAAATGTCTACTCAAATGGAAGCCAAACTACATCAGCCTCACTTCCGGTCAACAGTCAGGGACAGAAAGCAATTATACTTCATCTGGAGAAATGCACGCCAGCCTGGCAGAATTCTCCTTCTCCCTGCCACGTCCGTTCGCTTTGGTGGCGAGCAGGAGAGCTGGGTCACAATGCACAGATGTGATGGTTTGTAGTAGACGGTGAGGTTAGGGCTCTGCAACAAGCATGCAGATCTTGAGCAAGAGCACCAGGATCCATTTATCTTCATTTCTTATTTGCAAAGCCTCGCTGAGCACATCCGCCTGGTCTGTTGGAGAAAAGAGACTTCCTGAGACATGACGTCATTCTTGCAAAGGGGAAACACATGCTGAGCCCTGCGGGACAAAGCAATATCGAGGTGCTGATAGCTGAGCCGTCAGTCACATGACAGGATACAGGCCAGAGCCAGGCAGCACCCAGGAGTCCTTGCAGCGTGGTATTGGGGGGAGGAAGCCAAAGTCTCCGATGCTTTTCAAACACACAGACTCCATGAAGTGTATAAGGACCTGGAAAAGAAGCTTTTCTGTTTTAACTGTGGTGATCTGCCTCATAATGCGTGTCACACCTGCTCCCTTGCTGCTCAGAATCAGAAGGGACTTGTCAGATCAGTGGGGAAAAAAAAGTTTCACAAATCTACCTTGTAAAATTCAGCAAAATAAGTGGCAATTTTATGAGCAGAGAGACGGCTCAGTGGTTAAGAGAACTTGCTGCTCTGGCTGAGGGTGACTTCAGTCTCCAGCACTCACATAGGACAACTCACAACCACCTGGAACTCCAGCTCTAAGGAGTCTGATGACCTCTTTTGGCCTCTGCAGGCACCCACACTCCTATACATATAGCAGCACACAGACACACATGCACACATAATTAAAAAGATAAATAAATCTAAAAAAAATATGGACTTTTCAGAGCAATGGACTTGCTACATTAGCATAAGAGCCTCAAAGAGACATTAGGTTTTATTTCCCTTAAAACAGTTAAAAATTGGATGCGTATCCACAAGTGTCAAGAGCTGAAAAGTCAAGATTTGACTAAGAGTCAGTTAGCAGTATAGCCCTGTGTCAGGTGCCATGAAAGTTACGAAGGTAGATTCTGATAAATGAGATGATGTGAATTTCACCATAGACGTAGCTACTGTGCTAGGGCTCTTGTTGAAAAACTCGGTTTCCAGATGATTCATAATCACATTCAAGTTTGAGAAATATTGGTATGAATGGCGTATTACGGGAACCTAAAAGGAGAGGAAATTGCTTCTGGAAGGCCGACAATGGGAGACTTGAAGAGAAGTGAGCTGTGAGATGGGCCTTCAGAACGGGCAGCTGGAGGTGTGTGCAAGGACTTGGGAGGGATACAGTGGTGGACCAGAAAAAAGGGAGTAATGCAAAGGCAAAGTGCATTCTGGGGGAAAAGGGATGAATTTTAAAGGTCCTTTTGAAAAGATTATCATATTAGAAGATTAGAATTTTGTATTTAGTCATATAAACACACAATCTCATCATGTTTAAATGATAATAACTGAATCACAAGAACAGAAAATAAAAAATAAGATTTCTTAAGATACAATGTTTTATTAAATTCTATGAATACTTGTATAATAAGGTTTTCTTTTCTCTTTTTCCTTTTTGAGATGAGATCTCTGCAGAGTCCTGGCTGTCCTGGAATTCACTATACATGCCACACACAGGCCTCAGATTCATAGAGATCTGCCTGCCTCTGCCTTCTGAGTGCTGGGAATCAAGGCGTGTGCCACCACACCCAACTTAACAGGGTCTATTTTTATACTCTTTGGGAGACCATTAATAAAGAAGTAAAGAAAGGTTTTATTTCAGTTCCACAAGGCTGCTTTTCATTGTCTTTTTCCTTGATTTACTTTTGGTGAAATGTCTATAAAATTATGTGTCTTCTCATTTTAGGATATATACAATCCTTTTTCTCCTCTGTGTGCTTTATTGTTTCTTGTCTAAGATAAGGTCACATGTAGCCCAGGCTGTCTTTGAACTTGCTGTGTAGCTGAGGATGACCTTGAACTCCTGATCATCTTGCCTCTCTTTCCCAAGCGATGAGATTACAGATATTCAGTCTTTGATTTTTACATCTTTGAGTTCTTTCTCCATTTGTTTATGTTTTCTTTTAAGTCAAGGGTTAGTAAACTATAACTTAAGAGCCAAGTCAAGCCAACTGCTTGCTTCTTTGTGCAACTGGTGAGTTAAAAACAGTTTTTAAATTATAAAGAAGGAAGACAGACAGACAGAAAAACATGCAAAGAGACTGTTTATGAACCAGAAAGCTTAAAGTATTTACTATTCAGATATTTATAAAAAGATTTTGTAATCTCTGTTTTGCCTCTGATTTTAATGAGTATTTTTGAATGTGTGTTTCTCGAGGGATTGGTATATATATGTGTGTGTGTGTGTGTGTGTGTGTGTGTGTGTGTGTGTGTGTGTGTGTGTGTATCCTTCTCTGGTTTTGGTATCTGTGTTAATTGTGGGTTTGTAAAGTGAATTTGTCACATTCTTTCCATTTCTACTTTATGGGATAGTTTGAGAAACATTAGCATTTCTTTCTTTCTTTCCAATGATCTGGTAGAATTTAGTGGTAAATCCATCTGGGTTTGGGATTTGTTTTTTTTCTTGGAAATTTTTTTTTTAATAATTATTGCTCCATTTCATTGCTTGTTATTGTTCTAAGTTGTTTATATCCTTTTGGTTTAATATTGGTATGTAATATTGTAACAAGGCCCCAGACCTTAGCACAACTGACTCCATGATGTAAGTGCCCTTCAGGCTGTGAAAATCAGCACATAGACAGCACCACCTGCCAAAAATTAAAACAAAGACCTAATCCATCAAAGTCCATAGTTGTGGGAAAGATTCTAAATGTACTAACCTTGCCTTTTGGTTTCTATAGTTCTGCTTCTGGCTAATTGTTCTTGTTAACTGAAGTACATCAACCCAGAACATGGTTTATGTGCTTAAAAGCGCACCCTGAGAAAGGCTTGGGGCTATACTGCAATCCTGAACACCCGGTGTAATCGCTGGCTGGCTAATAAAGACTTTCTGTTGATTTAAACCCATGTCTGAGCAGTCTGCTCTGGTGACTACCCCACAACAGTACATGTCTAGAAATTTAACTATTTTCTTCCGTAAGTTTCAATTTTTTCAAATATAAGTTTTCATGCAATGATCTGAGGAATTTCATTGATGTCTGTTGTAATAATATCTGTCCTGTTACTCTATTTCTGTTAATTTGGGCCTTCTCCTCCGTTTTGGCTAAGAATTTGCCAATTGTGTTTTTATTTTGAAAGAACTGGCTCTATTTTGTTGATTCTTTGTATTCTTTTCATTTCCATTTCATTGTTTCCTACCCTAATTTTTGTTACTTTTTTTTCTATTTACTGAGTTTAGATTTGGCTTGTTCTCATTTTTACTAAGACAACAATAAGCTGAATCATTAAGGTATTTACTTAAGATATTTAAGATTTTTAAATGTAGGCATTAATAGCTGTGAACTTTCCTGTAGGAACTGCTTTCCTTGTATCCCACAGATCCGTTATGCTGCATTTTCATTTTCATTTGATTCTGGGAATTGAAAAGATTTGCCTTCTGATTTCTTTAATAGCCCATTAGTCATCCAACAGCGTGTTGTTCAATCTCTATGAAGCTTACACACTATGCGCTTTCTCTTGCTGCTGTTCCTGCTTCAATTCCATTGTGATCAGATTAGATAGAATAAATTACTTTAATTTTCTTGTATGTATAAAGACTTACTTGGTGTCACAAAATGTGCAAGTTCCATGGGCTGCAGAGAAGAATCCTATTTTACTGTGTTTGGGTAGAGCATTCTGTAGATGTTTGTTAAATCCATTTGAATCTGTAATGTCATTTATTTATTTCAGTGGTTCTCAACCTGTGGGTCAAACAACCCTTTCACAGGGGTCACTTAAGACTGCTAGAAAACACAGATATTCACATTACAATTTATAACAGTAGCAAAATGACAGTTATGAAGTAGCAATGGAAATAACGTTATGGTTGGGGGGTCAGCACAACATGAGGAACTAACTGTGTTAAAGGGGTGCAGCACTAGGAAGGTGGAGAACCACTGATATATTTGTTTATGTGTATGTCTGTGAGTGTGTGTTATATGTTCATATGTGCTTGTGTGTGTGCTGCATGTGAAGGCCAGAGGTTGACAGTGTCTTTGTCAATCACTCTCACTCTCCACCTTAACTTTTTGAAAGCGGGTCTCACTCATTCTACTGATTTGGCTAGTGTGGCTGGCCAGTGAGCTGTAGAGAGCTTCCAGTTTCTGTCTTTCCAGTGCTGGAATTACAGGTGTATGCTGCTACTATTTATTTATTTATTCATTTATCTATTTATCTATCTATCCATTCATTTATTCAGGTTTTTTGAGACAGAGTTTCTCTGTATAACAGCCTTGGCTGTCCTGGAAGTCACTTGGTAGACCAGGCTGGCCTCGAACTCACAGAGATCCTCCTGCCTCTGCCTCCTGAGTGCTGGGATTAAAGGTGTGCACCACCACTGCTGCCACCACCACCCTGTCTGTTTGCTGCTGCTTTTTATGAGGTGTCTGAGGACCTGTCTCCGTTCCTGAGGCCTTGTGGACGTATTCATCTTCTCTGTAAACAAGAGTCCACCAAGTGTCTTTTGTAGTGTTTGTTGGCTTAGTGATTATGAATTCCTCTGGCCTCTGTGTATCATGGATGGTCTTTCTTCTTCAGTTAGGAAGATCAGCTTTGGTGAGTCTGATAATCTGGATTGGCAATGATTGTCGTTCAGAGTTTGAATACATTGTTCTGTGCCCTTCTCAGGTCTAAGTCGTTAGAGCTGAGAAATTTACTGTTGTTCTGGTGAGTTCATCTTTGTAGTAACTATGTGCTTTTTCTCTTGCAGCCTTTAATAGTTTTTCTTTGTTCAGTATGCTTAATATCTTAACTATAGTATGACAGGGGTGTCCTTTTCATGGTCTTGCCTTCCCAGTGTTCTGAATGCATTCTGCATCCGTCCATCTCTTTCTCTAGAATGGGAAATTTTCTGCTATGGTTTTAATAACTATACCTTCCAACCTTCTAGCTTGAATGCCTCCCTTCTTCTACGCCTATGGCACACAGAGTTGGTCTTTTAATGACATCCTATATATCTCCAACATTCTGTTCATGTGCTCTCATTACTTTTATCTCTGTCATCAACTGAACGTCTTAATTTGGGGACCTTGTCTTCAAGTCCTGATATGCTGTCTCCCACTTCCATTTCACTGCTGAAGATTTCCAATGAGTTTTAAAACTTAAGCTCTTTATTTCCAAATTGGATTTTCTGAGTGTTTCTGCCTTCGGATTGAGTTTTCCTTTCAAATCCTATATCAACTTTCTTATTTCCTTTATGCTCTTAGATTTATTCAGGAGTTTGTGTTTTCCTTTTTGATTTTGTTGACCATTTTCATAATCACTTTTTTGGAATTCTTTATTGGAGTTTTTTTTCTAATTCACTGTCATTGGAGTCAGTGGATTAGTCATTTTTAGAGAAATCATGTCACTTTCATGTTCATGTTTCTTGGTTTGCTTCCTTGGGACTTACGTATCAAGGTTGAGGGCACTGGTTTTCTCTTTCCATCTGTATTTTCCAGTGGCTATTTTTGCAGTCTTCAAGTGGGACTATATTGTCATATAGGTGAGGTGTTGTCTCTTCCCACTGTACCAGAGATTTAGCTCAGCAGCTGAAAGGCTCAGCACACATGCTTAGGACAGTGGGATCAATCTCCAGCAGCGCTCTGACAGTCTGTGGTCACTGAAGCAACCACAGTGATGGTGAGACCCTCTAAAACAATGTTGTAAGAGCCAACTTAAAAACAGTCGCCTCTTCGTCTCTAATAATTGTGGAGAAGTGGGGGAGAAAGAATAGTACAGCTTGTATTAAGATATTAATTAGTAAGGAGCTGAGCAGAATAAGGTGAATGATCATTATTAAAGCAGGAGAGGGAAAAAATACAACAGGAAAAGATAAACAGAAGGAGCGGAGGCAGCTTCAGATAAAAGAAGAGAGGAAGAATGAAAGAACAATCATTCCCCCGCCCCCCCACACAATCCCATCATGCAGTGGTCTAAGTGGAAGAACCCTCAACTCCAGTTCCAGGTTAGCCTGCGTTTCTTAGGAAGTAAACAAACCACAAACAAGCAAACAAGGGGGAAAGAGAAGAAGCAGGACAGCCCTGGGCCTCTGAGCTGAACTTGGTGTCAAGTAAGAGAAATATAAAAATGAAGGAAGAGAACTGGGTGGGAGTACATACTCTTCATGCAGCCCCTCACCTGGGCATGGTAGCCAGGCAGCTCTCAGAACGACCTTGATCCTTCATGCCTCTGTATTGGCCTTGTGTGTGCATGCTCGTGAGAGGGTCCCTTTGTGTGGGGCTTTGATCACATTTTCACTCCAAAGTGTAATGCTGGCTTGAGTCTCCCCATCTATCTCGCAGTCCAGGCCTTGGAATATAGTCCTGGGACATTTATTCTGTGCTATAGGTCCTTATGGTAAGGAGGGACCTTGATCTCCAGAGTTGCCTCTCTGGTGACTCAGTAGACGTCTTTTAAAATGGCTCCTTTTCATTGTTAATGTCCAGTGCTAAGAGGAGGGTTTCCTCAGCGAGGCCCCTTTTCCCATGAGTGCAGCTGCTATGTGTATGAGCCTCCCCCTTCTCTCTCCATCTTTTAGATGACTTGTTACTACATGTACAGTGAACAATTTCTGAGGCTCTCTGTTTGCCTCAAGCCATGGTTCACTCCCTCTGCAGTTACTCTCCTGCTGGGACAGGGGTTGGGGCCTGAGTCCTGGATGATGGACTCTGGACTCTCTCCAGTTCTCTTTTCCAGATTCCTTTCTTCTGTTGTGAGCGTAGCATTTTCCCACGGTCACCCCTCGTAGGAAAATTGCTCACTAACTATCTCTGGTGTATTCTGCAGAGATGCTAGCAGGGGTGCCTGGATGTTACCAATCATCTTCCGGAGCTCTGAAAAAAAATTGAAATAAAAAATAAGAATATCTTGTCACTGGCGTCGTTAGCAATACTGACAAGAGTAGTTTTTTCATACTTTATGTTCACTAAAGCTCCCTTCACTGGGTCTCAGGTTCTGTCCCCGTTGGGGAGGGAAAAGGCCAGGGAGTTATTCACCCCTTTCTTACTTTTATGTTGCTTGCCTGGGAGCGTTTGTGACCAGAGATAGTTGGAAAACTTCTTAGCTACTCCCTTGGCAATAGGAGCAAATGTGTCACACAAAGCTCCCAGGCAGAAATCTACTCCCAAGATGGTTGCTTTGCACACGCAGGGCTGGGGCTGATACTCAGGGCTGTGGTGTGTTTGGGTCCCTGGCACTTTTTGTGAAGCCCAGCTGGAGGGTGGGGAAGGGTTATGAAGCTGCACTTTGTGGGAACGTGTGGCATGATGGTGGTCAGCGATGGTCTGTGTAACTCATCTCCTGTGATTTCCATGTTGGAAACTTAGCTCTCACACATGTGCCGACTTATTCTTTGAACCCCTGAAGCTGTTGTGACAGTTAATTTTTTTTATTATGTTAAATTATATGTTATGTGTCTGTGTGGGGTGTCCGCATGTGTCTGCAGAGGCCACTGGACTCCCTGGAACTTGAGCTATGGGTGGTAGTACCTGATGTGGATGCTGGGAACTGAACCTGGGTCCTCTTGAGGAGGAGCACATGCTTAGAACCACTGAGCCATCTCTCCAGCTCTGCTGTTGTGATCTTAAAGGGAGGTGAGTTCTGAGTCCTCTGGTGTCACAGCCCAGCCTCCCACTGCACAGTCCTCAGTGGATTAGTTTTGGAGGCACTCCGTGTACCAAACCGGGACCTATTTCATATCAGCTCTGCTTTGTATTGGCACGGGCATGGCTAGCACACACAGAGAAGCTGGCAACCTAAAGATCAGAAGCATCAAACAAACAAACAAACAGACAGACAGACAGAATTGAATTGCTACAGAAAAGGAAAGATGGTCAGTCAGGATTGGCTTGGGGCAAACACCACATAGCAGTGAAGCATATGTTCCCATTTAGGATAAGTGAGTTGCTTCCGTACTGGGAATTAGGTTAGGTTACTCTGTATTCTGCCAATAATTGCTTCCACTGGCGTGGCTCTAATTGCTGTTACTTCCCACTTTACCACTTTGTCCCCATCACAGAGGTGCTTCAATCAGACCAACTCCATCCTTTCCATCTGTCTGTGACTTCCAGAGGGTCCTGGGAAATATCATGTCCATGCAGGACACACCTGCATGTCCTAGACAAGGACACCCGAATAAACTCCCAGTCAGCATGTTGAGGACGTAGCAGTATAAGACATGTATACCAAAGGGACGTCAGACACTGGACTACAACATCAGCAGAGAATGTTCTACTCTTGCTGGTGCCTCAGAAACTCAGGGCGGACACCCTCCAGTGTGGAGGAGATTCAGACATTTGAGAAGGTCCTGGCTAACGGGTCCCACGGCGTTCTGTGGGGCTGTGAAAAACCCAGATTTTGGAGAAGTTGTAATTGGAGTTAATGGCTTCTGCTGCTGAGATGAAAAAGCACTTAGAGAAACGGCAAATAATTGGGAAGAAGACAGTCCCCTGCAGGAGCTGTATAGCCAAATGGGATCCCCCTGCAATGATGAAACACAATTGTGTGAATCTTCAACCCAGCGTCACACTCAAAGTGTTGTAGGGCATGTCTGAAGCCAAGATTCAATAGCTTAAAACTCAGCATATCAGGCTTTGTGCATAGTGTACGAGACCAGATGACCTTTTCCTCGTCTCCTTGGCTCTGGATTCTGAGATTCTTTCCTGTTTACAAGTCCCCCTCCACGCTAGAATGGTCCTTTGGTGCCATGTTTACGGCTGTGGTCTTCGGGATTTTCCCTTTGATGGGGACTGGCGTTCCTTCCGATGTTTTTAGATGCACGTAAGAGAAGGCCAGCTTGATACAGTGTATCAGCACAAGAAGGGGCCTGTGTTGACTGACATACCATGAAGGGAGACAAGAGCACTTCAGGGCTTCTTCCCGAATCTGCTCTAACTTTCTTGTGTTTTCTGGTTCTCACCTATTGTAGCATCTTTCTTATGTGTATGTTACATGGGACTCTGATCTGAGTTTCATCACTGTGTAGAAACAAAGGCCAATGTTTTCCCTCTCATCGCCTTATAGCTGCAAGGGATTCTGATTGGCCAGCTTTGGTCCTGAGTCCTGTCACTCTGCTGAAAGACTAGGAATTATGCTATAGTTAGCTTAAGTCTGCAGTCTAACCCTAGGAATTGGTGTGACTAGAAACAAACAAACAAGCAACAACAAGAAAACATGAATGACTATTGCTGTGGGATGTTCTGTATGGCAAATGTGTTGCTGATTGGTCAATAAATAAAACACTGATTGGCCATTGGCTAGGCAGGAAGTATCGGCAGGACAAGGAGGAGAATAAAGCTGGGAAGTGGAAGGCTGAGTCAGAGAGACACTGCCAGCCGCCACGATGAGAAACAGCATGTGAAGATGCCGGTAAGCCACGAGCCATGTGGCAAGGTATAGATTAATAGAAATGGATTAATTTAAGCTATAAGAACAGTTAGCAAGAAGCCTGCCACAGCCATACAGTTTGTAACCAATATAAGTCTCTGTGCTTACTTGGTTGGGTCTGATGGCTGTGGGACTGGCAGGTGAGAGAGATTTGTCCTGACTGTGGGCCAGGCAGGAAAACTTAAGCTACAGACTATTGGGGAAAAAAAACATCAACACTTATGTATGGTGCTGTTTACCCACTGTGGTGGTTTGAATAAGAACAGCCCCCATAGGCTCATAGATTTGAATACTTGGTCGTTAGGGAGGGGTACTACTTGCCAGGGATTAGAAGGTGTGGCTTTGTTAGAGCAGGTGTGGCCTTGTTGGAGAAAGTGTGTCACTGCGGGGTGGGCTTTGGGGTTTCAAATGCTCAAGGCAGGCCTAGTGTCTCTCTCTTCCTGCTGCCTGTCAACTGGATATAGAACTCTCAGCTACTTCTCCAACACCTTGTCTGCCTGCATGCCACCATGCTTCCTGCCATGACAATCATGGACTAGACCTCTGAACTGTAAGCCAATACCAACTAAACGTTTTCCTTTATAAGAGTTGCCATGGTCATTGTATCTCTTCATAGCAATAGAACATTGACTAAGACACTCACTTAATCATAGGCAAAAGTTCCTAGATGGTGTATATAAAGCTGGGTAGATGGAGTTTATGCATAGACGAGGCTGTGTAGGCAGTGTCTTGTCTCCAATTGTCACAGTGGTAGATACCATAAAATCAAAAGTGAAGGTGGCATTTTGGCAGAATGCCTAGGAACCCTAATGCTGCATATTTGAAAGATAACATTCTCTCTCTCTCTCTCTCTCTCTCTCTCTCTCTCTCTCTCTCTCTCTCTCTCTCTCTGTGTGTGTGTGTGTGTGTGTGTGTATTCTAAACTCCCTGGAGATCCTAATTAGTCTTATTAAACCTTAGATATTAAAGGATGGGCCACAGGTAAGGAATATAATCCACAGGTTCTCAAGAGAAGAGCTTGGGACAGTATGCCAGACGAAATACAAGGTTGCCAAAGAGATATGAAATAAGTAGGCTTAATCTCTCGTAGGAAAGTGATATAACTGAGAAGACAAGTTAACACACTGCTTATTTACTTATTGAGCAACCTCCCAGTGGTGGTTCCAAGTTACCCCGTCTCTGAGTTCCCAGTGTTGCCTGCTTCTCTTTCTTCCTTCGTCTCTTCTCTCTCTTCTTCTCTTGCCTTCTGTTTTCAGTAACAACAATGGCTGTTAGGTTCATCCAGAGAAGCAGAGCCAGGAGAAGATGCTAAGAAGTGTAAGCAAATGTTCTATAGCAGTGTGAGGATGGGCTGGGCAAGCCTGAAACCCGCAGGGCAGACTGGGGATTGAATAAGTTTGCCTCACAGAACTGATTCTCAGGACCACCTTTCTCTGAGGTGTTCTTTCAGACTTCTGTGATTAAACACTGGAAGGGCTTTGGTTCATCCCACTTTCCTGTGTCCTATGTGAACTGGTGTCCAGAGCAATTATTCTTTCTTCCTAGCAGTTCTTACAATGCCTCATCCCGCCCTGTGCTCCCTTCCATGTCTCTGGGGTAAGTCCACATCTCTGATTCCTGAACTGTTTCGTAAGCGTCTATGAGGAGGTCTCTGTAATTTTCCCATCAGTCTTCCTTTATAATGCCATGTGGCTAGTCATAAAATGCTACTTTTATGAAGATACTCTCCAAACAAGATTATTCTCTAGCTATGACTATGCATTGACTCAAAGGGATGTCCATCATGGTTTCAGACTGAAGCAACAGATTGCAGAGTACCACGTTTAATAATGTTCTATGTTTTAGTGAATCGTATCTCTCTATTTGGGGACATCTGTGCAGGGCTTCATGAGCACAGGAATTAAGAAAGGCAAGGATATACACTGAGTCATCACCACTGCTCTATTGACCATCTTGGGCAGTGGTTCTCAACCCTGAGTTCACTCTAGAATCTACAGGAGAGCGTTAAGATTGGTTATAACAAGACTAGGATTATCTTTGACTGTACAAAAGACCTTCGTATCAGTGTTGAGAAGTTCTAACCTGACATTGCTCTGTAAGAAGTGATTCAGAAGTGTGCTTTATGTTTAAGAAGCCATGCACCCAAACTCACTCAAAACCACATAGTCTAAATGTACTTCTGGCATTACTTAATTGTGTAAGTAGAGAAATATGGTAGCTTAGCTGAGAAATGAGTTTCAGATGATCTGTATTAGTGAATAGATGGAAGTTACATATGTATACACTATGTATAATCTATATGTATTACATAGTGATACACATATAAGTGCATATATTTGATATATGGGTGTAGTATTTCTATAAAGATAGTATATGGTCATTTTTGGAGGCAAGTGAGTTTATATTACTAAAGCCTTTGCCTGTATTTTGTATATTTCCTTTGCTTTTTCTAAACAAAAGGTATTGGTCAAGAGTCGATAGCCAGGGAGTACTTCTCTGGTACAGACCAGAAGGAGGAGGTCTTAGAATTTGCCTCTGGCTAAGACATAAGCTTCACGATGCTTTGGTGAGAAAGATGTGGGTAAATGTCATCTAGACATAGCTAAGTCAGATTCCAGGTTCCTGGGATTCCTTTCCTCAAAGCCAAAAACATGGACACGGACCTCTAAAGAGGCAAACTTGAACTATAGTCAACAAGGAGAGAATTGAAGTAAACCAGCCAAGAGGCCATTGGCCTTGTTCTGGAAACCCTAGCAACAAGGACTTAGGGCTATGATTGCTCAAAGTTACAGAAAATAGCTAAGGCTGGGAAGCCAATGGCATACTCCTTCCTCATTCCAAGTTTATCTGTATTTATCTGCTTTGGTCTGGTCACTGCTTCTGACAGATTATCCTAATAGTGTGTGAAATGTGAAGGCTTAAAGGTAATACCTATGTAAAGTCAACTGCCTGAGAGTCAGGTGATGGGAGGCATTTGGTGAGCACGAGTGATCTGGTTTTTATTTTTATTTTTTTGAGATAGAGCTTCATTATGTAGACTTTGCCAGTTTGGAGCTCTTTATGTAGACCGGGCTGACTTAGAACTCACAGAGATCTACTGCCACAGCCTCCAGAGTACTGGGATCAAAGGCATGTGCCCAGCTAGCACTAGTTGTCTGTGTGAAGGGGTAGGCTGGCTTCTTCAGTTTCTAGACTCTCTTCCCCACTTCACTTCCAGAACTTATTATTGCTGTTATCATTATCATTATTAAGAATCAGATTGCTTGGATGTATTCAGTGATGTGCTGGGGTTGACTTATAATGGTTCTTAAGAGTTTTCTGTTAAATTTTAGAAATTTTGTCCATTATTTGGTCAAATATGGCCATTCTTAAAAATTAGATTGTGTACACTCGCAATGTTACAAATTTTATTAAAACCAAAATGATAGGGCTGGTGAGATGGTTCAGAAGGTAAAGGAACCTGCTACCAAGCCTGATGAACTGAATTTGATCCCCAGAGCTCAAATGATGGAAAGAGAGAACTGAGTTCCATAGGTTGTCCTCTGACTTCCACACATGTGCACACATACAAACACATACACACATGCAAATAATAACTGTCCCCGGAGTATCATTTCCTGTTTATTTTTTGCATTTCACTATTCCCTGTGTGCTTGAAGTTGCTTCTACAGAATACTTCAATGTAGATATCACCCAAGTCCCCTCAAATCTGTGTTTAGAAATAATCACATTGGTGGCTGGAAACTGACCATTCTGGGCCACAAGGAGGCTGGCATGCACGGAGTTTTGCTGTGGCCAAGCAGCTCAGACCTGCAGCGGTATTACTGTTTGTGATAAGCTGTAGGCAGGTCATTTCCCCTCCCATTTTTATACTGTGTGTAGAGGCTTAGCAGCATATAAGGCTAGTCACAAATGTGGCACAGGGTCATGCAGGCTCATATACCAGAAAGGAAGTGCAGGAGTGGATGCCTGGAGCCCAGATTGGCCTGACTCTCCTTACAGACACAAGGACAAGAGTTTGGCAAAATTTGTGAATAAACTCCTGCTGAGAACCAGGGGCTAAAAAATCATTATGATAAAGAGTATTATTTATACTATGTATAAGAATAGATTTACACAGTATTAGTAGTATTTTATTATTATTTGTAAATAGTTCACCATACTATAGCCTTTGTATCAGTAACATTTTGATAGACACATCTTCTATCATCTACCCTATCATCCATCCATCCATCTGTTCATCCATCCATCCATCCATCCATCCATCTATCCATCTATCCATCCATCCATCTACCTATCTATCCATCCATCTGTCCATCCATCCATCCATCCATCCCCTCCTCCTCCTCCTCCTCCTTCTTCATCATCATCATCTATCTCTACCTACCCATCTAAATATTTCTATTAAAAAATCTGTTAAACATTTATCAGGATGCTACTGGATGCCTTCCATTATAGAGTTCGTTGCTCACAAAGTAACCTGGGGTTTGTCCTGAGAATGAACAAAAGAAAGCAAAGACAGACCGTCTCAGTGGGTTCTACATTGTGAATGTTGCAGATGTCAAAGGAAAAAATGAACTTCGGATGTGATTCAGGGACTCAATGTAGGACAATATAAGTCCATTAGCATGTTGGGAGGCAATCTGAGGTATACACATTTCCTACCTTTAATTTCCCTATACAGATAGGGAATCTCTGAGAGTTAACCCAGGCGCTATCCCAGAAGCACGAGTTGCCGGTAGCAGCGGCTACAGGGAGGAGCGAGGATTGGAAATGAAAGCAGAGTCCCCCTTGGTTTTCCCCCTCGCTTTCCTGCAAAGTATCTAATTTACTTGTTAGAGCCAACCACACATTGTTCGTCCACACTGTCTATTTTTTAGTCTTAATTGATACTAATTAAAATCAAAATAAAATTACGGCTGTAACACTTGGCTGGGGATTTGATCTGCTGCCAGCATGCCTGAAACCAATGTGGGTTACTATATAAGCAGACCCGTTTGAGAACTCCAGGTATTTTAACAGTGATTGCATAGCCAAAAAAAAAAAAAAAAAAAAAAAAAGAAAGAAAGAAAGAAAGAAAGAAAAAAGATGACTTGCCTACTCTCTAATTCTTTCCAAGCTTGTATTCTGGAACATAACAAAAATAAAGTTTAGTTTTTTATTGAGATGTAATCAAAAGGTAAACTTAGTACATGTGAATGAGCATGAATAGGGACCTAGGATGAAATAAATTGCTCATCATGTGGTGCTAATGAGGCCAGGCTCCTGGGTACTGCACCCCTATAAGCTGATTATCTGGAGAGAAACTCTGATCCATAATTATAGAGGGGAGACAATGGGTGGGGGTGCCTTGCAGCTACAATAATTACTCATTTGGGGATAGGGAAAGAGTGTCTGAATGACTCAATGCAAACTGGTCCTTGTCATTCCTGGAAGATAACTCAAAGGTCTTTTTTTTTTTTTTTTTTGAAGCTAGTTCTTAACTATCTATTTCCTTTGGTAAGCTATAACACAACTTAAGATAGCTCTGAATTTGATAAAACTGTGGCTTAAATCTTACCCAAAGGAGATAGGTTGAGGCACCAAGAGGTCATGAGCTAACAAAGAGGTGACATTCTGAGTTAGATGTAGAGGTTCAACCGTTGTGTAATAATTAATACTTCCCAACGCAAATGTTAGATGAAACGCTAAATGCAAAAAAGCCTGTGAGGGAGGAGATGCTGAG
Organism: Peromyscus californicus insignis; assembly: GCF_007827085.1. Lineage (NCBI taxonomy): Eukaryota > Metazoa > Chordata > Mammalia > Rodentia > Cricetidae > Peromyscus > Peromyscus californicus. The sequence goes on from NW_026294402.1 coordinate 35,331,996, forward strand.
TGCCACCAGCTAGTCTCTGTAGTCCGTCTGTGGCAGAGGTTTCCCACTTTGGTGCAACCTACCCACCTAGTGTTTCCAACGTATTTTAAAAGTGTCTGATTCGTGATTTTCTTTATCCTGTTACTATATCAAATTGTTGAAATGGTTACCACATCAGAACATGAAATTTGAAGTAACCTAAATTTGTATTCCTGAGTCATGGTCACTCATGCTTGGTCTGGAATAGAATATCTCTTATCCATTTGTGCTGTCACCTGAAGGTTACAATATGATGTACTGATAAAGGAGCCTAGTGGTAGAATAGTATTTCCAGGTGCTGTTTAAAGACATTATTAGTATTATTGAGAATTTCATACATGAGTATATTTATGTCATTTCTACCCTACACTCTCCATCCTCCAACTCCTCCCCTATTACCCCCCACCATTTCCTCTCAACTTCATGACTTTTTCTTCTTTAATTACTATATATATATATATATATATATATATATATATATATATGTATGTATGTATATATTCACATATGTGTATGTAAACCCAACCTGCTGTGTCCATTTAGTGTTGTTGAAATGCGAATGTGTTTAGCACTGACCACTTGAGATTTGATGACCTATCACCGGTTCACTGCTGGAAAACACTAATTTCTTCCTCTCAGCAGCTTTGCTTGTAACTCTCATCCAAGGGTGGAGCCTTGGGAGAGTTCCCCTGTTCACACTGGTATGTCAGCGGGTATTGTCACCACGCAGGTCTTGTTTAGTGGACTATGTCGTTAATATTTCAGCTTCCCGGTCAGATGTAGAAGACCCTTATTGCAGATAACTGGATCCTCTGGCTTTTACAGTCTTTCTGCCCCCTCTTCCATGATGTTCTCTAAGCCTTGGGTGTAGGAGTTGTGCTGTAGATGCTTTCAACTGGTGATGGGCACCCTGCAGCAGGCATTCTCTGCACGGTGAGGAGCTGTGGATCTCTGTGGTAGTCTCCATTTTCTACAAAAAGAAGCTTCTCCGGTGAGGGGTAAGAGCTACACTCATCTGTGGCTATAAAGACAGGTACTTAGAATGCAGTTGGGAACGATACTGATTGAGGGAAGCGACAGTAGTAGGTTCTCTCCTGGGGTCCATCACCTCACCAGTCACAAGTAATTGTCTAGGTTCACAGTGCCAGGTACGAATTCCCACCTATGAGGAGGTACTTACATCCAGTTAGATGGCTGTTCATTACTCCCAAGACCAAAGTGCCACTCACATATCCTTGGGTATGGCTACCAAAACAATACAAGCTATTGCCATTGTCTTTGGTTGGCTCCCAGAACTTGCAGAAGACATCACAGTTTAGACACAGGACTTAGAAGAATTAGCTAGAACTGACCTATAAGCCTCCTAGGGACTAGCTTTTATAGCATCTGAAAGGACTGAGTAAGCTTTGAGAGAGAAAAGGAATTAGTCCTCCTCAGCTGGAAAGCCTAGGAACCACAATGACCAACACAGCAAGATAGGCCCATTTACTGCTTAAAGCCCACTCCTGCTGTCCTTGCTGCTCTTACCAGTTTCTGCCTCTAAAAAATAAGACATTGGAGAATAAAAGTATCAGAAAAAAAGTAAGTTAAATACTTCAAATGGCAAACAGGTAGACTGGTATTTGACTTTGGGTCTGCATAATTGAAAATCCAGCCTCTCCACCAGTATTCCAGGAGATCTGATGCCTTAGTACTTCAAGTAAAATGATTCAACTTCTCTAGGACTTGGTTACTTCTCTTACATGTTGACCGTGATGATGATCTGATCACTTAAAAGCTGTGAGAGTCAGGAGAATCTCTAGGTGGAGTATAAAGACTTGTATAAATATAAAATATTGTAGTGGTGATAGAGATTGTGGGAAGGGTATTATAATTGCTATGAGTATGTGTGAACATTGGTTCTTGACCAGTGTATCTGATGTAGTAATTTGTCTATAAGTTGATTAAAAAAAAAAAAAAACAGGTTTGCATTGAGTCACTTAAACGCTGGAAATAAAGAGCTGGCTTCAGAGTCAATCCTTTTGGAAATTTGTTGTTGTTATTGTTTTTGCTTTGTTTGAGGCAGGGTCTCTCAAACAGGGTCTCTCTGTAGCCCAGGTTAGCTTCAAACTTACCAACTTCCTTCTTCAACCTCCCAAGCACAGGAAATACAGGTGTGGACCCCCATGCCTTGCTTTGCTTTGAAATTCCGAACATCAAATCTTAACCCCATCAATCAGCAGCTGTGGGAATTTTGACAAATTGCTCAAACTCGCAGAGGCTGTACAGCAAGAGCTATTTCTGGAATCGTGGCAAAGGTTAATTAAGCTGTAACAGGTGTTCAACAAACACATAAACTTCTTTGCCTGACCTCGACACTTGCTGGGGTAGGGTATTGTGAAATCCATGAAATGAGAGACAAATACCAATATAATTTTAGAATTAGAGGAGACTTCAGACTCACCTTACCAAAAATTCTCATTTTACAGAATGAAAAGATGAGGTTAAAAGGGATAGATTCAAGATCACACAGCCAACTGATCACAGAACTGGAAACAGGCCCTCTAGCTCACAGCTTCCGGTTTGGCTGTGGCACCATGTCAGCCAGCTTCCCGTACTGTGACAAAATGCTCAAGATGATTGAAAAGGAGGATAGCGCTGTTTTGGCTCAGGGCTTGAGTCCGCCAGCTCTGTGGACTCCAGGCTAGATGAGGCAGCATATCCCTACAGAGCACATGACAGAGAAAATCTGTCTACCCCAAGGCACCTGGGAAGTGAAGAGCCAAAGAGAATGGCAGACCAGAATCCCTTCTGAGTTATACCCCCCGTGGCTTATCTACAAGCTGCCTCTAGATGCCACCTCTTTAAAGTTTCCACCACCTGTCCTTCGGGGGACCAAGCCTTCAAAGCGGGCATCTCAGATGGGAACTATACGTCTCTGATAAGGATTAAGTCCGACCTTCATATCCCATCCCCAAAGTACAGACACAGGAACTTTCAAGGAAGGTGGTTTAGAGATGCAGCGGTGAGTCAAACTTTTCTGAACCCACACAGGTGACTCCAGAGCCATGTCTAGTTGGACTGGCATATACAAATGAATCACCCTGTCAAATGTGCTCATTTTTTATCTCTCAAGTACACAAAGTCTTGACTCTTATCCCCAAAGAACTTCCTCCATTTTTGGAAGAAAAATATGAGCACATGAAAAAGTTGAAGCATCTTGAATCACCTGCCAGGCCAAGGATATGGAGACCTGTGAAGGTGTCTCAGAGAGATGACCATCTCTGCACAGGTATCTCTGGGGGATGGGGAATGCTTTTTTGTTTTTAAGAATATGTGTTCTGTTTGTGTGTATGTGTGAGTGCAGGCACAGATATGACATGGAGTGTGTGAAGCCAGAACAGCCTTCTACCTTGATTGAGGAAAGAATCTTTTGTTTCCCATTGTGTATGCTAGGTTAACTTGCCCACAGGCTTCTGAGTGGGCACCCATATTGGTCTATGACTGCAGGAATTACAGATTAACTGCAGAGCCTGGCTTTTCATGGATCCTGGGGATTTGAACTCGGGTCTCTACGCTTGCATGCCAGGGCTTTATTCACTTTGCCGTCTCCCTAGTCCTGGATGTGAAATTCTTAGAAGTAATAAGAAGGACATTCCAGACATAGAAGAAGATATTAACAGAGGACACAGGAAAGGAGTATGTAGGGTACATTGAATTAATAAATGTAAGAGAGTGTTGGGGACAATGGTGAGGACCACTAGTAGATTGGGACATCACAGAAGGTCTTGAGTGTTGTATGGGATTTGTGTCTTGTCCTATAGAGAGTGGTGACCTGAAACATTAGCAGCACGGGAGCACCAAGGATATAGAAGGAAGAGTTCTCTGGTGGTGCTTTTGGAGACAGGCTGCAGCTAGGGCAGGGAAGATCTGATTCAAATAAACTGGTAGGAGAGAGGCCAAAAATTGAGACACTTGAGGGTTGTGAGATGGATGGTGTAGAAGCCCTGGTGAGCTACAGACCAGGAAAACACAGACGGTGTGTCAAGTGGGTGATGATGACAAATTGTGGTTCTTTGACAAAAATAGAATCAGGTGAAGGGATGTGGTGGGAGGAGATGGTGGGTACTTTGGGAGAATGACCTTTCTTCTAGACATGATGTTTAGTGTGCTGGCAGACTGGAGAAGTCCAGGAGAGTGACAAATACAGAGATGCCAACGACAGACCCTTTGGTGCCAGCTTGAAATGTGAAACTCAGAGATTCTGAATAATTTAGACCCCCTAACACTCCAAAGTATAAAATCCAACCTGTCACTAAATTATTCAGATTTGATTTTTCTCTCATAATGAACCGAGCAAAGAATCTGACTTCTCACTTATTTTTACAAGTGAGAAAAATAATGGGTTCAAAAATATCAGCGATTTCTGAACTTGCCTGGTAGATATTTTATAAAGTGAGGAATATCACAAACCACAAAGGATGGAATCTAATGGTAGCATTTTATTTTATTTTATTTTATTTTTTTGGTTTTTTGAGACAGGGTTTCTCTGTGTAGCTTTGCGCCTGTCCTGGAACTCACTTGGTAGCCCAGGCTGGCCTCAAACTCACAGAGATCCGCCTGGCTCTGCCTCCCGAGTGCTGGGATTAAAGGCGTGCGCCACCACCGCCCGGCTAATGGTAGTATTTTATACTCAGCTACAAACGTGTACACCACCCAGGTCTGGATCTAGAACTTTCCAATATCTCACAAATCCCCTAGAAAGCTTTCCCCCAGACTACACCCCCCAAAGACGGCCACTGTATTGCTCATCATCTATATAGATCATTTTTGTCTACTTTGAATTTTGTATGAATTGGATAAAATAATATATACTTGTTTCTTTTGGCTAAAATTGTTGTAGCTGGGCATAATGTTGCACACTTTTAATCCTAGCACTCAGGAGGCAGAGGCAGGCAGATTTTTGAGTTCAAGGCCAGCCTGCTATACTTAGTGACTACCAGGACAGACAGAACTACATAGTGAGACCCTGTCTCAAAAATGTCCCCTCGAAAATAATAAATAAAGCCTGGCAGTGGTGGCACATGCCTTTAATCCTAGCACTTGGGAGGCAGAGGCAGGCAGATCTCTGTGAGTTCAAGGCCAGCCTGGGCTACAGAGTGAGTTCCAGGAAAGGCTCCAAAGTTACACAGAGAAACCCTGTCCCGAAAAACCAAAACAAACAAACAAACAAATAAATAAATGTTATAACATCTCAATGGAGGATTTTTGCAGGTCAGTGGGAATAACCCATCCATTTATGTCCAAATTCCACCATTAGCATTTTACTACAGGGTATCCTCTTTGGAGTCTTTGACGTTTACTATTTTGAGCACGTCAGACATGAGTACTGTATTTACATCTTTTCTACCTGGCAGTTTACCCCTACAGCTCCTCCTGTGTCCTCCTCCCTGACTCCTTCTCCAATTCATGGTCTCTCCTTTAATTATTACTCTTTGGAGTTATCAACTCATCTTTACTTTTGATTCATTCATCTCTTCTTTACATTTCTTTCCTCATAATGTCATCTTGATAGACTATGTTATGTCTGTGTTTTATTCCAGCTCTGCTACTTATTTGTAAGCGGCATGGATTTCTTTTAATAATCTTCTATTTATTAAGTGTACCTTTAAACAATATTAAATTACTTCATGTGTGATGTGGGGCTTTCCCAGCAGCACACACATTGTTCCCTCTCCTCCTGCCCTCTGCGTTCCTGATACCGCACATTTTTATTTCTGTGCTATGAACATGTTGTTATAACTTTAAAGAGCTGGTTGCTTTTTTCAGGCCGTTTAGCATTAGTTTTAACGTGTCACTTATAGTCACACGCACGTGTGGCCATTGTCAGTTGTTTCCACCTTCGTGTAGAGTCACGTTGGTATCTGGTGTTCTCCCTCTTCTCAGGGGACTTTCTGGGACTGTCAGTCTGCTGGCGAGAAAGGAACTAAGTTCTTGTTTTGTTTTGAATTTTTTAAAATTTTTCTTTCATTTATTGGAATTGAAAGATGAAAGATACGTTTGCTAGGAATAGCATTGCCGGTTGTCCGTTTCATTTGTGTGACTCTGCATTGTCCCTCACCTGCCTGATTTCTCCGAAGTGTGTTATCCATTTTCACCGTCCTTGTTTGTAATGCTTCCTTTACAATGTGATGCTCTTATAACACTCTTCAAGATGTCACTGGTCTTCAAAAATTTGACTAGGATATGTCTGTGTGTGTGTGTTTCATGTTTCTTCAAATTAAAAATTTTAAGTTTCTTTATCTGAAAAGGTTTACAGTTTTCATCAAATTTGGAAAAAATTCCTGTTATTATTTCTTCAATATGATTATATTTGTTAGCCTTCTCCCATACCTCCCCAACTTTCCCTGGGACTCCAGTATACACATACAGTGCCACACTGTCCACGGTTCTCAGTATTGTTTTTGTCTGTTTCATAGCTGTCCTTACTTCTGTCTCCAACTTCACTCATCTTTTCCTGCTTTCTCATTCAGTGTATTTTAATTCCAGACATTTGATATTCAGCTTTAGAAGTTCGTGTTAGTTCTTCACAACTTCTGTTTCTCTGTTCATCACGGTCATGTTTTTCAAAGACTTCCTGAACATGTGGAGTATGTTTATGATAGTCACCATATCTATTTTAATAGTTCTGCTTACTAATTCTATCCTGTGTACTACTTGGGTAGGTTTGTGTTGGTTCTCTAGGTTACAGAAGTGTTTCCTGCTTCTTTGACTGCCTGTTTGCTTATAGAAAATTATTTTAATTTTAATAAAATCTATGCAAACATAAAGTTTATTATTTAAATAATTTGAAGTGTACAACTGAATAATGTTGAAGTTATTCACCTGGACATGCAATTTCCTGAAGTATTTCCCTTTTTCAAAACTGAAACTTTATACTTAGTAAAATCCAATTCCTTCTCCTCCTCTTTCAGGCCCCAAGAATCACAATTCTGTCTTGTATTTCTATGACTATGGCTACTCTAGATACCTAATACTTCAGAAATTTTTCTTATGTACAATATATTTCATTTGCCTTACTGTTTTGAATACCTTTATGTATGCATAGCTGAGGTAAGGTGTTAGTATAGAGCTCAGGCTAGCATGGGCTTGTTAAGCCCAGGTAGACCTGAAATTGATAATCTTCCTGCCTACATGACCCTAATGATGGAAACACAGGCATGGGCTGCTATGTCTGGTCCCTTGCTTCTTAAGGCTGAATAATAATATTTTTTTTAAAGTACACAATATATTTCACTTAGTCATTACTTTATAGACACTTGTATTGTTTTCACATTTTGACTGTTATAAGCAATGATTCTATAAATATAGTCAATTGTTTGAAGGCTACATAGTAAGAATTTCACTTTGTTGTACACTAGATTTTTGTTATATTCCTTTAAAGATTGGAACTTGCTTCTAACATATATACAAGTAACTTGAAATTAGCCTTAAGCTTTAAGGTTTTTTTTTTCTTCATGGGAAGATTATAAGCAATATTTTTTTTTTTAGTTAATTTATGTTTTACTGAGATAACATCCTTTTCCTCGATGCTCACGTGTAAAGGTTTTATTCAGGCTAGTTAAAAGGGAGGCTATTCCCAGTGCTTGGTGAACTTTAGAAATGGTTATCCCAGCTGGGCATGGTGGTTCAGGCCTGGAATTCCAGAACTAGAAGGCTGGGACAAGGGATTGAAGTGAGGCTGAGGACAGTTGGGGCTATAGAGTGAGAGTGTGTACCAAAAGACCCCATCTTCTCTCCCCCAAAAAACCCCAGAACATTTAGGGACCTTCGTTTTTGGTGGTTATTGAATTGGCTTCAGATAGTCTCCTGCTTCATTTTTGCAGCCAATACTTTAGCAATCTTCTCTTTACATCTTTCACACACTATGATGTTTGCCCTTCTGATTATTTTGCTTTGGAAATTCCATATGCCTCAGTGTCTCCAAATTCTGTCCTTTGTCTCCTTAGTGAATTGTAGCCTGGGAGGTCTTCCCATTAGGAAGCCTAGGCAATACCAGGACTCAGCTTCTTTGTTTCTCTTTTCTCACTGTTTGCCAACAGTTTTCCTTTGCTTAAGATTCAGAAGATTAATTTGTTTCATGTCACTGTTATGTGACTATCTCTGGGGAGACATGAATAAATGTCTACCCCAGTGGTTCTCAACCTTCCTAATGCTGTGCCCCTTTAGTGCAGTTCCTCATATGGTGACCCCCAATCATAAAATTACTTTTGTTGCCACTTCATAACTGTAATTATGTTGCTGTTATGAAATATAATATAAATATCTGTGTTTTCAGATGGTCTTAAGCGACCTGTGAAAGGGTTGCTTGGCCCCCAAAGGAGTTGTGACCCACAGGTTGAGAACTGCTGGTCTACTCCAGAGAGGGAATTGATGAATAATAAATAGTACCAAAGTCCAACTTGGTGAAATCAATGAATTTTGGGGGGTTATTTACAGTGGTTTGAGTAAGGGATTACTTACAGGTGCACGGATGACTTGAAGATACCTATACCACCAAAAGCCCAAAGCTAGAACCCTGGAGCTCTTTGCAAGACCTGGAGGCAACTCAACAGGTTGGAGCTTCTCTTCTCATATTTCCTTACTGCTTTAATAGTCATAGAGAGGAGGGGCCCTTGAATCTTATAAGTTTCAGGGACTTCCTGAGACCTGTGTGTTGTCTACTTCCTGAGTCTTATCTTTCTTTATCTTTTCTCTGTCTCTCGGTCTTTGTCTCTCTTTCACTGAGATAGGATCTTACTATGTAATCTAGCCTGGCCTCCGGCTCACAGAGATCTGCTTGTCTCTATAGCTCTGAGTGGTGGTGAAGGGGACTTCCACACGGGGGGGGGGGCTCCCCCCTAGACCCTGGATTAGGCACAAACCACACCCAAACTCCTGTTTTCACAGAGAGATCCTTTATTAAGCAGGAAAGAAAAGTTAAAGTGGCTGCTTTCTGACTCTGGCAGAAAAACAGCAGAAAATGATCTTGCGGGTGTAACTTTTAAGAGGAGAAAAGGGGGAGGTCTGTGTTAGGATGGGCTAGGATGCTGTGGTAAAGGAGATAGAAAATGAGGACGAAGGGGAAGGGGAAAAGGGAAAGGGGGCAGGGGTATTTGTCCTGGAGGGACAAAGGACTGCCTCTGGATAGAGAGGAGAGACAGCCCTGGCACATAGGAAAATAGCAGTTTATAAAGGTAAAGGGGGAGACCTTGTGTTAGGATGAGGTGTTTAATTTTAATTGGGCATGTTAATTAGGTGAACCAAAGAGGACTTTTTTTATATTAAGAATTTTTTAAATTCATTTTACATACCAATCAAAGATTCTCTCTCTTCCCTCCTCTCACCCCTCCAGCCCTCACACCCCCAACCCACCCTCCATTCCCTCCTACAAGAAGGTGAGGCCTCCCATGGGGAGTCAGCAGAGCCTGGTACATTTAGTAGAGGCAGGTCCAAGCCCCTCCCCCTGCCTCACGGCTGTGTGAGGTGTCCCATCATAGGTATTGGGGCTCCAAAAAGTCTGCTCATGTACCAGGGATGGATTCTGATCCTACTGCCAGGGGTCCCCATTAAGCTATACAACCGTCTCGCTATGCAGAGGGCCTAGTCCAGTCCCATGCAGGCTCCACAGCTGTTGATCTAAATTTCATGAGTTTCCACTAGTTTGGTTTAGTTGTCTTTGTAGGTTTCCCCATCATGATCTTGATGCCCCAAAGGGGATTTTGATTGCTGGACTTCAATACTTTGATAGCTGGACCTTGATAGTCAGCCTCAGGAGGAGAAAGTGGCCAAATAAAGGAACAGACCTTTATTAAAGTGGTTGGCTTTAGGGATGTGATCTAATGGTTTTTTAGCAAGACAGAGGGAATGGGAGAGAAGGGCAAGGCCTGCCAGAACCATGTTTGCCAGGCCCAGGCTGGCTAGAGTCCCTTCAGCTGGGATTAAAAGTGTGAGCAACCATGCCCAGCCTATGGGAGAGTTTCTTAAGAGCAGTAGTTTCTGGAAAGGCAAGTTGTGACAAGATTGGAACATTTAAACGTCTTAAATGTGCGTGTTCCCCACAGGACTGTGATGTGTGTATGTGGGGTGGGGAGGATGCACAAGTGTTTGAACAAGCAGCAGCTTGGCCCTGTTGGAACGTCTGCAGGAGAGGAGGCAGGAGGCACAGGAAACCTGTGCTTTTCACGGGTGAGTGGACTCGGTGGGATACTGTTCTGCTCTCCTAAAGGAGATTTTTATTGAAGCAGTCAGGCAGACAGTTTTCTCATTTTCAGCCAGTCCCCTGCTTCAGACAATTTCCTTCCCTTTGCTGGCTGACAACTCATGTTCCAACCTTCCTTCAGAAGTTGGCTCAAGGTTCCTCTGCACCAGGAGACCTATTTGGTGTCTGGTCTATAAGTGAATTTTAATCTGGGTCAATGATCTGTTAAAGAAAAATGATGTCTCATGCTGGACTAGGAGGGTGACTGCCGAGAGGCCCAAGTGGCGTAGACAGCACTGAGAAGCTGGACTAGTGGAGGTCAGGTCAGCCACCATCCGAAAGGAGTTACAGAGCTGGCCAGGTGACAAGGAACCCATCTCTTCCTCGTTAGCTTTTACTCATGTGCTTTTCCTGGGGTGAGGCCCAGATCCAGGAGGGGGTTAGTAGACAGCCCTGAATGGGTAGGCTGTGAGGGGCTGTCGATGTTCATGTAGCTACAGCCTTGGAAGCAGGAGGGGGCAGTGGTTTTGGGAGGGTGTGGAAAGAAGCTAAGGCAGATTATGCTCCCTGAAAAAGCATGCAGAAAGTGGAAAGTTTGCTTCAAACTGGTTTATAAATTGTGAATATGCTTGCTCTCATTTTATAACCGTACAGTGAAAATAATTAGTTCCTAGTGAATTTGCTAATGGTTCAGATATTTATTCAGTTTGTTTCTGAGCCATTCTGGCCAGTTTCAATGATGTATGATTGACACAAATAAAATTCACTCTTTTAAAGCACACTATTAAACAAGTCCTTCACACACGCACACACACACACACACGCATACGCACATGTACTCACATATGCACACACACGTCATGCAATCATGGTCATATTGAAGATATGACACATTTCTGTGAACCCTAAATGTGTCTTTATTCTCCTTAGCTGCAAATTTCTTACTTCTGTTTCTATCTCCAGTCGATGATCTTTTTTCTATCATTAGGGAATTGTTTTGCTTGTTCGTTTTTCTCAAGAATGTTAAATCAAATCTAGCCTCTTTCAGTAGCCTTTTTAAGAACAAATTTAACATTTTTATTTTACACCTGTGAATGTTAGCCCACATGTGTACCATGTACATGTCTGGTGGCTGCAGAGACCAGAAGAAGGTGATGATCCCCTGGAGTCACAGATGTGGATGCTGGGAACTGACCCCAGATCCTCTGCAAGGGCAGACGTGCTCTTAACTGCAGAGCCATCTCTTCAGACTCTCAGTAGCCCTCTGAGATTTGCCTACACTGTTTCACATACTGGAAATTTCTTCTGCTAGCTTGCTCAGGGGCGGTCACGAGATAAGTGCACATAAATGTTTCCAACTTCTGCTAATTAAGAACAAAAACCGTTATAACCATTTACATGCAGGTCTTTGCATGGAAATATATTTTCATGTCCTCAGGGTACATGCCTAGAAGTAGGATGGTTGATGTGTTTAACTTTTAGAATCTGCTACTTGGCTTTCCAAAATGGCAGAACTGTTTTATATTCCTACCAGCAAAGCGTAAGAATTACAGTTGCCCTTCATCCTTTCCACTCCTTGGTATTATCAGTCTTTTAAATTTTATCCTTAACACGTGTATGGTAAAACACCATGGCTTTAGTTTTTATCCCTTTAACAAACAGTATTTGAGCTATTTATTTATACTTCTTTCAGTGTGTTTTATGATCTATTCATTTCCTTTGATGAAAGGTCTGTTCAAATGTTTTGTTCTTTTATTAGTGGGTTGTTTTCTTATTGAATCTTGAGACCTCTTTATAAGGTCTATGCATGAGTTCTTCATTAAACGTACGCGTTAGAAGTATTATTTCCCAATATGTAACATATCTATTTTTAAATTACTTTTTTTTTTTTTGGTTTTTTGAGACAGGGTTTCTCTGTGTAGCTTTGGTGCCTGTCCTGGATCTCACTCTGTAGACCAGGCTGGCCTTGAACTCACAGAGATCCACCTGGCTCTGCTTCCCGAGTGCTGGGATTAAAGGTGTGCGTCACCACTGCCCGGCTTAAATTACTTTTTACATTTGTTGGTTTTGTGTGTGTGTGTGCGTGCACACATGGAGGTCAGAGGACAACTCACTGGAGTTTGTTTTTGCTTTCTACTAGGCTTGGCAATACACACCATTGCATGCTGAGCCACCTCACTGACCCTGGTGGCTTATTTATTTATTTTAGGGTTGATGTTTGAAACACACGAGTTTTAATAAATTATTTTGATAAATTCCAAGTTAAGTTGTTGTCATACACAGCTCATGTTGTTGTTGTTTTTAGGGTCTTGCATAAAAGCTGCTTAATTAAGGCACACAAAGATTTTATCTCATGTTTGACTTTGGACATCTTACAGTTTTAGATTTATGTATGACCCATTTCAAGTTAATTTTTGTGCATAGTACAAGGGTTGAAGTATTTTCACACATAGATGTTAATTATTCTATTGCATCCCCATCCCTGTTGAACACCCTGGTCCTTTCAGATGGAATCAGTTGACCACACGTGGATGTCCATTTCTGTTTAATGATCTATGCTGTGCCTTAAGCTAGTATCAAACTGACTGATTACTGCTGCTTTCCAATCTTGAAATAAGATAGTATTTAATTTTTTCAAGTCATTTTAGTTTTTCAAAGTTGTTAAGTTTTTCTTAGATCTTTTCCCATGTAAATTCTGTTTGTCAACACTGAACACTTGCTGAGATGTTTGGGGGTATTATACTCAGGGGAAAGTGCCATCCTCACTGTGTGAACCTTTTAATCCTTGAGCTCAACATACCTTTCCAAGGACTTCAGCTTCCTTAGGCTCTCTAAACTGTATTCTGTAGTTTTGACTGTATCAGTTTTGTACACATTTGTTCTACTTATTTCTAAATAGTTAATACTTTCAAAGCTATTTTAAGTGACATTAAAAATTCAGCTTTCAGTTGGTTGTTGCTACTGTTTAGAAACACAAATGACTTTTGTTCATTGATTTCATGTATTAATTTTTTTTTCTTTTTTTCTTTTTCTTTTTATTTTGCAATACAATTCAGTTCTACATATCAGCCATGGATTCCCTTGTTCTCCCTGCTCCTGCTCCCCTCACCTTCCCCCCAGCCTGCCCCCCATTCCCATCTCCTCCAGGGCAAAGCCTTCCCCACAGACTGAGATCAACCTGGTAGACTCAGTCCAGGTAGGTCCAGTCCCCTCCTCCCAGGCCGAGCCAAGCGATCCTGCATAGGCCCCAGGTTTCAAACAGCTGACTCATGCAATGAGCACAGGACCCGGTCCCACTGCCTGGATGCCTCCCAAACAGATCAGGCCAATCAACTGTCTCACCCACTCAGAGGGCCTGATCCAGTTGGTGACCCCTCAGCCATTGGTTCATAGTTCATGTGTTTCCATTCGTTTGGCTATTTGTCCCTGTGCTTTATCCAACCTTGGTCTCAACAATTCTCGATCACATAAACCCTCCTCATTCTCGCTAATTGGACTCCCAGAGATCCACCCGGGGCCTAGTCATGGATCTCTGCATCCAGATCCCTCAGTAGTTGGATGAGGTTTCTAGCACGACCATTAGGGTGTTTGGCCATCCCATTACCAGAGTAGGTCAGTACGGGCTGTCTCTCGACCATTGCCAGCAGTCTGTTGTGGGGGTATCTTTGTGGATTTCTGTGGGCTTCCTATTCTCATGTGTCTTCATTTACCATGGTCTCCTATTCCTTGTTCTCCCTCTCTGTTGTTGATCCAGCTGGGATCTCCCGCTCCCCCAAGCTCTCTTTCCCTTGACCCTCGCCCTTCACTACCCCCACTCATGTCCAGGCTGTTCATGTATATCTCATTCCATTTCTCTGTCATTGGGCGATCCCCATGTCTTTCTTGGGGTCTTGTTTTCCAGGTAGCCTCCCTGGTGATGTGAGTAGCAGTCCAGTCATCCTTGTTCCACATCTAGTATCCTGCTATGAGTGAGTACATACCATGTTTGTCTTTCTGAGTCTGGGTTACCTCACTCAGGATGATTTTTTCTAGATCCATCCATTTGTCTGCAAACCTCATGATGCCATTGTTTTTCTCTGCTGAGTAGTATTCCATTGTGTATATGTACCACATTTTGTTTATCCATTCTTCAGTTGAAGGGCATCTAGGTTGTTTCCATGTTCTAGCTATTACAAACAATGCTGATATGAACATAGCTGAACAAGTGCTCTTATGGTGTGGTTGAGCATTCCTTGGGTATATGCCCAAGAGTGGTATAGCTGGATCTTGGGGGAGATGGATTCCCAATTTTCTAAGAAAGCGCCATATTGATTTCCAAAGTGGTTGTACAAGCTAGTATTCCCACCAGCAGTGGAGGAGAGTTCCCCTAGCTCCACATCCTCTCCAGCATAAGGTGTCTTCAGTGTTTTTGATCTTAGCCATTCTGACAGGCGTAAGGTGGTATCTCAGAGTTGTTTTGATTTGCATTTCCCTGATGATTAGGGATGTTGAGCACTTCCTTAAATGTCTTTCGGCCATTTGAGTTTCCTCTGTTGAGAATTCTCTGTTTAGTTCTATAGCCCATTTCTTAATTGGACTGTTGGGCATTTTGATGTCTAATTTCTTGAGTTCCTTATATATTCTGGATATCAGTCCTCTGTCAGATGTGGGGTTGGTGAAGATCTTTTCCCATTCTGTAGGCTGTCGCTTTGCCTTGTTGACTGTATCCTTTGCTCTACAAAAGCTTCTCAGTTTCAAGAGGTCCCATTGATTGATTGTTTCTCTCAGTGTCTGTGCTACTGGTGTTCTATTTAGGAAGTGGTCTCCTATGTCAATGCATTCAAGACTACTTCCTACTTTCTCTTCTAGCAGGTTCAGGGTAGCTGGATTTATGTTGAGGTCCTTGATCCACTTGGACTTAAGTTTTGTGCATGGTGATAGATATGAATCTATTTGCAACCGTCTACATGTTGATATCCAGTTTTGCCAGCACCATTTGTTGAAGATGCTTTCTTTTTTCCATTTTGCACGTTTGGCTTCTTTGTCAAAAATTGTATGTTCATAGGTGTGCGGATTAATGTCAGGGTCTTCAATTCGATTCCATTGGTCCACATGTCGGTTTTTATGCCAGTACCAAGCTGTTTTTATTACTGTAGCTCTATAGTAGAGCTTGAAGTCAGGGATCGTGATGCCTCCAGAGGTTGTGTTATTGTACAGGATTCTTTTGGCTATCCTGGGTTTTTTGTTTTTCCATATGAAGTTGAGTATTATTCTTTCTAGGTCTGTGAAGAATTGTGTTGGTATTTTGATGGGGATTGCATTGAATCTGTAGATTGCTTTTGGTAAGATTGCCATTTTTACTATGTTAGTCCTGCCTATCCATGAGCATGGGAGATCTTTCCATTTTCTGACATCTTCTTCAATTTCTTTTTTCAGGGACTTAAAGTTCTTGTCATATAGGTCCTTCACTTGCTTGGTTAGTGTTACCCCAAGGTATTTTATGTCATTTGTGGCTATAGTAAAGGGTGATGTATCTCTGATTTCCTTCTCCGCTTCTTTGTCCATTGTATATAGGAGGGCTACTGATTTTTTTGAGTTGATCTTGTATCCTGCTATGTTGCTGAAGGTGTTTATAAGCTGTATCAGTTCCTTGGTGGAATCTTTGGGGTCGCTCAAGTATACTATCATGTCATCTGCAAATAGGGAAAGCTTGACTTCTTCCTTTCCAATTTGTATCCTCTTAATCTCCTTATGTTGTCTTATTGCTCTGGCTAGAACTTCAAGTACTATATTGAATAAGTATGGGGAGAGCGGACAGCCTTGCCTCGTTCCTGATTTTAGTGGAATTGCTTTGAGTTTCTCTCCATTTAATTTCTTAGATCTTTTCCCATGTAAATTCTGTTTGTCAACACTGAACACTTGCTGAGATGTTTGGGGGTATTATACTCAGGGGAAAGTGCCATCCTCACTGTGTGAACCTTTTAATCCTTGAGCTCAACATACCTTTCCAAGGACTTCAGCTTCCTTAGGCTCCCTAAACTGTATTCTGTAGTTTTGACTGTATCAGTTTTGTGCACATTTGTTCTACTTATTTCTAAATAGTTAATACTTTCAAAGCTATTTTAAGTGACATTAAAAATTCAGCTTTCAGTTGGTTGTTGCTACTGTTTAGAAACACAAATGACTTTTGTTCATTGATTTCATGTATTAATTTTTTAGGCTCACTCCAGCAAAGTAATACACATTGTTTGTCTAAAACAACAGAAACTTAACCCTTCACAGTCCTGGAAGTCTGAAGTGACACAGTAAGGTTTATTCCCTGTGGGAGGCCCCAGGAGATTGTCCTCCTCTTCTCTCCTAGCTTCTGATGGTTGCCGGCAGCCCTTGGCATGTCTGTCTTCTTATTGTATCGCTCCAGTCTCTGCCTCTGTAGTCACATGGCTTTCTCCCTCTCAGAGGATGTCAGTGTCCAAATTTCCCTCTTAGAGGAACACTAGTCATTGAATTAAAGGCTCATCTTGGTCTCGTATGGCCAGGATTTAATGTGATTGTATCTGCAAAGACTCTATTTCCACGTAAGTTCACAAGGAAGTGTAGGTGGGGCAACCAAACTGAGAATGCTGGGAAGGAGAAGGGTGGAGACAGGAGTCGCCAGCCAGACGCAGAGGGAGCAGGAGTTGAACACTCCATGGTAATAAAGGTGGCACCATGTGGCAGAGCGTAAATAAGAAATATGGGTTAACTTAAAACATAAGAGCTAGTTAGTAATAAGACTGAGCTATTGGCTGAGCGTTTTGTAATTCATATAAGCTTTTGTGTGTTTATTTGGGACCAGACAGTTGGGACAGAAAACTCCACCTCTGTTTACAATTTTGGGAGACAAAATTCTACTCACGGCACCTTGGGTCCTGCAAACTGGCTAGCTTCATTACTGTTTCTAGTATTTATTCATATAGGCTATTTGGGGTTTCCTATATAGAATCTCTGTATCTGTATATTTTTGAGCAAACACTGAAGCCAAATCTAAATAAAAGTCCCTCTGTGCTAATCATCACCAAGGCATTAAAGGGTGTCTTAGAGTTTTTATTGCTGTGAAGAGACACTGTGACCATGGCAACTCTTATAAAGGAAAACATTTAATTGGGGCTGGCTTGTTCAGAAGTTTAGTCCATTATCATCATGGCAGGAAACATGGTGGCATGCAGGCAGATATGATGCTGGAGAGGTAGTTGAGAATTCTCTACATCTGGATCCACAGGCAGCAGGAAGAGAGAGTGAGACACTGGGCCTGGCTTGAGCATCTGGAGCCTCCAAGCCCACCCCCAGTGACACACTTCCTCCAGTAATGCCACTCCTTACAAGTCTATGGGGCTGTTTTCATCCAAACCACCATAGATGCTTTTGCCTTTGATTTGTGTCTGTATTGCAGTATTGATGAAGGAACCCAAAGTCACTTCTGTAAGTTCATTCAAGCATCTCTGCATATAAGGAACTGTCCCAAGTCATCACCTGGTTTCCCAACTGTTTAGCAGCGGGGGTTGGACAGAGTGAGGCCTTGGCTTCAGGTGCAAAATTAGGGAGACGTCATCATCATCCAGGTAAATAGCCTCCTGCTGGAGTATGAACAAAGTACACATCAAGGCTCTCAGGCACCCACTTTTCAGCACAGGGACCGAGAGCAGAGAAAGAAAGGGAGAAGATGAAGCAGACGGACAGTGAGATGAGAGAGAAGCAGCCCTATCTGACTTCACAACACCTGTTCAGGACGAGCTTCCAACCCCCTGGGATGCAGGCTCTTCCATCCCTCCGAGTCCTATGTGATTCCACATCAGTCATACTAGTAAATACTTTACACATCCTAGTAAACTACTTTAAGTTTGTTGGTGTTAGTTGCAACTTGAGAATATTGGTCAGCCTGCCCTCTTAGTCTTTCTAATTTTGTTCTTATCTCTTTTCCCTCCAGTAAAGAGACATAGTCAATCTTTTCTTCATGTTTTTTTCTTTTGATGAATGAAATCCTTTCCTCTAGTAATATAGGGGCTCCTCACTAATTTTTAAAATCCCTTTTTCCATTTTTCTTTCTTTTAAACATTTCTTTGGTGTTTTTCATGCCTACTCCATTCATATGGTTTCAAAACTTACTCTTGTCATTACGTTTGTGTTATTCTAATATTGCAATTTTCTAAGTATGTGCACTCTCTATAAAATAGCTTCTGATATTTTCTACCCTATTCATTAGCCAAGGTCAAGTTTAAATGTCATTTCTACTATGAACCTGTATTGCCAATGTGTTTATTTTTCTTCCAGGAGGAATGTAAACAGTTCTATGGATACTAATCTTTGTTTGAATGTATTTATATGCACCACACGTGTGTCTGGTCCCCATGGGGCAGACACACATGTGGCGCACATAAATACATTCAATACATCCAGGGGGCAGAAGAAGGCATTGGATTCCCTGGAGCTGGAATTACAGATAAAGATGGTTGTGAGCCACCATGTGGATGCTGAGGACTGAACTTAGGTCCTCTGCAAGAGCTGTTAAGGGTTCTTAACTGCTGAGCCATTTCTCCAGCCCTGTGGACACTGGACTATATTAATGATCTCCTATTATATATCCCCAAAGTCGTGTTTGTATTATGAGCATCACACACAGAGAACTTCATCAGCAAGGGTGTATGGGATGAATTAGCGAATGAATGAAATGCCTGGTCTACTTTGCTAACCTATGTAACCGGGAGGAGTACATAGTCATCACAGACTCCTTATACCTATGTTCAAGCCTCTGTCATCTTCTTCCCACTTTACTGCGTTCCCCTGGGTGATCTTAGTCACCATAGCTGGAGTTAGCACCTACTGTATTTCACTGGCTCCTAAGTCTATGTTTTCAGACCTGATGTTTCCTAGGCCACGCCCATATTTCTGTCTGCTAGTATGCTACAGGGGCGGCTGCTTTTGTAGGTATCTAAGACTTGATTTAGTCTGTCAAATCCTGATTCATCACTTTCCCTTTCAAACCATTCTGATTTCTCTGTCTCCTTCTCTGTTCTTTGATCCCTAGGTAGTGAATGATGACACTATTTAGTCAACTGCACAAGTGCAGATGTATCTCAAACATTTGGAACATTGCCTGCTACCTAGCAAGCACTTGCTGTTTGTTGAATAAACAAATTCCATTAACTAAAATGGCCAAATCGATGGAAAATGATAGATTTTATGACTACATTAAAAAACGGTCTTAGACTGACAGCCAATAGCTAAAATGAGAGAATGCTATGGAAATTTCCTTTTTGATGTCATTGAGACACAAAAACAAGCATCACTCATTAAATCTTAATTTAAAATCCATACCTGAATGTTAATTATTTGTGATTTCCATAAAACTGTCTGAGGCATCTTTTTGGCAGACACATGGGGCTTTGTAGGGATTCCCACTCCTGAACAGTATGTAAGGGCTAATGTCAATTTTCCTGAGGGAAGTCCTCCAGGAAAAGGGATATCTCGTGTAGTGTCATATTGGGAACAGGGCTGAGAATTGATCTTTCACTCTTCTTTCTCAAGCTAATGGGGAAAACACTGAACAGGTACTGTGAGAACCAGATTGAGGTGACTTTGAGTTTTGGCTCCTTCGTTTTTTTAGGTCTGTGACTTGAACAAATTAGCATATATTTCTTGAATCTTAGTTTCTTCATACATAAAACAGTGACACTTTCATAGCTCACATTCTTTCGAAACACTCATGAAGTGAAGTTGGGTCTCCACAGCAAGCCTTCTTAATAACTTCGAGGTCCTTCTCTTTCTCTTGTTAGATTTGTGACATTGTCCAAGTTACTGATCTTGAGTGTCAGTTTCCTCATTGGTCAATGATTTAACTATGCCTATTCACCAGTTACGTTCAAGTGTAGTGCATAACACACAGCAATCAGTTCAGGAATTTTGAAGTCCTTCCTTTTGCTCTTTGCCCAGAGGTTCTGAAAAATGCTTGCTAGTATTTTGAGTCTAGTGGCAGTTTGAATTCAACCTTTAGGCTCTCCTTCTACTCCAGGTGACCTGGGAAGAGAAGACCACTGGGTGAATTATTGTTCTGCTCATCTGGATAATTGATACTGTCAATAGCAATGTGCTAGAAGAGTACCTTGTCACCGTGGTGGTGACAAACCCCGTACTCCATCATCAGACTCCCTGTAGGGCTTTCCCTCATGGAGTTTCTAACCGGTAGGAAATCAGCAGTGGCCTGAGAGCTCTTTCTAGTTACGTATGACTGCCATAGCTGCTGACTGTGGTGAGCACCAGCCAATCCTCAAACACTTGCGTGGAGCACTTCAGTTAGTGTCCAGCCAGCTGCTGACTTGAGCTAAAATCCCCAAACCCACGATTGGTTGTTTATTATTCCTGCCATTCTACATGATAATCACTCTCCTGTCTACTGATGTAATCCGTTCTCTTTAAACGTCCGTAAAACCGAGTTTTCTGCGCTTAACAGCTACAACGCAACAAAAATGATTTTGTTTCTCAGAAACATGGCTCTAGCAGTAGCTGAGGTGGTAGGTGTAACTTCAGTGAGTGTGCCTTTGGTGCCATGAGAGTCGAACCATGGGGAGAGGTGGCTAATGGAGGTGGAAGCCGACTGCTAGAAGATACCACAGTGGAGTGGAGATATGCCGAGATGGGCTGAGCTCAGGAAGAAAGGTTTGCTTTCACTATCTCTTGGTTTTTATTGTGACAGATCCCTAGTCTACCTTTAACTGGTGGTTTCTTTCTTTCTTTTCTTTTTTTTTCGAGACAGGGTTTCTCTGTGTAGCTTTGCGCCTTTCCTGAAACTCACTCTGTAGACCAGACTGGCCTCGAACTCACAGAGATCCGCCTGCCTCTGCCTCCCAAGTGCTGGGATTAAAGGCTTGCACCACCACTGCCTGGCTACCTGGTGGCTTCTAAAGGCTCTTCCTGGTGACATCAATGAGTGCGGCATGAATAGGGAATTGTATATGGAACTCAACTGAGGTGATGGTTAGTTTTTGTCAAGTCGTCACGAACTTGAGACTAAAGAAAAGGGAACCTCAGTTCAGGAATTGCCTCCATCAGATTGGCTTGTGGGTATGTCTGTGGGAGCATTTTCTTGACTGCTAATTGATGGAGAGGGACCTAGCTCTCTGTGGGTGGTGCTACCCCTGGGCAGGTGGTCCTGGTATGTATAAGAAAGGGAGCTGAAGGTGAACTTGGAAGCAAGGCAGCAAGCAGTGTTCATTATGGTTGCTGCTTTAAGCCTCTGCCTTGGATTTCTGCCTTGGGTTCCCTCATGACAGATTATATAAGATGAAATAAACCCCTTTTTCTCCACGTTGCATTTGGTCAGTGTTTTGTCACAGCAACAGGAAGCAAACAAGGATGGCGAAGATGAAGGTAGGGAGGAGCAGAGGCCATTGTCGGGGATGCAGAGTGGATGGGGAATTTCTATGTAAGAGACTTTTGGATTTTGGGAGCAAATAATTTATTACCCAAACCTCTAACTCCCTGGACAGATTGCTGTTGGCATGTGTTTTATTTTAAAAAAAGAAGAAGAAGGAGAAGACTGGTTCTTGTTTCTTAGAAAAAAACTGCGAAGCCAATCCAGGGCATTCAGATACAGTGGTGGGAATGGAAAGAAGGGAAAAATGTACTTGGCGGGAATTCAGAAACCGCCAATTGTCTTTATTGAAATGGCACTAAATTAACAAATCAAAGGAGGTAGAAGGCATCATCTTTACTAGAAGACATTAAAAAAAATAGGCTGTTGCTTCTCTGTAAATAGTATAGAAAAATAATACTTGCGAGTTTTGTTTTCCTCATCTCAAAACAAAGCAATCTGTGCGTGCTATGGAAACACTTAAACACGCTGCCTGCTCACCGCTGGTGGTTCCAAAGCCCTCACCAGAGCGCCAGGCAGTCAGATTCTATTCCTGGCCCCAGGTCCCAGTCTGCCCTCTCCCCCCATACCCCCACCCCGCCCCCGTCCACGCTCCTTTCTACAACACGCACTTTTGCAACCTCTTTCTTTCTCTGATGAATGGCCAGAAATGAGATTCTGGATGAGAACAATTAGAAACTTTAATTACCCTCCAGGCAGCGCACAATTATAAACCGCATTCTTATTTTTTTTTTATAAGGAATTAGCTACAGATTGGGCAGCAGCGCCTGTCATGCTTTGAAACATTTCCTTCTATTCCGTGCAGAATTGTGCATTCTCTCTCTCTCTCTCTCTCTCTCTCTCTCTCTCTCTCTCTCTCTCTCTCTCTCTCTCTCTCTCTCTCATATCTATTCCGTGCAGAACTGTGCATGCTGGCGCTCTCTCTCTCTCTCTCTCTCTCTCTCTCTCTTATATATATATATATATATATGAACGGACTTGCCAATTCTAGCACCTTCGAATGCATTATCCCGTCCTTTCGTCTCCAAGATGACCTGAAATGACCTTTTGCTTGGCAGGAGACGTGACTCAACTGATAATAAAAGAGTTTTGAGGGGGGAGGGAGGACGCTGAGGACTGTGTGTGTGTGTGTGTGGGGGGGTGGCTGTCTGCTCCTGGTTGCTGAGCTGAAGGACAGCCGGGGAGAGGTATGGAGAAGGAGAAGGAGGGGACCAGATCCCTTTAAAGACAAACACTGCCGCGTTTTTGGCTGCAGCATTTCCTGTTATTAATTTTCCACATATTACCTATTCCACGAAGGAAGAAGAAAGATTTTTTTCCCCCTTAAGGCACACCAGTCTCTTTGTTTAACCCGGGACCCGAGGCTGCTCAGCCGTGACCGCGGGGAGGGCGGGAGAGGGTGGGGGCGGGGCCGACGTCTGGGCATCCCCCTGCAGCGAGGCCTCAACCCTTGGCTCGGATGTGGGGTCTCACCCCAGCAGCTTGCTTTCTTCCTGCAAGACTTTGCAGCTGTGAGCACCTTGGCAAAGCAACCTCGCCAGCTAAGGTGCCCGCATGAGGTTCCATTTCACACCAGCAGCAGCCTTGGAGGGGCGTGGGCTTTCCCCAGAATCTCGATTTCTTTGTTGTTTAGGAAGTCTCAATTTTTCACAAATTCCAGAACTCCAAATAGATGTCCCAGACAAGTTTCAACGACTGGATACCCCACCCCTAACCCCCACATCGACTTAAGTAGGGAAAGAGAGAGAGAGAGAGAGAGAGAGAGAGAGAGAGAGAGAGAGAGAGAGAGAGGAGAGAGAGAGAGAGAGAGAGAGAGAGAGAGAGAGGAGAGACAGAGAGAGACAGAGAGAGAGAGAGAGACAGAGAGAGAGAGAGAGAGAGAGAGGAGAGAGAGAGAGAGAGAGAGAGAGAGAGAGAGAGAGAGAGAAATTATTTATCTGGGTACTCTGCGAGGTTGGCAGGAGTTGCCACAGCGACAGCGCTGGACCTCCCCTAGCCGGAAGCTCTTTCTGGAGCGTGCTCTGCCTTCCAATGACCCCTCTTTAAAGGACACCGCTAGCTACACTGTGATCAATCTGGGGCGTGAACACATTCACAGATGGTCTCCACACTGGAGGAGACAAAGGCGAGGGCTTCCTCAGGTGGTTTGTGGTATTGCTTTTAGCTAACTTGAGTCGTCCCGGGAGTTAAAAATTGGACTTTAGTCACCTGACCTGAGCCTCGAGAGTTCTTGTGTGCACAAATGCTTGAGAAGTGCTGGCACCGGGTCTGGAGATGTCTGGTGCTTCCAGATGACAAAGGTGCCTGCTTGAGAGCTGACAGGGCTAATTCCGCAGATTCCACCTCCATCCAGGAGAGAGGAGGTGCTCCTAGCTGAGAGACAGGTACCCTGCAAACTGCTGCTTAGGCTGTATGTTCTTCCCTACGCAAGGGGCTTCACACTTTCTGACTTTCCTCCGCATCCACCCATCCATCCATTCATGCATTCATTCATCCACTCTTCATTCATTCATTCATTTATCACAGATACCTTTCTGTTTCTGTGCTAGCCACCACTGGTGAAAAGTGCAATCAAAAATCCATTCAGGTCTGCCCTAAAGGAGTTTGTAATGAAGATTGGAAACAAGCCAACAGACGGTTACAGATAAGCAAGGGAATGATGCCATGGTTCTGAGGGAGGGTCCTAGCCACCAGTGTGACCTCTATTCAGTAAATTTTTTTTTTTTTTGAGATAGAGTTTCTCTGTGTAGCCCTGGCTGTCCTGGAACTCATTCTGCAGCCCAGGCTGGCCTCGAGCTCAGAGATCTGCCTGCCTCTGCCTCCTGAGCAATAGGATTAAAGGCGTGCATGGCCATTGCCCATATTCGGTAATTTTTAACTCAAGGAACACTCAGTGGAATGTTTACTTCTCTGTTCTGTCTGCCAACAACATCCCTATCCCTACCTCCTCAAAACTGCCTGGTGACATGAAAAGCATCTCCATTCAGGAAGAGATGGATGTCAGGGAGCTGGCTGTGAGCACGGCATTGTGGAGGGTGCTGGTGTCTTGAAAACAGAAGGGCTGTTTCTTTCTGACCTGAATTTCAAGGGAAGCTAATGTCACTGAGCACTTCCACGTGTGGTACCTAGTGCTGTTTCCTACATCCACATCCTGCTGAGTCCTGGAGACTTTCTTTGTCATTCTCTGCCTATATGAACCACAGATACTCATTTGTTTCATTTCCGCAGTTATTCTACAGAGTGTCTATCAGACACACCTGGATGCACAGCAGAGAGATTCCATTTAATTTATAAAGTGGATGTTGGAAGCATCAGACACGCCCATCTCCCAGCATCCCTCCTTTTCCACAGACACTTCTTTAAAATTAACTTTTCTTTTTTTGTGATTCCTCTAAATCTAACCCCATGAGTCATTGAGTCTGTTGGGGTTACTTACAGGAGCAAGGACAAACTCTGGTCAACTGTATCACCCCCAAAGTCTCTCCTCTTAGCAACAGCTAACCACTTATATATCTTGGGAAGAGTTTTACAAATACTGTTCACCTCATTACCCCCGACCTCTCCTCCCAAGAGGGAGTGGTCAGGAGTAATTATTTTATTTTATTTTTTAAATTCTTTTTATTTTTTGGTTCTTTGAAACAGGGTTTCTTCTTGTAGTTTTGGTGCCTGTCCTGGATCTTGCTTTGTAGACCAGGCTGGCCTTGAACTCACAGAGATCTGCCTGGCTCTGCCTCCCGAGTGCTGGGATTAAAGGTGTGCACCACCACCGCCTGGCGAGTTATTTTATTTTTACCTGTGTTTAGGTATGTACTTGTAAGTGTAAGTGCCCACAGAGGTCAGAAGAGGGTGTTGGATCCTCTGGAGCGAAAGTTATAGGCTACTGAGTGGCCCCTGCCACCCCCATGTGGATGCTGGGAAACAAATTTCATCCTATGTAAGAGCATATACTAACTACATCATCTCTCTGTCTCCCACAAGAGAGACTGTTAATAGTCTTTATTTATTCCTTTTTCTTCTTTCTTTTATTGTTTTTATTCATATATATTAAAAACATACAACAGGTTTTGTTGAGACATTTTCATATATGTATGTGCTGGATAGTTTTTTGTCAACTTGACCAAGCTGAAATCTGAAAAGAGGGAACTTCAATTAAGAAAATACCTCCTAAGATCAGGCTGTAGGAAAACCTGTAAAGCATTTTCTTAACTAATGATTGATGTGGGAGGGCCCAGCCTGTTGTGGGTGGGGCCATCCCTGGGCTGATAGTACTGGGTTCTATAAGAAAGCAGGCTGAGCAAGCCATGGGGAGCAAGCCAGTAAACAGCACCCCTCCATGGCCTCTGCATCAGCTCCTGCCTCCAGGTTCCTGCCCTGTTTGAGTTCCTGTCCTGGCTTCCTTCAGTGATGAATAGCGATGTGGAAGTGTAAGTCAAATCAACCCTTTCCTTTCCAGTTGCTTTGGTTACGGTCTCATCACAGCAGTAGTAATCCTAAGACAATGTATAGAGTTTATTTGATCCTATTCATTCGCCATTACTATCTCTAATGCATCTCCCACTGTCCCTGACCCCCTTTCTCAATCCTTCTACCTCCCCCTTTGATGAGTTTCTTTAGAGTTGCTTATAGGAATATGGTTAAGGAATTACTTACAGGAATGTGGGCCCCATACCCGTGGTTATAACACTGAAGTAAGTTTTCCTCCCAGAAATCAGTGTCTCCCAGTAACTCCTCTGGGAGGGGTGAGACCTCAGGAACTCCTCTACCCACTGTGACCAGAATTATCCTTTGAGTTAGGCAGGCTCACTAACAAAGCTCTCACTCACTGTGATGGGAACACCTGGTTTTTAGTAACCAAAGCGAGCATGTCTCAATTTGATACCTCCATTCAAGACTTTCAAAACTGAATACACCTTCTAAGGCTGGAGACCTTTGTTGTCAAAATCAAGGACTATGTTCCTAGACCTAGGGCTATCTGAAAGAAGATCTAGGTTCCTCTGTGAGTGAGACTGATTGGTTTCCCTTTCAAAAGGATAATAATGGTTTGTAAGGAATGTATGATGATTCTCTAGGTCTGTGTGGAGCTCATATGTTAAGTTTTCATGGTGAGGATCACTGAACACAGGGCCAAATCCACGTGAAAAGTCCATTTGCTAACTGACTATGGCCTTAATTATCATGACTTTTAGTTGTCTTTGAACTGATGGATTAAAGTAGGTGGTTGACATCTTACTTTTTTATGTCTGGGGTGGGTCAAAGGTCACATTATGAGGCTGTTGGTCTTTTCTTTTTTCCTTCTTTCCTCTCTTTTGTCTTGTGTGTGTGTGTGTGTGTGTGTGTGTGTGTGTGTGTGTGTGTGTGTGTATGTATGTGTGTATGTGTGTGCACACATGCATGCAAAGGCTTGAGTGTGCATGCCATGGTGTATGTGTGGAGATTTAAGGCTAACTTATAGGAATAGGTTTTCTCCTTCCACTCTATGGATTCCAGGGATTGCCCTCAGGCAAGCCAAGCCCCTCTGCCCACTGAGCCACCTCACCAGAGCCCTGATGTGTCTTTTTGTACTCTTTATTTCCCTGCACTTTACATCACTTCTGCATTTTAAATCAATTCATTTCTTAGTTGAGAGGCACAGTTTCATGTAGCCCAGGCTGGCCTCCCGCTCACCATGTAGCCACATCTAACCTCAAAATTTGAATCCCCCTGCCTCTACCTTCCAAGTGCTGGTCACACCAGGTCCTTCTCTGGTTTAAACAGACACTTTGTCCTGCCCTCCTCCCTTCTCCCTTTTCTAGCTCACTCAAACAAAACAAGCATCTTGTTGTAGAAATGGCTCTGTGCATCCTGGTTTACACTACCATTTTTTCCCTATAAAAAGCCATAGTAAATATGTTACACTCTGTATGCCATTGGCCTGAGTTGCAACTGCCTGATTCGGTGTGCCAGAGTGGCTTTAGACACTACATAAGTGAACAGGTGTGATTGCATCTGAAGAAAATGTTATCTGTGGACACTGGGGTTAGCTGGGCTCATCTAACTCTTATGGGTCATGAAATACTCTAATTCTTCTCATTCTTTTTCAATCCTTTACAGATGTCAAAGTCATTTGTGCATCCGTTGTAAAACTTAGGCAACTTGCTGTCTCCATATTTACACTCCAGTATGAGTTTCAAGCACTCTGGCTCTCTCAGAGTTATTTGCATTTTATAATCTTTCTCCAAGTCCCAGAAGAATGTATGGAAACACTTGGTCAGGAATAGGGTACCTCATAGTGGTAGCCTCCCCTTGTTTCTCTCTGGGAAGATGTCTGACAGCCTGAGCCAGACTGGCCAGCCCAACACATCCACTTACAGGAAACCCTCCAAACATCTGGGAAGAGTTGGTAAAAAGTGTATTTACTGTGATGGTGAACTTGGCTTTCATTGAACTTGGACTCAAGCTTACTTGTGTTCTGACTTGGGTAAGGCCCTTAAAGCTTTGAGTTTCACTTTGGTTGACCAAAAATAATGTCTACTTGGAAGAGTAATGACAAGGCTAAACTGTAGAGACACCATGTGACAGTGTGTTTTAAGAGATGATAATTATGGCATGCTAGGTCTTTCATAAATGTTTGAAGAGTATTAATGGGCACTTGGCTCATGTTTTAACAAGGCAGGAGGAACTAATCTTGACCCCTGAAGCATAGCAATAAGAACAATGGACTTGTGGCATGTCTGATATTTAACTTTTTTAAATCCTTTCAAGAGTTTTTGTAGAGACTGATGAGAAGACAGTAAAAGATATTTTGGGTAGGAAAAAAATCCCCAGACCTTTCGACATAAGTGACATCAAAGCTGGAGGTAGGGAAGCGGTGGCTGTGTTTTTAGGTTAGGGTTTGGCTCAAGATGACATAGGATTCTGGAAGGAGGTAATAGAATTGAAAGTTTGAGGCCAGCCTAGGCTAGTCTAACCTTCCCACCTTACTGGTTTCCCAACTATTCACAAATAGGTCCCTCCTTTTACTTCACTTTATTTATTTATTTTTTTTAGCCTAGATTCTGTATGTGAGAAAAATTCCCTATTTGTCTTTCTGGGTCTGTCTTACTTAATAGAATGTCTTCCAACTCCATTCATTTTCTTGTAAATAACACAACTTGGTTCTTCTTTGTGGTTAAAATACACACACACACACACACACACACACACACACACACACACACACACATATATATTCCTTTCCCATTCCTTATCTATTTATCTATTCATCTATTCATGGGCATCTAGGTTGATTCCATAACTTGGCTATTGCAAATAGGGCTGTTGTAAACAGAGATATATGTGCATCTTTATCATATGCTGACAGTGATTTGCTCAAGCATATACCCAGATATGATATAGCTTAGATGGTAGCTCTATAAGTAGTCTAGAAGTAGACACAGCAATTCTAGTCCCCTAAGAGAGAAGCAAAGCAAAGGTGAAGCAGAGCCAAGTAGCCAGTGTTTAATTCAAGTCCTGCTATTGGTGGCCGAGTGGGGAGTGAAAACTCTTATTTTATGAGTTCACAGATGTGTCAAAGGTAAGAGAAAAAGACAAGAAATGCTAATGTTGAGGCCCGTTCCAGATATGAGAGGCCAAGGCTATTGAGAAATCATGTTGAGATGAACTCCATTTCGGGAAGTTGCACAACCATTGGTGTGCTTATTGCCTTGATCTGATCTGAACTTGGCCGTGAGAAGCAGAGCCATGCCTGTCCATAAAGAGTCTCAGCACCTGCAAATTACTAAGATTGATCTTTGAGGGTGTGTGCTTTCACACTCATGTGTGTGTGAGTACATGTACATGTGTGCATGTGTACCTGCGTGCGTGTGTGCGTGTGTGTGTGTGTGTGTGTGTGTGTGTGTGTGTGTGTGTGTATACGTTGTCTGGGATGATATGTTAGATACCAATAATAAAACCCACCCTAAAACGTAGTGACTAGATAACCCTAATTTATTTCATGTCCATGGTTTCCAAAATGGCACACATTTGCTGATCCTTTGCAGCAGGCTCTCTCGCAAGCTGCAGTGAAAATGTAGGCTAGCCTGTGGTCATCTCAGCATTCGATGTGGGAAACTCAGCTTCCAAGACTATGTGACTCTTCACAGCCTCCTTATGGACTACTGGACTGTGGTCTCAACTCTCCACTGGAGGTATTAGAGGCCGACTTCAGCTTGCTGTCACTTGAACGCCTCTAAATGGCTGTTTGTTTCATCAAAAGACGCAGAATGAGAAGTCATAGAGTCTAGCGAGATGGAAATCATGGCCTCTTGAAATCTGATGATAAAGGCAACGTTTGGCAATTAGAAACTCATTCATTTTGTTAGAAACCCGTTTTTGGTCTAGCCCTCACTCCCAGAGCAGGGATTACATAAGAGCATGAATGCTGGTGAGGATCATTGAACACCATCTTTAAACACTGCCTACCCCAGGTGAGAATCACATTTCAGGAGAGTGACGCCATTAACCACAGAAACCTGAAAATCACTGAGATGCCAGTTTTAAAGCTAAAGCTGACATATTGTGGGTAAAGACAATCACTGACCATTTAGTCTTGAACTTTTATAAAACGCCACATTTCCGAAGAACGTGTTGGTTCTTAGGCTCTCACATTTGTTTCAAGTGTCCTTGCCATTTTCTCTGGGAAGCATGGGGTAGTTTAAGTGTCCGAAAGTATTATTTTCAGTACAGTCTGCCTTCTCTATCTGTGGGCCTGGCATTCATGGATTCAACCTATGGTGGACTGAAAATATTTGAAAAGCCTTGCATCTGAACTAAACATTTATCTACCTTTCCTTTTGCCACCCTTCCCTGAAAAGGCACAGTAGAATAAGCATGCTGTATTAGGGATGATAAGAAATGTAGACACCATTTAAATTCCACAGGAGGGTGTGTAGAGTTACATGCAAACACTCTGTCATTTTATATGAAAGCTGAACACGCTTGCTTCTTGGTATCCATGGGAGAAAGGGGTTTGAGGACAAGAAGGGGCGACTGTCTTTGCTTATCCTTGGGAGTACTGCAGTATTTGTGTTGTTATCAACGTCCTCGAAATTAATTAACTTGCTTGGTGGCTTTCTCCTTGAGGCGGCTCCATGTGGTTACTGATTAGTGAGGTATCTCAGAATGTAGGAAGTTGTGCCAGTTACTTTCTTGTTGCTGTGATAGAACACCATGACCAAGGCAACTTTCAGAAGAAGGTTTATTTTGGCTTACTATTCCAGAAGGGTTAGAATCCACCATGGGAGCACATACAAAAGCAAAGAAAGAGTATTGGGAATGACACAAAGCCCTCCCCCAGTGAAGTACTTCCTCCAGCAAGGCCACACATCATCCTTGAACCTCCCTAAACAGCGCCACCAACTGGGGACCAAGTGTTCAAATACAGGAGCCGGTGAGGGACCACCTTAGAAGTCCTACTGTCTGTTGCAGGGGGAAGGGGTGTCATCATTTTTTCTTGTCCTCTGAACTTCGCTAACTATGGGAGCAGAAACGTGGCTTGGCTGTACCTGGTGGATTATGTGCAGGTGTTCATTAAGTCTTTCTTGGAGACAAAGCTCTTGGTTGAGCCCAGCCTATGTTTTGGTGTTCTTAAGAGAGAAGAGACAGAATGCCTAACTACAATAGAACAATAATCACATATTAGGGAGGGAATTTAACACAACATTCCCACGTATCCTTAATCAAAGCACCGGGATCTGAAGTTGTCTATCCAGGAATGCAAAGCTGGTTAAAGCTGATACCAAAGCAGTCTGCTTCCGTCCCGTACCACAAGCACTACAGTGCAAAATGCACTGGACTGAGTAAGGCCAAGATTCAAATCCTACCAACTGTGTTCAGTGTGGTCCCTGTTATATCCTGTGCCTGACTCTATGCTGCTGTGTCCCCAAAAGTTCATGTGTTAGAATCTTCACCCCCAGATTCATATATTAAAACATTTGGAGGTAAGGCCTTTATCAGATAATTAGGGATAGAAGAGGTCAGGAGGGGTGGGTCCCCATAGTGGCATTAATGGCTTTATAGGAAGAGGAAGAGAGATCCTAGGTGGTACAATTTCTGTGTCTTGCCATGTGGTCCCATCTACTATGTTCTGATGGAGTAAGCAGGTCCATACCAGGGTTACTAGGAGTGTCAACTAAATAAAATCTAGTTTTTTGTTTTTTGGGTTTTGTTGGTTTTTCAAGACAGGGTTTCTCTGTGTAGATTTGCACCTTTCCTAGAACTCACTTTGTAGCTCAGGCTGGCCTTGAACTCACAGAGATCTGTCTCTCAAGTGCTGGGATTAAAGGTGTGCGACACCACCGCCTGGCTAGTTTTTAATAAATAACTTGATTCCAGTATTTTTTCATAGTAACAGAAAACCAACAAAGGTGTGGGTAGATGGACTGATTGGTTGGTGATCAGCAGTACTTGTTGAATGTTGTATTAATGAAGAACTAACGAATGGATGAAATCATTTCCAGCTATAGAATGCACTGGTTGAGTGATTACAGAACATTGATTCTTCTTCTCTAGGCTTTAGTTCTCTCATATTTAAAAGGAGAACATTAGTCTGAGTTTTGGAATTTCACCTCTGGGTTGCTGTGATTGAATAACCACACAATCACTTGTCACTTGCTGATGAAGATACATCCCAAGAAAGGCAGTGTTTAGTGTTTTCATCTTTGTGTGAACATCATGAAAAGTGCTTATACAAACTGAGATGGCTGTGATAACATTAGGTGATATTCTTATGGGACCATTGTTGTGTATGTGTGGTTCATTACTGACCAAAGCAGCACTATGAGGAGCATGACTGCCTATGATGGGAGAAGAGGAGGAGGAAGAGGAGGAAGAGGAGGAGGAGGAGAAGGAGGAGGAGGAGGAGGAGGAGGAGGAGGAGGAGGAGGAGAAGCTTTATTCCCTTTAGTTAGGGTCTTTCACTGAACCTGGATCAGTGAACTCTAAGAATTCTGTTTCTATCCCCCAACACTGGGGTTACAGGGACATACCTGGTTTTTATGTAGGTACCAGGGATTTGAACTCAGGTCTTCAGGCTTGTTCAGCTAGCACTTTTGCTCACTGAACCATCTCCTAAGCCTTCAGACTTTAAAGAAAACTTCTAGTTGTTTTATTAAAAAGTGACTTCTAAGATTCTTTTTGTTCAAATATCTTATGAGATCTAATATGAAACTATTTAGCCTAATTGCTGTATTTTAAATCAACCAAAGTCTGACTGAAAAGTGTTATTTAGGGGGATTGTACAGGAAGGAGAGAAAAAAATTGGGTTTCATATTTCTTCTTCCAGTGTTTTTTTAGATTGATTTATTGATTTGCACGCATGTGTCTGTATGAGTATATGTGCATGTATGCATGCATATGTGTGAGTGCAGTGGTCTAAAGAGGATGTTGAGTGCCCTTCACTGTCAATGTATTTTGAGGCAAGGGCTCTCGCTGAATCTGAGGTTTGCATTTTCCTGGCCAAGGTGGAAGCTAGCAAACCCCAGAAATTCTCCTATCTCTGCCTCTATCAGAGCTTGAGTTACAGGAGTGTGTGTGTGTGTGTGTGTGTGTGTGTGTGTGTGTGTGTGTGTACACTGCCCAGTTTGTTATGTAACTGCTGAGGTTTAAACTCCAACCCTTATGACTGGGCAACAAATTCTCATAACTGCTAGGTCATCTTTCCAGTCCCTTTCCATGTTTTGGGACTGATATGCTAACATGCCATTGCACGTAGTGGAAACCTTAAGTTGTGTGTGGTTGTGTTTGTGAACCAAATCTAACATGGAAAGCGTGAGTGTATGGGAGACTTTCTCTTCACAGAGACAACCTTCCCCTGTATTTTCCTTTCATAGACATTGTTGACTGATACTCCATCATGTCTCTGGAAGCCCTCTTTTCTCCATCGCTGTGTGTGAATGTCAGTTGAGCAACTATAAAACAACAGCAACAACAACAACAACAACAACGACGACGACGACAGAGATGACAAAACACCTTCCCTTCAAAACAGACAAACAAGCAAAAGTGGAAATAAAAGAAAGCCACAAACATGTTCATCTGAGCTGCCCGCATGAGCTCTCAGGGAGGTGTGCCTCTCCTCCAGCCAAAGTGGCTGTGCCATAGCTCCTCTTGGCCTCAGCCTCAAGGTCATGGGTGCATGACCTTGCCAGCATCTCTGTGTTTCGCTTAGGTGATGACATGGAATTTGTTGGGCACCAGGTCACTATAAGTTGTCAGGAAAAAATTTGTTTGGTGCCAAAGTCCTCAACTCTTCTTTCACGGAAGTTCAGTCGTGGTCCGTTTTCTGTCAAGCTCTTCATTGTTAGTTACATAAGCAAATGCCACGAAGGTAGGAGCTCTCATTCTGTGTTCTCCTGCTGTCTGAACCTCACCAGAGCCTCTTTGAGGTTTCCTCTAGTGGATTTGCTTGTTTCCATAACTTCACAGGGCCTTGCACCATTCTATCTAAGGACCGGGTGGGGACTAACTAGCCCAGTGGGGAGTGAATCAATACAGCAGTTGCTTCATCCAGCTTTGTGCCACTTTGAACAAGTGTCAGGCTAAATCTTCAGCCACCATGTGCTGACAGGCACAACGCTTGTTTGGCAAGGAAGGGTGTGCTGCTTAGTGTCTGGGAAGAAGGAACTTCAACTGAGAAAATGCCTCTATCAGATTGGCCTGCAGGCAAGTCTATGGGGTGCATTTTTTTTTTTTTTAATTTTTTGAGACAGGGTTTCTCTGTGTAGCTTTGATGCCTTTCCTGGAACTCACTCTGTAGCCCAGGCTGGCCTCGAACTCACAGAGATCTGCCTGGCTCTGCTGGGATTAAAGGCGTGCGCCATCACCGCCCCGCGTGCATTCTTGATTAATGGTTGACTTGGGAGGTATTACCTCTGGGCAGGTGGGCCTGACAGATATAAGAAAGGTAGTTGAATGTGGTCCTGAAAAGCAACCCAGTAAGTATCATTCCTCCATGGCCTCTGCTTCAGTACCTGTCTCCAGGTTCTGACCTGGACTTTCAGCCCTAACTTCCCTTTATGACGGACTACAAGCTGTAAGATGAAATAAATCCTTCCTTTCCCTAGTTGCTTTTGGCCATAGTCTTTCTTCCAGCAATAGGAAGCAAACTAACACACCCATGAGACTTTGGACTTGGTGCTCATGGCAAATATAGGGGTGAGGCGGGCGCTGTCCCTACTGTAAGGATCTTGCATGTGGGCTCTTTGGTTTGTTGCTGTACAGCAAATTACTTCAAAATTAGGTGATTTACATCAACAACAGTCATTTATTTTGTCATGAGCCTGTGACTTAGTCAGGACTTGATGGCATTGCCTAGCCTGTTGTGTTCTATGTGATGTTTGATAGTCCCTCCTGGGATGATTGAGCGGAGCTAGAGTGAGTCTAAAGGACACTCTATTTAACTCTCTCATCTCAGGGTCTGCTTTAGTGGCCTCTTCACCGCGATGGCTTTGAACTTTTTATGTGCTCACCCAGGACTTCCAGAATTACTGTTCCAAAAATCCTAGAGTGAAACTAGACACAAGTCTATCTTTCTGGCAAGTCACCGATGGCTACATTCAAGGGGGAGGGAACTGGGCTCCAGCACAGCACCACACTTGGTATGTGTGTGTTTCATCACACCCTGGGCTGGCAATATTACAGTGAGGAAAGTGAGCAGGGGAGACTCAAGTCACTTGTCAAAGCCAATAAGGTCGTAAGTGACAGAGTGAAAATTCAAACCTAGAGTCTTGACTCATGATAAGATACCCCCGGGGATGCTTTTTTAAATTTCATTTTTACATACAGAAAAAAAAATCAATAAGCTCAAGGGAAGGAAAGTCTATTTGCATCGCTTTTTATTTTTTGGCAGAGCGAGGTAACCCAAGTCTGACACGTTGAGCAAATCCCACTACTCCAGGCCATTAAGTAGTTACAGGGAAGGAGCTGGAAACCCTGTGAAGCCTAGGTGCCATTGTTTGGATGTGTGCAGAAGAGGAGCACCTGGCACAGTTATCAGACTCCAGGGCACTGTGCCCGCCAGTCACTGTCAATGTCAGGAAACCACAGGAGTGGCAGGAAGACATGCCCTACAGCTTTGACCTTGATTTTAAACATGACCTCCCATTGTGGTCTAAAACTCTGCTATGCTATGTTTCAATTTATTCTGAATGATTCTCCTAAATGGATTTGGAAACTTAAAGTGGGTAATCTACATCAAAAGAAGGAAGTTTGAAGCTGGCTTGTGCTCTAAAAGCTTCATAAGGACTTTGCTGTTTCCAAATTTGTGGGCCCTTTGCCACTGGGAACCTGAGGAGTGTTGGTTAATAAAGGGAAATTAAATTTTTTTTTCTTTTTTTTCCTAACCACAAAAGATGAACCATTTCTTTCCGCTAATATGGAAACCAGTACAAGTATATGGTTTTTTTCTTATTCTAGCTGAATGGTGAAGAAAAGCAATTTCTGATTTCAAAGCTGGAAGGCAGAAGTCTCCATAGAGTGCTGAGCATTGTAGGGAAAAAGATAAAGATGGCCAGAAGGCATGAGAGCTCAGCTAGCCTCTGGCTATTGCAGTCTTGTCTTCAGGGGGTTAAAGTCTGTAAAGGAGAAGCTATTGCTGGAAGGTGTTTATTCTTTATACCTGGTAAAGTTACTGAACACCTGAGAACCAGGGACTGCTGAGGAGAGGAGCCATTTTCAAATCAAGAGATCCATTTGTAATTGTTACATAGACTTGGAGACAGTCTGGGATAAATCTGTCAGTTCCTAGATTTTTTTATTAAATAGTACATACCATGACTAAATGAACAATGAAGCTTGTGGTAAGTAGGGGAATATATGTGGGTGATTGCTTTTTT
The DNA here is from genome assembly GCF_007827085.1 of Peromyscus californicus insignis. Classification (NCBI taxonomy): domain Eukaryota; kingdom Metazoa; phylum Chordata; class Mammalia; order Rodentia; family Cricetidae; genus Peromyscus; species Peromyscus californicus. Next base: position 35,368,465 of record NW_026294402.1, read on the forward strand.
TTCTACTCTTTTTTTAATCTAATTTTTTGCAGCAATTAATGATATTAGGACTTGTTGTTTCCCCTTCAATAAAATGCTTTTTGTTTTCACTGTGTGTGTGTGTGTGTGGTGTGTGTGTGTGTGTGTATGTGTGTGTGTGTGTGTGTGTGGTGTGTGTGTGTGTGTGGTGTGTGTGTGTGTGTGTGTGTATGTGTGTGTGTGTGTGTGTGTATGTGTGTGTGTGTGTATGTGTGTGTGTGTGTGTGTGGTGTGTGTGTGTGTGTGGTGTGTGTGTGTGTGTGTGTGTGTGGTGTGTGTGTGTGTGTGTGTGTGTGTGTGTGTGTGTGTGTGTTGCTGGTGTCCTTCTTGACTGCTCACCTCTTTGTTTATTGAAACAGAGCCTCTCCCTGAACCTGGAGCTTGCCAATTCCTGACGGTCTAACCAGCCATCTCTCCCAGAGACAGGAAGACTCTGTCTCTGACTCCAGGGTGCCTGGATGGCAGGTGGCTGCCACACCTGCAGAGTGACTACAGATTCTGGGGATCCACACTCTAGCCTTCACATCTGCAGAGCAAGAGCTTCGTCTAGCAAACCCTCTCCACAGCCCGAAAATGCCCATTTGAGAATAAAGACTCAAGGAAGAGGAGAGAAACTTGCTCCCTCTAATCATAATGGGAGACCACATGATTTAAACCACAAAACCAAAGCTAGCACATTGCTAGGACCTCTGCTTACTCTAAATGGAAGACAAATATACAAGAAGAAAGGTGACCTTACAAACCCAAGCCCATAATAAGACCACTGTACTTCTCAGAGGCCAGACCCTATGTTTATGCAAACCTTACAGTGTATCTGAATAGGCCAATTACCTTCTCTGTAGGGGATCTGAATGCTTGGTGGTGGGGTGGGATGAAGGCATAAAGAAAACATTAAAGAAGTAAAAAGTAAAATTACTATTTGAAAGTTTACCTTGGTTCATATGATTTTGGGTGGCCAACTATGAATTTCCTTGCCCTTGGCAGCGGGAAGGCGGGTATGTCTGTGAAACCATTAGAAATTATGAGATTTTAGACTTTACAGAGTGAGCTTTCAGGGCTGTCCTTTAGAGCTAATGCACTTTGTTCTCTGGCCACAAAATCAGGGCACACTAGAATCCCCACCAGAGCATCTGTAGGTCTAGCTGTGAGGTCTTCTCTCTCATCAGGGACCACTGCAGATGGTCACTGCTAGGGTCAGACTGAGGTCCTCATCCATGCTTAATCATTGAACTACATCCTTACCCTCAAAGGACATGTTCTGATGAGCTGGAGGTCAAGGAACAGACCCCATCTGGATGTAGATGGTGTTATCCACAAAGTCTCCACTAAGCCTTCCCTAGTACACTTGACTTTGACTGGGCACGTCTCTGTAAACCATTCTTCCTATTCTTTCAGCTTCCTGAGGATTGCCATCCCCTCAGTGAAAGCAGGCTGGGACAGGCTGGAAGACACACTGGTTGGTGGACTGTGTAGTTTTGCTGGGAGTTCCCTTCTTCAGCCCACAGAGACTATTCCACTTTCAGCTACCTTCTAAAAGGCTAGCATGTGTCCATCCTTGCTTTGAGAGCTGTGAGCTCCATTTTTTCAGAAAACCCAGGAAAACCGAGGAGTATTCCCATCTTGGTTATCAAGCTCCATGTGTTCCCTCTGTCCTAGTTATTTGTCTTTCCAAAGGTTCTGGATTTGGTTTCCTGCTCTCGTGATGCCCTGAGCAGTGTCTTTTAAACTATAGCCCCGGTTCCAAGATGGGAGTGTGAGTGGTAAAAGAAATTTTGTACATTTTCAAACAGCAGCTGAGCTATTGACCTCAAATGTCTCCTGAGGGCCCATACCCTGGGAGCTCGGAGGGAGACCCGGCTTTGCTTTTACTAATGCACAGGAATTGTCCAGATCAAGGGGTTTTGCTGTGATATTCCCATGTATGTACTGATCATGTGCTGATCAGATTCATCTTCCCTTCTATCCTTTCTTGTCCCTACCCCCTCTCAATTCTTAAGTCTTTTCAATTTCTGTACAAGACAGAATGGGATGCTTGTCTTCCTGTATCTGACTTCTTTCAAGTAATAGCTTGTCTTCCAGCTCCGTTCATGTTTTCCTGCAAAGGGTCAGGGTTCCCTACAGGAACAGAACAGATAGTTTATGTATGGAATTCATTACACTGGACTACACAGCAGTCCCTAGTTGCTCAGTCCACAAGGCTGGTGTCTCAGCAGTCCTAGTCTGGTGCTAAAGGCCTGGAAGATTCCTGGAGAGCTGCGGGTAGATCTCCAGTTCACACTGGAATCCTGAAGCTGGGTCCTAATATCAGCAATGACAGCAACCGGATAGATGAACCTGATGGCGAGAATGGTGATAAGCAGGCCAGAAGCAAAAGCCTTCCATCTTCCGTCACCTTCATCCAGGCTGCCACCAGGAGGGGCCACCCGCAGTTAGACTGGGTCTTCCCACTTCATAGAAGCTGATCAATGCCATTCCTGACCAGTGTGCTCAGCAGCTTGCCTTTAGGTGATTCCAGATCCAGTCAAGTTGACAACCAAGGTCAGGGCATCACAATGTGGTAGTTCTGTCTTTAGTGGTCTGGGGACTTTCTGTACCAACTCCCACAACTTACCAACTTATGCTCCTGGTGACTCCTTCTCCTGCACTGCCACAGGACATTATTGTTTGCTTACTTTTGCGTCTCAGGAGCTGGAACCTGGGTGCGGATTGATTTGCCGTTGGAGGGCAGCTGTTTCCACCCCCGGCCAGTGGATCTTCCAGACTGCTTGTTGTCGGGCTTTTCATGTGCTGTGAGAGCCAGGCTTCCCTCACGGTGTCCCCAGAAACTGCCCGGGAAGGAGGCACACAGAAAGGCATGGGGATTTCGTCTTCTCGAATCCTTCAACTGGAGAAATTCCCTTTACACTCTGGATGTGTGTGTGTGTGCATTTTGAAAAGGGGAGTTTTAAAAAGATGACTGAAAGGTAAAGTAAGTTTGGGATTCTCAGCCCTTAGCAACAAGGCTATGAGGTGACAGAGATGCTTGGTCAAAGGACAGTGTGGATCTTACCAAAAGAAGAATGTATGAGTCCCCAGCGAGCTGGTCAGGCCCTAGCCCGGTGACTCTGAGGCAGGGCTCCTTCAGGCCTGATGAGTCAGTGTTTTGGGCTGCGGTGGTAGAGCTATAAAGATTCTAGTATAAACAGGTTCTGGAGAGAGGGATCTGGTGCTCACTGCATTACATTAGCCCGTCCACTGTCACCATCTCCTTTTCTATCTATGAAAGGGTCTCATGGACCGCTGGCTGGTGTGGAACTCACTAGGTAGCTGTGGATGCCTTTGAACTTCCAATTTCCACGGTTCTCAGAGTGGAACCCAGGCTTTTGTCCATGGTAGGGCAAGTGCTCTACCAACTGAACTACAGCTCAGCCTCTCCCGTCCCTTGCCTCACTGCCTGTGTTCACCTTCTTCCAAGTATGTATTTGCTTCTGTTCCTCATCTGTCTCCCTTTGTGCCAAACAAATACGTGGACTGGGCTCGGAGACTTGCTGGAACAGCTAAAACATGATTGTGAAGGGTTTTATCTGTGTAACACAATCTCATAAAAAAAAGTCCTTGTTTTAAACAGAATTGATTGATGTACCTCTGTCCTGGGGCTTCGGAATCCAGCCCACCACTCTTGTTTTAGAAAAAGTAAGAGGAACCAGCTAAAGAAATTATATTCTTTATAAGGTTTCTAATCACATAATGTTATTTAAAGGTGCCTTGGATGGAGAGGAACTTGGTCTAATCTCCCTGTTGCTAGCCAGGCTGGGTCAAGTTGCTCCTTGTGGGCTCCATTAGGACACAGTGGCCATAGCCAGAGTCACAGACATGAGGGAATTCTGCCTACCTTGCTGAGGAACTGGCTAGCTGGATGGTCACAATTTCATCTCTGGTCTTTTTTTTTTTCTCTTCTAAGTATTTAATGCTAAGTGGCAATTTAATGGAAAGGGCCTTTTAAAAATTTTACATTTAGCCTGTGGCAAGGAATCCAGCATCAAGATGGATGGCTCTTCTCACGATGACAAGAATGAAGGATGTCCTTTCTTGCAGTATTTTCCCATCACCTCCTGGCCTCCCCACAAGGCTGATGTCATCCTTGGCTCCAGTCTACTTTTTCATTTTTTCTAATCCCATTAGGTTCTCTTTCTTCCCGGTACGTCTCCGTCAAGGGACTGACTAATGACCAGGAGGCAGATTTCTGTGGTCATGCCAGCACTGAACTCCCTGAGGGGAGCAGGGAGAAGACTGTCACTGGGGCTTGGTGCTAGTGGGGGACTCTCCTGTGTGGTTTTGAATGAAACATCTGCCTGGGTAAGGATGCTGTACACTTCTGAATATTCATGCTGGCTTTTAAATTCCATAAGCTCTGTGTGGCTTCACCCTAGGCTTTTTCAATCTCTTGATTAAATGGACACTCAGCATTAAGGAAACTGAGAGAATCTGTCCTTGTTCCTTCCCATGGTTGATTTGAAGTCTTTGCTAGTGTATCTTGTGAGTTTGAGAATTTTCTTAACAAATGATATATGAGAAAAACACTCAGATATGACCCACAAGCCCTCAGATTTCTGGTGGCTCCCTACTCTCAGTGGGCAACATTGATGAAACTCTAACACAGTATGGGCAGTAATCATCAGGTAAGTTCCCCAAAGCCAACCATGTGGGACATTAATTCTATTTTTTTTCTGTGTCAGTGTTACTTGTTATATGGCTGTAACTTAATCAGATGCCACATTTAATGTTCCCATGCAAACGGAGTTGAATACTGATAAGAAATCAAGCCACTAGAAACATGCTCTGGAGTTAAGTATGTTAAAAACACCTTTATTACTCACTTTAATTACATTTACTTTCTTGTGTGTGTGGGTGTATGTGGGTGGGTGGCGGGAGGAGGCATGCACTCATATTGCACACAGCGTGCTTACGGAGGTCAGAGGACAATTTGCAGGCATTGGTTCTCTCCTTCCACCGTGTGGGTTCTAGAGATCTGACAAATGCCTTTAGATGTTGAGCCATCCTGCAAACCTCTCCGTCTCAACCAACCAAACAAACAACTAACCAACCAACCAACCAACCAACCAACCAAACAAACAGCCTTTCTTTAAAAGTAAGAGAAATGTTCTAAACATCTGGAATGTTTCTAGGAACTTTTAGTAGTTTCTCCGGGACAGTAGTCTTTTGTTTTGTTTTGCTTTTCGAGATGGGGTTTCTCTGTGTATCCCTGGCTGCCCTGGAACTAGCCCTGTAGACCAGGCGAGACTTGGACTCACAGAAATCTTCCTGCTTCTGCCTCCTGAATGCTGGGATTAAAGGCATGTGCCACCACCACCTGGCCTAGGACAGTAGTCTTAAACAGGACTGCTGGTAGCAAATTAGTGCCCATCACCATGCTGTGTTAAAGAGGTGTGGTTTACCACAGCAGATGTGAAGAACGAAGGACATTTCAATATGGGGACACTGAATAGTAAATCTCAGAAGGGTCTCTGTGTGGGGATACGTGTGTGCATGCCCGTATGTGCGTGTGTGTGTGTGTGTGTGTGTGTGTGTGTGTGTGTGTGTGTGTGTGTAAAAGCTTGGATTTGACAGGTCATGAAACCTCAATGAAAATTACTGAATAATAATAAGAAAACATGTCATCTTACTTTGGTTTTCTACTGAAAGATAAGCCATGTCTAGGCAAAGCGCACCAATGTGGAACCTGGTCATTTATCACCAGGTGAATAGACCCATGTTGGCAGCACCCAGTGGGAGAAGCAAAATGTTCCAGGGACTCCCGATGTCACTCCTCCAACCCTAGCCAGTCAATTTTTCCCTTGGGGGAGATGCCAGCCTGAGTTCAGACGTGGATTAGCTTTGTCTGTCCTGTGTAGAAACGGAACCTTACCGAAAGCATCTTTAGTGCTGATTGTTGTACTCCGTTATTTTTCTGAGTTCATGTTGCTGCACCCAATCATTCTTTCTCCACACTTTTCATTCACACTGCCTGGCATGATGACATCACTATGTCTCTATTCATTGCCCTTTTAATACACCTGTAGGATGAGCACTTGACTGACACAAACAAAGCTGACCAACTGGCCTTTCTTATGTTTGTGCCTTGCTGAGTGTGTGCACATTTCTGCTTAGGTGACACCCAGGGATACATTTCTGGATACAGGGTGGTGCATGGACCAGTGTTCTCTGATGATGGAGTGAAAGTTCACTCCATCAGCAGGTTTCTGTGGTCCAGTTACTCTGCCCTAGTACTAGCACTCCATATGGCCTGATTTTTAATTTGGCCTTTCTAGTGCGGCCCACAGTCAAGGTTCATTGTGGGTTTTATTTTTCTTCTTCTTGTTTTTAACTGGAGCACAGGCACAGTGCAGATTTGTAGACTAGGTGTGGTGTCTGATGCATGGATACGTTGTGTAAGGCACACATTTCACTTTTCATGTTGGTTTTACTGATGACAAATGGAGTTACATATGCTTTTGTAGATTTACTGGCAATGTTCCTTCATTTAAATATATTTAGTTTTATTTTACATTTGTAGGTGTTTTGCCTGAATAAATGTCTGTGTACCATGTACATGCTTGGTGCCTGCAAAGGCCAGAAGAAACACTGGCTCTCCTAAGAAGGTATTATACAGATGGTTGTACACTACCATGTGAGTGCTAGGAACTGATCCTGGGTCCTCTGGAAAAGCATTCAGTGCTCTTAACCATGGAGTCATCTCTCCAGTCTCTAATACTCCTTCATTTAACTTTAAATTACCTATCTTATTTTTTTATTTTTAATAGATAAGCTAAATTATTTATTCATTGTTGGAAGAATATTTTTTTAAAAATATATTTTGATTGTAATTCCTCTGCCACATATACTGCATGCCTAGTTAGTTCACTCCCTTAATGTTCTCTTGCCAAATAGAACATTTTAACTTAATGTATCATGCTTTTCAATTTCTCATACTGTCCTTTATGGTTCCTGTATGACACCTTAGGCTATCCCACTGTCACAAATGTCCCATGGCTTCTTACGTTTATCTTGTCTTCTGAAAGTATATTGAGGATTTTAACAAAATTAAGATGTATTATATAGAATGGATTTGTAGAGAGAGAAAGAGTAGCCAGGAAGATGTAGCATCCACGTAAATATCAGGGACAAATTCAACCCAGACTAGAGACATATGGTTAAAAAAAGCAGAAGAAAAAGGAGGAGAAGGAAGAGGAGGAGGAGGAAGAGGAGGAGGAGGAGGAGGAGGAGGAGGAGGAGGAGGAGGAGGAAGAAGAAGAGGAGAACAAATGTGTGGGACACACACTCTTGCCTGATTGAACGTGAGAGAACTAAATAACAGAAGTGCAGTAGAACCTTTAGTTTGGGTTTTGAGAAAGTGTAAACATTTTATCACAGGATCTAGCCTTCAGAGATACATTGTTTAAAGCTATTGTAGTCCCTGTTAAAGAAGATATTGAGCAAGGATTTTCTGTGTGCAGAGAACGGAACAAATGGGAATAGCCTCTTGTAACAGAAAAGATAAACTTGGATCTTGGAAAGGTTGCAGAAGTCTGCTGGGGATCGAACAGTGTTTTTGGTCTTTATCTGAGCATTGTTGGAAGTGGTACTGGCCCACCATTTATTCTGATGAGTAGGTGTGGTGCTGAGACAAGGTTTAACAGATAATTCTTGTAGCTCCCTGACAGCTCCAGTGATTTCTCATCTGCACTGGAGCTGACTCATGGAGACCATTCACAGCTGTGAAATGACATCTGTCTAATGCCAGGAAGATTTGCTGTGTTTACCTTTCCAAAGCAGTAATTGATAAATTCCACTAATACCTCTTTTCTGTCACTCTCCCCTGAAACACAGATGTCACATTTGAATTGCTTATACCTTGGCAAGCTCTAGTTAGGTAGACCTCAACATAATGGTGTCATGAGGGGAAGGTTTGTGTAAATGTTTTAGGGAATGCAACTTGGAATTTAGATCTTTGGGTTGAGACTTCATTTTCTCTGTGTCCCAGCCAAAGATGTTTTTGTGAGTGAAGTAAACAATGGTTCCCATAGGATTGGCAGATGATGTAAAAGTATCTCTGTTTTGTTCTGACTCCGGATGCTGTGGCGGATTAAATAAAGAGATTGTGGATTCTACTGTATCTTATTCAAAGCAAATGAAGGAAGGAGCGAAGCGTGGGGTCCCCTGGGATTCCGATTTGTTTGAAGTTCCTAGCATCGCACTGGAGTCTTGGTTCCAGTTGTGTGTGGGCATGCATGTGCCTTGGTTCCTTGTCTCTCCTCACAGAACTGAGGAGGAGTTTCTGTCCCTTCACTGACTACGGTCAGCTGCAGAACGAGCTCTAGTCACAGCCACATTCCTTTGCTCTGGGTCACCTTCTAAGGCATCATCACATCTGTGTTTCAGTCTTCTGGAGACACAAGCTTTTGCTGTGTTCTCTGCAGTTCCCAAGTGCCCTAGTGTGAGGCCTGGCACACAGAAAGTATTCAAATACTGTTAAATAATACGTGGTTGATGGTGGCATGGAGAGATGATGGCTCAGCAGTGAAGACTAATTGCTGCTCAGTTATGAGGACTAGAGTTTAGATCCCATTGTTCTTGTCTAGTGGCTCACAGACACCTGAAACGCCAGCTCCAAGAGATCTGATGCCCTCTTCTGGCCTCTGCACACATACATGCACATGCATTCTCTCACACACAGACACATGCACACATACATACAGAAAATAGAAATCATTGGTCACCATAGGATAATAGGATTGAGATGCAGATGTTGATAATATTTTGTGATCCACTAAGAAACAAACAAAACCTTATCACTGCCTGACTTGAGCTCTGTCAATATACACAAACTGAAAACTGACTTCTTCATTTTTTTTTTAAGCTTCCACTTCAGCAACAGATAGCAAACATAGACCTTTTTGGTTAATACCTTTACATTTTTACTGAGCCTTTGGGTTTCTGTTGCCCAGCTGTTGGCCTCAGGGTTGTGACATTTGTTCTAGGACTCCTGCTGGCCTCTCCCTCCTCCCACATGCACCATGAACTCCTAAACCAATGGTGGACAGAGGGTATGGTGCCAGCTCCCACATGCTCCCTGCTGGGTTGTCCCACAGAAGAAAATGCAGGAGGGTGACTTCCACTTGTAGAACTTCATGACGAAGCTTTGAAGGACACCGGAATAGAGAAACTCCCTCCATCTCTTTGGCCCCAACTTTTCTCTCAGGCACCTCATAAGCCTTTCCTCTCTCTGCACCAGTTCAGAAGTGTGGCATGGGAGACTTTCTCAGTGCTTCAGGGAGATGATCCTTCTGCAATGATCTTAGATCAATGGCTTTGGGAGAGAGGAAAAGCTCTCCAGAACATTCAGCCTCTGCCTGTTCCTTTCTGGATGCAAATCTTGCCAGCAGGGACTGTGGGAAGCCGCTCAGTGTGGCTGCTTCTGAAGGAGCATCATTTACCCATGAGAACACATATAGGGTTCATGGACTGTTGTGAAATAGAAACTTTGTTTAACTATGTAAAGATGTGTTACATTTGTTTTTCCTTGCCTGCCTAAGGCACCTGATTGGTCTAATAAAAAGCTGCATGGCCAATAGCTAGGCAGCAGAGGGATAGGCGGGACTGGCGGGCAGAGAGAATAAGTAGGAGGAGGAATCTAGGCTTGAGAGAGAACGAGGGAGAAAGAAAGGGACATGCCAGGGACCAGTCAGCCAGGCAGCTGCCAGCCAGCCAGACATGGAGGAAGCAGGCAAGTAGGACTTACAGAATGAGAGGTAGGTGAAAAGCCCCAAAGCAAAATGCAGATGAAGAGAAACAGGTTAAGTTAAAAAAGCTAGTCAGAAACAACCCTAAACTAAGGCCAAGCATTTTTAACTAATAATAAGTCTCTGTGTCTTTAATTTGGGAGCTGTTTGGTGCCCCCCCCCCCAAGTCTGCTACAATGGACTCCACAGTGTGAGCACACAGAGGACTGTCATTAAGACTAAAGATGGAGGCTCAGCTGTAAAGTGCTTCCTGCTCAAGCATGAGGACTCAAGTTTAGATTTCCGTTACCCACATACGAATCCAACGTGCATCTGTAAGGTCAGTCAGTGCTGTGGAGGAGGAGACAGGTAGAGGGATCCTTGGAGCTCATTGGCCAGCTAGTCTTGTCATTTGGTGAGTTCCAATTTCAGTGGGAGACCCGGTTTCAAAAAGTAAGGTGGAGAGTGACAGAAGGGACCCCTGACACTGATCCCTGCCTTCCATATGTGCATGAACACACCTACAGGAACGTTTATGCACACACACACACACACACACACACACACATACATGCACGCGCACAACCTGAAGGAACCTATGCAGAAAACCAGACATGGAATATCTAAGGAGTTACAGTAGTAAATAACTTTCAAATGATTTTTCTGCTCTATGGAAGTGGAGTAGAGAGGAGGAAAAAAAAAGCTAAAACTCGACAGCCATTGTTTATCTATTGGGAGGCAGAGCCCTGCTATGCTACCTCAGCTGGCCTTGGGGTCACTGAGTGCAGGGATTACACATATGCACCACCTCACCTGAGGCTAATCATGTTATATGAAGAAAACACCCACGACTTGATTCTGATTTAGGTACCTCGATGTTTTAGGCTCCACTACTTGTAGCATTTAATCCTACTACGGATTCTCTGGGAGGAAGCTTACCATTGAAAGAAAAGCAAGTAGAAGAGAAACTAAAAATAAGGGCTCTGTTGGGAAAATAGTGTCAAGATTCTGGAACAGAAGGAAGAGATCTCAGGGCAGGAAGCTCCAGGAAGCCAAGGATTGGAGTCAGAGGTTCACCGTTGCCAAGTTCTGTCTTTCTCTTTAGTCTCTACTTTCTGTTTCTCTGTCTTTGACTTTCTTCCCCCTCCCCCTCTCTCTCCCTCCCTCTGTCTTCAACTAGCCTCCTAGGAACTTTTTTCTTTTAAAAAATATTTATTTTAAACATTGTGTGTGCATGTATGTGTGTGTGTGTGTGTGTGTGTGTGCATGTGTGTGTGTGCATGTGTGTGTATGCATGTGTGTGTGTGTGTGTGTGTGTATGCATGTGTGTATGTATGTGTGTGTGTGTGTGTATATGACTATGTAAAGATGAGTACAATGCCTATGGAGTGGTCAGATCCCCCTAGTAATGGAGTGACAGGTGTTTGTGAGCCACTTGACCTGGGGCCTCTACAAGATCAGCCCTTGTTCTTAATGGCTGAACTATCCCTCCAACCCCTGCTAGGTGACAGATTAGCCATCACTGCTCCCCAAGTAATAACCATTACCTGATCACATCTTCTTAAATGATAGTTTACTCTTGCCCTGTCCCAAATGCTTATTTCCATCTCATACTGTATGATTTAGTTCATACCCAAGACTCCTCAGAGTCTCAACAGTTTAACATAACTTAAATGTCCAAGTTTAAGTCCTCTTGAGATATAAGGCAAACTCTATGCTGTCTGTCCCTATAAAACCAAAAAGAATGTGTTTCCAATATACATGCTTGTGAGTAAACAAAATTAAAATAAAAACCCAATAATATAAAAATGTGTAAAGCGACATTCTAATGTCTTTTTCTTGGTGTTTCAAATGAATTGTTTTGAGTGACCTGAATCTATACACTGCACTTTAGACACTACTGGTCTGCAAGATGAAATTCAGAGCTCATTAAAGATTAATGGAGAAGGATGAATTATTTTTCTTTTATTATCCATGAAAAGGAATGATTGCAAAACTTTTCTCAGTTGAAAACTGAATAGGAAACACTATTCATGCTCTTAATGTCTAAAAAATTACTTGCAATTATATGTGTTTCTGCACATGTGCATATGGGCACCCTTGGAGGCCAGAAGAGGGTGTTTGGACCCTGGAACTGGAGTTACGGAAAGCTGTGAGCTGCCCCAGATGAGTGCTGGGATCCAATCTCCCATCTGGAAGAGCAGTACTCACTTCTACGCCCTGAGCTATCTCTCCAGCCGGTCATGTTCTTAGATCCCTCACTTCCTATTTCTTAAGCTAAATTTATGGGAAGAGTACTTACATATTCTCTCTTTCTCTGTCTTTGGGTGTCCTTCCCACTTCCACCCCTTCCCCTGCCCCTGTGTGTGTGTGTGTATGTGTATGTGTATGTGTGTATGTTTAATGCTTCCATTGCCAAATAATACAAATGACAAAGACCAGAGAAGAGACCCAAGGTACACAGCTATCACCTAAAACTTTCCAAGCTTATTTGATCATGGAGTGTTTTTGCAAAATCATTTATTTGATGTTTACAGAACTGATATTCTATAGAACACGCTGTGGATGCTCCTGTAAAGTGATTTCTAGATCTTTCCAGTGGCATGCTTATTTTCAAATTTATCAACCAGTGTGGAGAAAATGTATTGATTTTAGTGAGGTTGTTACACCTGAAACATGAATCTAAGAAAACGGTGTTCTCCCAGGGTTCAGTGAGGGACCTCTATGCACCCAAAGATTCTTTCTGATACCTTTCTTTCTTTCTTTCTTTCTTTCTTTTCTTTCTTTCTTTCTTTCCTTCTTTCTTTCTTTCTTTCTTTCTTTCTTTCTTTCTTTCTTTCTTTCTTTCTTTCTTTCTTTCTTTCTTTCTTTCTTTCTTTCTTTCTTTCTTTTTTTTTTTGAGACAGGGTTTCTCTGTGTAGTTTTGGTGCCTGTCCTGGATCTTGCTCTTCAGTTGAGGCTGGCCTTGAACTCACAGAGATCTGCCTGGCTCTGCCTCCCGAGTGCTGGGATTAAAGGCGTGTGCCACTGCCGCCTGGCTTCCTCCTGACACCTTTCTACAGACTGCCCTTTCCCCCAGTCCTCTTTGCTGTTCAAGGGGAGAAGGGAGATTACTGACAACAAGGCCTCATTGCTGAAGACAACACGTACACAACTCATTGAACATTGAGAAGTCAAGATAGTCAGGTTGTCATAGAGCCTCCCTCCCATGTGCTGGCGTCTTTGGTGCAAGAAGGCACTCTGCAGACAGAAAATGAACTCAAAGGCATCACTGGAAGTTCCTTATCTCATAATATCCTGTCAGAGCTTTTTTTCCCCCCCTTTATCTTATTTTTATTTCATTTTATCTATATACATTTTCTCTTTTCATACTACAGTTCCTTTGGATGTGTGTGGTGACTTCAAGTGGTTTTGATAACCCTGACCTCTAGTTTCCCCATGTTGTTTTTACAAGAACAAATAAATACTCTTGTGCTTTACTTGAATGCCAAGCAGCAGATACCTTGGAAATACCCTGGTATTTGTGCAGCCCTCTGGCCTGCCTCACCCAGCTTTCCCTTCACTCCTGTTTTTAGGGGTTATTCTGTTACTATATTCTTTTGGCAGAACAGTAGTATTTGGTTTTACCCGAGGTCCCTGGGTTATTCAGTCTCAGGTTCTTGGTGACCCAAGCTGTGTCAGGTATGGGTTGTGCAGTGGGCCTGAAGTCAAATCAATCATTGGTTGGTTACTCCCACAAGCTTTGTGCCACCATTGCCCTGGCATATCTTGCAGGCAGGACACACCATTGTAGATCAAAGGGTTTGGGAGTGAGTTGGGTGTTTACATTTCTCCTCTGGTAGCATGCAGAGTGCCTTCTTGTACCAAAGATACCAGCACATGGGGCCTTATTGTCAGTTTGTGGAGAGCAACCTAGAGTCTTGGCAACAGCCTGGGTTATTTGGGGGTTCCCATGGGACCCCTTTGACCAACAACTCAATTAGATGTAACCCATTCCTGGTAGTGGAAGCTTCATTTGATGACAAGAGATATAAAGTTTGAGCTCTGTCTCCCTCATTATTTGGCAATTTCATTTAGATTGCCTTCATACATGTATATATTTTAAGAAGTTACTGTTGTATTAGGTTTCCGTAGTACCCACCAAATGGCCCTTAATTTTAAATGTCTTTACCTGTATTCTCTCCCTCATCTCCTCCCTTCACCCTCCCAACTTTATTCTCCCATTCCAGCACCCCCATACACCCAATAACTATCTCTTCTATTTCCCTTTCCTAGGGAGATCTATCTGGCCCCCTTACACTACCTAATCTTTGTGGTTCTGTGTCTTATAGCTTGATTATCATTGACTTAAGAGATACTATCTACACATAAGTGAATACATACCTTATCTGTCTTTCTGAGTCACTCACTCAGGATGATTTTTTCTTAGTTTCATCCATTTACCAGTGAATTTCATGATTTTATTCTTTTGAATGGCTGAGTAATATTCCATTGTGTAAATGTACCACATTTTCTTCTTTATTCATCTTTATTCATTCATAGATGTTGAAGGACATCTAGGTTGTTTCTAGTTTCTGGCTGTTATGAATAGAGTAGCAATGAACATGGTTGAGCAAGTGTTTCTGTGGTAGGATGAAGTGTCTTTCAGTATATACTCAAGAGTGGTCTAGCTGGATCTTGAGGTAGATCAATTCCCATCTTTCTGAGGAATCACCACACTGATTTCCATAGTAACTGTACAAGTTCATACTCCCACCAGCAATGGATGAGTGTTCCCTTACTCTACATCCCCACCAGCATGAGTTTTCATTTGTTTTACTGATCTTAGTCATTCTGACAGGTGTGAGATGAAATCTCAAAGTAGTTTTGATTTGCATTTCCCTAATGACTAAGGATGGTAAACATTTCTTTAAGTGTTTCCCAGCCATTTGAATTTCCTCTATTGAAAATTCTGTTTATATCTGCACCCCATATCTAAATTGAGTTGTTTGTTTTCTTGATATCCAGTGTTTGAGTTCTTTATATATTTTGTATATTAACTCTCGATTGGATATGGAGTTCATAACATTCTTTTCCCGTTCTGTAGGCTGCCAGTTTGTTTGAATGACAGTGTCCTTTGCCTTACAGAAGCTTTTCAGTTTTATGAGGTCCCATTTATTAATTATAGATCTTAGTGCCTGCACTTCCTGTTCTGTTCAGGAAGTCTTTTCCTGTGCCATTGTGTTCAAGGCTATTCCCCACTTTTTCTTCTGTCAGGTTCTGTGTATATGGTTTTATGTTGAGGTCTTTGATCAATTTGGATTTGAGTTTTGTGCAGGATGATAGATATGGATCTATTTGTATTCTTCTATATGCTGACATCCAGTTAGACCAGCACCATTTGTTGAAGATGCTTTCTTTTTTCCATTGTATATTTCTGGATTCTTTATAAAAAAATCAGGTGTCCATAGGTATTTGAATTTACATCTGAGTCTTCGGTTCAGTTCCATTGATCAACCTTTCTGTTTTTATGCCAATGCCATGTGGTTTTTTATTACTATTGCTTGAAATTAGGGATGGTAATAAAGAAGTTCTTTATTGTACAGGATTGTGTCAGCTATCCTGAGTTATTTTGTTTTTCCATATGAAGTTGAATATTATTCTTTCAAGTTCTGTAAAGAATTGTGCTGGAATTTTGATAGGAGTTTGTGTTGAATCTGTAGATTGCTTTTGGTAAGATGGCCATTTTTACTATGTTAATCCTATCAATCCATGAGCACGGGAGATCTTTCCATCTTCTGATATCTTCTCCAATTTCTTTCTTCAAAGACTTGAAATTCTTGCCATACAGGGCTTTCACTTGCTTGGTTAGAGTTATCCCAAGATACTATATATTTTTAGGCTATTAAAGGGTGTTGTTTCCCTAATTTCTTTCTCAGCCCATGTATTGTTTGTGTATAGGAGGGCTACTGATTTTTTTTTTTTTTAGTTATTTTATATCCATCCATTTTGCTGAAGGTGTTTATCAGCTGTAGGAGTTCCCAGGTAAAATTTTGGGGTCATTTATGTACACTGTCATAACATCTGCAAATAGCAATATTTTGACTTCTTCCTTTCCAATTTGTATCCCCTTGATCTCCTTTAGTTATCTTATTACCTTAGCTTAAACTTCAAGTACTATATTGAGTCGATATGGAGAGAGTGAACAGCATTGTCTTGTCCCTGATTTTAGTGGAATTGCTTTAAGTTTCTCTCCATTTAATTAGATGGTGGCTGTTGGTTTGCTGTTTATTACCTTTATTATGTTTAGGTATGTTCCTTGTATGCCTGATCTCTCCAAGACTTTTATCATGAGGGGGTGTTTAATTTTGTCAATGGCTTTTTCAGCATCTAATGAGATGATCATGTGGTTTTTCTTTCAGGTTGTTTATATGGTGGATTACATTGACAGTTTTTCATATGTTGAACCATCCCTGCATTTCTGAGATGAAGCCTACTTTATCATGGTGGATGATCTTTTTGAAGTGTTCTTGGATTCAGTTTGTGAGTATTTTGTTGAGTATTTTTGCATCAATGTTCATAAGGGATAATGGTCTGTAATTCTCTTTGTTGAATCTTTGTGTGGTTTGGGTATCAGGGTAATTGTGGCCTCATAAAATGAATTTGTAATGTTCCTTCAGTTTCTATTTTGTGAAATAATTTGAGGAATATTGATTTTAGCTCTTTTTTGAAAGTCTAGTAGAATTCTGGCCCTGGACTTTTTTTTGAGAGACTTAATGACTGCTTTTATTTCCTTAGGGGTTATAGGTCTATTTAAATTATTTATCTGATCTTGATTTAACGTTAGTAAGTAGTACCTATTGAGAAAATTGCCCATTTATTTTAGATTTTCCAATTTTGTGGAGATTTTTGAAGTATGACCTAATGATTCTTTGGATTTCCTCAGTGTCCATTGTTATATCCCACTTTTCATTTCTGATTTTGTTAATTTGTATATTAGTTAGTTTGGGTAAGGGTTTGTCTATCTTGTTGATTTTCTCAAAGAACCAACTCCTTGTTTCATTGATTCTCTTTGTTTCTATTTTATTGATTTCAGTCCTTAGTTTATTTCCTGCCTTCTACTACTCTTGGGTGTGTTTGCTTATTTTTGCTCTGGAGTTTTCTGGTGTGCTGTTAGGTTACTAGTATGAGATCTTTCCAAATAGTGCTGTGAACTTTCCTCTTAGCTACTTTCATTGTGTCCCATAAGTTTAGGTATGTTGTACATTCATTTTCATGAATTCTAGGAAGTCTTTAATTTTTTTCTTTATTTCTTCTTTGATCCAGTGGTGATTCAGTAGAGAGTTGGATTGGTGAAATTATTAAGGCCACTCCACGTAGTTAAAAGGAAAGTTTATTAGTGGCGCAACTTACAAATGAAGGGATAGGTAGGTCACAGGGTCTATATCGCAGTCCAGCGGTGTTCTCTGGAGCTCTGCTCCGGTCAACCTCCACCATCCAGGGTCCAGGAACAAGAGAGAGCTGCGTGTTCTGATCTCAGGTCTCCAGGCGCCTCCCTTGGCCCCGCCTTGTAGGCGTGATAGTTACCGAAGCCTCAATGGGGGTTGGAACTTCCAGACCAAAGCTGGAATGGCTACCCACTACAGAGTTGTTCAGTTTCTATGAGTTTGTAGGCTTTCTATTGTTTTTGTTGTTGAAATCCAGCTTTAATCCATGGCCTGATATGGTACAAGGGCTTATTTCAATTTTCTTTTATCTGTTGAGACTTGCTTTGTGACCAAGTATATGGCAAATTTTGGAGAATGTTCTATAAGGTGCTTAGAAGAAGGTATATCCTTTTGTGTTTGGATGAGATCTTCTGTAGATATCTGTTAGGTTCATTTGAGTCATAACATCTATTAGCTCCATTGTTTCTGTTTAGTTTTTGTCTGGATGATCTGTCCATTGGTGAGAATGGGGTATTGAAGTCTCCCACTATTAATGTGTGAGGTTTGATGTGTGATTTAAACTTTAGTAATTTTTTTTTTATAAATGTGGTTGCCCTTGCATTTGGGGCATAGGTGTTTAAAATATCATCTTGGTGGACATTTCCTTGGATGAGTATGTAGTGTCTTTCTCCATCTCCTTTAATTAATTTTGGTTGGAAGTCTATTTTGTTAGATATTAGAATAGCTATACCAGCTTGCTTCTTAGGTCCATTTGCTTGGAAAATGTTTTTCCAACCCTTTACTGTGAGGTAATGTCTATCTTTGGTGTTGAGGTATATTTCTTGTATGCCACAGGAGGATGGATCCTGTTTTCATATCCATCCTATTAGCCTGTATCTTTTTATTGGCAAATTGATTCCATTGATATTGAGAGATATTAATAACCAATGATTACTAGTTCCTGTAATTTTGTTGTTGTTGGTTGCGTGCGCGCATGTATGTGTGTGTGTGTGTGTGTGTGTTTCCCTTCTTTGGGTTTTGATGGTGTGAGAGTAATTATTTCCTGTGTTTTTGTGGGTGTAGTTAACTTCCTTGGGTGGGAGTTTTCCCTCTAGGTACTTTCTATAGGGCTGGATTTGTGGATAGACATTCCTTAAATTTGTCTTTGTCATGAAATATTTTGTTTTTTCCATCTATGGTGATTAAAATTTTTGCTGGGTATAGTAGTCTGAGCTGGTATCCAAGGTCTTTTAGGGTCTGTAGCACATCTGATCAGGCCCTTATGACTTTTAGAGTCTCCATTGAGAAGCCAGGTGCTATTCTAATAGGTCTGCCTTTATGTGTTACTTAGCCTTTTTTGGTTGCAGCCTTTAATGTTCTTTCTTTTTTCTCTATGTTTATTATGTTTGTTTATTTATTTAACATATTTATTATGTTATATATTAAGTAACATATTTATTATGTTCTATATGATTATCATGTGGCATGGGGACTTTTTTCTGGTTCAATCTATTTGGTGTTATAGGCACATTCTTCTTTAGGTTAGGAAAATTTTCTTCTATGATTTTGTTGAATATATTTTCTGGGCCTTTGAGCTGGGATCTTCTCCTTTTCCTATTGTTCTTAGGTTTGGTCTTTTCATAGTGTCCCAGATTTCCTGGGTGTTTTGTGTTAGGATTTTTTTTTTTTTTGGTTTTTCAAGGCAGGGTTTCTCTGTGTAGTTTTGGTGCCTGTCCTGAATCTCTCACTCTGTAGACCAGGCTGGCCTCTATCTCACAGAGATCCACCTGCTCTGCCTCCTGAGTGGTGGGATTAAAGGCATGTGCCACTACCAGGCAGCTCTCTTCTTAGGTCCATATCCTTAGGATATCTTTTTCCATCCTTTTACCCTGAGGTAATGTCTATCTTTGATATTAATGTTTGTTTCTTGAATACAGCAGAAGTATCGATCCTATTTTCTCATCTATTCTGTTAGTCTTTGTCTTTTTATTGGGGGAATTGAGAATACTGATGTTGAGAGATACCGATGACCAATGATTATTAATTTTTGCTATCTTGTGGCATCAGTATGTGTGATTTCCCCCCTTTAGAGTTACTGATTGAAGTTACGTATTCCTTGTGTTTTCTTGGGTGTGGTTAACCTCTTTAGCTTGGAGTTTCCCTTCCAGTGCCTTCTGTAGGGCTGGATTTGTAGATAGATATTGCTTACATTTATTTTTATCATGAAATATCTTATTTTCTCCATCTATCATGTTTGAATGTTTTGCTGGCATAGTAGTTTGGGCTGTCATCTGTGGTCTTTTAGAGTCTGTAGAGCATCTTTCCAGACCCTCCTGGCTTTTAGAATATCCATTGAGATGTCAGCTGTTATTCTAATAGGTCTGCCTTTCTATGTGGCTTGGTCTTTGGCCCTTGCAGTTTTTAATATTCTTTCTTCATTCTTTACCTTTAATGTTCTGATTATTACATGCTGAGGGGGATTTCTTTATTGGTCCAGTCTATTTGGTGTTCTGTGTGCTTCTTGTACCTTGCTAGGCACCTCTTTCTTAGGTTTAGGGAAATTTTCTTCTATGACTTTACTGAAAATATTTCTGTGCCTTTGACCTGGGTTTCTTCTCCTTCCTCCATTCCTGTTATTCTTATATTTGGTCTTTTCATAGTGCCCCAGATTTCCTGAATTTTTTGGTGCCAGGATTTCTTTTGATTTAACAAAATTTTCCTTGACCACAGTATCTATTTCTCCTATTGTGTCTTTAATGCCCAAGCATCTTTCTTCTAGCTCTTGTATTTTGTTGGCAAGGCTTGCCTCTGAGGTTCCTGTTTGAATTTCAAAGTTTTTTAGTTTCAGATTTCTCTCAGTTTGATCTTTTTTTGTTGCTTCTGCTTCCAGAAGGTCTCGAACTGTTTTATCGATTTCCTTCCACTGTTTGTATTTTCATACATTTCTTTAAGAGGTTTATTGGTTCCCTCTTGAAGGATTTCTATCATATTCATAAAGGCTATTTTAAAATCTTTTTCTTATGTTTCGGCTATGTTGCAGTTCTCAGGGTCTGCTGTGGTAGGGTTGCTGGGCTCTAGTAGAGACATATTGTCCTGGCTGCTATTGATTGTGTTTTTATGCTCATGTCTATGTATCCAGGTTTGGGATAATTATAATTCCAGGTGCTTATATCTGATCTTGCCTTTGTTGGGTGGGTGTTTTGTTCCTTAGTTTCTGTTGCTTTTTCTGCTTCTTAGGAGAGTGTGCTGGCTGTGTGTTGCTTGGTAGGGAATTCTTCAGGGATCCTGATAGGTGTGGCCACTGGGGGTTCAGGGCAAGATGTGTTCTAGGTTTTGAGAATTGACACTTAGAAGTGAGGATGGAGGCTAAGGGGGTCCACAGGAGGGAGGAAAGCAGAGTGTTCCACCAGGATCTGCTTAGTCCCCTAGGAATGGGAGCAGAGAGGAGGGAGAAGCCCCAACAGGTAGGCTGCAATGGAGTAGGTCCCTAGAGAATGCCTGCTGGAGTTAGGGGCTGGGAGAACAGGATGACTCTTGGAAGGTTAGAGGAGAAGATCTGCTTGATCCACTGGTGATGAGGACAGAGAAGCGGGGGAGGGCTCTGAAGGTGGTCTGCTACCGAGCTAGGGATGAGACTGAGGGACTGGATTTGGAGGAGAGGAGAGAAAGGTGAAGATCTGCAGTTTGCCTCTCTGACTGGACCATATCTCTCTTTTCCTTCACTGCTGCTTCCATGAGAGAGTCCACGTCAATAGAGAGGCGGCTCTTAAGCTTTTGTGTCCACCTCTGTTTAGTCCAGCACTGGCGACTCCTGGAAACTCATCTGCTGGGAATTTAATGCACCACACTAGGCCCTGATGTAGGAAGGGTCAGTCTACAATCTGAAAGTAGATCACTGGGAATGATCCAGAGAGATCTGTCTCATTGATCTCCTTGCTTCCAAGATTCACATAACTGCTCTAGGAGATACTGGCCACAATGTCTTCCTGTTTTGCTGGATGCTTGTGGTGGATAGAATATGTGTTAATACCAGAGGACTCCGTTGACATGTGTGCATGGGTGTACCTCAGATGAACCAAAAATCACTTCCCTTGGCCTGGAGCAATGTTGAGTGTTATACCATGCCAATAGTTTAAGCTTTAGGATAGTGGTGTGGTCATTACCACAGGGGTAGGAGCAGGGGAGGAAACCCATTTTCTACACGGATCAAACCTTGGAGAAGGACGAGTCACTGCCTCTTGCAGGTTGGAAAGATTCTGATGTAATATGCCAACAAGGCCTGGGTAATTTCCTAAAGCATTGGCACTCACATACCTGAGTGGGTCTGTATGCTGCTTTTCTGGGAAGCAGAGAAACCATGGTTAGAAACTTCTTTTAGTGAGCTAGCATTCTGTAATGTCCATGTACCTGATTTCATTGTATTATATAAAAGCACTTCCCATAACATTTGGAAATTAGAAATATAACAAAACCTTATTCATCAATGGTGATTGATTAGAAACAGCCTCTGCATTCGAGCTCCACATTGTTGTGACCACAAAGTCCTCTTTCTTTACCACCAAAGTCATACAGCTCCTGGGTCCTGAGCTAAGTAGAGAGACTGCTGACTTCATAGCAGGCTGTGACATCTCCCTGGAGACCAGGAGACCTGGAACCTTACAGAGGCAAAATACTTTTGACAGGCTCTGACATGAACTATGAAAGGCTTTTTTTTTTTTTTAATTTGGTGTGTCTTTGCTTAGGTTCACTCACAAAAACCATCCTAAAATATGCCCATCCCAGATTGTGGTGGCCCTGGAAGATATCGAATTGTAATGTGTGGCTCCTATAAATACTATCTCATTTGGGGAAAGTGGTCTTTATGAATGTGCTGAGGTTCTTTTCAGGGGCGGGCACCCTGAATTGTCTGGGGAGGCTCTAAATAAACTCACAGGTTCCATTAAAAAGGAAACAATAGTGAGACTTTCTGAGATTTCTCCCATTCACACTGGCATGTCGGCTGGTGGTGTCATGGTGCTAGTCTTGTTTAGACAACCATACTGTTGAGATTTCATTGGTACAAACTTCCCTGTCATGTCTAGAAGACATTATGTCACAGAAGATGTCCTGGTCCTCTGGCTTAGTCTTCTAGGAGAATCGCCCCCTAATAGGTGATCCAGTCCCCAGTGGGCAGCCCTAAACACATACACATACAAGCAACACTCAATGGACTCAGCAGGCCGTATTTATAAGTATATAAACTGGATAGATGTATTAATGTGTATGTAATGTGAATAATTAAAGAGGAAGAGGTTATACATTGGGGGGGGGGGACACAGGAAGGACTGTAGAAGGGAGAATGTGGGTGGAAATGATATAAATACGGTACTCATGTATAAAATTCTCAAAAAATAAAGATAAAGTGACCAAGAAGAGAGACAAAGGGGGTTCAACAAGTCCTAAGGGATGATGGTCTTTGGGGCCCATGAATGTGAGCAGCCGAGGCTAGAGGAGCCATGGGTTCTTCCCACCAGTTCTCTGCTCCTTGCCTTCAACCTAGTGGTCTTAGTTTCAAACTCCTGATTTCCAGAGCCATGATGGAAGACACGATTATTTAATGTTAAAAACTTCTTTTTTCTTAAAGCAGCATGGAAAACTAATACATGTAAGGAGCCCAGTGTTGTTCCCTTTGGATAGGCAATTTGTCACTTATCAGGAGGGTTGGATGGTGTGTCTGTGTATCTGTCTGTCTCTCTTTATATATATATATATATATATATATATTGTAAACCACTATCTGTCTTATTACTTATTTCTCATCTTGACTTTCTATCATCTGTCTGTCTATCTATCTATCTATCTATCTATCTATCTATCTATCTACCTATTTATTATCTATCTTTTATCCACTATCGATCTATAGTCTATCTATCACATATCAATGTATATCAGACTTTTCTCCAGATGAACCTGAGGGTCCACTGCATTGCTTAAAGTTATAATCTCTGGAAGAATTTTCGTTCCTCAGTGTCCTTTAGTGTAATTTCCGAGTGCATCTGTAATATGTCACCTGTCGACTTTTGCTTACAGCAAGTATTGTGTACTGTAAGTTTTTCAAACCAGGCTTCTACTTTTTTTTTAATGCTTTCTAGGTGTGAGTGAAGGAGGAAAATAGCAAGAAGATATGCTCACTCACTACTTTCAGTTGCTGGGAGGTCTCCAGGCTTATGCATGCTCTGTATTATGTAGAGACTGCTCCTCTGACCATCCAATCTCATGAAGCTGTGGATTAGGGAGCCTCTATTTCCTGGTGGGCAGCCCTGCTTACATACCCCCTCAGTCTCCATTATCATCCGCTAACTCCCAAGCTTCTGTTGAAAGGAGAATAGTGTTGTTCTGTAGAAGGCATGGGCTTTCCCCAGAACCAGAGATCTCTTTTGAGTCTCCTAGTGGGTCTAGGATGGGGGCGATTCTATACATCTCCATCCATCTCTAACGCCACTGAACCCAGGCCTGAGGGGCCAGACAGAGCTGGAGCCTGGGCTTGCAGTACCATCTCCATTCACTCTGAACCGTGTTTGTATCTCTAGAGAGCACATGCATGTTCATATGCATGCATATATTGTTCTGTAAATCTACATATGCCAACAATTGTTTTTCCACACTGCTTTATCGACAGGCTTGTGGGTGACAGCTGTCCCCAAACCAACCCCTATCTTTTCTACAAAAGGAAATGAAGAGGAAACGGGGCTCCCCAGCAAAGTGTAGCCAGGGGACCTGGGGAGTCAGTAGCCTTGACCCCCAGGCCACAGGCATATGGCGGCTGGGAGGGAGGATAGGAGATGCAGATCCCCAAGGGCAAGATGCTGGTGAGGTGGCTGAGTAGACTGAAGAGGTGCTGCAGTTATTCCTTTCCTGGGAAACTGTCACCGGAGGATTCAGGAACCTAAGCTTGGGGACAGGGGTGGGAGCTTAAGAAGGGAGTAACTCAAAGGCTTCCAGAGTCATTTGAGGCACAAGGTTCTAAAGTTTGAGGCCATCCTGGGCTGCGTGGTGAAACCCAGCAACCCCTCATCTTCACCCTACCTACAAGCATTCAGCGCCACCATCATAGCCATATCTGCAGCCACACACATGTCTGTTCATTCACATCTACCCCGTACATAGAGGGAGGGCTGTCACAGCCCTGGATCCACCCACTGGAGCCCTGGAATGTCTCTGGATTGGTACCTTGGGGGGGGGGGCGCTGCTGAGGGGGCAGGTCCTCGATATTATTACTGATAGGCTGCCTCACAGGCATCTAACCAATCCCTGTACACACCCATTAGTTCAGACACACATGATGACTATCTGGAATTCCTTTGGGTGCACAGTACAGAAATTACTCTGGTGTTCTGAGCACAGTCCATTTTCACATCACAAGACTTTGCACGGTTGTAGAAGAGGCAACTGGGTGTGCAGGCTGCCTGTCGTCTTCTTCTTGAGGGCTGCTTCCTTTCTGATTTCCTTTGTTCCAAGGCTTCAGGGGGGTGAAATCCTCACCAGCCTTGCCTTGCAACCGAGGCTGCTTCACTTGGGAATCACTCAAAACATTATATATATACATACACACACACACACACACACACACACACACACACACACACACACACACATATATGAAATTCAACTTCATGCTACACTTCCCATGGCAGACAGGCCTATATACCTTCTCAGAGATGCCAATGACTCCTTGACAAATACATTCTTTTCTCCTTAATGGCAGAGTGTGCTCTGGACACCTTGGAAAGATGGACTCTGACATCTTATATCCCAGTGCCCTCAGTGATAAGGAAGAAATATTAAGAGCGAGCACAGTGAGGCATACTGAGCTTTGCTGAGCCAGGAAAAAGAGGTGGAAAACCTGTGACCTCTTTGCTCAGGGTTATTTGGCTCAGAAGATGAACAGTAAATCAGCTGGAGAGGAAAGTGGTCCAGGTCAGACTGGAGCAGAGATCCAATCCCGGTTGAAGCAAGGTTATCTGGGTTGGCTTGGGTGCTGTCTTGGTAACCAATAAAAGCATAGAACATTTTCCCTGCATTTCTTGCCTATTCATTTGATTGCGATGATAGAGAACCCAATACAGAGCCTAAGACATAAATCTGTGAAAACCACACATACTTCGAATTCAAGGTGTAGTCTTGTTTTCTCTCCCACCATCTTTGATGAGTACAAAGTACCTCAGGGGTTTTGGTGAGCTCTCCGTGCAGAAGAGGTGGCCAAGCCCCCTGCTGTGAGTAAACTCTCTTCTTTGATTCATTACCCTTCTGTCTCATCTGTCAGGCCTCCCCTTCCGGTCTGGTCTGCACCTCCAGAGTCTGCAAAATTCCGGCGGGGGGCGCGCGAGCACGTGGGGTGGGGCGGACGGGGGCGGACAGGCCTAAAGTCTGTTCCTCAGGAGTAAGTAGGAAGCCTGGAAAGTCGTTTTCTATGTCCTAAGGGGTTCACAAGCCATCCTACTCTCTGGCTGAGTTAGTTATAAGCATGAACCCTGAGCTATATATCCTACTGCCTCGCTATGCATGGGAAACAATGGTTGCTAACACCAGTTACCAGAGTTCAGCCTGCAGCTATATCTGAGGTGGAGCGGTCCTCATGACTTGGAATAATTGGCTTCTGAGGAAAGATGGCCAAATGCAAAATAATTAAGAAGAGGTCTCTGCAATTCAGTAACTCATGGTTCTTCTCCCGCCCATCCATGGCCAGGGCTGGAATCCAACTGGAACAGGAACCTGCCTCCACTCTGAGCCAAGGCAGAGTTAAATAAGCCATTGTGCCATGTGCTCATGGGTAATTAGGCATGAAAAGAATCTGCCGTCTCTCCCTCCATTGTTCCTCACAAGCTGTCCTTTTGCCATGTGCCCGAGCCCCCAGGTCTCAGCTCTGGCACTCGTACAGAGATATGGATGTCGTCGTCATGGCAACTTCTCCTGTGCTAAACAACTTTATGGTTTAATATTATTAAGGGGGCAGGGGTCAAAAGCCAGTGAGAGACTTTGTCTCTGAAGCCCGTGATAATTGTACCAGGGATATGGCAGCCGTGGGAGCTTATGGGAGAAGCGGGAAACTCAGTGACCTAGAGCTACCCTCAAGAACACCTGTGAGGCTGACGTGGGCAAATCACAAAGTCGGTACTCCCGCTCTTCTCTCCCATGTCCCCTTCTGAGTGTGTCACGGTATCCCTTCAGGTGACAGGCACCCTGCTGGTCCCTCCTGGGAAAGCTCTGCCTCTAATAGATTCCATCTGACTGTGGATTTTCGTCATTGCATTAGTATTCACACTTGTGTTCCCAGCTGAACAACAGCTCCTGACCAGGAAGTGATGAGAATATTTAGAAGAACAAGCTCTCTGTTCTGGAAGCTTAAAGGAGCATCAGAGCTGCTTTTTGGTTCTATCTTTGGGTCTCATTGTAGGAAACGTCAAAAATTCACACAAGTAAGGAAAAATGAAGGAGTCCCATATAACCCATCACCCCAGTTGTATTCTTGTGTGTGTGTGTTCACGTGTGTGGGTGCACATGTGTATGCATGCACATGGAAATTGAAATGCCTTCTTTAGTTGCTGTCCACCTTATATTTTGAGGCAGGGTCTCTCATTTGAAACAGAGTTTGCTGATTTGGTTAGTCACTAGCTTGCTCTGGGGATTCCCTATCTCTACCTCTTAACTCCCCACTGAACCATGTGTATTTCCTATAGTCATTTATTTGCCTTGCTTGGACGAAACACAGAGCAGAAAGTTTCCCTCAAACCTTGACTCCTCCATCTCAAGCCCAGTCAGGGTTTAATATTTCCTGAGTGGTGACATAAAGGAGGACATGTTGGATGCTGCTGAAGCATATGTCAGACATGCCTCATGAGATGCTACACACGGTGCTGTCCTTCTGTAGAGTATGAAGACCTCGCAGTGCATGGGGGCTCCCTCATGCTAAACCCACTCATGTCCAAATCTGGCTGACCTCCTGGCCATTCAGATGTGGCTTGTGGTTCCACTCCTGGGTTTCATAGGGCTAGATTCACACACCATGCTATCAAATGATCTCTTCTGAGCTAGCAAATGCTTTCCTAGTGCTGACCAAGAGGCAGATTCAAAAAATGCTCTTGATCTTAGAATAAGGTGATGCTTTTTCTCATCCAGTAGCACAGCATAGCTCCACGCATGCTAATGAAGTCCCCAAAGCTGTTCTTATTTGAAGGGTTCTACCTTGGCCTCCTCTGGAATGAACCCTTAGTCTTCCTGTGCTGGGATTAGAGGGATGTGCTGCTCAGGAAACCTGTTAGAAGAAAGTTAATCCCACCTGTGCATTAATGATTTAGTCTTTCAGGTGTCCATTAGTTGCATGAATCATTAGGTTTTATTATGACATCTTCATACATAGATATAGTACTTTGATAGTATTTAGGCTTCCTAATTCCACACTTACCCTCCCTCCCTTCTCCCTGCTCCATCCCTTCTCTAGTAATGCCCCTTCTCATTTTCTTTTCAGTCCACATTTGAGAGAAAAGATGTAATAGGTGCCTCTGACTCTGGCTTATTTTGCTTAATATGACGGGGTCTGGTTCCATCCATTTCCCTGTAAAGGACGTAATTTTGTTCTTGATGGCTGTTCATATGTGTGGCGTTTTCTTAATGCATTTGCCTGTTGATGGACAGCTAAGCTGTAATGAATGTCGTGGTAATAAGCAAGGGTCTGCAGGGACCTTTGCGACTGACTGGTTTGGTTTCTTTGCTTGTCTTCCAGGAGTGGTGCAGGTGGTTCCTGTGCTAACTCTAGTTTTAGTTACTTGAGGATCCTCCATGCAAGTTTCCACAGTGGAAAACACAGTGTGGGAGTACCTGCTTGTCCTGTATTCTTGTCAGCATTTGTTTCTTGTGCTTAAATTCTATTTCTTTCTTTCTTTGTGCGTAGAAATGCTAATATGCACATGCTATGGTATCCATGTGGAGGTCAGAGGCCAACCCATGGGTCATTGACTGTCTCCTTCTACCATGTGGGCCCCGTGATGGAACTCAGATCATCAGGGTGGGTGGCAAGTGCTTTTACCTGCTGAGCTGTCTCACTGGCCCATTTTTGTTTTCTGATTGGGCTAAGATGGATGCTCAGTATAGTTTTAATTTTACTTTCCTGATGAGTGTTCAACGTTTTCATGTATTTATTATTGTGGTGGTTAGTTTTGGGCAACTTGACATAAACTAGAGTCCTCTGGGAAGAAGGAACCCCAGTTAAGAAAATGCCTCCATCAGCTTGGCTTGTAGGCAAGTCTGAGAGGCAGTCTTTCAATTGCTAACTGGTGTAGGAGGGCCTAGCCCACTGTGGGTGGAACCATCCCTAGCCAGATGGGCTTGGGCTGCAGAAGAAGAGTAGCTGAGCAAGTCAGAAGTAGCATGTCAGACAGCAACACTCCTCTATGTTTCTGCCTTGAGCTCCTGGCCTTCCTGGCCAATGAACTAGAAGCTATAAGATGAAAGAAACCGCCGGGCGGTGGTGGCACACGCCTTTAATCCCAGCACTCGGGAGGCAGAGCCAGGCGGATCTCTGTGAGTTCGAGGCCAGCCTGGGCTACCAAGTGAGTTCCAGGAAAGGCGCAAAGCTACACAGAGAAACCCTGTCTCGAAAAAACCAAAAAAAAAAAAAAAAAAAAAAAAACATGAAAGAAACCCCTTCGTCTGCAAGTTGCTTCTGGTCATGGTGTTTAATCTTAACAGAGCCCATTAGAACAACCCTCCATTTGTATTTCTTCACTTGAAAAGTGTCTGTTCTATGCATTGTGCTTCTTTTTTGATTGGATTACTTGCTTTTCTGGTGCTTGATTTTTGTGAGTTGTTTGTATATTCTGGAGAGCATTCCCCGTCAGATGTAAAGTTGGCAAGGGTTTTCTCCCATTCTGTGGGCTGTCTCTTTGTTAATTGTTTCCTTTGCTGTATAGAAACTTTATAGTTTCATGCAGTCCCACTTACTAATTCTTTTTTTTATTTTTAACTTTCTTTTTATTTATTCTTTGTATCTTTCACATCATGCATTTCAATTTCATTCATTTTCTGTCTCTTTGTATCTGTCCTCTGCCCTTGCAACCCCCCCCCAAAAAAAAATAAAACTTAAGAGAAAAAAAGAAAAAAGAAAAGAAAAGAAAAAAATAAAGGAAAAAGGGCCGGGCGGTGGTGGCGCACGCCTTTAATCCCAGCACTCGGGAGGCAGAGCCAGGCGGATCTCTGTGAGTTCGAGGCCAGCCTGGGCTACCAAGTGAGTTCCAGGAAAAGGCGCAAAGCTACACAGAGAAACCCTGTCTCGAAAAACCAAAATAAATAAATAAATAAATAAATAAATAAATAAATAAATAAATAAATAAATAAATAAAAATAAAGGAAAAAGGAAAAAAAATCTCGTCATGGAAGCTGTAGTGTGACACTATGAGTCATGCAGCAAACCCTTTTGTCCATGTATCTTTACTTGCAAGTGTTCATTTAAGAGTCATTGGCCTGGTTCAAGGCCTCTAGTTTCTAATACACTATTGATGCTGGGTTCTCACTGGGACTCCTCTTAGATAGCCCATTATTGAGCTGTGTTGTGGAGATCCTGCAGCTTTGGGTCTGCAGCATGTGCCCCTTCATGTGCTCCTGTAGATCATAGATGGGGTGGATGTTGGGGTGGGCCAACTCATAACCCTGGTTCTAGGTCTGGGTAGTTGCAGGGTTGGTTAGCCTGCCAGCTCTCCCCCATCCTAACCACAGTGAACTCTCCAACATTGCCCTGGCTAGTTCATTCCTTGCAGTGATGAGCAGGGGATGGGGTGGTCGGGCAGCTCTCCTGCTTTCATGCCCTCAGTTCTCCCACATCTGAACCATCAGGGCCAGCTCTACTGTGCTGTCCAGGTGAGGTGCAAGGGTCACTCTCCTCCTGAATGCTGCAGCTGGTGAGGAGCAGGGACAGTTCTCTTACTCTTATGACCTTAGGGCCAGCTCTCCTCAGGGCAATGGGTGGGGAAGGGGGAGGGCATCTCTCCCCACACCCACACCATCATATGGCAGATGAGGGGGGTGGGGCCAGATCCCCCATGCTCACATTCTTAGCACTGATTCACCTCTACCCCTGTCAATAGGGTCAGCTCTGCTGCACTGCCCAGATGAGGTGCAGAGCCCACTTTCCCGAGTGCTGCAGCTAGTAAGGGGAAGGGTCAGCTTCCTTACTCACCACAGGTGGCAGGGAAAAGAGGAGAAGGGCATCTCTCTATTGCTCTCACCACTAAATGACAGACAAGGGGCGTGCGGCCAGTTATCCCACTCTTGCGCCCTCAGGGCCAGCTCACCTGTACCCCTGTCTACAGGGTCAACTCTACTGTGCTGCCTAGGCAAGGTGCAGGGCCTGCTCTCCCGAGTGCCACTGCTGGTGAGGGGCAGGTGCAGCTCTCCTGCTCTCACAGCTTCAGGGCCAGCTCTCCCACATGCCTCAGGCATAGAGGGGTGGGAGGGTATCTCTTCCCCACCCATGCTGCTATACAGCAGATGAAGGGTGGGGCCAGATCTCTCATACTCACAATCTCTGGGCCGGCTCACCTCCACCCTCATAAACAGGATCAGTTCCAATGTGCTGTCCAGGTGAGGTGCAGGGCCCACTTTTACAAGTGTTGCAGCTGGTAAAGAGGAGGGTTAGCTCCCTTGCCAGCTGGAAGCTGTAGGGGCGAAGTGGGTAAGGCATCTTTCCTTTGCTCTCACCACCATGTGGCAGACAAGAGAGGTGGTACAAGCTATGCACCTCTCGTGCCCTCAAAGCTGGCTCACCCATGCCCCTGCCTACAGGGTCAACTCTACTGTGCTGCCCAGGTGAGGTACAGAACCTGTTCGCCTAAGTGCTGCAGTTGGTGAGGGGTTGGGTCAGGTCCCCCACCTGCTGCAGGTGGTGAGGGGTGAGGGGAGGAAGATTTCTTTCCCTCTCACATTCCACCACATGATATAAGAGAGGGGAGTGACCTGCTCTCCCATTCTCACACCCTCAGGGCCAGCTCACCCATGCCCCTGTGAACAGGGTCAGTTCTATTGTGTTGCCCGGGTGAGGTGTAGGACCTTTTCTTCTGAGTACTTCAGCCAGTGAGGGGTAGGACCAGTTCTCCCTCATGTTGCAGCCAGTGAGGGGTGGAGCCAACTCTGTACAGCCCTATCCTCTCTGCCTTTGGTGCTATCAGGAGCCACAGACATCAACAGAGACTGCAGCTATATCAGAGCCATGAACCTAGACACAGCTCCAGCAGCAGGCCAGATCCAGATATCACCATGCCCCGAGTGGCAATCAAGCCACCCACCTTAGCCTGCTCCTCACTTTTGCCTCTTCATATATGCCTCTATCCACAGGACATAAACCATTCTCTTTCTCCTATACCATGCCATACATTTGCTCACCATAGATAGTAGTGCCTGTCTGCCTCGCCCTGAAAGGTACTGGGTGGGCCTGTGTTTTCTCCTTTGAGCCCAGCGCAGATAGCCCAGGCCTGCCTGTGACTCTCCTTGTCCTTCTCAGTCTGTCATGGTGCTGGGCAGGGACATGCTTCCTCATTACAAAGAGATCACAATAGTGCCCAACCATTGAGAGGGTTCCTGATTGGTGCAGAGATGTTGCTGGAGTCCTCTTGAGGGCCAGGGATAGAAAGTCCAGCTGCATTTGGTTGAGTCCTGCCCATCCCAGCTGGATGGCATGGGGCAGAGCTGTTCCACTCATTAAGTCTTATTATTCTGAATTAGATTTGTGAGGCTTTCAATTGATACTGAAGCTTGGCATGATGGCTTTAAACATGTCTTCAAAAATGGATAAAATGGGTCAAGGTAGGACTTTGTAAGGTATGTACTGTGTTTTTTGTTTGTTTGTTTGTTTTGTTTTGTTTTTGGTAAGGGTCTCATCGTGTAGTACAGCGTGGCCTAAAGAGGCACTTTCTGTTATCACTATGGTGGCCACTCTGGCATCAGTGACCACTTCTAATGTAGTTTCTTGTCTACTGTAGTGGGATGTTTTTGCATGTGAGCAAACACGTGGGTGTCTTTCCAGGCATATTTGTTGGTTATCCAGTGTGCTGGTTAGTTTTATTATTAACTTGACACAAAGTAGGGTCACAGGAATGGGTAACCTCCACTGAGAAAATGCCTCTATAAAATCAGCCAGTAGACAAGTCTGTGGGGGATGTTTTCTTGATTATTGATTGATGTGGACAGTGTCACCCCTGAGCAGGTAGTCTTGGGTAATACAAGAAATCAAACTGAGCAAGCCATGAGGAGCAAGCCACTAAGCAGCATTCCTCCACGGCTTCTGCTTCAGTTCCTGCTTTGTGTTCCTACCCTGACTATCCTCAAAGATTGCCTGTGATCAGGACACGTAAGCCAAATAAACCCTTTCCTCCATGAAGCTGCTTTTGGTCATGGTGTTCATCACAGCAACAGAGAGCTAACTAGGCGGTTTAGTTATTGGACTTCTGTGGCACCCAGTCAGAATGTAAAAGACAGTAACATAAGCATGAAGAGAGAGCTTCGACCACTTGTGTAAGGGACAGAAACAAGGGGGAGTGGCCAGTGAAGGGACAGGGTAGGTGTAGCTCTATTTAGTGAATTCTAGGGTTGGTCTAATGAAGAGAAGAGGTATACAACAGCTGCCAGGTTTGACATGATTCATGGTTATTAACAACTCACATTTCTACTTTTTGGTATATGACCTAATCTCTCAACATAAGATCTTACATTCCATGAGGTCAGGAGGTAAATGTTTACATCTCTATTGTTTAGGTAAGGAAACCAAGACCCAAGTTAAGTGACTTATTGAATAATTAAATGAGTTGGGTAAGCATTAGACCCATGTTTCCTAGTCTAGGGCTCTTTAGGAACAAATCAATAAGGCAAACAAGCTGGTTAAGTCTGTCAAAATAGCTCATTAACACCCTCCCCCCCATTCCATTATGTGTAGCTCAAATGATCCATGTGTCAAGTGACCCTTGGCTTGCTATTACCTGAGAATTTACCTCCCATTCACAGATGTATTTCTTTAACTTTAAAAATCAAAAACATACTAGTATTTTAAATTTACAAATACAAATTATATTTATGGTGTGAAAGCTAGTGCCTTGATCAATGCATATTTTGTGGAAGAGTTATTAAATTAACCCATGTATCACCTGGCAAACTGATAATTCTTCAGAGCTGAGATATAAAATCTGTATGTTCTTAGAATGTTCAAGTCCCTAATACATAATTATCTATAGTTTCCACGTTGTGGAATAGTTGTTCTGAGCCCACTCTTCCCATGAAACGGAAATTCCATGTCCTGTGACCATACCTCCCCAAGCCCCTCCTCACCCTGGCAGTCACCGTTCTATTTGATTCCATGTGTCACTGACCATGAAGCACTTGTCTTTTGCACGTATGTTGTAAGCATGTGTGTGTATAAGATGTCCATGCCCATGTGTGTACATATGTAGGCCAGAGACTCATGTCAGATGTCTTTCTCAATAGCTGTTGACCTTAGTTTTTGAGACAGGGCTTCTCAGTGAACCCAGAATTTGATGTTTCAGCCAGACTGACTGACCAGCAAGCCACCAGAACCCACCTGCCTCTGCCTCACCCATGTTGGGCTTACAGATGTGTGCTGCTGTGCAGGTTCTTGGGATCTGAACTCGGGTCCTCATGCTTGTACCGAAAGCACTTTACCCACCGCACCATCTCCCCAGCCCCAATATTTGTCTTTCTGTGACTAACTTATTATATTTAGTACAACAACTTCCAATTCCAACCATGTTGCAAATGGTAGGATGTGAAGTTCTTAGAGAAACAGTTTTTCCGCGGTGTCTGCGTCACATCTTCTTTATGAGTGATGGACACCCAAGCTGATTCCCTTGCTTGGATCTTATGGATAATGCTTAGATGAAGGGTGCATGCATCTCCAGCATCCTGCTTTCCATTCCCTCCAGATACAGACTCAGCAGTGGGTTGTAGGATTGGGTGGTAGTACTGGTCTTCATGTTTGAAGGAACTGCCATCTTGTTTTCCATAATGGCTGTACTAATCTGTGTTTCACCATTGTGAGCCAACATTCCCTTTTCCCCATGTTTTCCTCAGCACCAATGACCTCTTGTCCTATTGATCTTGACGTGAGAGATCCTGACAGACATGACATGACATCACAGGTTTAACTTGCTTTTCTCTGGATATTAGTGGTGCTGACTATTCCTTTTTTGTATACCTGGTCCATCTGTATGTCTTTTTAGGTCATTTGCTTATTTTAAACAAATGGGGCTGTTTGTTTTCTTCCTGCTGAGCCTGGGTTGCTTATATATTTTGGATGCCAATCTCCCCCAGAGACATAAGCTCTTCAGACATTTCCCTCTGTCCCACGGGTTGTCTTTCCTTCTGTTGTCTTTTCTTCTTTCACTGTGTTGGTGCTTTTTAGCTGGAAGCAATCTCATTGATCTGTTTCTGCCTCTGTTGTCCAGACCAGCATCTTTTATAGTTAACTTTTACAGTTAGCCTCTTCTGGCTGCAAGGAAGAGAGACACTCAGCTCAAATGAACCTGAGGAAATAAAAGGGCTTAATGGACAAGTGTTTCAGAGGAAACAAAAAGCTCTCTGGGGGCTGCAGGGGCGCTGAGACTAGATGCTCCGAGCTCTTACGTGCTTCCCTTCTCTCAACTGACTTCCACTGTCTTTCTGTCCTAGGAATCCTCAGCTTATTTCAAACTCAGTCTTTCCAGGACCTTGTTCTGCATTGTGGTCCTTCCTGGCTAGTCTAGATCCTAAAAGCTAAGGCTCCTTCAGTGTTTCTTCTACTGGCTGCTGCCACATCCTTACTGGAGGTCTTAGGAGAGGCCCTCTGATGACCCAACACATTGAAAGTATAGGAGAAGATGTATTTGGGTCATATGTCCATACCTATGGCCTAAATCAGATGTGGCCTGTGTTGGGGTTCACATGTGATTAGTTATGGTAGCTGAAGGCTACTCTTTATGTGTGGCTTATAGGAGAAAGGAGTGAATGCAACTGGAGTCCATGCAGCTGTATACATTCGTGGACTCTGTTTCTTCTCTTTCTCACTCAGCACAGACAAGGGAGGGTATGAAAGTTAACATTGTACTGACTCTCAGGTGCCAACCTACTTTTGCATAGAGTTGAGGGTAGTCACCTCCTTCTGTTCCATTTCTGGGTTTTCTATTTGCCTTATATTGTTCCCAACAGTTTATTTTTTTCCCCTCACCTATCACAATGACCTGTGTATTTCCAGGCATCCAAAGTCTCTTTCTTGGCTCTCTGTTGGACACTCCTCTGTTGAAAGTCTCTTCCAGTTTTTGGATGGGTTCTCCATCTTTCCCTCCTACATGACTACTCTGTTAGTCTCACAGATTCCTCTTTTCAATCAGTCTTTGCATTTGGTATACTCCATTGATCTCCACACCTACTCCAGAGATAGCCTGGTTTCGACATAATATTACATGTTGGTTGTTGCTGAGGTTTGCAGCTTCCAAGTAGCTTTTTCCTGATTGGTGTCCATATTCATTTTTCTTCTAACTTTTCACCCTGCCGTCTCACAGGAACACCAAACTCAGTATTCACTGGCACAAATATAGAGTAGTTCCCTAAAAGCTTTCTTGGCATTCTGTGCTACTCGTGTGAACAAATACACTCACTCAATCAAAATAATTGGCCATGCCATCTCTGATTCCCCTCATCTTAGCTAATTGGTCATGAAAAAGTTGACTTTCTCCTCCATATAACTGTATATATCCCTTCTTATCCATCTTTACACAAGAGAGAAATGTCTAACACACCAAGAGAGCCTGAAAGTATTCACTCTATTTATTGGTACAGAGGCTGTTGCGGCCTTGGTGAGAATGTATTTTTGGGACTGTGATGGGAACACAAACTCTCACTCCTTGCATTTGATAGTGTTGTTGTCAACAGATTGGTTGAGCTCACTCTTTCTTACCCTTTCTCTATCCCACAGCCAAGTTGTCTTCCAGAACAAAAATGTCCTTTCATAACATGGTGTCCTATATAATGAGACTAAAAGGAGACTCCCACAAAAACTCAAATTCTGAAAGACTGACTCCTGACTGAAAAATATCTTAAACCATTTATCACTATCTAAAAAGATGAAGTCCAAGTTTTATCATGGCATTCAGCATTGTTCATAACCTGGTCTTCATCATCTAAGAATGTCATCTGTTACTGCACATCTTCTCCAGTCCTATGACCCAGTCATTTGTAGCCCTGACAGGCTCTTCTAAGCCAAGCTGGACCACAACTCCCTGCCTTATATGTGCTTTTCTTGCGTCGAAAACTCCTTATCTTTTTGCTCATCTCAAGCACCCCAGGCGAGCTTCTCCTAGACCCTACACCACATAGGCAGAGCTGATGCTTCCTCTGTCCTACACCACATTCGCCCTTAAGTTTGGCATCAACCCTCTTGCTGACAACAGTTGCTCCCATGTTACATTTCAAGTTCCTTTCAGACCAAGGGTGTCTTTTGACTGTCTTTGCAGCCCTGTGGCTTTTTCTTGTACAGAACTAGCATTTGTTCTGCAGCTTGTGTTTGGAGACGCTGAGCTGGGCTCAGTGGATGCTTTGTTGAATGAATTCATCTTCTGGCCTCCAAAGCATTTTGAAATGATTCATGCTGTGTGGATGAATCTTTTCCAGGGCCGAGTGGAGTGTACTAGAAGAGAAGCAAGGATCTCCCCAGGACTCCCTTCAGTGGTGATGTAACACAGTCCTTCATTTCATCACTGTGACGGAGCTATCTCTTCAGTTTTTCAGATGTCTGGTTTACCTATGTTCTCCTTGATTCTAATTAATCTAAGGTCTAAATCTCCTAAGCCAAAGACAGCCACCAAACAAGACCATCAAAAGGCTGAGTTGGTCTTCTATCTCCACATTCCCTCCCCAAAGTAGGATGTTATTTACTTGCTTGAGTTGAAAAGGCCATAATTTTCATTGAGATCTAACATTCAGTAGATATTCTATTAACTTTTCTTGGGACTAATTAGTTTGTTATAATATCCTACTTAGAGAATGACTGGGGGAATATCTCTCTAACAAAGATGTGAGTATAGGAGGAGAATCCAGGAGCAGTGGAGGTATGAAAAGAGTACATGTCCTTAGTAATTTGGAGCAGAGGGGTTAGCTGATGTTTTGGGGTAGTGGAAAGGGGAGGCAGGGAGCTGAAAGGAGACAGAGTATGTTTAGTGAATCATTCAACACTTTTATTAATTTTACTATGAGCCAGGCACCCAGGATTATTAAAGAAATAATAAGGTGATGATTATGCATTGCAGGAACTCATTATCTTGTGGGAAAATTGGATACCGAAAGTCACAAAGCAATATTTTAAGCACAATGGTGGAGGTTAAATATAATATGCCCCTGGAGCACAGAGGAGGGAGCAAATGGCTCTGACAGGGAGGGAAGTCTGCAGAAGCAGAGGAGCTGCAGGGAGAAGGCAACGTTTACCTGTGTCTGTAAACGGACTGCAGATGGATAGCAGAATCCATCTGGGGGGCAGGGGGAATGATGTCAACAGGATCTGCTTAACAAACATTGATTGGGTCTGTGTTGTGCAAAATGTATTTCTAGTTGTGTGGC
The DNA here is from genome assembly GCF_007827085.1 of Peromyscus californicus insignis. Taxonomy (NCBI): domain Eukaryota; kingdom Metazoa; phylum Chordata; class Mammalia; order Rodentia; family Cricetidae; genus Peromyscus; species Peromyscus californicus. Next base: position 35,406,266 of record NW_026294402.1, read on the forward strand.
ATTCATAGGTGGCCAGACAGGCAAAGGCCACAGACAAGGCGCTTATGTTCTAGTCAGAGAAAGGGAAGAGTCAAGAATTGCTCCAGAAGTTTCAGTTTGAGTGAATGGCCATGAATTGAGAAAGAAAAGGAGCTGGTCTGGTTAAAAACTGTAGGGGGTTAGTTTGAGAAACATTTCATATTGTCTCTTATATACCTAAGCAGTGATGTTAAAATATGCCTTTTGGCTGTACGGAGAGGGATCCAGGCTGAAGATATAATATTGAAAGCCACCACCACCGTATGCATGGCGTTAGAGGTCAGGATATTAGAAGAGTGACATGGATCTGTGGTGGAATAACATAGGAAAAGGAACATGGGAGGACAGCAGGACAGGGTGTAGAACTGATCATTTGGGAAATTGTACATTTAGATGTCAGAGAAAAGAAATAAATGGGTGTAGTCAGAAATGAAAGAGAAGAAGGAAGATGATGTGGCATCCTAAAAGCCAAGAATATAAAAAGTTTCACCAAGAATATTCACCTATATCTGCAGAATGACAGACACAGAGGAAAATGAAAAAATGAGTTTTATATTGCATGTAACAGTGTGATTATCAACAGACTGGTGGAGAGTCATTTCAGGGCAGCTATAAGGACAACTGCATTGGAGCATGCTGAAGAAAAAAATGGGTGCGGGGTCGGGGGGAGGGAGGGGTCCTGAAGACACAATCAGTTGATAGAGTGTTTACCTTGTATGCCCAAAGTCTTGAGTTTAATCTTCAGCACTACATAACATAAAAGAGGCACACACCTGTAATCCTAGCAGTTAGGAGGGATGATAGGAAGATCAGAAGCTCAAGGTCTTTCCTGGATATATAATGAATATGAGGCCAGACTGACTTACTTGAGATCCAGTGAAAGGAAAGAGAAAGAGATGGGGAGTAGGGGGAGAGGGAAGAAAGGGAGAGGGGGTAAAGGGAGAAGGAGAGAGAGAGAGAGAGAGAGAGAGAGAGAGAGAGAGAGAGAGAGATCGAGCATAGGTGATTAGTATCAATGGCCATCAGGAAAATTTCAAAGCCACAGCTACTTACTTGACACCCGCCCCCCAGCATGGCTGCCCTGAACACAGCAGAGGACATGCATCAGAAAGGATGCAGAGACACTAGAATCTTTAGCGCTGTTGGTGGGGACATAAATGGGGGCAGCAACTTATAAATGGTTCCTCAAAACTTTACCTATACATCAGTGTGTTGCTCAGTCCTCATCAGAGAAGCTTCCTCTTGCACTCTCTGGTAATTAACCCAGAGACCCACAGCTGGACAATGTGCAGAGAGTGAGAGACTTTAGACACAGTCTCAAGGGGATCTTATCACACCCCTCCCCTCAAGACTCCGGGATCTACGGGGAAGAGGAGACAGAAAGACTGTAAGGGCCAGAGGTGATGGATAACTCCAAGGAAAGAGTGTCATCCAGACACAACAGAGCTCCCAGAGACTGTGATACCACATTCAAGATCTGCAGAGGTTCAAAGCAGACAAAGTCCCAGTACAGAGAAGGGGATGTAGACACAAAGTCCCACCCCTAGTCAAGAAGTTGTTTGCAATTGTCACCTGCTAGGAAATGGAAAATCGATGTTCTCTAATGACTCAAAACTGGGTGTGTTAACCACATCCCAAGGCAGGCCCCATCCTCAGGAGTAGTTGGCCAACACAAAACAGGCTCCATGGTTTTAGTGGCCCTTTTCTTTTGTTTTTGTTTAATTCTTTTTATTTATTTATTTGTTTGTTTGTTTGAGAGAAAGAAAGAACATGAGGTTGGGTAGGTAGGGAATCAGAGGAGGAACTGGGAGGAGTCAGAAGATGGGAAAGATTATGATAAAGTACACTATGTAAAATCCTCGAAGAATAAGAAAGAAAAAGTTAGAGTTGCCACCTGGTAAAATAATGCATCCTTTGTACAAACTCAAGAGAAATAAAAACATAATATCCACATAGAAACTTGTACAGGAATGTTCATAACAGGATTACTCACAGTCAGAAATGGAAGCAACCTAAATGCTCATCAACCAAAGAACAGATAAATAAAACACAGTGTCTTTTTTAACTATGAAATATGCAGCCAGGAAAACAAAATGATTTGTGGTATAGCTTGGCTATGCATTAGGATTGCATGCTGAGTGGAAGGAAAGGCTCATGGCAGGCCACATGCAGTATGATCCCTAGTACTCATATAAAAAGTCAGGCACAGTGGGAGACCCTTGTAATCCCAGTGCTGGGGATGTCAAGACCCACTCGTCCCCGGGGCTCAGTGAGCAGTCAAACTGGCCTAATCAGAGAGCCTCATGTGTAGCTAGAGTTTTCCTGCCTGGCCCACAGTCAGGGCAAATCTCTCTCACCTGCCAGTCCCACAGCCGTCAGACCCGACCAAGTAAACACAGAGACTTGTATTGGTTTCAAACTGTATGGCCATGGCAGGCTTCTTGCTAACTGTTCTTTCAGCTTAAATTAATCCATTTTTATAAATCTATACCTTGCCACATGGCTCGTGGCTTACCGGCATCTTCACATGCTGTTTCTCATCGTGGCGGCTGGCAGTGTCTCTCTGACTCAGCCTTCCACTTCCCAGCTTTATTCTCCTCCTTGTCCCGCCTACACTTCCTGCCTAGCCAATGGCCAATCAGTGTTTTAATTATTGACTAATCAGCAACACATTTGACATACAGAACATCCCACAGCACTTCCCCCCTTTTTTTAAAAAAAAAAAAAAAAAGGAAGGTTTTAACCTTAACAAAGTAAAATTACATATAATTTGGGAATTTGGGCGTAGCTTCTCTTACTACTTCCTGCTGGAGGGGGGCGCTGTATCTTATGGGGATACAAAGAAAATTTTAAGATCATGGAAAAGTCCATGAGGGTGTATCGTCTGAGCCAGTTGCCTTCAAACCATTCTGGATGTTGGATCATCTGGGCCATGGTGTCATCGGAGACCTTTCAGGGGGTCTTGGCTGGTCAAACCTGATGTGTCTTAATCTGGAACAAATCCATAGCCTCTGGCTTTCTGTGGAAACAAAAGCAGAGTCTCCTTTCCAAAGTAACATATCCTTATATCCAAATTTTGAAGTCAAGGTACCTTTAAAATATACACTTTGGCATAACTCAACAGCTTTTACAATCAAATGTTTTTCTGCAGTTAAAAGTCCCAAAGACAACACAATGCAGATTCTCTGTGTAATATCCATTTTTACGTGGCTTATTTTTTATACTACCTTTACTGTCTCTTTAAAGACTTTATTTTTTAAAACTATGTATTTGTTTCTATAACTCTATATATCATCTTTTTTGTCTCTTTCAAGCCTACGTATCTTTTACACACATTGTAAACTATTACATCTGAATCTGTCTTATTGTGAATCTATTGCCTTAAACTGCAGCAGCTGTGGCTGCTGGATCCACCCACCTCAGCTTCCCAACATGGCAGTGGTTTACCACCAGCTCTGGGAGCTATCGGGGGTCTATGCTTTTAGCCAAGCAGCATGTAGTCCAGAAACCTCTTTTTTTTGTTTTGTACTAGCGAAGGCTAAATTCACCATGCAGCTTAATGTGCCACTTGCAGAGGCCTCATTCCCGCCATACTGCAGGTCGAGCGCGCACACCAGAAACCCACAAGTAGCTCAAACTGGCAGCTGCCGCTCATTTGAGAGAGACAATTAGGAAGCTGTTTTTAGCTCCGTTTTAGAATCTTTTCTCAGGTTTTAGGTGGAAACTCTTGCCACCACGTTGGACGCCATTTGTAGCTAGAGTTTTCCTGCCTGGCCCACAGTCAGGGCAAATCTCTCTCACCTGCCAGTCCCACAGCCGTCAGACCCGACCAAGTAAACACAGAGACTTGTATTGGTTTCAAACTGTATGGCCATGGCAGGCTTCTTGCTAACTGTTCTTTCAGCTTAAATTAATCCATTTTTATAAATCTATACCTTGCCACATGGCTCGTGGCTTACCGGCATCTTCACATGCTGTTTCTCATCGTGGCGGCTGGCAGTGTCTCTCTGACTCAGCCTTCCACTTCCCAGCTTTATTCTCCTCCTTGTCCCGCCTACACTTCCTGCCTAGCCAATGGCCAATCAGTGTTTTAATTATTGACTAATCAGCAACACATTTGACATACAGAACATCCCACAGCACTCATGTTCCAGTGGGAGACCTTATCTTAACAAGCAAGGTAGATAGCTCCCAAGGAATGGCACCCTCTGTTGACCTCGGGCCTTCACACGCACACTCGCTTTTTATTTTTACTAGTTTTATTTATTTAGATTGTTATATGATGTGTATGAGTGTTTGTTTCACTTGCATGTATGTTTGTGCACCACATGCAGGTCTGGTGCCCATGGAGATTAGAGGAGGCATTGAATCCCCTGGGACTGAAGTTACAGATAGTCTTGAGCCACTGTTTGGGTTCTGGGAATCAAACCTCGCTCCTTTGTGAGAGTCCAAGTACTCTTAGCCACTGAACCAACTCTCTAGCTCATGCACACTCACTTTTACTCTCTCTCTCTCTGTCTGTCTGTCTGTCTCTCTCTGTCTGTCTGTCTGTCTGTCTCTCTCTGTCTCTCTGTCTCTGTCTCTCTCTCTCTCTCTCTCACACACACACACACACACACACACACACACACACACACACACTCATACCCAAACATGCACACACCCCCTTTCACACACATAATATTAAAAAGAAAAGATTGCCTCCTCTAGGATTCTCATTACTTCTTTCTCTAGACAAATTTGTACGAGATTGGTGGATCTACATCTCAAGTCTGTAACTGGCCTAGAGGCTTCCAGCAGGGCTCAGGGCTCCGGATCTACTTCCTACCTTATATTCTTCTCTCCAAGTCTAGGTGGCTTCCCTGGTGGGACCAGGTTTCTCATCTATTATAAGAAGTGTGGGCCCTGGGGTCCAGGGCCACCATGCCATCCTTAAGTGTTGACTCCTGCATTTATTGGTTTGTTCAGAATTAGGGAAGTATCAGTGACAGGTCACTTAATGGTCAGACACAGTCTTCTCTTGGAAGCTGACTTCCCTCATCCTCAAGGCCATTAGAAAACTATTCTGCCATTCTAATAACTTCTTTCCTTGACTGTTGACATTTTGAAACTGGAGCCCAGTGACCAGGTGCAGCCATAGTCTAAACCAGTGATTCTCAACCTGTGAGTCTGTATCTCTTTAGGGGTCACATATCCGATATCGTGCATATCAGAAATTTACATTGCAATTCATAACTGTAGCAAAATTACAGTTATGAAGTAGCAATGAAATAATTTTATGCTTGGGGGTCTCCACAGCAAGAACTGTATTCAAGGGTGACAACATTAGAAAGATTGAGAAACATTGGCCTAAACTTTAGCTCTTCTAAAGCATAATGGGGCCTGGTGCACTCCAGTCTGAGACTGAGGATGTCTAAGCACGTGGAGCATTTTTAGGGGTAAGGAGCACAAACTCAAACAAGTCCTTGCATGCACAGATAAGAAGGACCACATGGTTCCCAGACCTATATGCCTCACCTACTGGGGCAGGGCAGCATAAAGTAGCCATTGAATCAAACTTTGCGCTGTGTTCTGGAGCACCCCATGTTTCAGGGGAGCCTCTCCAAACTGGTGCCTCAACTGTACTTCTGAAAAATCCATTCTACGGCTCAGCTGGCTTCCAGGGTGCTTGCCACTGGCTCATCTAGGCAGGTGAATGAGGCCTGATGGGTATAGTGAAATAATGCATTGTTCTGTGGAATGAAAGCATTCAGTTTCCTTTAGATAGTATTATCACACACAGAGACAGTCTGGTGCCAAATGTGTACTTGTGTACATTCCTTCACCTCCATATGGGTAGAAACTGCTTCTGGTCCTACTCTCTGACAGGGATAGAAAGGGACACATTGTCCAGATCATTGGCTATCTTTATACTGCGTGCTTAAGGCTGGGTACCTAGGAAAGATATCAAATCCAGCAAAGATGCTATAGTTGAGATTGGTGAAATTCCCCATATGTCATTGTCATCCATCATAGCCCATCTGGTTCTTTGTAGCAGCCAGAAGGGTGAATTAAATTAGATACGACAGGGTCAATCGCCCCCGCATTCCTTTGATCTTTACAGTGAGATATCTCTGCCATTTCCCCCAGGAATAGAGTATTGTTTTGATTTACTATCTTGGCCAGAAGATACGATTTAAAGAATTCCTCTGGATCCCTCTCTAGATTGCTCTAATTTCACAGCCCCAGGAACCAGTGTGGGTCTTGCTAACTCTCAAGGAAAATCTGTTTCCACTGTATATGTGAGCACAGACGTGGTCAGTGGCTATGTTGGTAGGCAGATGTCATTGGGACTGGTGATGTATTATCTGGTCCTTAAATCCCTTCTCCTTCATGAACAATGGAGCCCCCAAAACTTCAGCTTGGGTGTGTCTAGAAGTCCTTCAAATGTTGTGTCTAATGATTTCATTCTCTCATTTTTCCCTTTCTGAAAAGATTGGAGCTCTTATTTTCATAATTATTTACTCCATTCTATAAATTGTTAAATGAAAGTCCATATATTGCATGCTATTTTATGCAGTGTCTTGAAACTGCACTCCATCCCACTCTGTTCTGCCTGGAACATGAATCTTCCCTTTTCAGCGTATCCATTTTGTATACACTACCCTCTTGGTAGTTACTTAGCAACCACCTAGGTTACCAGATCTCTTGGTGCTAGTGTTCAAATAATCTTTATTTTACTTAACATCACCTTTTTGGACTGAGGATAAACATCAGGCATGGGTATGCTAGGCCTCTGCTCTATGGATGAACTATATTCCCAGACCTACTTTATTTTAGATTTTGAAATTTTAGAACAGAGTATCACTAAACTGCATAGGCTGGCCTCGGAACTCATTCTTGGAATTGTTCTCGAATTCATGATCCTTTTGCTTCAGCATCTGAGTAGCTGAGTAGCTGCCACCACACACGGCTTAGTTGTTATTCTGTTAAAGACTGCTCTACTTATTAGTAGTTATTGTCAGCTCTTGCTGCACTTAATGTGCAAATGGTACTTCATGAGAGATGTGTGTAAGGGAAGGAGTGCTGTAGCCATATGGTTTGGTGTTACCTGTGATTTCCGGGATTCTTGAGATGTATCTCCACAGATAAGAGAAGCAACTGTGCTTGACTGACATTCAAATCTTGGCAAAGGACAGCTCCAGATGCATTGAATCTTTACAAAAGCCACCCATAACATCCCACTACTTACCATTTTAAACACAGAGCTTCATCTCCTCTTCCAGGGCTTAGCACAGCCATGCCACACGCTTTCCTTCTGACTTATTTCCCAACACACCTTTGCTGTTTTGACTGAAGGAATCATGACCATCCTCACTCAGTTCTCTCTGTTGCTGAGAACAGCACCCTGGGTCCAGAGGTCAGTATCATGCTTATGGAAGGAGACAAATAAACATACATGGACCCGGGTGGGGGGAGGTAAAGAGATTGCCAGCCAGGACACCACCATCGGCTGAGGGTCCCTGTGCTCCGTGCTGCACCTGCGCTGAGGGACCTGTCTGACCCTAAGATGTCTTGCCTCAAGGATGGTTCAGCTATTCCAAACTCCATTTCTCTTGGGCTTTATCTAATGGCTGGGAACACCATTTGCTCTCTTCATAGTACATATAAACATAGTACATATAAACAGCGGGGGGTGTGGAGGGTTGGGAGGTGGGGAGGACGACTCAGCCTTATTCTTCTCTTAGTCAAAGCATGAAAACAAACAGAACCAGCCCGGTGCCTGAACACTCCCAAACACTCCGGATTACAGAAAGGGAAGCATGTGCAAGCAGCTGAATTTGTTCAACAGCAGACAAGGAGATGTTTATGTAACAAGAACTTAGACAACAGAACATTCCAGAAGCACGGTGTGGTTGTGTCAGGTTCTGCAGGCCATTGGAGCACCTGACACTGGTTTTCTTGTTAGGTTTGGAGAGACATCTTTTGTATATCACAGATCAATGCTGGCCAGGAAGGCTTTGTATCGGAGGCCAGGGAGTGGAGTGGCTTTTTGTTTGTGTGTTTGCAAGCTTAGTTTCTTTTGCTTTTTAAACTCTGACATCATTGCTTTTCAAACAAAAGTGTGTGTGTCTGTGTGTGCGTGTGTGTGTGTGTGTGTATGTGTGTGTGTGTGTCTGTGTGTGTGTGTGTCTGTGTGTGTGTGTGTGTATTTGTAGGGGAGTAAGTACTTTAAGTGACTATTTAATAATATTTTAACTTTGTCATTTAGAAAAGGGAATCTGAAAATATCTGATAGATAATTAAATAGATTGCAATAGTATCCCTTCAAATAGAAAATGTCCTTGCATTCTATGTTGTGTATGCTGTCTGAGGCTGCCTTCCCTACTTCTCTTCTTTCCTCTGTCTCCCCCTCCCCCCGGAAAAGTGGCCTATTCTTAAACTTTTAGAATTTCAGTCTCAGGGAAAAGGAAAACGCTGTACGGAAAGCAGCAGCAGCAGCAGCAGCAGCAGCAAAACCCTACCATGCTGTGTGCACTGAATGTCCACAGATGCAACGTATTGATGCATTCGGCTAAAATGGATTTGGAGCGTACATAGCATTTTTGAGAGAGATGGTGAGTAAACTATCAGAAATGATAGGGCTTTTAGTTCATCTTAGCCAGAAGTTAAAAATAATCACAGTGAATTCTAAGTCACAAGAAAGCCTTCCTTCTGACCTGCCTTCCAAAGCTGGCTGGAGAAAGGCCTTTCTGCTGGCATTTGGGAGAGCGTTTTCTTTAGAGAAAAAGCCGTCTGTTTTTCTTCTCTCTAGGGTAGCTGCCATTTCGGACAGGCAGGCACAAAGCCGGGAATGCAATCAAGGGCAGGGAAAACTCACCCTGTGTTCTGTTTGTCAGGCTGACCCATAGGTCATAACCTGAAAGTTTATGGATGGGGAGGCCTTGTCTCCGTGGAAGCCTGTTTTCTGGGCTTTGGCGGACGCAAAATTCCTGACTTCTCAAAGAGGGTGGGTGTGGACTTCCAGGGCTAGCCAGTGGGAAGGAAGTAATATTCATTAAGAGTGTCTCATGCAAGCTGCGCAGGCAAGCATGCTCAGTGTAAATTCTCCCAGAGTCTCTCAGCTATGTTTGAACCCCGTCCAGCCTTTCCTTTTTTTCCCTACCAGGAAGAATGCTCCATTACACTGTGCTTGCCTGGCTTGCTTTTCTCCTTCCTTCCTTCCTTCCTTCCTTCCTTCCTTCCTTCCTTCCTTCCTTCTTTCCTCTCTCTCTCTCTCTCTCTCTCTCTCTCTCTCTCTCTCTCTCTCTCTCTCCCTCTCTCTCTTTCTTCTTTCTTTCTTTCTTTCTTTCTTTCTTTCTTTCTTTCTTTCTTTCTTTCTTTCTTTCTTTCTTTCTTTCTTTCTTTCTTTCTTTCTTTCTTTCTTTCTTCTCTCCTTCCTCTTCCTCCTTCCTCTTTCTCTCTTTTCATCAGAAGATCAAAAACAATGTTATTTTCTGATCAGTTTCAATAATGCAATGCCTTCCGATGTCCACACCAGCATCTCAGTGGAGAAGAAGAGTGTTGGCTACCTGGGAACAGAAGACTTCTTAGGTCAGTAGAAGCTAATCAAGTCCTTTCAAGGCTTCTGGAGTCAAGAGTCACCCTAATGGTTCAGGGAACTGACAGCAATTTAATTGTCCTTTCAACTGGTGGGTGTACATGCACCAATTGTTTTTCACACACAAACTATGGTTTTCTTATGTTAGCATGATTTTCCAAACACAGGGGGAAAAATGTCTTTGGATTAATTTGCATTTGAAAGAACGTCTTTTTTTACAGGAGGTTTTTTTTTTTTTTTCATTCTTTTTCTTTCTTCTCTACCACAAGTCATATGTTTTCCAAACAAATACTGTGGCAAACTGATGTAGCCATAATAAGCAAATGTGGATGTGGCTGCGTGGTATTAACTCTGGGTGTGGGTGGGTTTGGTGAAGTTACTGCTTCTGTTCTGCCAAAGGTGAAAGGGAGTTAGTTTATCTTTGCCATTGTTTCTGGAACTTTTGGTAGGTTTTGAGACTGCATTGTGAGCTCCTCAGAGGGGGGAAGGGAAGGAGGGAGGGAGGGAGGGAGGGAGGGAGGGAGGGAGGGAGAGAGAGAGAGAGAGAGAGAGAGAGAGAGAGAGAGAGAGTTCTTTTCATATTTAATGTGCAATCTTTTTATTTTTTTCCAAAATATTCAACTCTACGTCTAAACAAGGACTGTAGCTTTTTTAAGAATCTGTGTAGGGATGAAGTGTAGTTTTGGAGGGAAATAGCATGTAGAAGGCAGAGACAAGTTTTTAATGACCAATCTAACTCAAGATCCTCATGGTGACTAGAAGCAAGACAAGAAAGAAATGTTATGTGCTGTGAACTCACTGATTTACTGAAGTTTATAACTTTAAATTTTTATTTTTGGAGAAAGTGGGTCCAACTTTAAAGCATTGTTCTGTAACATGAGGTGGTGAAGAAGTCACCCTCACCAGAATAAGCAAGAGCACAAAGACAGTCCCTTTAAAAGCATCTGAGGGTGGGGCTTAGAAAATTCCGAGGCCTTACAGTGAACGGAATTCTGGGCTGGTTTGCTTTATGTACGAATCTTAAGTGCAAAGGGGATTTATTTTCTTTTCAAAACAAAAGGGCTAGGCAAGGATTATTGATCTGTGCGGGATTGAAGATCTGCTGGCATACAGAGCATCACAGACTATCAATATGCAGCTGAGAGCAGCCAGTTATTCAGGGCATAAAGATGAAGTCCACTTTTTCACAGGGTCAAATACAGGAGTTCTAACTCCTCATTCCCCTCCACGCCCCAGGAGGGTTGAGAGCAACTGGGCATGGTGAAAAACCCTTGGCCTGTGAGCTGACCTTGCTTTCTTAATTTATGTCCATATTCTCTTAAGGGACAGCAGTGAGCAATGAGGGCAAGGACCTCAGGGGAGATCAGGAAGGAGAGGCCACACCCACCCTGGCTGGGACTTGTTCTTGGTCCAGAGAGGACCAGATCAGCCAACGGTTTGCGGCTGAATCCACTTCTGTTCTTGGGTCTTGGATTTCCTCCTAAGGGCTGTTTGCTGCACCTGCCTTTCTGTTTCCATAAGTCAAGGCTCTTGTTGGTGTGTAGATGGGCTTTATTCGGTACAGACCAGTCTCTGAGGAGAATGTTAAGGTTGTTCAGGTTGCTTTGTTTTGTCATTTTCCTCCAATGTGCGGTGGTTTAATTGAAGGCACAGATCTCTCCTTGGGTGAGAAAACAGTTTCCCCCTGAAGGTGAGTGTGAGTGTATGTGCCTGTGTGAGTGTGTGTGTGTGTGTGTGTGTGTGTGTGTGTGTGTGTGTGTGTGTGTATGTTAATGTGCATGAATGTGTGTACATGAGTGTATCCATGTGTGTGCTTATATGTGAAGGTGTGAATGTGTGCATGTATGAAGGGTGTATGTGAGTGTGTGCTATGTCTGTGTGTGCCCCTGCAGCCTGGATTCTGAGATGCTGCTTCTTGCAAAGCTTTGCATGACTGGCGGCACTGGTTTGGGGTCAGGGACCTTTCTATTCATACTAACAGGTGGTCCATATTTTGGAACTTTCTTCTGACTCTTTTCCCATTACTCCACACCACTCCCTTCAGTTCATTTCTCCTTTCATAAATGATGTTTTGAGGAATAGCACCTAGACCCTGGGAGGTACAGAGGTAATCAAAGGCTGTGCAATGGAGCAGAGAATGATTTCATATCTGGGTAAAATTTAGGTTGTGATAAGAGTAAATGGGGAGAGACATCTGAATCTGACATTACATTTTGAAAACTGTATATCATTGACTTTCTTGGTTTCCTTCTTCCCAGCATCCTGAGTGCTGCTGAATCCAACCCACATCTCCACCCACTGGACTTGTGGCAAGGCAGGTGTGACATATTTTATAGGAAATAGGTGGCTTGCACCAAACAGTGTCTAAGTTAATGTAAGTTTAGATACTTCACATCCAAGTCTCACCTGCTGGACAGTAGCATAATCCATGTCTGTTTCTGCACTGTGGACTCAGTTTCCCCATTTCATGTAACACTTTCTTAGACTGAATCCTCTGCTGTCACACCGTCTTAAACCTCAGAAGTACTTCGGGATGTTACAGGTAACTCTCTCATCTCTCCTTTCCTCCTTTCTTCAACATCATCCAGTGAAAAAGACAGGTATATCCAGTAGGGCTTGAGAAAAGAAAACCATGAAACCAAACTAGGTTGGGCCAGTGTTGACATCTGTCAAAGGATGCGAGGTTGAATGACTTTGTGCCTCAAGTCAGACAGAGACTGAGTGGGAACTTAGGCTGCAGGTCGTGGATAAGTCCTGTGTCTCAAAGTGTCAGACACACAGCAGAGCTGGGGACTTTGGAGCACGTCAGTTCCTTTGCAGAGAGAAAACCAAGGCCAAAGAAAAAGCTTATACTTCATTCATGGTTCTACTAGGAGGTTGGGGAGCTGGATTTGAACTATCTCATCTTGAATCCCCAAACATGTGCTGTGTGGTGTTCTGACCAAGCTCTTGGCCACTGCAGGGGTTCTTGGCATCTGTTTGTCCTCAGTTGCAAATGAGGAAATTAAGAAGTGTCTGTGATAAATATATAGCTTAGAACAAACACTAAACAGCTCAGTGATTTGTGTTCTTACTTTTGGTTGGGTTAAAGTAAGTACCAGTTATTCTTACTATCTATTCCTACAGGCCCAGAGTCCCATCCTTAGCTCCTCAGGGTAGTTGTGGTGAGTCACTATCAGTGGATGGCCAGCACTTGAGGAAAGCTGATTGACCATACAAACTGTGCTGAATGATAAGATGGGCTGGCTAGAACAAGCCCTCAGCCCTTGCTCGCTCCAGGGAAAGGACTGGGGTAGGTTGTCTGGGCAGATGTGTCTGAGACAAGCAGAGTCACATCTGGTCATCTTTGCTAAGATTCCGATGCTACTGGGAAGGCTTCTTGGATGTGAAGGTAAGGATGGCTTGTTCGTACTTGTAGGTTCATAGATCTGATGGAGACTGAAAAAATGAGCAGCGTGCAGCACTGTCAAGACCGTGTTTCTCTTGGGCACCCTGGTCCAGGGTGCCTGGGCTCTTGAGGTCAGTGACACACCTGCACTCCAAAACTCCTGGGCTGTAGTGAACATGGAAGGATCCCCTTAGAGAAAGGTCAAGGGTCCACTTCAAAGCCAAGTTATTCCCAATGGAGTATTTTCTGCACTGAGAGCTGGAAGGATGACCAATGTCAGGAAACAGCCACTCTGCTAGGATCAGGAAACGTCCAGGCCAGCCAGTGGAACATAGAAGGAGGAGCTACATAAATGTAGACGAGACAGGTCTAGACAGACTTCCCTGACCGTGGCTGGGGATGGAAGCTCTAGATGTCTACTTCCAGCTCTTAACTTCTTTACACCTTAATTCAGAGTTCTCTTTCAGAGGCTTTCCACAGCCTTCATACACATGTCTGTGCAGAAAAGGAGGGCCAATGGGAGGGGGACAGGAAGGACAGAGTAGGTGTGGCTTTCAAGAAGCTTTGCTAAGACCTTTAAAAGTTTGACTGTCCATGGGAAGTTTGCTGCCCAGTTTTATGTCGACTTGCCATAGTTACAGTCTTCTGAGAGGAGGGAGCCTTAACTGAGAAAATGTCCCCTTTAGAGCTGTAGACAGGAAGTCTGTAAAGGATTTTTCATAATTAGTGACTGATGGAGGAGGGCCCGGCCCATTGTGGGTGGGGCCATCCTTTGGCTGGTGGTCCTGGGTTCTATAAGAAAGCAGGCTGAGCAAGCAATGTGGAGCAAGCCAGTAAGCAGCACTCCTTCACGGCCTCTCCATCAGCTCCTGCCTCCGTGTTCCTGTCCTGTTTGAGTCCTTGTCCTGACTGCCTTTGATGATGAACTGTGATATGGAAGTATAAGTAAGTCAGGGAGTAACCCCAGAACTCCAGAGGCAGAGGCAGGGGGATCTTTATGAGTTCGGGGTCAGCCTGGTCTACAGAGTGAGTTCCAGGAGAGCCACGGCTACACGGAGAAACCCTGTCTCAGGAAAAAAGAAAAAGAAGTATAAGTAGAATAAAACTTTTCTTCCCCAGCTTGCTTTTGGTCATGGTATCTCATCATAGCACTAGTTAACCTAACTGAAACAGAAGCGTTCCGGGGAGGAACCCTGTCCTAAGAGAAGTGTATGTACAGCACTGAAGCACAGAGGGGCCCTTGGGTAGCTGACTTGGCCTAGGGTACTCTGACTTCTTTAAACTAGTGCGTCTCTGTGCAGGTGTGTATCCACACACCTGTTCATGTGCTCTTGGAGGTTAGAGGTCGACACAGGGTACCTTCTTCAACCAGACACCATCTTAGTTTTGGAGGCAGTATCTTTCCCTGAACTTGGAGCTCATCAAATGCCTGGGCTGGCTGGCTTGTGGGTCCCTGGGATCCTCCCATCTCTACCCCTACCCTCCAGAGCTGGGATTACAGACAAGCACTGCTATGCATGGCTTTTTGAGTCGGAGATAGGATCCAAGCTCAGATCTCCATGCTTCACAGTGAGTGTTTTCCCCACAGAGCCATCTCCTAAGTCTCCAGGACACCTTGTATCAGAAAGTCACTCTGGAAACAATGTGGCAGCTCCTCAGAAACTAAAAGGAAAAATCACCATAGGATTCAGATCCAAGGAAGGGAAATCAGGGTCTTGAGATATTTTTGTATCTGTGTTCCAAGCAGCATTGTTACAATTGCTCAAAAGTAGAAACAACTCAAGTTCCCATCAATGAATGAATAGATAAGGAAAATGTGATGTATCCATGCAGTTGAATATTACCCAGTCTTAAAAATGAAGGAAATCCTGACATATTCTACACCATGGATCAACACTGAGGTTATGGAAAGTAAAGTAACCAGTCATAAAAGGACAAATGCTCAGGATTCCACTCATGAAGTATGGAGAGCAATCAAACTCATAAGGAAAGTAAAACTCTGGTGCCAGGGTCAAGGGTACCTGGGAGGTACTTTGCTTTGGGAATATGAGCACATCCTGGACAAGGATGTTGGTGACAACAGATAGCAGGCTGACAGTATAGTCTTTCTCTTCTCTCTCTCTCTCTCTCTCTCTCTCTCTCTCTCTCTCTCTCTCTCTCTCTCTCTCCCCTCCCTCCCTCCCTCCCTCCCTCCCTTCCTTCCTTCCTCTCTGTTTTGTTTTGTTTTTTTTCCAGACAGGGTTTCTCTGTGTAGTCCTGGCTGTCCTGGAACTCACTCTGTAGACCAGGCTGGCCTCAAACTCAGAGAGATACTCCTGCTTCTGCCTCCTGAATTCTGGGATTAAAGGCGTGTGCCACCACTCAGCTTGTATGGATATTCTTAATGCCTCTAACAGTACACTTAAAGAAGATTAATCAGGTGAATTTTTATGTTGTATATCATTAACTACAATGAAAACCCTTACAAATTGAGATTATAAAATATGATTATATCAGAGGAAAAAAACCCTGTGAATTTGAGAGGGAGAAAAGTGGAGGGCATCCGGGCAGAATTGGAGAGATGGAGAGAAGAAAAGGAAAGAGAAATGATGTAGTTATATTTTAATTGTAAAACATTTTAAAAAATTAAAAACAAACCAGACTACTTCCCAGCATGATGGTACACACTTTGAATTCCAGCACCCAGGAGAACAAGACAGGTGACTCTGAGGCCAGGTTAACCTACACAGTGAGACTCTGTCTTAGAAAGAAGACGGTATTAAATTTACAAGGGCTTCCCGCTGTACATGTGTGAGGACCATACTCGAATGGAAGAGAATAAAACCAGCTAGTGGGGCGTTGAAGAGGTAGTTCAGCAGTTAAGAGCATGTGTTATTCCAACAGAAGACTCGGGTTCGAGTTTTAGCAACTCCAGTTCCAGGGGATCTGGTGTCCTCTTCTGACGATCTGATGTCCCTGTCTGACCTCCTTAGGCACCTGGCATGCAGGTGGTATGCAGACATACATGCAGGCACAACACATGAAAGAAATAAATCCAAAGATAAAAATCAAAAAGTGGAAGTTTATTTAAAACCAGTCAATGAGTGCAAACTTTGGAAGTATGTGGATCCAGCTCTTGATACACAGCAAAAGCGATTCCAGAATTTCCGCATCCGAGGAACTTAGAGGTGTCGTTTCATTCTAGCCCTGTGATTGCATAACAAGCACATGGCAGGACTTGAACTTGTGACCCTGGCAGCAGACTGGGTGTGCAGTGCTAGCAACCGTGCTGTGCACCTTGTTGTGAGACACAGCCTTTGGCAGTCCTGTCAGTTTTCATCAGGATCTGCCCTCGTGAAAGATCTCTGGTAGGAAGAGTGACAGAGTTAAAGAGACACTTGGGAATGAGTCTAGTCATCTAGAGGCAAGAAGGGGAGGCTGTGAGCATCCACTAACTCCTCCATTTGGGGTATCCATTCAGGTGTATTTATCTCATCTGTACAACTGACTCCAGGGTAGATTTTACATGACTGTTTTATTTATTCATTTTTAAATCTTGGTGATGCTGTTGGTGGTGGTGATGATCGTGTTTGCATATGATATTTGTGCCTGTGTGTGGATGGAGGTGTGGAGGTGAGATGAGAATTTGGGGGGCTCAGTTTTCTTCTTCCACCATGTGGTTCCTGGGTATTGAACTCAGGTCATTTGGCTTGGTGGCAAGCCCCATTACCCACTGAGCCATTTTGCTGGCCTTGCATGGCCTTTTTATACAGGTAGGTGTCTTTTTGCTTTTTGCTTCTTGCTGGTGGGGTATAAGCCCGTGCATTTGGGTGCACCACCCTCGGTGGCTTTAGAAATTTCACTTCCCTAAACACTCTGGGTAGTGCTTTCCTGACTTCACTATTAGCAGCAGCAGAGGATGGTTTTCCCTACACTTAGTTTCTCCAGGTGATTTCCTGGGGATTCCAATACCAGCTCTGACAATCTGAACTCAAATGTTCGTTTTCAACAATGTTCACATGGCATCATGCCAGCTTCCTGGGGGACAAGGCCAGGTGTGAGGGTGGCTGTCCAGAGTGCAGGTGCTGGAATGAGTGGGGGTCTGCACTTCCCTCCCAGGAAGACATTTCACAGGCTCCTTTGTTTGGTTTGCATCCAGCCCTCAACGTATGGTCCCTTCTGCTTCAGCAGTTGGAGAATGCCATCTTCTCTATTGATTTCCCACAGAATGCTTACTGCTCTCCAAGGTGTGACCTGAACCTCCAGCTAATTTATTTCTGTCATGGCTTCAGCACTCTGGAATGAAGTAGGGGAGTGGGGAGGAGTGGGCCCTGGGGGGTGGGGTGGGGGTGGGGACAGAGCGAGGTGTCCAGGTTGTGAGAAGTAAATTCAGCATTGAAGGCCCCCACTACCCCCTGACAGGCAGGCCTGCAGCTCTGGAGGGCAGAGCTGTGAGCTCAGCCAGGGGACTTTGTTTGAAAATCTGCTCTGTAAGATTGAAGCCACAGCCTGGGGTTGCAGAAGGCCAGGATTAGAGCAGGGCCCCATGGGGACAGAAAAGCAGGGAAGGAATGTGTTTGAAAATAGCGTCTTGACTGTTCAGGAGCCAGTCACCCTGTCGAGCAGCATGTGGTAGGCTTTTCTTTTTTTAATGAAATGATGGAAACTTCCAGGGGCAGGGAGGTGACTAGTGAAGTCACATTCTCATCTTCGTTATGAGATTTTTTTTTTCTCAACCACAGAGCATTGGAGTGTCAGTCTCTGGAACTGCATTTGCTGTGAGTGACAAGTGAGATATTAAATCGAGGTACATTGACACAAACTTCTATGTCTACGACATATAGCCAAGCTTTTTCATGATCTGATTTCACTAGATAATTATTGGAATGTCCACTCCATTTTTCCTGTGAAAAAGCCTTAAAAATATGACAAGAGACAAATGCAAGGAAGGGTGTGGGTGGTTATTCTTGCCTGGGTAGGGCTTGCATTTGCTGAATGGGGAAATAGATCACATTTGAGTGGCATTTTAAGCTTTTTTAAAAAATCAACATGATTTTATCTCATTTTCCTAACAATGCTATGAAGGAGGTGTTGTTATTTGCAATCTCTATTCTCAGAAATGCTGACTTGTTAGGCAGCCTGCTGCCTGCTAAGGTCCCAGGATTAAGGCATGACAAACAGAAGAATCACCTCTGGGGCTTTGGGCTCCAGGTGGCTGCCACAGTTCCAGGCACCTCAGACAGAGGACATGTTTCACCAGGCCACCTGTTACTCTACAGCAGGGAACTGGAGAGGAAGCCGGGTAGTCCTGATTTGCCCATTCAAGTTAAAGACACTCAAGGAGTGAATCAGAGCTGAATGGAACACACAGGGTTCTTTCTTCTCCCTCCCCCCCCTTGAATAATGTTTTTATTCTCTGAGAATTCCATACAATCTGTTTTGATCATATTCAAAATCCTCCCAATCTCCTACCAGACCCCCCCCCCCCACCCCCACACACACACATGCACACAATCACCCACCACTTCTGGGTGTGAGGAGTGCCCTGGAGTGTGGCTGCTATGGCAGGCGTCACACTATTAAAGAAAGCTGACTCTCCCTCCCCCAGAAACAATCATGTGCCCATAGCTTCTCATCAAGGGGTGGGACTTGGTGTCCACCTCCCCTCCTCCATGCTGGCATTCTGTGTGACTGAATCTTGTGTGTAAGTCTTGTACATGTATGTAGTCACAGCTACTGTGAGTTCCTGTGTGCAAAAGCCCTCTCATGTCCAGAAGATACTATTTTGTTGCAGACATGTACTGCCTCTGCCTCTTACAGTCTTTCTGCCCCCTGTCCCACCATGATGCCTGAGCCTTGCATGGAGGGGTGTGATACAGATGTTCCGCATAGGGCTGAGAACTCCTCCGGCCCTTAGCCTCTCAACACTGACTAATTGGGCCACACGTGCCCCATCTATTCATCTGATGATGAGCATCTAGGCTGATTCCCTACCTTGGCTACTGTAGGCTGTGCAGCAGTAACACGAATGTACATGTATCTCTATGAACACCCAGACTTCTAAGCTCACATGACCTGTGCCCAGGGTCAGCATTCCTGAAGCATGATGATGTCTCAGAAGGGTAGGACATTGCGACAGACCTTTCTCACCCTTTCTTCTGCACAGCTGTCCTCAGTTGTACCCTGATACACATACAGGTCCTCTGTCAGCTGCCCTGTTAACTCCATCAAAGCTAAGGTAAAATAACTCGTGTCTCCTCAAGCATTGTACCAATGACATTTATTTACCCTGGGCTAAATGAACAGTGGTAACTGCGGGGCGGGCCGGTTTACGCCTGTGACTGTCAGGTGCTTGGAAGCCTCAGTGGAAGACCACCTCATTGGGTTGAGGGCCACCCATAACTGGGGTTTCAGCTCCCATCTTCCTGTGTCATTCTAACTGTGGGTGGTGAAGCCCCTTTTGTCCTGACTGATGGTCCATCTTGGAGTTCAGCAGTTCTGTGAAGAGGCTCTGGACATCAGCCATTCCATCTTTAGTGACATCAAGACTGTCTCCAGGTGTCCTGGTTGTTTTTATCAATTTGACACAAGCTTGAGTCATTTGGGAAGAGGGAGCCTCAACTGAGAAAATGCCTCCATTAAATAATGGCATTTGTAGGCAAGTCTGTGGGACTTTTTTATTATTAATAATTGGTATAAAAGGTCCCCACCCACTATGGCACTGCCATCATGGTCAGATGGTCTTGGGTTGTTTATGAAAGCAAACTGAGCAAGCCAGGAGAGTAAGTAGTAAGAAACGTTTCCCCATGGCTTCGGCTTCATTTGCCACTTCCCTGTGTTAGATTCCTGCCCCGATTTCCCTTCACGATGGACTGTGACCAGGATCTACAAACCAAATAAGCCCTTCCCTGGCCAAGGTACTTGGTCCTATTTTTTCACAGCCATAGAAATCAAGCAGGTGAAAGGACTCCTTCCTAAGGGGGGGTAGTGGAAAAAGGAGGAGGGACTGTTCAGAGGAAGATAATTTTCCAGCATGTAGGAATAAAACAGAACTGTGCACATCCCGGGGATAAATGGTTATTTGGGGTTGAAAAGATGTGGACTTTGGAAGGAAATTACTTTTGCGTTATATGTGGCAGACTCTGTTCCTACCGTCTCTGAGGTAACTTCGTCTCAGGACTTGTGATTTTGTTCTATTCAGTTCCACATCAACTTACATGTTTTGTTGTTTCTTCTGATTGGAGCAATTTTCATTTCTCTCCTAGTCTCTCGTTTTCACACTGACTTGGGATATTTGAGGGACACTTTTTAGAAGTCACCCATGCCTTCAGGTTGGCACGACATTGTACTGAAGATTTTCAGAGCTAAGAAAATCTGAATTTGAGCTCAGAGTTGGATGGGGGCGTAGAGTGGTGCCTGGTTTGTGGTTAATATCCAAAATGTTTCTTAAATCCGAGGAAGAAAGTCCACAAAATTCTTTCATTGTAGTTGACATGAATTTCTTGTCTTTCTTTCTCCCCTCCCTTTCTTTCTTCCTCTCTCCTTCTTCCTCTTTCAGAATTTTCTAAGTGTCTAACTGGACAAAAAGCATTCATTTGAACTCTCCAGCACAGATGGGTCCTCAGGGGATGCTATTGTGATAGGATCATATGAGTCGTTTTCTGTAGTATTCACTAAAAATGCCTTCAGTTTCCTGTATATCTAAACTCTCTAGTTGCAAAAGAAATATCCAGAGAAGCAAGTCTTTTCTAGAAAGGACATGTGAAAAGGACAGTCAGTGTTCATGGGGACTGGCTCATAGATGAAGGTAGCACTCTGTAAGCAAGGTCAGAATGCTGTCATGTTACAAAGATGGATTCACATTCCTGCCAAAATTCCCCAGAACAAGTTCATGCAGGTATAAAAATAAAGAGAACAGCATACTGACTGCTCACATATCCTTCATTTAGACTTTATTAGTAGTAGTATTGTGATATATTAATTTGGCTTTTTATTGAAGCATTTTAAGGCAAGTACCTAAAATCATACAATTTTGACCCCTAAATATTTGATTTAAAACTTAAAAACACATTTTCTTCTGCCCTCAGTTATTATTGCACCCATCAGTGCTCTTTATCTGGTCTTTCTGATTGACAATCAGATTTCCCCCAGTGACTCCCAGGTAGCCTCTAGTTAGTGTCCTAGATTCAGGAATAAACAATCCCCATAGTGCATCTGGTTATCGGGACTCCGAGGTTTCTTTCACTCTGGAATGGCCCAAGTCCTACTGCAGATTTGGGAAGGTTTTACTGTGTAATGGACTCAAGGCTGGGAACCTGGTGAAGCTCTGAGGAAGTCAGATATTAGGTGCTGCTCAGTGCACCTTGCCCAGTACCATTGTCTATAAGGGTGCTCTCGGCCTATTCCATCAAGCCTCAGGCATGGAGAATGCCACTGTCCATAGCCAGCGGGGAGAATCAAAAGCATGAGGAATGAGGTATGATCCCAGGACTAAAAGGCCAGGCAGAGGTGAATGTAACCCTTCGTGTTAATAAAGGTGTCCAAAAGATGCTCTGAGAGCCCAGGGAAGACTGTTGTGAGTCATGCAGGGGAAGAAGGTGGAGCTGGAATGTCTGTCTCTCTGGCCTTCCCAGTTCCTTTTGAAGTAGTTTCTATCATAGATGAGCAAAGAGTCTGAGGCACTTCTAGGCCACGCTGGGCAGATAAGAGACAGGTTCAGGAAGAGATAGAATGATTTGAGGTTCCCTGGATTAGATTCGAGGAAATCTAAGTTCTAACTGTTGTGGAGTCTGCAAAGTTTCTGCTGTGTGAGATCAGAGCGAGAGACTTCGAGGTTGAGCGCAGAGGGTGACACCTTCACAGAGCTGTTCAGAACACAGATTCGTGCAGGGCATTTGGGTGGAGGTGCTGAGGTTGGTCCATCAAATGAGTCATCAGGGAAGGGGCCTGGTAATTATAAATAGAAGATTTTAGGTTTGGTCCTTAGTGTCTAACATCCTCTCCCTTAGTGACATGCTGTTTGGTGTTTCATTCTTTGACGAGTATAAATTGGGCCTTTGTAAATATGCCAAGCCTAAAGAGCTCTTGAGAAAAGGGTAATATCACCTAAGAGGTAGAATTCTCAAGAAAGTACACTTAAAAAACAAAGCAAATAAACAAACAAAACTCACTCCAGCGATTTCCCCTGAAGTCATCATCTTTGACATCTTTGTCCACCTAATTTGGAAGGACTTCTGATGATGAGGAATTTACCAGATGTGAAAGAGGCAGCCATGCTCTTGGGAACTTGTGTGTGCTGGAGGCAGCCTGTTCCTAACACTGGCGTGGATAGGGAGTTTGCAGAAGAGACCTCTGTACTGAGGCATGGAAAGACCAGGGTTGAATTCTTCCCTCTGAACTAACTAACCTAGCTTAATATGTTAGATTTTTTTGTTTTTTTTTAATCTGTCAGTAAGATAGGTATAGATAGTTTGTAATGTAGATGGCATTCATTGTTGGGACTGATTGGAGACACGGGGGGTTTTTGCAGCCCCCTCTCACAGATGGGAAGGAATATAATTATTAGTCCACAAAGAAGAGAAATTCTGTCTGAATTCTATGAAAGAACAGTTACAGGAGGACTGTGTGGACTGGAGGATAATCTGCCAAGGTCTCTAAGATCTGGAATAATCAGTGGCCCAAGACCATTTATTTATTTTCAGAACAAAGAATGTTGGAAACTCTGAAGAAAAATTTAAATGATATAATTTAGCCACCATCTCTATTATTAGGGTAGGAAGGAGAAAACAACCTTACAGACATTTATTTAAGCTAAATTCAGTGGCAGCGTTAATGATCAGAACCTCGGTTTCTTTAGAAAATGAGGCCATAATAATGAAAAATTGGCTTATTGAATACACACATGAGCTTGATAGATGGGGAGCCCTTCTATTGAGAGGGCAGTGAAGGTATGGTCACATGGTGTATTGATTATCCACACAAAAATCATATCTCAATGCTGCCAATAGAAAGGTACTGGGATGCAGACATTAAACTCCTTGACCCTCATACAGTGGGGGAGGGGGAGTTAGGAAGCTTTGCCAGGAAGTACAGGAAGGCTTAAGAAATGCAGGTAGTATGCAGAAGCTGTCTAGAACCTTGGAACTGAGCCAGCCGTGGTGGCTCATACCTGGAAGTCCAGTACTTGGGAGACTGAGGCTGAAGGATTGATACCAGACAGGGCTACACAGTAGGCCCCAGGCCAGCCAAAGCTACAACGTGAGACCTTGTCTCAAACAAACGATGCAAACCAAACAAATAAACAAGACTCGAGTTGGGGGATGAACATTGTGTACTCAGCTTATGACACAGTACATGACAAAGCCCAGTCATTACAAGGCCATCTCCCCTGCTCTGTTCTAACCATTCCTCGATGGCCATTAGTGAGCCAGGCGTGGGTAAGGATAAAGATGGAGGGTGAAGAGACATCTAATGTGTGAAGTGATGAAACTCATGGGGGAAACATGCTATAAAGTCAACATAACAGTTGCTGGGTTGAATAGCAATTATACTATCAAAATAAAAGGCCCATTTATAACCACTTGTAAAGTGGAATGCAGTATGGCTATATATCTTCACCATACCATTTGCCACTTTATTTTTGAGAATCAACTAGTGTGAACATATACCGCTTTTAAAAAAAATCGTGCTGTAGTTATTCTCTATCACTCATTGTGTCTACTGAGCGCTTCTCTGTTGGAGGGCTGTGTTTGTGAAGGAATGAGCGTCATGAGCCAACATCAGCATTAGGCCAAGCAAGATAAAACCTGACCAGCCACATGGGGGTTTTTGACAATGAAGGCAGTAGGGGCAAGAATAGTTTCAGAAAAATGGGAAGAAGAGGAATTACCCAAGTAGTTTTCAGGGTGTCTCTTTTCTGGCTATGTGGTTGTCAAAGACACACTTAAAGCTCACCAGGGTTCCAAGCTATACGCACTAATGTTTTCCAGGGAATTCTGCTGTGAGTGAGGAGATGCTCCATCTCCAGTGTCCCCAGGACTTGGTCCTTCTCATTCTAGACATGTGATAAGTAGCTTCTAAGATGCTACTCAATGACTTTCTCAAGTTGACAGAAAAAAACCTGAGTAAGGGCTTCCTTGAAATACACAATTCCTTTAAGGCTGACAGGTGTGATGTCATTAAACTCTGAGCCCAGCAAAGTCTGCAAAAGACATGGAAAGGGACACTTAAGAGCCTCAGAGTCCTTCCTATAAATGATCACAGACATAGCCACACTGCTAGCCCATATAGATGGACTTCTGTCTACTTTGCGGACCTCTTATCCTTGCTATCTAGTTTAGAAAACAAAGTTGGGCTGGGCGGTGGTAGTGCATGCCTTTGATCCCAGCACTCGGGAGGCAGAGGCAGGGAGATCTCTGTGAGTTCGAGGCCAGCCTGGGCTACAGAGTGAGTTCCAGGACTCCAAAGCTACACAGAGAAATCCTGTCTCAAAAAACAAAACAAAACAAAACAAAAAAGAAAGAAAGAAAGAAAACAATGTTGGGAAAAGTGACATGTGTTGGAAGTTGAAGTTTGCAAGGTTTAGGCCTTAAAAGTCAGCGTAGGATCAAAAAGTCAATCCTGTCTTCTGGGATTGATTGTGACTTTCTCTCCTTTCTTTTCTACCTTCCTCCCTTCTTTCCCTCCCTCCCTCCCTCCTTTCTCTCTCTCTTTCTTTCTTTTTTCTTCCTTCCTTCCTTCCTTCCTTCCTTCCTTTCTTTCTTTCTTTCTTTCTTTCTTTCTTTCTTTCTTTCTTTCTTTCTTTCTTTCTTTCTTTCTTTCTTTCTTTTCTTTTTCTTTTTTTGGCATGGTCTCATTCTCTTTTGCAACTCTTTTTTCCTTAGAGGGTTCTTTCAGTTCAGTCCATCACTCACTTGCTGAAAGGCACCCCTTTGGGAATGAGAGTTTTCTGTTGGAGTGTCTGGGAGTTGTTAATGGAAATATGAGATGTCTCTGGCATATATAATACCGTCAGAATGTTTCCATGCATTGAACCATCTCTGCTGCATTCCTGGAGATTCATGGTGACAGATGGGCCAGTAAGAAGGAGGCACATTCCCTGCATGGGAATTTCTTTAGAAACCAGTCTTCCTTCCAAGGTGCTTGGAGCTATTCTTCGCAACTGGGGCTCAGCACATTCTCCCCCAGCAGAAGTATCTCCACCAAACGGCTGCTTGAGGCAGCTTTTGTTGCTTCATGCTTTGCTCCAAACAAGAAGCCAGCCAGGCCATGCAGATGCAGAGAAGTCTAGAGCCTGAATGGCAAGTTCGTTCCAGCTGTATGGTGGTATTCATGCCTGGTGCAGCCCCATGGGTCTTCAATCATGTATGGGAGTGAGAAATTGTTCCTGTTGATTTCCAGATTCTGATATATGTTAAGAGACCATTTTAAAGTGTAGTGGAGATAATGAACAATTTCATTGTTCCTTATAACTACCTTTTTTAAAAAAATGAGTTTTTATCTATCTATCTATCTATCTATCTATCTATCTATCTATCTATCTATCTATCTATCTATCTATCTATGTGTGTGCCCAAGAAGGCAGAAGAGTGTTTCAGATCCCCCAAAGCATCAAGAGGTAAAAAAAAACAAAAACAAAAACAAAAACCAAACCAAACCAAACCAAACCAAAACAAGTCAAACAACCATAAGTTAGGAACCATCTGTAGATGGAGACCAGTGGGTCAGGAAGGCACAGGGAAGACGTGAAGATAGAAGACCTGTTCCTGCAGGATGGATGGATGGATGGATGGATGGATGGATGGATGGTGAGGTGTGACAGTGAAAGGGCAGACAGAAGGCACGGACAAATGTGTCTAGAGCATTGTGGGAAGGTTGGGAGAAATAATTTTCCCTCCTTTCTTGCTTTCCTTAAACCCAATCTAACTGAGCTACAGACTTTCCTCAACTGTATCACACACTTGAGGATAATGTAGACTTCCATTCTGGGATGAAAGGTCATGTGATTTAAACATGTGTTTGTGGGAGTAAATTCCAATCTGCCTTGGTAAAAATGCAAGCTGAAGTAGAATATCTCACTGTTTCACTCCATGGCACACCTGAGCATCCTTCTCCTTTTGTCTTTCATTACTCTCCCTGACCCTGTGTATCAGATGTGTGTGTGTGTGTGTGTGTGTGTGTGTGTGTGTGTGTGTGTGTGTGTGTGATGTGTTCACCTGCTTCTTTTCCACCTGTGTTCCATGACTTTTGACTTGCACACAGATGGTTGCTGGTTTTTACTAGATTTATACATTGTGTTGAGAGAGCTTTGTATTTTCCCACTTGGGGGACACAATGGTTATTTATAGTGTAAAGGTGAGACACCTCCATGAGATTTATAAATCGACAGTTTAAGTAGGCATGAACTGGGAGGTCATTTTGCAGATAATGCAAGAAGGACTTTGGAGAAGTAAAGTAACTTGGTACAGAATTGCTGACTTAACAGGGCCACAAATGCTACTGGAGAGGAAAAGAAAGAAAGCCTAGTACACCATCTGGAGTGGATTTGGAATTCTTGCTGGAAATAACTGGGACCATTGGAGGGACAGAAAATTAAACATGACCTTGTTTCTGAATTAATAATAGTTGAATTTGGACAAGAGACATCTATCCAAAGCAGGCAGTGCTGTGAGGTTTCGAAGGTGCTTTGAAACTGTAGCTCAGAATGATTGTAAATCAAACTTGCCCCTTTCTGCTTCTTCATCACCCCTAGCAGGCCCATCGTGTCTCACCATCCCTGGCCTATCTCCCTTGCCTCTGTCTTCTGATCCCAGCCATAAGCCTCATTCAATCCTACCCTCATGGCTTTGCTTTCCTGTTGGGTTCATCTCCAAACACTGGATTGGCACTCTTATATTCTGTTCTGTCATTCTTGAACTTGGTGTTTGGCCTTGGTGTCTGTGATGTTTAGACAGTGACCTGTTCAGAAAAAGCAATGGCTCAAGGCTCAGTGAGGACAGCGGGAAGGCTGAAATTGCAGGTGGGGACAGGACCTCTTCCAACTAGGACTTGTCATTCACATAACTCATTCCAGAACCACAGTAATGAAATGTGACCACAGGTGGAGGCCTGTCTATCAGGGACCAATAGGCATGTTTTAACTAGACTGTTTCCTGTAGGGAAGCCCTCCTCTGCCAATACCAGTGATCTATAAGAGACTTTCTTCCAGAGGTCATTCTACATCACATCCATAATATTTTGTGTTGGGAGCCTCAATTACTCAATATCCCCCAGGTACTGTCTACAGTATATGTATATTTTTGCCTTTCTCAGGAAATGCGTTGATCTCTTTCTATGACCTGGCTTTTCCTTTGTCACTACCTTGGTTCTTTCTTTTTAGTTTGATCACCCAACTTTTAATTAATAGTCTCTTTGCTTCTAGAGACTTCTTCCACTCCACTGCTCATTAGGGCCATGCTTCATTAAATTTCTTTTGGATAAATACAAAAATATGTAAAAATTGCTCCTTTAGAAAGCAAATATAGTTACTCTTTAGAGGTATACATGCATGCACGTTTGTGTGCACACATGTGCATGCTTCTGTGTGTGTGTGTGCGTGTGTCTGTGTGGTGTGTTTCAGTACAATTTCAGAACAATGCTTTAGCTTCTGGGGTCCTAATTCATGGGGAACATGCAGAAGAGATTCATTCTGGGGTAGTGCAGGGAACTTTAAGAGTAAGTTGAGCTGAATTCCAGACTTGGCTTGCTTATGTCCACTGTTATTTGACACAGGACAAGTGTTGCTTCCAACAAACAAGGACCATGGATTGAAACACTGTCATCCTGACAAATTCTGAGCACTGTCATCCTCAACAAACTCTCACTATGTGAGACAAATCCTTGATGCAGGGTAACTTCTGTATGAGAATTTCGTGTAGAACAATATTCAATCAGTTTATCACCTGCACTGGTTTTGGAATGCCTCAAGACAGTTCATTTCAAAGGAATTTCACTCTTCATAGCTCGTGGGGAAAGGATGATAGACTCCTCAGAGGAAATACATCACTAACTGTTCTTTTAGACATTCCACTTCCCCCCTCCAGGTATTACCCATGTGACTTCCTGAGAAAATATTCTGCTTATAGCATTTGACTGGCATGGACTACATTTTGTTTAAGATATTTTACTCTTCCGGCATAAGCCAATTAACTGTCGTATTTTATCTTCATGGGAATATCCAAATACAAGGCTGGCTGACATCCCGTTGGCTGAGTCCTAGATGATAATAGCTGTTGTCTCCAAACAACCTTGTTTTAAAGACTCTCTACTCAATGCTGCCACCACTTGTAATGCGAAAGATATTTCTAAGGCTTGGGAGAATGGTCATATGTTACGTGTTAGCTGAACTGGGCAGACTGAGCCTTTTTATTTTTCCATTCTTCTGGAGATGACTAAAACATCAATTGCCCTTTCACTATTTGATGGCAAGTGTCTGGAGGTTTTGATATCTCACTTGCTGAGTGACTTTGAATGGCTCACTGCAATCTTATGCACACTCAGAAAACAGATATATTGTAGGGAATTGTATTTAATCAAAGACTTCAAACAGGATAGACTAGGAGGCAACACTATCTTAGTGTACTTAGGCTTCTCCTCTGCAAAAGATGGCCTCCATGTTTGAGAGGAAAATCTGCTTTTAACCACTTCAATGAGGGGATTTTTTTCATCTTAAGAGGCTCATTTTAGCCAGTGTATTAATGATTTATGAACAAATGAAGGAGTAATAGGAAGATTTAATTTCTTTTGAACTGTGCAAAGTTGTAAAAAGCTTAGAGAAAAGGACTTGATTCAAGATAAATGTTTGTTGAACTGATTTATTGAACCTTCATCAATGTTCTTAGATGAAAAAAATTCAGATTGAAACGTTTTTTTAAACATTGATAAGCTTTCTAGACTCTGTCTTTGAAACTTGAAATAGCATAGCTTTAAGCACAGTTTCTAGCACATATTAACTAGGGTTGAGGGTGTGTGTGCCACGTGCTCAGTTCAAGAAAGAATGGCAAACAGTTAAGTACCATGACATTCTCAGGGAAAAGAGATCCATGCAGGTGATCATTTACATCTTTTATCCCTTCATGATCCATTGGACGTTTCCTGAGTTCCTTATATACTCTGCCAGTGACTGCATGTCACAGCTATTGTCCTCACTTCCAAGGAGTTTACAGCCAAGTAACATGGTCTAAACAGGAAAACTGAAATGCTTACTGACAATGTTATTATTATTTTTGGAAAACCAATGCTTCTCAACTTACAATGGAGTTTCAGCCTGACCAGCCTGCTGTAGGTTGAAAGTATCACATGTTGAAAAATACCTTGAGTACACATAGCTTACTGAACATGGGAGGAGTCAGCAGCACAATATGGTGCAGAATTCGCTGCTCTCGTGCAGCTTCCCCTGGGAGTTGTTATTTGTGTTCACTGCCTATGATCAGGAGAGAATATCATACTTCTAATTCCTAGCCTGGAGAAAGAACAAAGTTCAAAGCTCAAAGTACGGTTTCCTGTGAGGGTGTTTATACTTTTGTAGCACCATGAGGTTAAAATAAAATTCACAAGTCAAACAGTGGTAAGGAAGGAACCATCTGTAGATGGAGCCTGGTGTGTCAAGAAGGGGAGGCAAGATGTGCAGAGAAGGGCTGGGTCCTGGGGGATGGAGGGATAGATGCTCCTGGGTGAAGAGTGGGAAGAGTTGACTGAAAGCCCAGAACAGATGTTTCTAGAGCACCAGGGGAAGGTCAGGAATTGTTACCTCATCTGCACTCGACCAGACAATCCTCCATGAGCCAGAGTTGTACAGTCTTGTATATTATCAGAGCAATGCTCAGTGATTATGCTTTTTTATTTTTTTTATAAAAAGGTTCCTCATTTACAAAATGCTTTCTTACCTGTTGTCACACCTGCTCTTCACATTAAGGCTGTGAAGTAGTATTTTCTCAATTTTAGAGACAAGGCTAGGAGACAGGATGACTTCCCGTGATGACGTCATGAGTGACTGCCAGAGTCTTGGAGAAGTTTCCTTCCTTTCCATTTCCCCCCATCCCTTTCCACTACTGCCTTCTCTGTCTACGTCTTCACAATACTAGATGCCATTTCTGAAGTCCCTGCTGTGGGTCAGTTTCCTCCATGGACTGTTCAGCCATGGTGGCATTAATCCTTAGATCAGCTGGTATAGAGAATGGCCTGCATTCTGCCCACTCTGTCTTGTCTCCTGCAGAATGGAGCTCAACCCTCTTTTGCTTTCCGTCACAACTGGGCAAGACTGTGGGGGGTGGGGGCAACATCTGATTAGAGTAGCTTTTAAATGAAGACTCTAGATATATTTAGTCTTCTAGGGGCTGTGCATAGTATCACCTGATGAGGTATTCAGCAACAGCGGAAGTTGTATGCCACCTCACACTCTCGTGTGCATGGAGCTCTTCACAGTGTGTATATATGTATTTCTGTATTTGCTCTTTTCTTGTCCTTATTTTATGGTATTAACCCATGATTTTCTTCTTTCTTTTTTCCCTCCTACATCTAGTCTGTCTTATCATTTCTGGAATAAAGCAGGATATAAATAATTAAAGTGTAATTAAATTGCCTGGGCACAGCGTGGGATCGGAGGGCTTTGCTTTGTTGTTGTCTGCTGCTAAGAGGTAAGTTGTCGTGTCAGCCCTTACGCCTGCACCAGCAGTCTTCCCTAGGACCCTGGCTCTTGTTGCTGAGTCGGCAGTTCTGGCTGGAGGATGTTCACGGGGCACAGGACAGACTTGGTTTGCAGTGTTCTCGCATCCTTTCCAGTAACCTTGGTCCAACCATCCCATGTTTCTTTCCTGGCAAGCTCGGCCTTCATTCTGTAGGTTTGTCTTGCTTCACCTGCGTGATTACAATTGCTTGTTTTTGTTCAAGCAAAGAAGCTCCAGAAAGAACTCAAGAAAGCAATGACATGCTGATTGCCTGCTCCCCAAGAGCATGGGGTTCACTGTGATGTGGAGTGAAGTGGGAGGGGTAAATTTAGTGGGTGTATCCATAAGTCAAACATCAAAAATGGGCACTAGCCTGCTTGCCTTCTCTCTCTCTCTCTCTCTCTCTCTCTCTCTCTCTCTCTCTCTCTCTCTCTCTCACACACACACACACACACACACACACACACTCCTTTTCTCTCTTTGAGACAGGGTCTTATATAGGACCCTGAAATTTATTTAGCTAAGTATGACCTTGAACTTCTGATCTTCCTGTCTCCACCTCCCAAGTGCTAGGATTTCAGACTTGTACTACCAAAGCCCAATCTTGTTTTTTATAGAATCTGTTTTTTGTTTTGTTTTGTTTTTTCAGACAAGGTCTCATGTGTCCCAAGTTGGCCTTGAAGTCACTGTGTATCTGAACTCCTTGTCCTCAAGCTTTCACTAGGATTACCGGCATGTGCCCCACACCTGGCTCACTCTCTTGTGGAAAACAATAAGTTCCTCACAGACCTTGGGGATGTCTATTAAGCCTATCAGCTGTACCTAGCTTGTGGCAAAGAGTTGCTTAGTATCATGAGCTGGGGACTCAGAGTCCCATAAGGCTGTCACTAACTTTGTGACTTCAGACCAGTGACTTGATTCTGCTGTCTCCTTACTCTCTTTGGTTCAAAATGAACGTTAATTCCTCTGGGGCTTGAAAGGATTCCAAGGTGAACTTGTATTTGCCGAGTAGAACGCCTGGTGCTCAATATATGTTATTTATTATCATCAGTGCCCTTCTTCTTTGTATGTGATCATGGTTGTTATATCTTCTGTAAAGATCACTAACAGAAGTGATAACTGTTAAACCCATCATGGGATGGTCATAGGCACGGAGGGGCTGGTGTTATGGCCCCTTTTCTAACTTGCCATTTGTAAAAGCTCATTTCTTCCTTACTTTCGTGGCTCCTCGTCTCTATATCTTTTTAAACATACTTCCATCAATTTCCAAGTGCTTAACTTCCTTGATCACTGTTTTCCCCCTCTCCTTCT
This sequence comes from Peromyscus californicus insignis, assembly GCF_007827085.1. NCBI lineage: Eukaryota > Metazoa > Chordata > Mammalia > Rodentia > Cricetidae > Peromyscus > Peromyscus californicus. The sequence continues at coordinate 35,438,244 of NW_026294402.1, forward strand.
ACAACGTGAGGTGTAAGAGGATGGGCATGTGTGTATGGGGACGTGTTCATGCTACACTAATCCTTGGCACCTGAACATTGCTGAGCATGCCATCATCATACAAATCTACATTGAAGTAATAGACAGTCTTCAAACATCATCAAAAGTTCATTGATATGAGCATTGATGATACTTGAAAAAGAAAGGGTACTTGTTTGGCTGAGGACAGAAGCTCTTCTGTGGAAGTGGGTGCTTGAAAGGCCAAGGGAATATGTGGGTTGCATGACTCTTTCAAGTGGTCGCTCGCTCGCTCGGAATTCTCTAATAAATTAGTTCTAGTTCTTTGTCACCAGCAAGTGGAGTGCCCACTGAGAGTCAGGGAAAGACCAACTAGGAGACCCCTCCATGCACTCAGAACACTGTTCCTTTTGCTGTTTGGAGGTTTGACAGAAGTAAGACGTGGATATCTGAGCTAGAGTTCCCAGGTATGAAGTGTTTTTGTTGTGCAGCTGCTGATCTGTGGATGTGTTTGGGGTGTGAGAATGGGCCATTTTTGAGCAAACACTTTATATTCTACAATCGAACCAAGTCTTTCCAGTCGGAAGAACTGTCAGCGAGATGTAGCTTAACGCACATTCACATCGTACATAATACGTATAGTTCTTTAAGGCATAGGAAGAGACACCAGGACAAAACCCCATGCCTGCCATTTAGGGCCCATCAAACAAGCAGAGGAAACCAAATACCGGGAAGAAATAATAAAGAAAATGCTTTTATGTCAGGTGTGATGGCTCACACCTTTAATCCCAGCACTCCAGAGGCAGAGTCAGGTAGAACTCTGTGAGACCAAGGCCAGCCTAGTGTGCATAGGTAGTTCCAGGACAACCAGAGGTATATAGGAAGACCTTGTCCCAAAACGAAATAAATAAATAATAAATAAATAAACAAATAAATAAATAAATAAAAGAAAAGAAGAAAAGAAAAAAAGAAACTGGTGTTCTTATGGCTAATACCTTATAGACCAAATATTATATGTCTGTGTGTATTTGTCTGTGCATGCGTGTGGATGGGCTTGTGCATGCCATGTCCTACATGGGGAGGTCAGACAACAATGTTTGAGACCTGGTTCTCTCCTCTCAACAGGTGTGTCCTGGGAGATCAGAGTCAGGTCGCCAAGCTTGGCCCCAAGTACCCTCACCAGCTGAGCCATCCCTTTGGCTCCTGGGTACATTTACATAAACAAAAACTTTCAGGAAACATTTCCTTTAAAATAAAAATCTTAACTGGGGTTCACTCTCCATCTATCCATAGCTAAAGATGAGTATTTTTATAGTCTTTGCTCTTCTCGATTTCTGCATTAAACTAGGTATTGTTTGTGAATAGTCTCTCCAGGCGAGGCACTACCCACCTCCTCTTTCATTCAGGTCCTGACATTTTCACTGTGCATCGGAGCTAGTCCTATGACGTCATAGGTAGAGAAAATGAAGCACATGCAGACAGGAAGCTTTGGCTGAAACTCTTCATTTAACAAAGACATTTAAAGAAATAATAACCAGGTTCCCTGGAGCGTTTTTTGTGACTTAAACCTCACACTTTCTTCTTCACCGTTCACCTTCATTAGATAGAGAGGCTTGCCTTTCTGAGAGAGGGGACCAGTACTACAACAACCACCTTTGAATAAGAATATTAGCGAAATTTCTTATATATACACACATGAAATGTGCTCTAGTTTTCTGCCAGCTAATTCAGCATCCACTGGATTGGATTTAGAGTCACTGTGGAAACATCTCTGTGTCTGTGAGCGTGTTTTCAGAAAGGGTCACTCAAGAGGGAAGACCAACCCCGAATGTGCGTTGTGTGATCCCTCGGGCTGGATCTCAGATGGAATAAGAGAAAGGGAACTGAGTACCCGAATGCATTGCTCTGTTTCCTGACCAGAGGCAAGGTGGGACCAGCTGCCTCATGCTCCTTTACACCTTCCCCCCAGGATAGATTACACCTTGAACCAGAAGCCACAATAAACCTCTTGGAGTCGCTTCTCATCAGATATTTTGGTCCCAACAACAACAAAAGTAACTAGTGGAAAACTTTAGCAAATATTATGTATGGTGATAAGAGATTTTTCACTTGAATGATTCAGAGAGAAGCTTAACCACTAACAAGTTTCTTCACTACAAACTACCAGCTGGTTAAGTCATAGCAGAGACAGACAAATAGGAACCAGACAAGTCGGGACCTACTATGTCTGCCAAGATTGACAGAGGGGAACAGGAAGGAAGCTTCTCACTGTCCACAAACATCTCCTGGCTTGTTAGCCTGCTTATGCTCAGAGCAGCATTGGAAGTCAACATTTCTTGGTCAATATGTTTCATATTATAGCCTGGAAGAGATATGTGTAGCACAGAAAGTCTTTTTTTTTTTTTTAAGATTTACTTGTAGTGTGTGTGTGTGTGTGTGTGTGTGTGTGTGTGTGTGTGTGTGTGTGTGTGTGTGCTGACATTAGTCATCTTCTCAATTATTCCCCACTGTATCTTTTGAGCCAGGGTCTCTAATTGAGGCTGAAGCTCATCATTTTGGCTAGGCTGGCTGGTCGGTGAGCTTCAGGGACCAATCTGCCTCTACCTCAACAACACTTGAATTACAGAGGCATACCTTCGTGCCTAGCTTGTTCATGGATTCCAGGGATCTGAACTCAATTCCTTATGCTTGCAAGGCAAGCATTTTACCAACTAAACAGTCCCCTGAGTGCTCACTTCAGTTATTTGTGCAAAACTTTCATGAGGCTCCCAAGGATGAAAGTTTCAAAGAGGGTACTCATACTTTGATAACACAGGAGTAAAGTGTACTTTTGATAGAGAAACATGGTGTCTCAGGGGCACAAGTGGTTTTCCTGAACTCTTATAGCTGACGAAGGGTCCAAGCAACTCCAGAACTCACTCGGCCCGGTCCTCTGCTCTCCTCAGTGCTGTATGCAGAATCAGCCAGTGACTTGCCGTTTAGAAGTTTCATGTAATTTCTCTGTGAATGTTCACAAATTACAACATGACATTTATCTGTATGGAAGTCACTGTTCCTAAAGTGGTACCCCCACCACATTTCCTGGCATACAAAAGTAAGTCACAACGTCTGGTTTGGATTACCTTAGGCTCTGAATTAGTGTGGCTCAAATGAATGAGATTTCACTCAGAAGAATTTAATATCACCACGAAGACACTCTGTTTTATGTTATCTTAAATTCAGGAGATCGCTCCCATCATGCTTTCTCCTGGGCTCTATTATCATTGACATGGCCCATGCCTCTCTAAAGAGGAGTCCCTTCAGCTGAGTGTGGTGGCCTAAGCTTGGGATCACAGCTCAGGGATGTGGAGGCAGGAGGATCACGAGTTTAAGGTCGGCTTGGGCTACACAAAAACCCTTTCTCAAAAACTAACTCTTGACCCCTAAATCCCATATCCTTTGTGTTTCCCTAGAGAATTGAAGGTTGACCCGAAGCAAACATCCTTTCTGTCTCAAAAGTTCCTCTGTTTGTAATTATTTTTACTGTTCTGAATTGAGATCAAGAAAAAAGAATTAATCACCATAGGTCTAACTTGGTGATAAAGGCCATTTAAGTAAAGTTGAGTAACCTTTTTGAGCTATTGGAAGCTATATTTATCTAGAGAAAGACACGTAGGCCACACTCAGAGCCAAGGAAGTGGCTCTCTCATTCTGGAGTGAACTGGGATTGCTGCCATTAGACCAGGGCTGCATTTATTTCTTTTTATGGTGCTGAGGACTGAACCTGGGGCTCTCACACATGCTAAGCACATGATGTACTACTGAAGTCTGTCCCTAGCCCCAGTTAGAACAATACCCATTTCTTGAGTACTATCCTTGTAAAATGCTGTGTCCTGACCTGGATCATTTCTTAAAGATTCTTCCAGCTCGGGAATTATGTCCTATGATTGTGTTCTTCTTGAATCTAAGGATTTTAGCATTTCAGCCAGCAAAAGGTGTTTGTGCTTTGAATGGTGTCATGTGACTGTCTTTGGAGAGTCTTTATTCATTACAGATAGAAAGGGTAATGACAGATCAAGGAAACAGTTCTACCCAAGGCCAACTTGGTGAACCAATGGAGTGACCCCGGAACAGGAACAACAGCATCACTTAAAGGTCATACCTATGCATGGGTGCTGTGGGATGTTCTGTATGTTAAATGTGTTGCTCTGATTGGTTAATAAATAAAATACTGATTGGCCAGTAGTCAGGCAGGAAGTATAGGTGGGACAAGGAGAGAGGAGAATTTTGGGAAGTGGAAGGCTGAGTGAGGAGACACTGCCAGCTGCCGCCATGAGTACCAACATGTAAGATACTGGTAAGCCACGAGCCATGTGGCAAGGTATAGATTTATAGAAATGGGTTAATTTAAGATGTAAGAACTAGATAACAAGAAGCCTGCCACGGCCATACAGTTTGTAAATAATATAAGTGTCTGTGTGTTTATTTTATAAGTGGGCTGTTGGACTGCTGGGGCTTGAAAGGACCTGGAGAGAAAACTCCAGCTACACATGGGCTATGTCGGCCTTCCTGGGAACTGACTTGGTGGGGTCCCCACTCCTAGGGAGCCCTCCACTTCCTACATGTCCTGAGACCACATGAAGCTGGGGAAGGCAGAGGGTGGCTGAAATCTCAGGCAAGGGTCTGATGATTTGCCCACCCCTCTACAAGGGGATGTTAATAAATCCAGCATCATGTGACAGTTTCCTGTGGGTAATTACAGCCTTTCTGGTATTGAGATGGCCCTATCCCAAGGACAGAGTTCCACAATAAGCCGTTAAGCATAATGATTCTGGGGGTCTTGTGTTAATGGGGGCCTGTGCCAGTAAAAATTTAGGGAGAAAAATTTCTAAGCAGATTGTGCACCTGTAGTGTCAGCAGCACTCAGGAAGCTGAGGCAGGGGGATCACTCTGAATTAGGACCTGCCTGGGTTACACATACACACACACACACACACACACACACACACACACACACACACACACACCTATCTCAAAGCACACCCCCCCACACACAGAAGTTTAAATTAAGTAGGACCAAGTACTCCCCAAATTGAACAAGATCAAGAGCTCCTGTGAGCTGGCAGAAGTTGCTCCCATCCCCCTTCCACTAGCTGTGGGAGCATCTCATGGCAGCCTCATGAGGAGAGACTTATGCATCAAGTCAAAAGATGTCACGGTTTCCACCCTGTCTTGGCCATCTTATTTGTGCTCTTCAGCACCATCTCCTTGCTGTTTCAGTACCGCCTTACTGTCTTAGGACAGTGGCGCCTCACTGTCTTAGGGACAGTGGCGCCTCACTGTCTTAGGGACAGTGGCGCCTCACTGTCTTAGGACAGTGGTGCCTCACTGTCTTAGGACAGTGGCGCCTCACTGTCTTAGGACAGTGGTGCCTTACTGTCACAGGCACTTGATTGCACGCAGAGTGAAATGAAACTGCACAGCTTCTCAAGGGAGGTGTCTTCTGCATCTCCACCACCATTTTCACCCACAGTCTTGAAGTGAGAGATGTAAGAAACAACAGAAGGCCAAAGGATTCCACGGCAAAGCCTTGGTAAGTAAGTCCCCCTACCAACAGGGGATCCCTTCCAAGATCCCCTTGTGATGCAGTCTGGAGCCACGGATAGTACCAAATCCTATTGGTATTTTCCTACACAGAAATACACATTTATGCCAGGTGGTGGTGGCGGCGACGGCGGCGGCGCACGCCTTTAATCCCAGCACTTGGGAGGCAGAGGCAGGCGGATCTCTGTGAGTTCAAGGCCAACCTGGGCTATAGAGTGAGTTCCAGGGAAGACGCAAAGCTACACAGAGAAACCCTGTCTCAAAAAACCAAACCAAACAAAACAAATACATATTTATGATAAATTTGAATTTATAAGCATGTGTTTAACAGATAAGTATCAATAACTAATAATACAATAGTGTGAGTATGCTGTGCTAACACATAGGAATATGAATATTTCCTCTGGCTGGCCCTGGGTAGCAGATGGTACAAATATAAGAGGCTGGTAAGGGGTGACTGTCTTCAGTACCAGCCTCTCTACTCTCTTCTCTGGGAGTTTCTCTGAGTCTTTTGGGCTTTTATGAACATTTGTCTCAGTGTGGGGATGGATCCTACCATATTAATAATTTTTTTTATACTTGGACAAAATACATAAGAAAATGACTTGAGGCAGGAGGATTTATTTTTGCTTATGGTTACAGGGGTCTCAAACCCTGGTCCCATGGGTTCCATTACTTTGAACCTGAAGGGAGGAGAACATGATGGCTGTGGGGGATATACAGAAGAAAAGGAGGAGGAGGAGGAGGAGGAGGAGGAAGAGGAGGGGGAGGAGGAAAAAGAGGAGGAGGAGGAGGACGAGGAGGAGGAGGAGGGGAGGGGGAGGGGGAGGAAGAGGAGGCAGCTGCTCTTTTCATGGTGATCCTCAAGCAAAGACAGACAGATAGGAAAGGGACAGGGACCAGATATATCTTACAAAGACCTGCCTCCAGGAGCCTGGTTCCTCCAATCAGGCCCCATCTCCAAACGGCCCACTCAATATAAGTTTGCCAGTGTATTCATCTACTGATGGACTTAGAGTCCTCATCATCCAGGCTCCTCTCAGTGGTGCCCCATCTGGGGACCCAGCCCTTTGGGGCATATTTTAACACCCTCTCTGCTAAGTTGTTGTTTTAGAGAAAGTTAATTTGCTTCGGAAACAATGCTAAAGAGAGTATTAAACATTCACACACTTCCTCAGTCTTAACTTGAAGTCGCCACTCAAGGCATCTGAAGCATCTGGAGACAGGCAGAAAGTACCAAACGTCAAGCCCCACTCTTGTTACTGAGGCTGATGGTGGAGGTCATTCAGTCACTGCATTAAATTCTCATTTTCCAGGTCCTGCTGGGTCCAAGAGAAAACATTGTATAGTAAGTAGAGACTTACTCATGTAGACAAACTGCAAGGTACTTCTAACATATTGGGTGCTGAGTCTGAGGTTCTTAGGAGCTAAGCGTGAAGCTGCTTGAGGTGGACTTGCATACACGTAAGTGGTTGAAGCTGCCGCAGTGAAATAAGAAATATGTAAGGAAAATGAGGGGAAAGAAATTGTTTCTGCATGGAAGAGGGACACTTGAGTGTGGTGGTATTGTGTTCCCCAAAATATTGTGTACCCTAATAAATTTATCTGGGGTCAGAGAACAGACAGCCACTAGATACAAAGGCTAGAAAATGGTGGCACTCACACCTTTAATCCTAGCACTCCAGAGGTAGAAATCCCTCTGGATCTATGTGAGTTCAAGGCCACATTGGAAATGGCCAGGCATGGTGGCACACACCTTTAATCCCAGAAAGTGAGCCTTTAATCCCAGGGAGTGACGGTAGAAAGGAAAGATATATAAGGCGTGAGGACCAGAAACTAGAAGCTTTTGGCTGGTTAAGCTTTCAGGCTTTGGAGCAACACAGTTCAGCTGAGATTCATTCTGGATGAGGACTCAGAGGCTTCCAGTCTGAGGAAACAGGACCAGCTGAGGAATTGGCAAGGTGAGGTAGCTGTGGCTTGTTCTGTCTCTCTGATCTACCAGCATTGACCCCAATAACTGGCCTCGGGTTTGATTTTATTAATAAGAACTTTTAAGATTCATGCTACACTTGAGAGCTTGGCATTGCCCATGGCTGATCCTGCCCAGGGATTAGGGCAGAGAGGCAAGTGCTGTGGGATGGTCTGTATGTCAAATGTGTTGCTGATTGGTCAATGAATAAATCACTGATTGGCCCGTGGCCAGGCAGGAAGTGTAGGCGGGACAAGGAGGAGGATAGAGCTGGGAAGTGGAAGGCTGCCAGCCGCCATGATGACAAGCCGCATGTGAAGTACCGGTAAGCCATAAGCCACGTGGCAAGGTATAGACTAATAGAAATGGATTAATTTAAGCTGTAAGAACAGTTAATAAGAAGCCTGCCACGGCCATACAGTTTGTAACCAATATAAGTGTCTGTGTTTACTTGATCGGGTTTGAGCGGCTTGGGACTGGCGGGTGAGAGAGATTTGTCCTGACTGTGGGCCAGGCAGGAAAACTCTAGCAACAAATGGCGCCCAACGTGGGGCAAGAGTTTCCACCTAAAACCTGAAAAAAAAGATTCTAAAACGGAGCGAAAAACAGCTTCCTAATTGTCTCTCTCAAATGAGCGGCAGCTGCCGGTTTGAGCTACTGGCGGGTTGCTAACGTGCGCGCTCGACCTGAAGTATGGCGGAAATGAGGCCTCTGCAAATGGCACATTAAGCTGCATGGTGGATTTAGCCTTTGCTAGTACAAAACAAAAAAGAGGTTTCTGGGCTACACGCTGCTTGGATAAAAACATAGACCCACGATAGCTCCCAGAGCTGGTGGTAAAGTACCACGCCATGTTGGGAAGCTGAGGTGGGCGGAGCCAGCAGCCACAGCTGCTGCAGCTTAAAGCAATAGATTCAAAATAAGACAGATTCAGATGTAATAGTTTAAAATGTATGTAAAATATACGTAGGCTTGAAAGAGACAAAAAAAGATGATATATACAATATAGAAACAAATACATGGTTTTAAAAAATAAAGTCTTTAAAGAGACAGTAAAATTAATATAAAAAATAAGCCACGTAGAGATGACTATTACACAGAGAGTCTGGATTGTGTTGTCTTTGGGATTCTTAACTACAGAGAGATGTTTGATTGTAAAGGAAGCTGAGTTAAACCAGTACGTATATTTTAAAGATACTTTGACTTCAAAATTTGGATGTAAGGATATGTTGCTTTGGAAAAGAGTCTCTTTTGTTTCCACAGAAAGCAAGAGGCTATGGATTTGTTCCAGAGTAAGATACATCAGGTTTGACCAGCCAAGACCCCCTGAAAGGTCTCCGATGACACCATGGCCCAGATGATCCAACATCCAGAACCGTTTCAAGACAACTGGCTCAGATGATACAGCCTCACGGACTACTCCATGATCCTAAAATTTTCTTTGTTTCCCCAAAAGATACAGCGCCCCCCTCCAACAGGAAGTAGTAAGAGAAGCTACGCCCAAATTCCCAAATATACCAAGCTGACTTTGAAGATGTGTAAAGGTTAAAACCTTCCTTTTTAAGAAAAGAAAAGGGGAGGTGCTGTGGGATGGTCTGTATGTCAAATGTGTTGCTGATTGGTCAATGAATAAATCACTGATTGGCCCGTGGCCAGGCAGGAAGTGTAGGCGGGACAAGGAGGAGGATAGAGCTGGGAAGTGGAAGGCTGCCAGCCGCCATGATGACAAGCCGCATGTGAAGTACCGGTAAGCCACAAGCCACGTGGCAAGGTATAGACTAATAGAAATGGATTAATTTAAGCTGTAAGAACAGTTAATAAGAAGCCTGCCACGGCCATACAGTTTGTAACCAATATAAGTGTCTGTGTTTACTTGATCGGGTTTGAGCGGCTTGGGACTGGCGGGTGAGAGAGATTTGTCCTGACTGTGGGCCAGGCAGGAAAACTCTAGCAACAGGCAAGTGCATCCTTTTAGATTCTCCTCAGTCCTGTAAGATTTATTATGAGAGTTTCTATGGAACCAGCTTCCCAGTGTTAGTGACATAGGAGCATCTGCCACATCGGGGATAGAGCAGAGGACCTCACAGTGAGCTCATCTCAGGCCCCATCACTATGCTCAGTGACCCATGCAGCGCAGAACTAGGCAGGAATAAATGCATGAACAGATAACTGAATGAGTGGCTTGGCTCTTTCGGATATGGGTCTCCTTTTTATTTTATTTTATTTTTCTGAGACACCGTGGTCCTTCAGGTTCCTTCTTAACAGCTGTAAAAATGTCTGCTCTGTTTAACTCCAGGGTTTGAAAATCAGGGGAGAAGATCAAAGACCCATTTTAAATGTGCCGTGTCCTTGGTAAGACTTTCAACATGGAAGGAAGTGGTCTTCATGGGGGTCCTTTTGGGAAAAACACAGTGATGAGGGCAGGTCGGCAGGAAAGACGGGAGGAAGAAAAGGGGGAAAGGAAGCAAATGATAGAAAGAATAAAGAGAACGGGGTTGAAAGGGAAATGAAGGGCAGGGGTGGGGGAAACAGAAGAAACAAATACACCAAGTGATGCTTGCCTTCGGGCTGCAGACCCTGTGCCAGACAGAGGAGCGTGTATGGTATGAGAGAAACGGATCAGGTGAAGAGAAGCACTCACTCAAAGGCCTGGACCTGTTGGGCTTAGCTGGACTAACGATTCAGTGACCTTTAATGACCTTTAATGGTTCTGCTCAGCAGCTGAGAGAAGCTTTTTGGCCAAATTTGTCACAAAAACCCGGGCTCTACTTACTTTCAGATTGTTGCCTCTGTTTGCTGTATAGTTTTAGACGTGGAGTGGAATGTTGTTGATAGGACCCTGCTGGCCAGGCCCATGAGGAGGCCACCAAATGCTGTACTCAGGCCCTGAGTCGTCGTTTTAAGCCCAGGCACAAATTGTCTACCACCAGTATTCACACACAGGTGCTTCAGTAAGACTGTGAAGGGACTTTGTGAGAGTCAAGAGCTCAATTGTGAGGTTGGAGCGTGTGGTGTATGGAGAGTGGAACCAGGGCTATAGAGTGAGAATTCCCAAAGGTTTGTCACGTGCCAGGGACATATAGAGTGAGAATTCCCAAAGGTTTGTCACGTGCCAGGGACACAGAGAGGGATTCAGGGGTACGGAGAAAGAGTTCTTGGTCCCAGTGCAGGCAGAGCTGTTTCCAAAAGTTCACCAAGGAGGAAAAGGGCAGAGAGCAGCAGGCCATGAGACAGGATGAGAGGCAGCCTGAGTTCTCACCCTGACTCAGCAAGCCCCGTCATCCTTCTTTGTAGCTGTATGAAGGAAAGAGCAAACAGTCCCTGAGGTTCCAACTGACAGGCTAGAGCATTTTTATTAAATAAATACTAACTTATTTAGTATAGAGAGTACTGAATTATAATAATTATAATAGCTAATCAGCTCATTGATTACTGTGTGCTAAAATGTTTGTACAATACTTCATCCTCACGCAGCCTTAAAAATAGGTGTTGTCTACTCATTTTATAAACAAACAACTGGTTTATAGAGGATTGCAGAGATTTGGAAATGTCCAACACCCTGCTCTTAACCACTGTGCTCTGACAGTAATATTATGGAGTGATATTTCTAGTTGGTCCTGTGTCTGGCAGTGCTCCAAGCATTTTGCATGCATTAACCCATTCAGTTTTTACAAGCCAGTGAGGTGGATGCTCAGCTATCATAATACCTGCTGTACAGAGGAAGAAACTGAGTCATGGCAACTGTGAATCATTGGCCTAGTAAAAGGCAAGTCTGGTATGGAAACCCAGGGGCTACAGCTCTATCTGAACTTTTAAGCTCTAAACTAGCTCCCCTCAATCTGTGCGTACCTGGACGCGTGGCCACACTTTAGTAATGCAGTGGTGTTTTGTGTAGGGGTGTGTGTGTGTGTGTGTGTGTGTGTGTGCGTGTGCGTGCGTGCGTGCAAGTCTTGATTATGGCTGGAAATAGAGCAGAGGGTAAAGCTTTGCAGAGAGGAAGCAGGAGCGAACATTCTATGTAGGAATTGTTGTTGTGATTTAAATTCAATCCCTTCCAGGCTCTTGTTTAGAGCGTTTGTTCCCCATCTGATGGCTTTGCTTTGGGAGGTTATGGAACCTTTAGGAGGTGGGGCTACCCAAAGGACATTCATGAGTCATTAGAGGCGTGTCCTGGCCCCTGGTTCTAGCCACATTCTATTTCCTGGTCCTCTGTGTACTCTGCCACACCCTCCCTCTACCACGATATTCCACACAAAGTGCAGGGTGTGTGAGCAAATGAACTGGTTGAGACGCTTTTCACCCAGAGGATCACAAAGACCCGAGCAGTCTGTAAATCAGCAGAACAAAATGACAAAGCCAGGGCTCTTCCTACGTCAAGTTCATGCTTCCTCCTTGGGGATGTTTCTTTCCCATTTGTGGCTCTAAAGAGTGTGGTGGCACTCGGGAGGCAGAGCCAGGCGGATCTCTGTGAGTTCGAGGCCAGCCTGGGCTACCAAGTGAGTTCCAGGAAAGGCGCAAAGCTACACAGAGAAACCCTGTCTCGAAAAACCAAAAAAAAAAAAAAAAAAAAAAGAGTGTGGTGGCAATAGGTTGCATTTACTACGCACTTACCAAGCACCAGGCTTGTAAGCATCCGTCTGCTTAGTTTCCCCCACATGTCTTCAAAACCGGGTTCTATGAGTTTGTCCAGTCTACAGACAATTCCACATCTAAGGAGAAGTGACTTGCCTAATATCGACAGCTCGTTTATGCTGGAGTGAAATTTGATGCCGTGTTGCTCTGATTTCGGAGCCTAGATACTTCTTATTTAAGTTAAAAAAAAAAAAACTTACATAGAATTAGGTTTCATAATGGCATTTTCAAACTTGGTTTTTCTCCTACCGTCTTCTCCCTCTTCCGTCCCCAGGCCTCTCTCCCTCACGCCCAGTAGCACATCGTCCTCCACTTTCATTATCATAAACCCCTCCCTGCTCCCCAATACCTCCCACAGTCTTCCATCTAGTTTCATAGTCTAGCCCACTCTCACAACCCCTTATTTACTTACAAACAAACATTAAAAGTTAGGCTCCTCATGGAAGAGAGAACATGTGACTTTTGTCTTTCTGAGTCTTTGCTCTTTTTAATTCATCTATTTAATTTACATACTGACCACAGCCTCCTCCCCACCATCCTTCCCTCCCAGTCTCTCTCCCCAATTCCCCCTCCCACCTCCCTGTCCCCTCCTCTTCCATCTCCATCCAGGAAAGGGCAGGTCTCCTATGAGTATCAATAAAACATGACATATCAAGTTGCGGGAAGACTAAACACCTCCTCGTGTATTACAGCTGGGCGAGGTGACCCAGTACGAGAAGTAGGGTCCCAAAAGCCAGTAAAAGAGTTAGAGACAGCCTCTGTTCCCACTGTTAGGAGTCCTACAAGAGGATCCAGCTACACAACTGTAGCATATATACAGAGTGCTTAGGTCGGTCTCATGTAGGCTCCCTGGTTGTTGGTTCAGTCTCTGAGAGTCCCTATGATTAGTTAGTTAACTAATCAGGTTAGTTGATTGTGTGAGCCTTCCTTGGTGTCATTGACCCCTCTGCCTCCTACATTTCTTTTTCCTCCTTCTCTGCAGGATTCTTGAACTCTGCCTAATATTTGACTGTGGGTCTCTGTGTCTGCCTCCATCAGTTGCTGGATAACACCTCTCTGATGACAAATGGGCCAGACACCTATCTGGTCACAGGAGACAGCCAATTCAGGCTACTTATCCACTATTGCTAGAAGTCTAAGCTGGGGTCCTACCCATAGACTCCTGGGAGATCCCCCTGTGCCAGGCTTCTGCCTGACCCTGACCCTCCCCCCCCACCAACAGTAGTCCTTCTCAGCACTCTCCCCCTTCATGCCCGCCTCCCAACCTGATCGCTCATGTTCCCATCCCCACCTGTCCTCAGTCCACTCATGAAATCTCTTCTATTTCCCCTTCCCAGGGAGATCTGGGTATGCCCCCATGAACTCTCCTTGTTGCCTAGTCTCTCTGGGTCTGTGAATTATAGCATAGTTATCTTTTGTTTTATAGCTAATGTCCACTTATGAGTGAGTACATACCATGTTTAACTTTATTAGTCTGGGTTACTTCACTCAAGATGATTTTTTTTTTTTTTTTTTGGTTTTTCGAGACAGGGTTTCTCTGTGTAGCTTTGCGCCTTTCCTGGGACTCACTTGGTAGCCCAGGCTGGCCTCGAACTCACAGAGATCTGCCTGGCTCTGCCTCCCGAGTGCTGGGATTAAAGGCGTGCACCACCACCGCCCGGCTGATTTTTTTTCTAGTTCTATCCACTTGCCTTCAAATTTCCTGGTGTCCTTGTTTTTAACAGCTGAGTAATACTCCACTGTGTAAATATACCACATTTTTTAAAATCCATCCCTTAGTAGAGGGACATGTAGATTATTTCCAGGTTCTGGCTATTACAAATAAAGCTGCTATGAACATAGTTAAGCAAGTATCCTTGTGGTATGATTGAGCATCCTTTGGGTATTATGCCCAAGAGTGGTATAGCTAGGTCTTGTGGTATGTTGATTCCCAGTTTTCTGAGGAACTGCCACACTGACTTCCAAAGTGGCGGCACAAGTTTGCACTCCCACCAGCAATGGAGGAGTGTTCCCTTTGTTCCACATCCTCTCCTTCAGTTGCATCCACTTTCCTAAAAATTTCATAATTTCCTTTTTCTTGACAGTCAAGTAAAATTCCATTGTGTATATTGTGCCATGTTTCTGCTCTCCATTCTTCTTTTGATGGGCAGAGAGGTTGTTTCCAGTGTTTTGCTCTTGTGGCTAATACAGAAATAAAAACAAATGTGCAGGTGTCTCTGGTAGCATACAGAGTCCTTTGGGTGGTATAACTGATTCTATGGTAGTTGGGTTTTTAATTTTTGAGGAATCTCCGCACTGATTTCTGTCGTGGTTACACTAGTTTCCACTCCCACAAGCAGCAGCTCAGGGCTCCTCTTTCCCCACAGCCCTGTGAGCACTGACCATCCTTTGTGTTCTCCTGTCTGTGGTTGGCAAAGAATTTCTCTCAGCCTGTTTATTCAGAACCTAGACTCTTATATATCAGTCATATCTGACATCCAAAGTGGCTAAAACTGATGTTAATTTTTCTCCTCCACACTTAAAAAACAATCACACAGAAAAACTCAGTCTCACTAAACACACACCTAATTTATCAGGATGTTCTTGGCACCCCAAACTGCCCAAAGGGAGACTTGACACCTAATATGAAAGGGAGAAACATATTTTATGTTTTAATATGTCTACATCTTTATATCTAGCTGCATCAGACAACTATTATCACTCTGTAAAAATAGAAGCAAAAATCATATTGTGGTTTGGCAAATTGGCATAAGTTAGTATGCCAACAGCTCCTAATGAGTAGCAGTGAGTCTAATGCTTATTGGACACAGAAACAAATATTTTATTTCTCAATAATGAGGTGTCACTTTTTGTTCATTTTACTTTATTTGAAATGTTATTTATTTAGGTTGGAAAAAACACAAACTTAGAAAATTAACTTTCTTAGTTACTAAGACATCAGTAGGTAAGAAAGTCAGGGTTTTTACTCCTATCTGTTTACTTAAAAACATTTATTAATTATATTCGAGACAGGGTTTCTCTGTGTAGCTTTGGAGCTTGTCCTGGAACTTGCTTTGTAGACCAGGCTGGTCTTGAACTCACAGAGATCCGCCTGCCTCTGCCTCCCTAGTGCTGGGATTAAAGGCGTGCACCACTACTGCCTGGCTTTAATATTACCTTTTATTTTACTTTTTCTACTATAGCCTATACTATTATTTTAAAAATATTCTCTGGGAATTTCATATGTGCATGCAATGAATATATGGTCATATTTAACTCCTCCAACTTCCTCCTAACTTTTCTTCTTCTAACTTTTCTTTTCCTCCTCCTCTTCCACTAAGTCAAATTGGTGCTTCCCATACATACATGGATAGGGGTCATCCATGGGAGCATGCACAACTATCTACATTAACAACCCCTTCCTCAAAGAAGAATTATTCTCTCTCCCCCTGTAGCTGCCAACTGCTCCCCAATAAGGTGGGTCCCTGTGAGCTTTGCCCATATCCAAGCTGAAATTTTGACTGGCTTGATCTTCTACAGATCTTGGATTAATCACAGCTGTACGAGCTCATGAATGCAATGGCTGGGCCTGAAGACAGCAATCATTTCCGCCCTTTGGTTCTTACATCCCTTTTTACCTCCTCTTGACTTTTAGGAAGCTCAATTTCCTGAAGAAATTTCTTTTTGCTTTACTTAATAAAGACAGATGTAATGATTGAAAATATCTGTAAGGAGAGATACCAGAAGCATCCCCCATCACACACACACCTTGGTGTTGCTGAGAACTGAACTCCAGACTTTGAATATGTTAGACAAGTGTTCTGCCATTTTGCTGCATCCCTGGCCCTCCAGGAGCATGATTTGAGTATCAGGTCAGCTTTGAACTTGTGACTCTCCTGCCACTACCTACCTCTTTCACACATGCTATCAGTCTGCACCACCACAACCCCCACAGGTCAGCTTTGAAGTGTTCAAGTGTTCTTTGAATTGAATGCTCAGATTTATCAGCCCCACAGGCTCTGAATTCCATACTCTTTTTTTTTTCTACAAGATAGAACGACTAATAACACACTATTGACTCAAGAGGCGTGTGTATTCTACAAATTATGTGTGCAGCTTTCTAGTCATTGCTCTTCTAGCAATGTGAGATGAAACGGGGCTGAGGACTCTGGCTTTCTAGGCCTCTAATGGTAAATAAGGGGTCCTCAGTTGAGTCTTAATTCAAAGGTGTGAGGTAGACCTTCATCTTGCAAAATTTGTATTTTTCAGTTTTCACTCAATCACAGAGCATCCAATGAAACTGGTAATTTTCATTCTTTCTGTAATTACGGAGCCTAAGGTATAGGTCTCCGTGTTTTCAAAGGTTTGTTACAAACTATATCTTAGCTCTCCATAATCCACAGGAAAGGACACAGCAGCTCACCTGGGTCTGAATTCAATTCCTTGTCTATGAAATTCACATACTAGCAGACTATGTGCATAGCATGTGTAATGGGGAGTCTGCCATATAATTAAGCTGAACTGATGTTGACGGTTGGGGTGTCTTGCTCCAGTTACCACGCATTCTTGATCTAGAAAGTTCTGTCTTGAAGAGAAGTGCTCACGTTAGTGTATTATGTGTTTTCAAGGTCATGTGTGAGAAACTAAAAGGGAAGTTTCTCCTGGGGAAAATGGGAACCACTGGCTTTAACTCTGTCTGTCTGTGCCTAGTACACTCTTTTTGCCTGTGACTGTAGGCACCTGCTCTGGACTGCACATTGTGGTAGGCATGCAGTGTTATAAGTAGTAAGAGAAGCATAGTGTTTGTCTCAGGCCCTCACAGTTAAGGGGTAAGTCAGAGGTGTAAGAGACATAAGAATGTGCCAGGCACTTGATAATTTTTCAACTGAATAATGAAAACAAATATGGGTGTTTGGTATGCAGAGGAAAAACAAACACCTAAGAGTCAGAGGAGTTTGGGAAAGTCACGTGTGGGCTATTTTGTTTGAGGAGTTGGTGTTACCTGTAATGCTAGTATTTGGCAGACAGAGAGGCAGACTGCAGTTTAAGGTTAGCCTGGGCTACATAGTGAGACCCTGTCTCAAAACAAAACAAAACACAATAAAAAGGAATAAAGGTCATTGGAAATAGTGTATTCTAATGCACAGGACAGAAGGAATTGTGGGAAAGCAAATATCTCTAAACAGTTGGAACCTAGACAAAGTCCAATACTTTGACAGCAGCTGAGTCCAAGAAGTGGGTGGGAGTAGCCTGAAGGGGTCCACATGCTTTTCTAAAGAGGTGGACATTAATTTTGAAAGTGACAGAGCAATATAATTTTTTTTTAATTTTTTGAGACAGGGTTTCTCTGTGTAGCTTTGCGCCTTTCCTAGAGCTCGCTCTGTAGACCAGGCTGGCCTCGAACTCATAGAGATCCGCCTGCCTCTGCCTCCCAAATGCTGGGATTAAAGGTGTTTGCTACCACTACCCGGCTGAGCAATATAATTTTAAACAGCAATAGTGACACATTTCTCTCTTTTTTAAGAGAACAGTTTTATTCATGTGGAAAAGTATTGAGAAACGTATTGGAACACTAAAGAATCGAAACATGGAAGTGGGGGACTTATATGTCACTGCTATCTAGACAAGAGTACTAGGGGCTGTGTGTTGAAGACAGCAGTGCACATATAGGATACAGAAGGTGGACGGTGAGGCACACTGGACAGAACTATCGTGATGGAGGAACTAGGGTGACTCAGGTTTCTGGTTTTCTAATTCTGTTGATGGTCAAGTAGGACTGGACACTGTGTGTGGGGCGGGGAAGAACCAACATCAGTGTTGAATTCTCTTACTCAGCCGTGTTGTGTTTTTGTTTCCTGGGAGCATTAGCAGAAGTCCAGGAAGTCTTCGGAAGTATTTGTTTGGGGTCTCAGAGACAGATATAGGACGATAAAGATGAACATGGAAGAGAAATATCAGCAGAGTGGACAAGAGGTGAAGCATCAGCTGTGGAAACAGTGGCAGTGGCTCAGGAAAATTTGGATTTTCACCCGTGTCTGCAGAATCCAGTGGACTTGACTCTGATTGGTAGCTGATGAAATGAACACTGAGGTCTATCATTCCCCGCACCTCACTGGGCAACATACTTCTCTTACTGGCAACTCTGCAGTAATTAGAGAGAGATTTGATAGTCACTGTGATCTGGGTTCCTTCCTCCTCTGTACCTCTGTCATGCCGCCACTCACCTGTGGTTGAATCAAAGAAAAGAGGAGGGCAAAAGGATCCACTGGGCTATTCATTGAAAGACCTCTAGTTTGTTAATCCAGAGATTTGGTGAGTTACTGTTATTTTGGATTTGTGTTACTATTCCCAGAGGCAGCTATGGTGGTAGCGAATTAGTGATCTTAATTGCAGTCCGTGTACGCCTTTGTGTGAATTATTTTTATTTTACTGTACTTTATTTTACTAGAAGTCCCCTCCCCAGATTTTTTTTTCCAGGAAGGCTCTCTAGGGTAAAGTAGTCTGTAGCATGAATCTTAAAAGTTCTTATTAATAAAATCAAACCTGAGCCAGGTATTGGGGCGAATGCCTGAAGATCAGAGAAGCAAAACAAGCCACAGCTACCTCACCTTATCAGTTCCTCAGCTGATCCTGTTTCCTCAGACTGGGAGCTTCTGAGTCCTCATCCAGAATGAATCTCAGCTGAACTGTGCTGCTCAAAGCCTAAAAGCTTAACCAGCCAAATGCTTAACCAGCCAAATGCTTCTAGTTCCTGGTCTTCATGCCTTATATACATTTCTGCTATCTGCCATCACTCCCTGGGATTAAAGGCATGTGTTACCATACCTGGCTGTTTCCAATGTGACCTTGAACTCACAGAGATCCCAGATGGATTTCTGCCTCTGGAATGCTAGGATTAAAGGTGTGAGTGCCACCATTTTCTAGCCTTTGTATCTAGTGGCTGTTCTGTCTCTGACCCCAGATAAGTTTATTAGGGTGCACAATATTTTGGGGAACACAATACCACCACAGTAGTCTATTTCTCAGCAGAACTTTTCTTTTGATCGAGAATTGTAGCAGCAATTCTTATGCTAAGAGAGGTCGGGAGATAGGACATTTCTCACGTTACCCTTGAGCTACTCATGAGTGATGGCCTATATCACATCTATTGTCTGCCCTGGAAATGTGAAACATAAACAAGCTGACATAATACAATCAGAAAAATTCAAGATCCTTCATAAGCCACAGAGCAAGGTAAAGCCGAGTTGGCGTGAAGAAGAAGAAAACTAAAGGTAGACCAGATAGTGGGAAAATGCTTGAGGATGCTAATACATCAAAATACAGAGAACAAGCTGGTTCCCTGGTTTAAAAAACCAGAAACAACAACAACAACAACAAAATTCTGAAATCTTCCCAATGAATCTGAAAGCACCTCTACCGTGAGCAACTAAGCTAAAATTAATCAGGGGTCGTTATCCTAGATGAATGCCAACCCCACTGCTATACCCGCTGTGGCTTTCCCGGCCCCTTCCCACGGCTTCCTATGATTTATGCTGCCAGTTGCTGCTGTCTGGAGGAAATCTGTGTCTCTAAATACTTTGCCCCTTCAGTTGTGAATTGATTTCCCTAAGCTCCAACTGGGGCTATGGATTTGAGGGGGTGGGCAGAAAAGTTCGAAGATGCCGAAGTCCGTGAAAAAACAACAAACAAACAAACAAACAAACAAGGAAACAAGGACAAGGAAATCAAACTGCTTTGCCAGCAGAACCGATTTTTGGCAATGTTGCTGTTGTCTGTTTTTTGTTTTTTTTCTCCAGGTAGACGATTTGCATCCAATGCTTTCTTATAACCTTATAGCGCGGCACCTGCCTGTGAAGAGCTCTGTGGAGACTTTCAATGGAGGGGCCGCTTTGAAAATGGAAATGTGGCTGGGCTTCCGTGCGGTGCCAGCTGAGTCATTTTTGAAATGAGCAAGGGAAACAAAGGCTACACCAACTGAGGAGGTCACGGAGTGTGACAGGGGTCTGTAAGAGGGCATGCCGTGCTGCCTAACCGGAGAAAACCAAGCCTTTTGTGTGGAGACGAATCCAGGCAGTGATGGATGCTTTCTGTGCACAGCCTCAGACCTTCCTGTCCATTGGGCCGGCCACTGCTGGGCCAGGGAAGAGGATGGGTTTGGGGACGTCTGGCTTTTTGTTTCAGTGCCTTCTGAGGCAATGACGTCAGACTTAATGGACTATTGGTGCCTTCAGAGAGCCAAGTTTTATGTTCCTGTATGTTTTATTTTATTAAAGCTTGTTAGAAGTAAATAGAAAGGTGCCCTTTACTCCTAGCTGGGAATAAAGACACTAGAGCTTCTAAATGTGAATGACAATAAAGCTCCACAAATCCACTTCATACCTTCAAGATATTCTGAAGAGATTACCTCATTCTGTCCTCCATTAAGACAAAAGAAAGTAATACACCACTGAATGTTGGATGCAATCACCCCCCCCCCCCCCGCCCCGCTTTTCTTGACAAATTGTTGAATGCACCAATCCTCTCTCCTCCCGACTCTTGCACAGCAACCCAGCATCTATCTGTAGGACCAAACCAATGGCTACACTTTGCTGGGACCCAAGAATACACTTTAACCTTGTTGGGGAGTAGGGTTCCTCAAGAGTTGAGGGGTCCGCTGTGTGGGGAGCCCAGTTCTTTCAGGGAGGTGGTTTGGGAAGGGTTCCTGAGGCCTAGCTAAGGTCTCTGCCATGAGCTCTCTAGGTTGAGATGGTGGCATATCAGAATCGAGGGAGTCAGACTTAGAAATGGAAAGGGCTTTGAAAAGTACCTCTAAACCACCATATAGCACTCTGGAGATGTCCTTCAACTACCTGAGACAGATGAGAGCCTCCAAATGTAGAACCCCAACCCCTCCATTTAAATAAGAACTAATCTATAGGATTAAAAAGTGCCCTAAGAATATCTTAGCCAGGGATGGTTCAATTTTGTGATACACAGAGAACTTCCTTTCCTTTTCGTGTCTTTTAGACCTACTGAAATCCTACCAATATACAGATTAATTAAACCCTTCATTTATCCCATAGGCATTGATATGTTAAGTGCCCTGAGTGAGCACAATGTAAGCTGAGCGCTGGGGAATACAAAAGAAGTAAAGGAACATACTTAGTCTTTGAGAAGTCTATCATCTTATTGAATGAGCGAGGCAATAATTCACTAGTGACTCGGGAACAATGCATCCTAGTACAGTGTTGAGGGGGAGGTGATGTGCTCTGGGATGTAGGGATGTGTCATGGAACCTGGCCAGTCTTGAGTTGGCTCCTGAGAAATGTGCTGGGTTTAGATTGTTAGAAGAGTTGTGTGTGTGTGTGTGTGTGTGTGGGGGGGGGGGTGTATGTGCGTATCTTCACTGCGTGTAGATAATCTACAAATTTGAGGTTTCATGCGTTCCTTTCCCCAGAGGTTACTATCTTCCAAATGCTGGGAACCCTACCTCTCTACCTTCTTACTCGTAAGCTCCATCCTTTCCCACCCCCTCCCAACCACCACAGCTTCTGATAGCCACGTTGGCTGGGCGTTGTTCTGTCGTCCTCCAGAGGGCATCCTTTCTAAGCGACACACAGTGGTGCTGTGGGAGGAATTAGCCCATAAAAAGGATATCAACTTTTCATTTTGCCTTCCTTCACTGTGGTGGGCAGGGTGAGACCCATGCTTCCTCTCTCCTCTGTCTCCATAGTGAAGAGCTGGTGG
Source organism: Peromyscus californicus insignis (assembly GCF_007827085.1). Classification (NCBI taxonomy): domain Eukaryota; kingdom Metazoa; phylum Chordata; class Mammalia; order Rodentia; family Cricetidae; genus Peromyscus; species Peromyscus californicus. Next base: position 35,460,130 of record NW_026294402.1, read on the forward strand.
ACTTTGGTACCCAGGGTCCTCATGTTGACCCTCGTGCTGCTCACAGAGAGCATCTTCTGATAGGACATCTCAGCAGGTTCTTCCAAGAACATTCATGAAGACTTCATAGTCAAAGTTGGTGTATCTTCTTGAATATTGTCTGTGTATCCCTTTAAACTCCCTTCCTCAGCGAAGTCTTCCCTTACAGACAGACACAGTCAGTCCTGCTCTTTTTAATTAGGGTATTTACATCCCAACTTGTGAGTATTTATTTATCAATGCGGTTATATAACTGTTCGACTTTCCCTCTTGAATGTGAGCTGTGTGAGTCAAGGACCTCATTAGTTGGGCTCAGACAACCAACCTAGACATATGAGAGAGGAGAGAGAGAGAGAGAGAGAGAGAGAGAGAGAGAGAGAGAGAGAGATACAGACAGACAGAGACAGAGAGGATGCATAGAAAAGAATTTCAAAATAAAATCAGGAGTGGGTAGGAGTGGGAATCAGGATACTTTGTTATTTTCCTTACAGATGGAATTTCTGAAATCACCCGCCCAATTCCTGAAAGAGAGAGAGAGAGAGAATACCCGTTGTCGCTGTCTTGAGGAAAGGCATCTGTGCCCTTTGTGTGAACTCAGGACACCTCAGAACTGTCATCTGGCTGTGTGTGAGGCACTGCCTGTCCATGGGGAATGCCTCCAGCATTGCCACAGGAGCCTGTATGTGCTCTTGTAGTGTGGGTTTCCATTAGGGAGAGGAGATCAGCTTAGAAAGTCAACTTCAGTTACAGTACGTATCCAATGAAAAGAAATTCTGCCTGTGTCATGTTTTCCATTTCTAACTGATTTTGTGTGTGTGTGTGTGTGTGTGTGTGTGTGTGTGTGTGTGTGTGTGCACGCGCGCGCATGCGCGCGCACGCGTGCGTGTGCATGTGTGAATGTGGGTATGTGTGCATATGTGTGCCCATGTATGCCGAGGCTGGAGGTTAACATCAGGCTCCCTCTTCAAGCGTTCTCTACTTTCTCCTTTCTGAGAAGGGATCTCTCGGCTGTACCTGAAGCTCACCGATCCAGACAGCCTGGCTGTCCAGCAAGAGCTCCAGGGATCTGTCTGTATCCACCTTTCCTGCGCTGGGATTGCAGGCATGCATTTCTGTGCTTTAAAAAGACATTTTGTGGGGGTGCCAGGGATTCAAACTCAGGTCCTCATGCTATGCAGCCAGCACTTGACTGAGTGAGCCATCTCCCAGTCCCTCTCACTGACGTTTGACCTAGGGACGTCAGGTTCCTAGTTGGGGCACTAACATGAAAGCAGCAACACAGCCGGGCACTGCAGAGATGGCCTCCGCTTCCTGTGTCCACGTTACTTCTTTTGCTAGTCACAACAGCCGTGTGCAACGGGCATCACTGTATCAGCATTTAATAGAGCAGAAAGCCACAGGACAAACAAGTGGTAGACCTGGGGTCAGAGCCCATGGTTAGGTTCTCTGTTCTGCCTTCTGGTCCAACTTGATATTGCTTGAGTCTTACAAACGCCTCAGGATCCTATACAGTCCATAAACATCTGCGTTACTATGAGGTGACTATAATAATAACTATGCCCACGTGATAGCAGATGGCATGGAGGCTCGGAGAGGTGAGGGCATGTACTGAAGAGCACAGAGCCATTGCGAGACTCAGCATCTACCAGCTTCCTCCAATTGCTGTTTCCCACCACTCTCCATCATCCCCTTATGTGCTCCCATCAATCCCAGGGGACAGTGCAGCGCGGTGACATTGTTGTGCCCTACTTTCTCTGCTGGTGTGCTGTCAGTGAATAGGCGGTTTCTGGTTTTAGTCTTTGTTTGAACTGGTTCCGGCCACTGCAAAGGAAGAGAGTGAATGGGGCAGGAATGCCTGCTTCAGCCTAAATTCTACTTTTGTGCCAGTGAGAAATGGGATACTCTCCAACTGTCCAAGAAAACTCTCCCGGTGACAGCCAGAGCACCACGTGCTGGGGAAATAGAAACGGAAGCTGCTTTTGAAAATGAGATGGCCAAGTGCGTTTGTGTTCCTTCATCTTGACCCAGTCTGTTGACACACACTGTCTGCATGCCAGCCAGCCGGATGATGGGCCCTGAGCGCCACCCCTTCCTCTCTGTACTTTCGACCTCCCTCCTTGTGGTATGCTTCAGGCCCTGTCCACTTCTGTAGAGACTGGCTTAAGCAGGGCCTGAGCTCTTCAAACTCGAATTCCTAAGTGCTCTTGTCAGTATTTGGGCCCTGATTATTCCTACAAGGTCTTATTTGATTAGCCCCTGTGACTCCTGACTTGTCTGGTGTCCTTGAGGAGGATTGGTTGGTCTTAATCAATTTTAGTCCCTTTGCCAGCCTGGTCAATCCTGTGCAGACCCAGTAAGTTTCTGCTGCCGCCTGATCACACCTGAAATCCTCAACACCACTTTACTACTTTCCAATCAGGAAATGCTGGCCTCTGGCTCTCATCACAGAACCTTTCACTGCTAGTGACAAAGAAAAGCAGAAAATATTTTCAATTTTTTTTCTTACAGAGAAGTTAAACACAGAATCTGATTGGACTATGTGGGACTCATATAGGTTTGGAGATATACAATATACAATATCGCATTTGCAATAATTACTGTGGATGGAGAAATGCATTTTGGGGGCTGGGCAGATGGCCGTTGGTAAGATGCTTGGGGCACTAGAGGACCCGAGCTAGGGTTCTCAGCACCCACTGGGTGTCATGGTGCGTGTCTGTAACACCAGTGCTGTGGGGATGCATTCAGACAGATTCTTGGAGCTCGCTGTCTGGCTAGTCTATATGTATTTATGGGCTCTGGGTGCACTGAGAGACTCTCTCTGAAGAATTAAGGTGGAGAGAAATTAAGAAAGACACCTAACATTAACCACTGGACTCTACTCACATATGCATGAACCCAGACATATGCATTCCCACATTTACATGTGTATACACTCCCCCATTGCCCCGCCTGCAGTCTTTAAAAAGAAGGTGTATTTGTGACGATTGGCAGAGACTATAGCAGAAGGTATGTGTAAATGCACATGAGGGTGTCTTGTCAATCAATAAGCAAGACAATACTGATGCAACAGAGAGGATGAGAAGAGGGTCTGAATAAGTTGTGAGTTCAGAAGTGCTCAGTGGACTCTTGAAATACCAGTCAGTCAACTGTCATCACTCACCATTGCTGTTAATAAGCAGCAGAAAGGGGAACACTGCAGAGAAATGGAACCCCCACGTAATAGCTATATAAAGTGACCAAGCTTCCTAGAACATTCTATTTAGTAAACAACACACACACACACACACACACACACACACACACACACACACACACACACATACACATGCATTGCAAATATTTTGACTTAATAAACCCACTTCTGATCTCTACTAAAGAAAGCAGTCAGTTTTGGTAGAATGGCTAAGTTAAAAAATGCATTTTATGATCTTATGTATAATCTAACATTTGGAAGGAGTCGGTATTGGTAGAATGGCGAAATAAGTCATATTTATCAAGTAGACTATTCTGTTGTTTTTAACATGTGTTTGAACTTTACTTGGCTATTAGGTGAGAGGGTAGGAAGATAAACTGTAGCTGCTGTGATCCACACATCATAACAATGTATATAGGTATGTGGGTAAACATCTGTACGTGCAAAGGATGAGGAGGGATTCAACCCAAATGCCTGTCTGTAGCTATTATTACAGATGATGTAATTATCATCTGTGTGGCTTTTGTAACTTTCCCCCTATTTTTTTTTTTTTTTTTTGGTGACAATTTTGTGTTATTAAACTCAGAAAAGTAATGGGTGTCGTTAAAGTGTGAGCACCTGCCTTACTGAATTACTCCTGAATTTTCTGTTTTAGTTTCCCTTAAACATTTGGTGCCAAGAGAAGAAGGGCAACGCCTTCCTTCCTCTTATGGTGTCTGGGCTAATACACACTTTTGATGTTGAAAAGCACACTGCGTGTGTCTCCAGGGGTCTGGGAGGTGGGTCCTGGAGGGTTACACAGGCTGCAGAACCTGTAAACCATCCCCAGGTGCTTCCATTCTTTTGCCAATGGAGACAAGTCTTGTTATATACTCTAGACTCTCCTGGAACTCACTATGTAGGTTCAGGCTGGCCTTGGTCACACAGTGCTCCTCCTAACTGCCTTGGGGTGCTAGAACTACAAGTGTGAGTCACTCTGCCTGGTTACCCAGGCACTGTCCATAGGCAAAAATTAGAAGAATAGTTATCGTGAAACCCGATACAAATATTGTTGAGATGTGTTCTTGTGGCAATCTGGATCCAGCTATCTCTTCCATCATCTACTGTCTTAAAAGCTATTTTTAATAGAAAAAGGAAATTCTGATTTCAACTCCCGTTTTCCCAGCAGAACCTCTGCCTCCTGTGTGTTGAGATCAGGCCTTTAAGCTTCCCTGGGGTAGGGACTCAGTCCATGTCAGAGCTGTGCTCCCTCCACAAATGAATGAAGTCTCTCTGTTCCCTTTTGTTTCTGGCTGTAACTTTACTCAATTCTGCAGATGGGTCCTTTTTTTCTCTCACAGTTTGCTTGCTAGGCATTTGGTCCTATTTTGTTCTGAAGTTCAGGCCGATGAAAATCTAAGGAGAAAAAGAGAGCACAGATTCTCGTATCAACTTGTCTGGGTATGACTTTGGCTCTATTATGCACTGGCTTTGTGTCCTAGAGCAAGTCAGTTGACTTCTCTGTGCTTCAGATCTTTATCTAACAAACACTAGTGATAACACTACCACTTGCACCTTTGAGGGTGTTGTGAGGATGAAATAGTTTTTGAAATGAAATCCTTCACACTCTCTAGATTGTCCACGCAGAATGAGTGTTCCTGAAGTTGCAACTGCTGTGATTTTCTTCTAATGAGAGCAGATGGCACTCTTTTGTTTACTATACCTCCAAAAGTAGGTTGTTTTGTTTGTTTGTGGTTTCTACCAAGTCTCCAAATACTCTGTTGAGCGCACATAGTTCATTGACTTGATGGTATTTTTAAAGATTTATTTTATTTTAAATTGTGTCTATGTATGTGGGTATGTGCACGTAAGTGCAGGCGCCTGCAGGGAAAGGGGCTTCTGATCTCCTGGAGCTGGAGTTCCAGGCAGTCATGAGCTGCCTGACGTGGGCACTGGGAGTTGAACTGAGGTCCACTGGAAGAGCAGTGCACACTCCCAACTGCTGAGCCACCGCTCCAGCCCCGGAGCTTGATGTCTTAAGAAAGCTTGACATTCTGTAGCAATTCTTTTCAGTTCTCTTATCCATGGTCTCATTTCATTGCTTCAGGATTATCATGACTAAGTAACAAAGAGAATGTTTTTTTTTTTTTTAAAGATTTATTTATTTATTGTGTATACAGTGTTCTGCCTGCATGTATGCCTACAGGCCAGAAGAGGGCACCAGATCTCATTACAGATGGTTGTGAGCCACCATGTGGTTGCTGGGAACTGAACTCAGGACCTCTGGAAGAATAGTCAGTGCTCTTAACCTCTGAGCCATCTCTCCAGCCCTCTGAGCCATCTCTCCAGCCCGAGAATGTTTTAAAAAACTGCTTCTGGGGTTGCAGAGAGGGCTCAGTGGGTGAACTGCTTGTTGTGTAAACGTGAGCACTGGTGTTTGGAGACCCAACACCCCGTGAAAGCTGAGTGGACTTCGGAGCACCGAGCACCGCTTCTAATCCCAGGATGCAGGAAGTAGGGACAAAACTTCCCTGGGGGAGGTGGCTAGCTTGACTAGTCAAATCAGAGAGCACAAGGTTCAGTGGGAGACTCCGCCTCCCTACAGGAGATGGAGAGCAATCTAGGAAGATGCCCAGGATCAACCTTACCCCTCCATCCTCACCCATGAGAACACGCACTGACACACATACACGTGTGTCCACACACGTGAGCACACACACGCATTCACACCCCAGACACATACCTATGCAAAAGAGAAGAGAGAACACTTTTCATACTGCAGATGTTTAACCCGGCTTCCTATAAACCACTGTCAGGAAACCGGTCGCATTTTTTCACTTAACAATTTGTCATTATAATCATCTGATTTAGAGTTTGTCTTCTTTAGATTCTAAGATTTTAGATGGCAAAAGTATTTCTCCCACCTAAACCACCTAGACAGTTCTTTGTTAATTATTTACTGAGAGATGAAAAACACATTGACTGAGTAATTGGGTCTACTCCTTTTTCTCTGCAGACATAGGTAACATGTTTCTCACACTTTGTTAGGGTTCTTTCTTGCATTTTCATCTTGGCACTTTACATTTTTAGTGTTTTCTACCTTCAGAGGATGTCAATACTAAGACTGGGGCCATTGGGACACTGGTTCAGCAGTTACATCCTTCCCAGTAGAAAGGATTGCTGTTGCCTTGTGGATATAAAAAATTCCACTGGTCCTGGGTCATTGCAGCCACCCTTTATGCAATGTCTTACACTGAATATCATGCTCAATCAAAAAAAAGATTACCAGTTTGTGTAAAAAATAGTATGACTTTTTTTTCAGTTATAGTGCTGAGCATTGTATAGACTTTTCTATGCACATTATCTCATTTAATCATTATGGTACGACTATTTTTTTTAAGATATCTGATTTTTTAAAATTAAAATACAATTACATCATCTCCTTTCCTCTTCTCTCTTCAGCTCCTGTCATATTTCTCCCATTCCCACTCAAAGGCATAGTCTCTTTTTCTGTAATTGTTATTATTACATATGCATGTGTGTGCACAAATAAATATATAAGCATGAACAACCTACTCAGTCCATTTGGTGTTGCGTGTGTATATGCTTTTAGGGAAGACCACTTGGTATTGGATAGACATTTAGGGTTCTCAATCCTGGGGAAGACTAGCAGAAGGATTGTGCTTTTCATGAATCCTAATATTTTGAATATTTTTGAAGCCCCAGTGGCATTAAAAGTCCAAAAGCCAGGATTACAGGGCACCTTAGACCAGTTCTTTGGTGCCCTGGCACAGAGAATGCTCTCTTTGCTCTTAGGCCTGTCTCTGGTGATAACTATGGATCAGGCAGACACAGTGCTGCCCTGGTGCATCCCTCCCTGTTTGTGATCGTCTGGATTGTGGCAGAGCTCAGTCAGCATTCTCATTAGTCTGTACTTTCTCCAGCCTTTGCTCTCTGCAGATTGTCACCGAAAACCAAGATCAGGGATCTATCTGGTGATTCAGGGTCGCCTTCCTAGGCAGAGAACAATGGCCACCCTTCCCCACTCATGCATGCTGCATCTAGCACACCACAGCTATTTGCACGGAAATCCTGAGCAAAGACCCATTTGCTCAATCCGGTGGTGTTAGTGTGTTGCAGTGTCTTGTGATGAAAGGGTAGGCTCAGTCTTGATAGGACAAGCTCCTCAATTGATCCTAGCAGCACTGGTTGGAAGGGAGAAGCTGCAGGGCTCATTTTTGGGTTGGGGAGACACTGCCTGGTGTGCTAAGAGCATTCATCTTCCTAAGTGTTTTTCCTTTCCAGTCACGTTTTACAGCTGGAGTTACTCAGCGAATTAATAGCTACAGAAATGCAAAGCTCTTTTCTTATTACATTCTATCGATCTGGTTGCACTGTCATTAATTGAAAGACCTGGAAAGTGTGATGGAGAGTTGAACTCTGGATTCTACGTGTATTTGGGCCCAGATCTGTCTGAAAGGAGCTCTTTGGTCTGACGTGAATTATTCTTTCTTTGTCAACCCTCGCAAGAGCTTTATTCAGGCCTTGTGAGATTTACAATGTGAAATCGTACACTGCCTCTGCTCTTAAAGGAAAATCAAAACTCAGAGTGCTTCTCGGTGGAGTTGGGAGTAACCCATTCTGTACAACGCTCTTTATTGATTACCTACATATGACAGTGAAGGAAAAAAAAAAAAAACCCAAATCAAATTCCCAAATGTGGAAGGCAGACATTTTGTTCATGTCTTAAGCAATTTTCTTTGCAGCATTACATGTCACAAGGTTGCTCTCTTTCATTTCCATTTGCTCCATCCTCGTTCTAGGAATGTATGAAACCTGAGGGAGACCGGTATGCAGTTAGAGATTTTGTTTATGGTTATCTTGCTATTTTGATTGCTTAACCTACTCTTCCATACATTTCTCCCATAAATTCCAATTAACTTGAGAATTTTATATACATATTTCATAAAAAGGAGTCTTCTAAAATATCTCAGTGGGGGGGAGGAATCTCCAGTTCAGATAAGAACACATCCACCTTGTTACTTTAGTTCACAAAGCAATGCCCAGGTGTTTGTGTGGTAGTTTATTACATTTTAATGAGACGAGAGTTTATTATTCAGATATTTCAGGTTAGAGAACCAGAATTTAACAGCACATTTGAATCAGCCAGAGAATCATTCATTTCTTGCTCTTCTAGAATAATGCAGTTCTACAGTTCAGATGAATTTACAGGTTTAGTACATGTTATAAATAACATGTCCCGCCTAGTGTTTTTACCCTTATGGCGGGCGTGTGCTGGAATTTTCTTCCTCAAGGTGTGTCTGAATCCTGCTAGGGCTTTCAGCCCGTAAAGACAGGAAGTGCATACACGGCCACAGAGCACGACCTCCTTCTAGAACACATCTTGAAAATGTTTTGAACGCTTTCTGAGCACAGGGACAATGGCTTACGTTTTTTTGTGGGGGTGGGTGGGGGGATGGTGTCCTCCTGCCTGACCTTTGGCTTGCCGAGAGATGTGCATCGCTACCCTGGACTCCCTCGGCTGCTTTCAGGCTGTGGAGAAGGCGGCACCCACGTTGGGAAGCAAAAGCTGTCGCAGGCTGCCTTGCCCATGACAGCGTGTCTAAAAATACATCCACCGAGACGCAGGCATATGCTCGCGCCTCGGTGTGAAGGAGCTCTCTCTCGCCTGTGTTTCTCGCTACCTCCATCTAAATGCTGGAGCGAGGAGTTAAATTATTCCAGAAGGCCCGCCAGGGTCTGATTTGCTACTGTCTGCTTCCTCGTTGCCTTTGAATGGGACCCTTGATCCAAGGCTTTCAGAGACCAGCCGGTGCTGATGGGGGTCTGTGACTTGGCGGTGGCGCCAGCTTGCTCCTTCTCTGTCTCGGGCATGGTTTTCTGTCCTGCTGGGGAGGGCGAGAGCGCTGGGCAGAGGTGGCACCTGACCCGCTAGAACTCCGATGTCACTGCTGTGGCTGTTACTCCCCTCGGCAAGAGTCAAGGCGCACGCAGGACGGTGGGTCACCTCGCTAGCTATTCTGCACATTTCCTTTCTCCTCCTCAACCTTGTTAGTTGGTTAGTTGTTTTTTTTTTTTTTTCCTCTAAGTGCCCAGGGTTTGAGGGGGTTCCTCAGCCCTTCTCTACCCTTGATCTCTTCTGATCTGAATCTCTCTCCCGGATTTGTAGCACTTCCTCTCATTAGGAAAGCTTGCTAGACTCTCATTCCTGTCTCTGTAAACAGTTTTTTAATGATCTGTTGTTTGGGGGTCTCTCTTTGAATGTCAGCTCCAAATTTCTTAGTTTCTGTGGCTACCTCCCATGTTAAAAGGGGGGAAATTATTGTTGAGCTATTGTGCTGGAGAAGAGAGAAAACAGAAAGGACTCTTTAGAGTGATCATCTCAAGAAAAGAGATCAGAGTAGATGGACCACAGAGGATGCTGTGCGGCTGCCTGTACCTCTGTTCCAACCCGGCTGCAAAAAAAAAGGTCTCCAGGTGAGACTGCTGTCTCCTTTGCAGAGTCAGAGAACATCAAGATATTTTGTGTCTGGTTTGAAATGATTTTAATTCTAACAAGACGCTTTAGTGAAAGAAATCCCATTTTCCATGTTTGAGCAAGGAGGGGTACAAAGCACACATACAAACTCAGCTCCAGGCTACACCATTTCTCTGGAAATTTGAAAGTGAGGGAGAGCGTTTGCCCCTTAGTCTCTCTTCCCTGTTTCCATGTTAGCGGTATTTCTGTGTCCTTCGCCACTGAAGGCAATGCCTTGTTTTTCCACAGGTTTTGTGGAGGTTTCTGTAAAAATGAGATAAAAGAATTCCTTATTTTATTTCAGACGAGGAGTGAGCTCAGAATCCATCGAGCACAAGCTAAGGCAGGCATGTCCAACATAAGCTGTTACTCTCCATGAGCAACTAAACACCCCAACACGCACACCCCTCCCCAAAACAAACACACCCGTTAGCCAAAATCTAGGCTGACTGTAAATCCTGAAGTGCTTTCCTCTGTGGAGGAGAATGAACCTCCCAGGATGCTTTTCTGCAGCTGAATGTTTTCTCTTGCTTTTCTCCTCTGCTCAATTTCCTTAGCTTCTTTCATAGAAACCACCGAGACAGACAAAGAACGTTAGCCACACAGTTACTTTTAGTTCTCCGTGAGAGCTGGTTAGAAGGGAATAAGGGATCAAATATGCTGTAAACTGGCATTTGTCTCAAGGCATTTGCTTAACACATCTTATTCCAATGATGCCCAAGAAACACACGTGGTTGTGGATGCACCACAGCTAATTACTCGGCTGGGTTTGTTAATAACCAGAGTAGGACATAGATTTAAGGGGTAAGCAGGAGGGAAAACAGAGCGAGGCGCTGCTTTGTACAGTCTGTGAGTTGTGTGATCCAGCTGCGGGGATATATGCATGTCTTTCCACCTTTGTTCCTTCGCAGGCGTTGAAAGCCTCAGCGATTGTTGACTAATTGATATTTGCAGTCACTGTGATGGGCTCCTTAGGTCAGAAATGCATGCAGATGTGTGTGCCTTGATGCAAATACTAAGGAACAACCAGGCTCACTTCCACAGGCAGAAGGTCGTTCTCCATACCAACAGAGAGGTGTGATGGAGGGTGTAGGGCATAAAACAGGAGAGAGAGAAAGAGGGAGAAGGAGAGAGGGAGGGAGGGAGAGAGACAGAGAGACAGAGAGAGAGAGAGAGAGAGAGAGAGAGAGAGAGAGAGAGAGAGAGCGAGCTAGAGGCTAGAGAGCAAGGGCATAACCCTGCAAATAGTTCTAAATGCATTTGCAAATGCAGAAACCTTCAGAACCATTCCACAATTCAAGACACCTTTTTTTTCTCTTCTCTGTGAGACGCCTCCATCCAGACTATTCGCATAATAATAATAATACTAATAATAACCTGGACGAGGTGAGAGCCCTGCATCTTAGCTCAGAATTCATCCGGTTTCCTTCTCCCTCTGCCTTGTGTTTCTCCATCCATTGTCCATGCCTCAGATGGCAGTCACCCTTGCTCTTGAATGCCAGTGTCCCAGCAGGCGTGGGAAGGGGACCCAGGGACGGCATTGTCAAAGCCAGGGCTGCCTGTTGTTTTCTTTGTTTTCACCGCTCTGCTTTTTAATTTTTTTTTTCCTGATGCTTTCCTGTCCTAGTGGCCTCTGTCCAGGAGGAGGGAGAAAATTACGGGGGTTCATAGAAGAGAGAAATGGAATGTTTTCATTGTACACTGTTTTAATAAACAGCTCAGCAGTGCAGTCCACAGAATTAGGAAATGGAGTAAGACCAGAGGATTCTGGTGGTGGGAGATGGAGGGGGAGGCTGTGGAGGCCCGCCTCAGCTTCCTTGCCCAAGGCAGTTTCTTCTCTCACAATCCCTGTTGAGTGTTGTCTTTTTAGTCTTTAAAATCATGGGAAAGGGCTCACTCATCTGTCAAGCTTCCCATTTCCTTATTTATTGATTCTGTGCAAACCTATACGGAAATTTTAGGGAAGGCCAGAACTGCTGTGTGTTCTGTTCTCAATTCAGTTCTGTCTGAGTCTGTGGTTGTCTTTTTGGGTCATCTAAGTTTGCAAGTGAAATTTGTGTGGTAACTTTATGAACTATCACACACACACACACACACACACACACACACACACACGCACAATTGTTTGTGTAGGTGTCTGTCTTGGCTTTCTGTTTTTTTATCCCTTAAACTTAGCTGCTGTTTTGAATGACATTCATGCATGAGTGACTACCTTCTGTGAGCAGGCCAACTCCTAAGACCCCCTAAAGTTTTCAGAGGCTGCAGAGTCACACCCCTAATGAAATTCCTGGGAAGTTACTTCAAAAGTGTATTTGATAGAGCATGAGAGTGTTAGGTTTTTCAACTTGCCACTTTGACTTTCCACAGTTTGTATCTCTTCAAATAAATAAAATCAACTCACAATATTTCCATATACACTGACTCACAGGATGGATTAAAAGCCAACTCTGTGTGCAAATAATTTAGCCACCAACCACTTTCATGCATTTCACAAACTTAAGTTTTAGCTTAGAAAAATCACTTGGCTCCAAATAGGTAACTATCATTTACTTCCAAGAGTCCATTTAAGGAAAAAAGATCCTAAATTCTCCCACTTTTTTCCCTTTCATGCTATTACCCCCCCTCCCCCCACCCTCCACTCTGGCTGGAGTCTAAGATTCTTTACTATTTTCAGAATTTGCTAAATATTCAGCATTTCAGTTCTAAATGTATTTCAAGTCAAAGGTGGCTATACCTACATGCAGAGACCACACTGTATCCCCAGAAGCCTTTCAATTGATACCACATGCTGTGGGTGGGTGGTTGCTGGTTAATACAAACTCATGATTTCTTTCTTTTTCAAGTAATGATAACAGTCCATTTGTTAATGTGAGTCTGGAAAAATCTTTTGGGTTCCCAGGAAAACACGTAAATCTTAAGTCTGAGACTGTATGTGGGCATCTGGTCTGGTGAACATCCTTTCTCTTTCCCTTCTGAGGGACTGAGCCCCCTTGTCCCTCTTTTGGGCAGAGACAGTTTGAAATGTCTGTAAAAAACAAACTTCTTGAAGAAATGCAAGGCAGGCTACAGTGTGAACACAAGGCTGAATTTAATTGCGGCCGCCCTGATAGGCCTCTGTTTAATTTCCAGTGTCTGTCTGCTGCCTGCACGATCCTTGCGGCGCTTTAGACCAGACATTATGAGAAAGGATAATTTACCTGTGATATAGTACTTACAGGTATTAAAAAAATGCTTTAAAAATATTGGTAGAGCTAAAACCCAAGGCCTTGAATATGCTAGGGAAAAACCATTGAGCTACATTTTTGGTACCCTATAGTTTTTGAATTATTGAACAGTCATTTGGGGTTGATTCAAAAGTCAAAATTAAGCAAAGAGTTTTGGGGATGGAGAGGCTAGGAGTTGGTCTTCCAGCTTCTTCAGAGCATTTTGGCTGGAGAGAAATGGAGCAAGGATCCTGCTCTTCTGGTCAGATCTCCTTTGGTAAAATCTGAGATGGGTAAAATGTAAGGTTGAGCTCTCTTTCCACTTAAAATACCCCAAAAGCCACAGAGGTGGGCTCACATCCCTGAATCTGTAGGATTGAAGCCATGGAAATCCTACTTGCTCTTTGTCAAGTAGCTGAGTTCTCCATGGTGTCCTCATGCCCTGGGGGACAAACCTAGAAGAAACCCGTCTTAACCTGTGCCCTCGAGAGATGTTTAACTTCTGGGACGACTAGAAAAGAATAGCTAAGTTTGGTCCAAGACTGATCCCAAAATGTGCTAAAGGTACAGTTTCAAGTTTATGTGTTAATCAATATATGTCACATAATCTGTATAGTTGTTTCAGTAGACATAAAACTTCTGGTTTTCTTTTTATTTGTTGAGATAGGATCTCACACTACAGCCCAAAGCTGCCGTTTTACTCATGACAATCCTCCTGTCTCAGCCTCTCAAATGCTGGGATTATAAGATCATGCTACCACATCTAGCTGACTTTTAAAACATACAGACCTCTCGCCTGCGTAGTTGGAAATTTTCCTGTATCCTGCCTGGTCCATGGTTGGGACAAATCTCTCACCCACAGTCCCATAGCCTTTATAAAATAATCACATAGAGGCTTAATAAGGCTATAAACACCGTTATATTTTTTATTTATTGTTATTTTAAAGTAAGTGTATATGCATATGTTTGCATATGAGTGCATGTGCCCACAGAGGCCAGAGTCAGAGCCTCTGGAACTGGAGTTACAAATGGTTGTGAGCCACCAGATGTAGATGCTGGGAACCAAACTCTGCAAGAGCAGTCAGTACTTTTAACCACTGGTCCATCTCTGTAGATCACAAACATCTTTTTAAAAGAAATGAAACAGTACTTTTTTTTTCTTGAAACAGTACTTTTGACATTGTGGGACAATGTCTTACCCAGGATTAAACAATAGATCACATGTATATGAACACTGAATATAGAATGTGGCTCCTCATTATTCCTTACTGATAATGCCCTCATACTGATGTAAAGAACCCGATAAAATGGCAGAGTACAGCCCATGACTAATAAACTAATTTCCAGTCCCATGACTAGTTGAAAACATTTTCTTTTTTCAAAACTATGTGTTTGTCACTGAGACTGTGCCATTCTGAAGCAGAAACACCTTTTGGGTTTGTCTCGTATTAGCACTGGTAAGATTTCTTTTTTTTTTTTTCTTCCAATGGGGAGGCACAGGTGGCCAGTCCTCCACTATCAAAGGATCTGAAGGCTCTGCAGATCAAAGTTCACATAACTGCATTTGTGATGTAGAGATCTTAGTTGTCATAGAAGTACAAGACATGGCTCTCAGTGCTAACCAACCACCATAGCACACTGTCCTTGTGACATGTGGGGATATGAATAGAAACCCCCGGTGATTTGTCAGTAAAGGGGTAGCACTTGGAGGTGGCATTTTGTGTTCAAGGAGTTGAGTTTAAAAGTAAGCAAATGTGAGAAATGAGGATGTTATCTAGAGATGGTGCTTTGAGAAAAGTTTGATTTTTCACGCTTAACTGTTTTCAGGGTGGAGTCGAGGAGTCCACATGAATCTTTGTGTACAGATTGCCTACAGACCTGTAGAGTTTTGGGACTTCTTTGAAAATAATTATACTGTCCTGACAATTGGTTTGTTAAGTAAGGTATAAAGTTCTCTAGCATATGATAAGAGACAAAATATGATAACCCATGGCATATATGCATATTATGTAACGTGTATGCATTCATTTAGTATAAAATATTTACAATAAATATTTTATTAATTTATTAGGGGGTGGAGACTGTGCATGCTATAGCACATGTGTGGCGGTCAGAGTACAATTTACAGGAGTTGGTTTTCTCCCTCCGCCTTGTGGATTCCTGGGATCAAACTTGGGTGGACAGGCTTGGTGGCAGGTGTTCCTATCCACTCAGCTATCTCAATAGCTTTAGTATGAACTTGTATGTAAAAGAAGCAGTGAGGATTTGGGGGAAATCCTTCCCCTAGCTACTTCTCTGGGCACAGATTCAGAAATGAGATGGTATGGAAATTATTTGCTTCAGAACTGTTGAAAATGAAATTTGTAGTAGGGTATAAAAGGCATTTTCAAGTGAATAGTCCTTCACATCGTTAGCATCATTGCAGTATCTCTCCCCTGTTCAGTTTGGCTTACCAGCCTCTGTCCCTTGGGAGCCTCCTGTCCTACCCTTACCTCAGCCCCTGACAAGGAAGAACTGAAATGGTACCCAATAGAAGTGCCAGTATCTCTGGCCAGTGAAGCCAGGTTGTTTAAGCATAAGCTAAGAACTTAGAGATAAATGTATTCTATTCAGTCTATTGAAGGAAAACTATTATTACCATGCAAAGCCATTTGGCAATGATAATCTAATTCATCTTCACAGTCTCCACCCCCTGTATACATAAAGAGAAACTGGGGGTTCAGTGGAGTTTTGGCTTACCTGCAGTTAAGTAACACAAGGGTTGGGGAGATGGAACCCTATGTAAAATTCCGGATACAGTGGCATGCACCTGTAATCCATCACTGGAAGGATAGAGACAAGGACACATCTGGGCTTGTTGCCCAGATCTAGCCAAATCCAAGGGTTCAGTGAGAGGTGGGGCCTCAAACAGCAACAACCAAAAACAAACAAACAAAAACAAGATGGAGAGTTGATAGCAGTGGTCAGTGTCGGACCTGCTTTATAAGGTTCTTGGTCTCTTCTTAAAGGAATTATAATAAAGCACACACAGACTGCAAAGTAGCAAGTAAACTTAATTCAAAAGCAAAGTGATAGTATAGATCAGAATATTCTGTCGAGATTGACAGTGGGCCACCTGAGTCAGAGACTGCCCAAGGATGACTATTGTTATTGAAGCTCTTTTTATGGAGTTCAAAAGGGAGAAGGTTTGGTGTTCAGGGGCAAAGTGTAAGTGATTATCTGTTTTGATTGACATGTGTAGATTATGTAAGTTTTTCCTTACTATACATGTCCCTTCTCATAATGTGTCTGACTTTAGTCATATGCATGCTGAATTATGCATAGGTATAAAGTGAAGAATGGGCAATTCTTTCTAAAAGTTCATTCCAGAGGACAGAATTTGCCTTATTAGATATCTACTCCAAATTAGTTCAAACCAGATTGGCCTCATTGCTCCTAATCTGAGATATAACTGGGGATGTTTGAATAGAAACTATCCATACTTGATGGTTGGTAAAGGAAGTGGAAACTCATTCCATTGTTTTGGGAGAGTGTCTGTACAGGTCAATACAGTGGGGGATTCTAGGCTTTGAAGTAAATTGTTAGGAGAGAAGTGTGTGTTCATAGTACATACAGGGGAGGGTCAAACACATCATTAGGAGAAGAATGTGTTGTATATCCCAAACCAAGTAGAGTCCCATGTTGCTAGCTGTTCTGTATCCTTGCCTGTCTCAGAATGATTGAGGAAGCTACTCAATGGCATCCTGAAGCCTCCACACATATAGAGACATGTGCACGTGCACTCCTACAACATGTACACACAGGATCACATGTACACTTACACTTATGAAATGTACGGTGCTGGGTCATGAATTGAGACTAAGCCCATGCTTGCCAGGAGCTTCTTGGCCCAGTGTACATATTGCTCAAGGTATAGTTGCTGCTGTGGGCTGGTGAGTGTGATTAAAGACTCAGACTGCTCTTAAGAAGCACATGCTCAATTGAGGTCCAGTGAGAAAGAAGAAATACATTCTAGTATTCTGCTGCACAGTAGGGGAACTACAGACACTAGAATGTGCTCCAGTTCCCCAAACAACTTGAAAATTTTCAAAAAAATTGAAGAGGAAAGAAGAGTATTTAAGGAGACATTTAAACTCTGATTCATACATTATGATATGTCATATATTAACATATCACACAAGAAAATGTGAAATGAAAATATACAATTTTTGTGCATCAATTCAGTAAAAGACCATAAATTAAAATTTGAAAAAAAATTGATACTCCTTGCTAGTTTCCTGGCACAGAGTCAACCTTTGTGTACTTCATACACATTAAATATTTTTTTTATTCTTCTCTCATACAATACATCCCGACTGCAGTTTCCCTTCCCTCCACTCCTCTCAGACCCCACACCCCACCTCAACCGCCCCCCCCCCCCATATCCACTCCTCTTCTGTTTCCATTCAGAAAAGAGCAGGCCTCCCAGGGATATCAACTGAACAGGGCATACATAACAAGTTACGATAAGATTAGGCACAAACCTTCATATCAAGGCAGGACAAGGCAACCCTGTAGGAGGAAAGGGGTCCTAAGAGCTGACAAAAGAATCAGAGACACCCACCACTTCCACTGTTAGGAGTCCCAGTAGAAGACCAAGCTACACAACCATAACATAAATGCAGGGCAGGCCCATGAAGGCTCCATGATTGCTACTTCAGTCTCTAGGAGCCCATATGAGCCCTGCTTAGTTGATTCTGTGGGCTGTGTTCTCCTGGTGTCCTCTGCCCCTCTAGCTCCTAAAATCCTTCCTCCCTGTCTTCTGGGGGGGGGGGCGTTCCCTGAGCTCCATCTAATGTTTAACTGTGAATCTCTGCATCTGTTTCCATCAGTTGCTGGATGAAACCTCTCTGATGACAATTGGGCTAAGCACCAATCTATGAATATAGCAGAATATCATTAGGAATAATTTCATTGACTTTTTTTTCCAGTCATGTTTGGTTCTACTCTAGGTCTCTGGGCTGTCTAGCTTCCAGTTACTGGCAGTGTCAGCTTTGGGCTCCCTCTCGTGGCATGGGCCTCAAGTTAGACTAGTCCTTGTTAGACTACTCACACAAGTTCTGTGCTGCTATTACCCCAGGTTGGGTTGGAGTCTCAGTCTCACCACTGGAAGGCTTGCCTGGTTACAGAAGATGACCTGTTCAGACTCTGTATCCCCCATTATTAAGAGTCTTCACTTGGGTCACCCTTGAAGATTCCAGGGAGTTTCCACTGCACTAGGTTTCCACATTGTCCTTCAAATGCCCCCCAATCCAGTCGTCTCTCCCTGTACTCACTCCCTCCATCCTCTCCTCCACCCCATCCCTCCTTTTCCCATCTCCACCTGTCCCCAGTCCACCAGCAAAATCTCTTCTATTTCCCCTTCCTAGGGAGATCCATGTGTCCCCCTTGAACCCTCCTTTTTACCTAGCCTCTTTGGGTCTGTGGATTGTTGCATGATTATCTTTTACCTAATAGCTAATATCCACTTATCAGTGAGTACATACTGTATTTGTCTTCTTAAATAGTTATTAAGCTTTCTTTTTCTCTCATGTAAAACTGATTAAGTAGGACACAAGAACATCAGCACTGTGACACCGGAGGCACTGAGACTTTTCAGAATGTTTTCTCCCCAGTACTGCTCTCCTGAGAGAGACCCCCTCCTTTTTTAACAAGTAATTTTGAACTTTTCTACATTTGTACCAGTGCCTTTTTGTTATGAAGGTCAGCTACTGCAGTCATTCAAGACAGTATCAATATTTTTCCACCTACTATTAGCCTTTATAAGACTAATATGAGCCAGACATGGTACCTTGCCTTTGTAATGTCAACACTAGGGAGAATGAGGCAGGAGGATTGCTGTGAGTAAATTCAGGATCAGCCATGGCTGACAGTGGTACCTTGTTTCAATTAAAAACAAATACATGATCCCCTGCAACAACAACAACAACAAAACCAATATGGACTATTGTCTTAATTTTTAAATTTTCATTTTATTCTTTCAGAAGTTGGTAAGGCTTCAAGGGGAGGTAGCAGTGGATCTTAGCACTGAAGGTTAAGTATTTTCCCCAGGCAAGGAGAGAAGGTGATAAAATTTGGAGGGAATTCTGAGAAGACAGACTAACAAGAACCCAAGCATGGGCTTGTGGAAGTTTGTCTAGTGTTTAGGGGAAGGAGATCTCTTTTGGTTTAGCTGAGGTATGTGCTAAACGGAAGGAAATGGAGGCTTTGAAAAGTGACCTGGGCTGGGTAACGGTGGTGCATGCCTTTAATCCCAGCACTCAGGAGGCAGAGCCAGGAGGATCTCTGTGAGTTTGAGGCTAGCCTGGTCTATAGAGTGAGTTCCAGGACAGGCACAAAAACTACACAGAGAAACCCTGTCTCGAAAAAAACCAAAAACCAAACAAACAAACAAAAAAAAGTGACCTGGCAAGAGAGAAGGGAAAGGACAGCAGAAGAGAAAATTAAGAAGTGCTTTTCACCAAGAGTGGGCAGCATATCAGAACACTAGGAGACGTGTGCAAAATATCCAAACCAGTTCTTGTCCTCTGACTTCTGTCTTCTCCATCCAAGTTTCAGACGTGAGAGAAGGTGATGAGGAGGCAGGCAAGGATATTATGGAAAAGCTTGCTAAGACATCATTCCAAGTCTGATTTTAGAATAATACCATCAAAGATGCTTAAGTCAGGTGTGATGATGGAGGTAAGGAAAGAAGGGATCTGAGAGATAAGCAAGAATCAGAAAAAGCGGGATGGTGGAGAGAAAACATTATAGATACGTAAATATTCCATTCAAATGACCAAGATGAATCCAAGAGAAGAATCAGGGTGTGTGCATAAAACTCCAGGCTCTATTTGATAGGTGTAGGATTTGTGGTCTTGGAAGATAGACTGTAGTATAAAAGGTTGGAGTTTTGGAGGGATTAAAAGCATGGATGTACAAGTTTGTTGTGAAGCAGGAGAAAAAGGGCAAGTAGCTGCTTCAGCAGCAGCAACAGAAAGCCAGAGACAATGGAGGGCTGTGCTGATGGGAGCAGAGAGGTGCTTGGGGAGCATGGTGGGGGGGTGGTGGTGAAGGTTGTTGTTGTTGATGGGGACTTGATTTGCATCTCACAGCACTGGCTTATGATGGGGGTAAACGGTAAAAAGGTGGCAAACACTTTCATAGGGCAAAATAATGATACAAGTGACTGAATAATAAAACTAAGTCCTTGGCCATTTATCCTTCACTTACAGCCAGAGTCATCATCATCATCCCCAATTCGTAGAAGAAGAAATGGGCTCTGAGAGGTTAAATGAAAGTCTCAAGTGGTTCCAGTTAGTATGCTAGAGTTTAACCCAAATCATTTACCCAGGGTCATGTTCTGATTGGTCATGTGATGTGTTCTTAAAGGTCGGGTCCTCTTCACCTCTTTAATGCAATTTTAAATCTTCACTGTGCTAATTCATTGAATGTGGCACTGTTACACATGGTTGTTTTCATATCAGCATATTGTGTGTTGAAGATACGGCCCATCACACTCCTCACTATCCTCTTTTCTCATCCCCAAGTTCGTCCTCTTATTTCACTTCTTTCATTTAACTTATACATCCATGCTTTTATGTGATTGTAGGGAATCTAGGACCCACAAATGAGAGAAAGCATACAGTATTAGTCCTCTGGTGACGGCTTACTTCAGCTAATGTGATTGTCTCCAGTTGCCTCCACTTGTCCTGCATATGAATTTGATTTCTTTTATGGCTAAAAACAAGTTTTGTGTTGTATAGATACCACATTTTCTCTGTCCATTCCTCTGTTGTTGGATACCTATGTTTCCCCATAATTTATATGTTGGGAGTAGTATAACAACTAGCATTGATATACAAATATCTCTGTAATACATTGATTTGGTATCGTTCTTTTTGGGTGGGAGGGGGTAAGCACCCAGGAGTGGTATAGCTGGGTCAAATAGTAGATTTATTTTTAGTTGTTTTTGTTTGTTTGTTTTTGTAAACTCCATGCTGATTTCCACAGTGGCTGGACTCGTCTATAATCCTTCATCAGCATCATTTGTTGTTAATTGCTTTCTCAATGACTACCATGGTGACTGGGGGAAGATGGAATCTCAGCGCAGTTTTATTTGCATTTCTCTGGTGCTTAGGTTGAATGGTTTTTGTATGATTATTGGCTATTTTTGTTTCATTTTTTAAGAACCATCTGTTCATTTTATTAGCCTGTTTATTGACTGTGATGATTTCCTACTATTTGCTTTTCTGAGTTCTTTATGTAGATTGTATGTTAATCTTCTGTCAGATGTATAGCTGGCAAAGATCTCCTCCCATTTCATATTGTGTCTCTTCACTCATTGAACTGTTTCCTTTGCTGTACAGAAGCCTTGTGGCTTTGTGAGGTCTCACCTGTCAATTATTGGCATTAGTATCTGAGCAACTCGAGTTTCATTCAGAAAGTCTTTGCTTATGTCTATATCTAGAAGTGTTTTCCTTGTAGTTTCAGGTCTTACATTAAGATCGTGGATCCATTTGGAGTTTGTATGCTATGAGAGAGAGGAATCTAATTTAATTATTCTGTATGTGGACATCCAGTTTTCCCAGCACCATCTGCTGAAGAGGCTGTCTGGTCACCAGTGTACAGTCAAAAATCAGGTGGCTTCAGCTGCATGGGTTTATATTTGAGTTCTCCATTCTGTCCCCCACACCGTCTCTGTATGCTGTTTTTGTTACTGTAGCTCTATAGAATATTTTGAAATCAAGTATGATGATACCATCAGCAATATCCTTTTGCTCAGGGCAGCACATTGCTTTTGTTGTCTACCATGTGGATTTTAAGGTTGTTCTTTTTTCTTGATTGTTTTAGTTCCCTCTAGCTAGTGTGGATCCTGAAAACAGTAGACTCTCAGAAATCCTGAATTGAACTGGGATTGTCAATTCTTTTGTGCATCAACTTAATAATTTCCCACTTAGGCTTAGGATTAAACACAGAGGTGTAAAAATGTCAGATTCGAGAGTCCCGCTGAAGGTCTTCTGACTAACCAGCTCCCCTTGTAGAGGAAATGAAGAGAAAAAGGAAGAGACCGAAAGCCTCATACAGAATTAAAAGCAAAGCTGAACCTATACCCAGATCTCAGCTTCTCAAACAGGACTATTCTCACATATTGTGGGGTATGAGAAGTCCACATACCTGAGGTGTAAGACAGTCCTTCCTCCTCTGAGCTCTCCGGAGTTAGATGGAAATACACACCATAGGTAGGCATTAGAGGAGATTTGATAAGCAAAAAACCCTGGACTGCTTTTTCAGCCAACCTTCTCACCATTGACTGACAGAAGGTTGGTGGAGGAAGCCAAATGCAGGATCTGATAAACAATTCATCTAATACCGATCCCAACAAAGACTAAAAGGTGGGAGGACATGGTGAACTTAATGTGGATGCCACTGGGGTGCAGGGGCATCACTTGTTCTTTATACATGTAAAATAGTCTCATCCTCTTAGGACAGGCAAGAAGAAATGCTATCCCAAGTTAGATAACAGATCAGTTGTCAGACATAACAAGGGTCTGAGGATGAGACCTAAACTCGTCACACAAGCTCTATATTGTTCTGCATCCACCGGCTCCTTGTCTGCTGTGAGAGGATTATTCTAGCTTTTTCTGGCTACGTGCCCTCTCACCTGAGTTCCTGTCCAAAGCTAATGAGCCTTTCTTACCAGCAAGCCAGGGAGAGAAATCCCTGAAGGCTGTCCCACGCTCTCATGCATGTTGGTTCTAAGACTGGGCAGACACTGGCATTGTACCAATAGTGATGTTGGCCACAGTGGCCTCCTTGCTCCGTCACCACCATATGGGACCAGACCCCTTCAGCCTGAGCTGCCAGAGTCAGTGAAACCCACCTATGCAATTTATCCACCAACTGGCCACGGGAAGCCTCATCTCACCTGGTTCTGGCTAACCTGTTCCATTTGGGTTCAGTTCCACTCTGGCCTTGATGTTTTGGTGGTCTGCATCCTCTTGGAGATGGTCACCATGCACTTTACCCACACCATCACCTTTCCACTTTCAGTGCTGGGGGTGCAAAACAGGTGCTTGCTTTGGCCAGGCAGATAAGCATTCTACACTGAGTTAACGTCTCCTCCCTCCCCTCAACCCCAGACTTCACTAAGTATCTCTTTATCTCACCTGTCCTCAGGTCCTATCTCTTTGTTCTTGTAGCAGTCATTTTAAACACACATTAAGTTTTTTGTTGAAAAAAATGTTAGTTCTAAAATTAGCATATCATAAGATTTATATTCCTTGGTGTATAGTTTGATGGTTTTAACTCATGTTTAGATTTGTTACCCAGAGCAGGGTGTAGAACACTTGTCCTTCCAAGATGTTTTTCCCACATTATTGCTTTGTAGTTGTATACCTCCGCCATGCCCTGTCCCCACAGCCTCAGATTTGTGAGAATAACATATTAATGGAATCCTGAGAATATAACATTTTGGAGAGGTGGTATATTGCTTCTTCTCAATACAATGAGTCTTTTCGACTCATCCATGTTGCTGGATGTGTCAATAATTTATTTCATTATTGTTTGGAGAGACCCTTACTACATCACCCACCTTGGTCTTGAACTCAAGTTGATCCCTTGCCTCAGCATCTTGAGTGTTGGGATCACAGGCTTGAAACACAATATCCAGCTAGAATTTATTTGCCTTTATAGCTCAGTGATATTCCATTGTATAACAATATTGCACTCGGTCTTCCATTCATGAATTACAGGACATTTTGATTGCTTCCAGCTCAGAGCGACTGTAAATAAGATTTCAATAAATATCCATGAGCTGATATTTGTGTGATTGTAAGTTTACCTTTGTCTACAGTAAGTGCCCAGAGGCTTTTAAGCTCACCCCTTCATTTGGCTCTCCTCCCACTTTGCAACCTGGGTTTGTTCCACCCCTTGGCCTCCCGCTATCAGACGAAGACCCATGCCTTTCCTCTCAGATGAGCAGGCTTTGTGGAATCTGTTTCATTTTTGTCTCTTCCATGCCACAGCCTCCCCTTTGCAAATGAGGAACTCCCAGAACACAACCCGAGTGGAGCCCATTTTAATTAATCTAAATCTTCTCAGCTCAGTATTTGTTGTGGTTTGGATTATTGCACCAGTAATGTAGTACCCTCTGCTGGCTGGTTCACAAAGCTGGCTCTGTGCCTGGGCTAAAAAAAAATTATAGGTGGAATGGAGACAAGGAAAAGAAGTGGAGTGGGGGAGGAGGAGGAGGGAGAAGGAGGAGTTGTGAGAGCGCCCGTAGAAACGACAGCCTGATGGGGACACCTCATGTATTTGATGCTACACATATAGATAAATGCTGTAATATTTTTGTGGAACCTTACAATATTGTCTTCTGAATTGTAGGCAAAGATGGGCTGTCTGGAAAGCTGGACCCAGCCTGGAGCTGCCACCCAGATTGCTAGTTTGTGAAGCCTTCTGCATACAAATGACTCAGATCCAAACATTCAAAAATGATCTTGGAGGGCCATCTGGTTCTCACTGGTTCTAAAAGCTTCATTCAGCCCGGGTGTGGATCCAGTTCAAAAGATAGCAAGAGCCTTTCACAGAGAAGGTTTAATGTGTTCCACTGACCATGGCTGCAAGCTAGCTTTTAAAACCAGCCAGCCGTGGTGCTCTGAGGACTGGTGGATGATGGTTTTCATAGGTCAGTGGAAGCCTGATAAATATTTAATTGGCGATGCAGTGGTATAGTGGTATGAACACACACATACACACGGACAAAATTTTATATCATCAGGAAACATGTGTTAATTTGTTTGGGTGTCTGAGTCAGTCTGTGATTTCGACTGAACCGGCATGTCAGGCCATGAGGTCTGTCAGAGCCATGTAATCATTGCGATATGTCATTTTTAATTCGTGAAGACAATGCAGCCAGCCTTGCAGCCGGGGTGCTGGGTTGCTGACCGCCTTTGCCATGGACACTGTTTGGCTGCTTGCCTTCCTGATCAAAGGAAGGGTTGTGTCCTCTGAAGCCGGGGGATGGGGAATGCTCCCTTGGGAGGCTCACAGCGTGAACAGGAATGGGAGCCTGTGATCTCAGCCCCGGCTCTGGGCTACAACCAAATCCAGAGACCAGGCATCAGGGAACATGGGTTGAAAACAACCACCTCAGCAAGTGAAGTGCATACAGTGGAGGTGGGGGTGGGGTACCTGATAGACTCCTCATTTCCATCAGTTTTCACTGTCTCATTTGGCAGTAGTGTACAGGGAGAAATGTGTGTTTCCATTACTACATGCACACCAACCCAAAATGTTGCCTATGTTGTGGCCTTGAAAAGTTTTCTGTAACCCTTTCTCATACTCTAGGTTGTAGAATTCTGGAATGCAGGGACTGCATCTGGCTCCTTGAAGCCCAACCCAGCACTTGGCATAAGGAAGATATACAAGCGAGTTTGTTAAACACTGGGGACAGAGAACAGCATGTTAAGGGCACTGATGCATAAGATGACATACGTGGATGTTGGGACCTTGGTGAAGTCATTGTACCCCTACTCGAGGTAACTCAACTTTCTTGTGTTCACTCTTAGTGAGTCCCACATCAGGCCCCATCTTTTTGAAACTGTGCTGAACAATGGAGACCCACAGTAGCTCTTAGGTGCAAACAGATTGGTGAGTGGTTTTCCAGCAAGCTAACGTTTGTTTTCAAAACCAAACAGCTTCAGTGTTGACCTTGTTCCTCAAGGCTCTTCCAGGAGACAGGAAGCATATCCTCTCAGCAACCAGAAGCAAAACTCAATGATAGATAACATGTGTGTCTGTCCTAATGTATCTAATCTATAATGAAAGGGCATTTAAAATGGCCTCTCTAAGTGAGGAAATTTAACACTATTGGTTTCTTAAGCTCCTGACAGAACCTTGGTCTTTAGCTCGGTCAACACTTTTCAGTGTGACTTCTTTTCTTTGCATAGTATAGCATAATTTCACATTGGTGTTTGTGCATGCATGAGTGCTTGCCTCTCTCTCTCTTTTTCTGTGTGTGTGTGTGTGTGTGTGTGTGTGTGTGTGTGTGTGTGTGTTGTATGCATGTTTGTATGTTTGTGTATGCATAGAGGTCATACTCTCTGCCTTATTCTTTGAAATAGTGTGCCTTCACTCAGCCTGGAGCTCATTAATTTGGCTACACTGGTACTCAGTAATCTATGGGGAATGTCTACCTGTCTTTGCCTGCCCCGGCACTGCTGGGATTAGAGACACCTGCCATGGCACTTGCCTTTTGTGTGGGCATTGAGGATTTGAGCTCAGGTGCTCATGGTTATGAGTGAACACCTTATCCTCTGATTTGTCTCTCTAGCTCCATACTGACTTGAGATTTCTTTGTTGAGAGGGTTTCCTTGTGTCTTCAGTGTGAATCCTTACCTCACTGGCTGCTCTCTGGAGATCTGTGTTAGCTTCCATTGAGGTTACTGATGATGACAGTTCTAATGTGTGTGCTCGTTCATACAAAAGTTACCATCTTGTGTATTTTGAAATGAAAAGTATGGTCATGTTAAATGCCTCCATGTCATTGAGCTACTGTCCCCAGTAGCCACCCACTGAGCCCTTCTCATCTGCAAATCTGACCTGTGGTTATTAAACAATAATCCCTCTCTCCAATCTCTTTTCCCAGGCGTTGGCAGCCAACCCTTCTACTCTCTGTCCCTGTGAGTTTGAACTGACTTATAGACCTCATCTTAGTGGACCACTTATCTGTTGATGGCTTTATTGTCACTCAGCATATGGCCTTCAGGTCCATCCATGCCATAATGTGTGCTGCCGTTGGTTTTTTTCCCCACTTTTTAAGGCTGAATGATATTTTCTTTTGTTTATAATCATGTCTCAAATCTCCACTCACCTGCCCCTGCACATGTGGTTTCTTCCACTTCTTTCATTGGCTGAGAATAACTTTGCTGTGAACGTGGGTGCACAGTTATTCCCTTGACTTCCCAATTTTGCTTCTTTTGGATAAATGTCCAGAAATGGAATTGAAGGAATGAACAGTTCTTGTATCTTTAATTTGTGGAGGTTCTACCCCTGATTTACATAGTAGCTGCACCATTTCATACCTACTTAGAGATTCCACTTTTTTTATAACCTCATCAATACTTCTTATTTGCTGTCTTTAATGGGGTAGAGTGGGATCACATTTTATATTTGATCTCCCTCCATTCATCCCTCTCTCCCTCTGTCCCTCCCCCGCTTCTCCCAGTACTGGTGGTGATTGAATTGAGGACCTCACACCTGCTAAGCAAGCACTCTACTACTGAGATCTAGACTCAGCCTTCTCTGGTGCCTCTTCTTTTGAGACAGTCTCACTAAGCAACCCAGGAAGGCTTGGGATCCTCTTACCTCAGTCCTTCCAAGTAGCTGGGATTGCAGGCTTTCACCATCAGACCTGGATGATCTGCATTTCATGAATGTCCCATGATGCTAAATATTTCAGGCATGTGTCAATCTTTTGTTATCTTTAGAGAACTGTCTAGTCAAGCCCCGTGTCCATCTTGGAATTGGCTTGTTTATTTGTAGACAAACGTGTCAATCCCTTCTGTATTTCAGGTCTCTTATCAGATCCATGATCTAGTTTTCCATCCAGCAAGTTGTCTTTCCCATTTTGTTGCTCTTATCCTGTTATACACAGAGAAGCTTTGATGTAGTCCAGTTTATTTAGTGTTTCCTTGGTTGTCTGTGCTTTTGGGGTTCTACATAAGACACCATTCCAAATGCATCACCAGGAAGTTTCCCCTTGTCTAAAGGTTGTATAGTCTTAGGTCTCCTGTCTGCTCTCTGACACACCTGTTTTCACCTTCCAATCCAGGCCCAGGCAATGAACTTCTTGAGCTTAGAGGCTGCGGATACACACTGCAGCCCTAGCACTGAGCATGTTTCTGGCACCCGAGACACACATGCAGCAAATTATAGCAGACTAGAACTCCTTTACAAGCTATTATGAGGCTAAGTCACATGATAATTTCCCATCTTTATAATAATTACAGTAGTTTTACAAAATGTAACCACCTTTGAGGACCCCAAAGAAATCTCTGAATTAAAAGGATAATTTTTGTATGTTGTTTATTTATTTCCCCCAGGGATGCTTAATGGGCTGTTTGGGTATTTGTGATGATCCCTCTACTATTGTCGTACCTGGTATTGTTGCATCCGAGTCCCTTCATCATGGGGCCTGTGAGCTCAGTTCTGTGGTGATGGCGACACCTGTGCAGGAAGACTGTCTCTTCCATCTGCACATGTGCCTAAAAGCCTGCTTGCATCACCAGGGAAGGGAAGCGCTGTGTGGAGTGTTGGCTTCATCAGTCTCATGACCTTGGAGAAGTTCTTCACTTCTTTGAACTTCCCTCCATTTTCTATATAAAGTGAGAGAGGAAGATTCAAGTATGCATTTCCTTCCAGTTCTAAAATCACAGAAACTTCAGAGCTGGTAATAGATCAAGTTTAAAAAGAGTCAACATTCAACCACCTCTGGAAGAACAAAACTAAGACTCAACACAATTTGGCTTCTCAAAGGAACCTTTTTACCCCAGGAATGATGGAGAGCTACACAGAAGTCAATGGCTCATCATTGAGTTATAATAGTCTTGCTTTCTCCATAAGGGCTGGTGGAGGTTGAAGGCAGAATACAATTACTATTATATTTGCTGTTACTATTGAATTGAGGCCACTGAACTTTCAGCCACTCCAGAGCAAATTGTCTTGGACATAGACATTTGAGCGACACAGATAGTTGAAAACAAGAGAAGTCACTACTGTTATAGCTTCTGTCTTGAGTGTCCTCCAAAGACCCCTGTGCTGATGGCTTGGCTGGCAACCTGTGGTCCTATTGGGAGGAGGTGGACCCTTTAGGAAGTAGGATCTAGTGGAAGAGTGTTAGATCATTAGGGAATATGTCTTTGAAGAAGATATTGAGACTGTGACCATCTCTTTGCCTTTTGACCAGGATGGTGTGAATAATTGTTTTCTGCCATAGGGCTCTGTCATGATGTACTCTGAAGCAACAGGCCCAATACCCAGAACTGGCACTGGTGAAATCATGAACCAAAACAACTATTCCTTTACCCATCAAAGTGGCTTGTGTCAAATATTTTGTCCTAGTGATGGAAGATTTACTAACACTCCTACACTGTTAGCTAAGACCATGGCTATTAGCTCATGCTCAAACCCTACACACCTCATGTGTTTCCATGGTGACTTGCAATCATATCTGAAAGGCAACTAGAGGTATCATCTCCCAGATAGCTGTGCAAGATGTGACCTGGATTTCTTCTACCATGGCAATCACTGGGGCTTTCTGAGGTGACAACTAGGACATTTTTGTGGTACCGATCACATAGTAAGACTGAGAACGTCATCAGGGAAAGGACAGGGTTCCGTGTATTGTTTTACATGTGTTTTTATGTAATAGGCAGAACATTTTTACACTGTGTTTTCCTTCTTCTATAGGAGAGAGGAAAATGAGATGGGATTGTTTTTTCTTCCTAAGTGATAGATACTACAGTGGATGCTTTTATATAAATTATTAGTACTCAGATGGTCCTATGGAGGAACATCATTAGGATGGGATGCTTGATTCTCAGAGAGGTTATGTGACTCACTCAAGGTCACACAGCTGATATTGCACACAGCATAGATGGTGTTCATCTGCTGAGTCTAAGGCTAATGCTAATACTCTTTCCTGCATATCAGTGGACTTGAATATTATGTCAGGCTGACATGTTCTCTGTGGATGGGGACCTGTTTTCCTTCCTTCTCAATGCTGAAGTTGCTCATTTGCTTCCTTCTTTTAGGACCCCCCCCCCTCCAGATAAAGAGAGTCCTAATCCTTTGAGCACTGAGTTTTATCCTTGCTGGAGAGCAGGTGGCACTTACTCTCAGTAGAAGACATGTTTTTTTCCAACACTGCATTTGGTCTGATTTGAGCAACGAACAGTTGCTCCTGAGACCAGGATCCAAATACACATGAATGAGGCTTCATCGGTCTGGGATCCTGCCTTTCAGCTTTGTCTTTCCTCTCTTTTCCTTTCATTTCCTTGACATCTCTCCAAAATGCTCACTCTCCTTGGGGCGCTGGTGAGTGTGATGGTGTCCAGATGCCTTCTCAGGGGTCTCTGGATTCACAAAAGGCCAAGTTGACGTCCATTCTGCATCTGGTTTATTTGATGCCAGAAGAGTGAGTGCTCAAGTCTCCTGGGGGAGCCAGGAGAGATTTGCCTCCTGCAGAGGTTTGGATAAGCCCCAGCTAATCTCCATGGCTTCTTAAGGGCACACCTGCTTGTCTGCCAGCCAGCAGCCTCCTCGCTCATTTCCCGTGGGAGGGCTGGGGTCAGAGGGCCTCCAGAAAGCCTTTTATCTCCTCTTGCCCCTCTAGCCCCCCCTCAACAGCACCTGGGTCTGCACATAAGACTTCCTTTGAGGAGAGGTCAAGACACTGTCCCTCCCAGAATGGAGGCCAGGGCCCCTTTCCTTCCTTTTAAGGCGGCTGGCTTGTTGCATCCTACAACACAGGCATCTGATTCAAACTTTATCATGCGTGGCTCAGACTTGATCACACTGGGCCTAAGCTGATCTGAATTGGTTTCTAGGCTGCTACTGGGCTATGGACAGGTAATAGGTGCTCAGGAAACAACAATTCTCATTAAGACCAGCTCGCCAATCCAGAAGAGACACGCACTGACCTTCCATCTGTTTCTTCATTTGAGTGAGATGGTGACAAGGGCCATCTGAACATGTCAGAGGACTGAATCATCTCAGCCTAGCTGTGCAAGGGGACAGTCCTTCTCTCTTTCCCCAAAGCACATCTTTTTTCTTCATTATCTTTCAGAGCAGTTAGCGGTTAAGTTGATGTGAGCATTTCGGTTCAGATAGGCAGCAGCAGGTTTGGCATGGGGTATCTTGGAGATTGTCTTCTTTCTTGTTGCCCTTTTCTCTTTCTCTTAATGCCCCCACCCCGACTTTTTTGTACTCAGAGATAGATCATTACTAATGGTAACTGGTGTGCATGTAGCTTAGAATTTTTAATGAAAACAACAGTGAGCTTACTGTGGATGCAGGAAGCTGGCACAGGTTTCAAGTTCCACTCTCCTGTAAGTCCACTAACATTCACTGACCTTAGGTTCCTGAGCTAAGACAGCATGAATCCAGCCCCGTGGAAGCTTTGGTGTACTTGTAAAGACAGGCCACTGACTTGACCATGCAATTAAATAAAATCACCATGGTTGATAGGTCGATGGCCAAGTTCAGTCTTGAAGAAAGATGTGGGGGCATGCAGTACAGGTTGCCCTGGGTAGGGATCAGCTATGATGTTACAAGCTTTTGTGCATCTTGTTTCTCTTCTCTAAACCTGTGTAAAACTGGAGGGTTAGTTCATTTTCGTAGACGAGGGAGGTGAACTTGAAGGCACTGAGTGATATGGTAGAATAGCTCCAGTGTTGGAGACACAGGGCTTGCAAATCAAGATGCACTGTAAGCCAGGAGCTAAATCTAAACCACCTTGACTTCCATCTGACTCAGTATGAGTACAAGCAGACCCTTCTGTAGAGGCTGTAGGTTTTAATACCACATACTACAAAGATACGCGTACGCGTACATATGTGTGTGTCTGTGTGTGTATACATATGCATGTGTATGCAGGTTGCAGACGAACATGCACACCCATATCAGGTGTCTTCTTCTGTTGCTTTCCACTGTATTTTGAAATAGTTTCTCTCACTTAACCCAGAGCTCAACGGTTTGGATAAAGCGTGGCTAGAGAGCTCTGGGGACCCTCCTTCTTTCTCTTCTTGGCGCTTGCATTCCAGATGTGTGTTACCATGCCTGTGTGCATGTATGTGTGTGTGTGTGTGTGTGTGTGTGTGTGTGTGTGTGTGTGTGTGTGCACTAGGGTTCAGACCTGGGCTCTTGTACTTGCCTAGCAGGTACTTTACAGATTAGGCCATCTCCCCATCCCCCAAAATGAGGGTTTTTTTTTTAAATTATTTTTTTTAAGAAGAAAGAACACAGCATTGATATCTCTGTTCACTGGTGATCACCCATCTCAGGCCGGACTGCATTTGTTGCCAGCTCTAAGGAGACCGGAAAGGCTGGGTTTTACGGTTTTAGCTAAGCTGCTTCACCTTCTCCTCTGTCTGCAGCTTCTCATGAGGAGGCTTGGTCCTCACTGAGAAGCTCTGCACGGTGTCTCCTCTGACATTATGTACATACACAGATCTCCGCACCTCCCCTTTCCCAGCAAACTGCACAAACAATGGGCAGACAGACGACACCAATGGGGAAATTAAGCTCTGGGCATAAAGTAGAAAACAAACAGCCAGCGCTGGGTACGAGATAATAGCATAATAGGATAAGTGTGAGAGAGTCAGGAGGCTGTAATGGCCCTGGAGATGCAGAAATTCGGGGAAAGTAGGGCAGTATGAAAGCAGAGGCCATCTGGGGGACCTGGGCAGTTTTGAACAACTCTGATGAACAGAATATGGAGATCTGTTATACAACACAACGCACAGCAATAAAGCAATCATCTGGTCTTACAGCTCTCAGGCACTCTTTGTTTGAAATGACACCATCCCAGCCATGGATGCCAGAGTATCCAAGGTTATAAACAGCCTGGCTATAAATTGCCTCTTATTTCAGATAATTAAAGGTGCAGAAAATAAGATTGTAAAGAATTGATGTTCCCTTCCTTCCTTGGCTACTCAGCACTGTGCAAATTCTTTCTCCATCCCACTCCAGCAGAAATAGAGCATCTATGGAGTGCTGTCTGAGGGGCTGAGGAAGAAAGGAGGCCTCATTGAGAATGTAGGTGTGTCAGGAGTGATGTTTAATATAGTGACCATCATCTCACAAGACCCTCACAGCGTTTTGAGGTTGGGAGCATCATTTTTATGTTAAAGCTACAAAGGGCTGGGGATGGAGCTCAGTGGTAGAGCACTGGCCTAGCACATGTGAGGCCTTCAGTTTGACACCTCGCATTACAAAAAGAAAAAAAGAGGCAGGATAGAGAGAGGGGCTGGGGAGGAAAGAAGGAAGGAAGGGAGGGCAGGGAAGGGAAGAGAGGGAAAGAAAGGCAGTCCAGTGAAGTAAAAATGACTTTCTTACATTCCCAAGAGGCAGAGGCAGGATTCCATTTCATCTTGGGAGACTTGTAGGTGGTCTGTTCTCGATGTCTCCTCCCTTCACCACACTTTCCCCAAAGATGGAAGACTCAGTCAGTGCATAATGTCTCATCTCAGACCCCTTCCTAACTAGCCATCTCCCTTTGGCATAAGATTTTTTCCACTGATTCCGGAAATCTTAGATCATAACTCTTCCTATATAACTCTGGAACTCACCAGCTCAAGCTCTTGTGGAGTTGGGAAGGCGTTTCTCTATTCTAACTTCAATCAAAAAGCGCAGAAGAAAGCCAAGTGGGCTTGAAGTGTGTGCAAAACATTAACATCTCTACAACAGCAGTTCCCAACCTGCGGGCGGCAACCCCTTGGGGGGTCATACCATCCTTTCAGAGGGGCCACCCAAGACCATTGGGAAATATCAATGTTGATATTATGATTCATGACAGTAGCAAAATTATAGTTATGAAGTAGCAACGAAAATAATTGTATGGTCGGGGGTCATCACAACATGAGGAACTGTATTAAAGGGGTGCAGCGTTAGGAAGGTTGAGAACCACTGCTCTAGGATATACTTTTATTTCAGCACAGTTTAATCTTGACCCCTTATACTGTATTACACGATGGCTGCTGAAGTTTACAATGTCAAACCAGAGGTGGGGCCGGAGCACAAGTCATTGAAGGCGACCAAAGCAGAGCGCGGAAGACAGTTGACTTTGACAGTCGCACGTGCATGGCCCTGGATCCATACATACCCAGACAGGAGAGCCTGGAAAACTGGTCGAGCTCTGCCAGTTAAAGGGAGGCAAGCAGCGCCTCAGTTACGGGCTTGCTCTGCATCTCAGCTTCTTTCATAAAACGCATGATTAACTTTCGAACATCAGTAAAACAAGATAAACATTGGCCATCTGTAATTTTTTTTTTCTGTTGTTACCACTGGGGAAACATTTGTGAAATGGGTCAAGAGGATAGTGCGGGCTGGTGCCATTTTACCTGTTTAAAGGAAGAAGAACTCTGCAAGCAGGATCCTTGTGTGGAATTCATGCGTTGGCAAGCACTGTGTGCCTTCTACATCATTTGCGTTCTGTATAGTAAGGAGGGGGAGTCAGTGATTCCTACTACAATCCACCGGTTTATTGCTTTAATTTAACAACCTCCTTTTCTCTAAGTAGGATTAGCCAAGCAAGGTAGACCACATGACTAAGCTCAAATCTCTACCATTTGTATTTCTCTGCCATCTACCCTATTCCTAGAAAGCTCAACGGCCTTTGAAGACATCTGTTCTTATGGATCTAGACGTGCTGAGGCCCATCAGTGATCTCCAGAGAAAGGCTGGAGGACTATAGAAACAAGTCTTGGCGGAGTATGATTGTCTGGCTTTTGTGGTGCAGCAGATTTTCAGTCTTGGAGCTATCATTTATGATCTTAGGATATTGGGAAAATAACTTTCTAAGCCTCAGTTTCCTTTTAAGCAAAGTACATGAGGCTCCTGTCATAAATATATAATAACTATGTTTTAAAATAAATTAGCGTTTTGTTTTTCCTAGTGTTAATTTCACTTTTAGCTACTTTAAAAAAATCTCCTTTGAGGTTAAGCTATAGTTTATCTCCAGTGATTTTGAAGACCTACAGTGTCTTCTGCTTCCCCCTCTTCTTCCTTATCCTTCTTTCTCTTCCTCATCTCTTTCCTCTACCTCTTCTATTTATTCCTATTTTCCTTTGTCTATGTGTGAGATCTGTGTATGTTAGTGTGAACATGGGCATAGACATGCTATGGCACACTGGCAGAGGCCAGAGGACAACCTCAGGTGTAGGTCATATCTTCTTCCTTGGTTGAGACAGGGTCTCTCATGGTTTGCCACCCTGTATACCAGGATAGCTGTCCTTAAAACTTCAGGCAAATCTGTTTCTGCCTCTCATTTCCCCACAGAAGCACCAGGATTACAGACACACACTGCTGGGGATCCGAACTCAGATCTGCACTCTTGCATAGTAAGCCTGACAGTGTTTGTTTTCTTCTTGAATTGGCCTGATGGGCACTGACCTGTTTGGGACTTCTCTTACATGATCTTCCGTGGTACCTGCCGTTGCTGTTCCCGCCTCTCTTCTTCATTTTCTCCTCTCATGGAGAGATATCAGAGTGCTATTATCAAGATGGCCATTGTGAGGGCTTCTATCAGGAACCCTGAGCACAGAGACCATTTTATCTGTCTGCTATGATTGTTTGCTGCTCCAGACACCGCTCTTTAGCATTATTGATTTCCTCTGTCTACTGAGCCAGTCAGATGCCTTTGACCTGGTTTCACCGGAGCTGTCAAAGGGCCGCCTGAGACTGTCTGGCTTTGTGACTGATTCAGTGTCTTTGATGCCTGCAGATGCCTCTTTGTTCTGCCTCGAGATGATTGAGACCGTTGCAGGTGGGGTCCGGAGTCTCCATCCCATGCAGATATTTCTCCGTATATTAACAACATCACTCCGGTCAGCCTTTTTTTAGTCTTTCAAGGCTCCTACCATCTCAGTGATGAAAAACACTCTCACAGAATCTTTTCCAGGAAAGTCGATCAATGCAGTTTCTGAATGAAGCAAAGAGGAGTTAGAGAGGAAATTGTTTAATTTGTGCATATAAACAGAAATGAGAGAATGACCTGAAGGAGAAGAAAGGACACTAGACTGAGAGAAGGGATGTGAAGGATTTCAAGATTTAATTTTCATTTCTCCTTAGAGTTGAAACGTCCCCAGAATTGCCTTATACAGATTATATAAAACAGGGAATCTGAAGGCTTAAAAAAATCCCTTTATTTTACTCATTCGAAGAACAGCTTTGAAAATTAGTCTTAAAATATTCTCATGGCCAAATCCTTCTCCTCCAGATGGCTACATCTCTCATTCCGGATGCCACCAGGCCATTCCAGCCACCTGCCATAGTGTTGTCTCCAGACAAGGGCAGACGACCAGAGACGCTCTGAAGCCCTACGGCTACTTGGAGAGAAGAATAATGTTCCTGGCAAAGGTAGGAGAGTCCTGCTTAGAATATGTAATGCTACACAAAAGAGCAGGACGGCTTGAATGGGGAACAGCAAGGCGTCTGGCCCCGGGAGAAGGGCCCAGGAAAGTCAGAATTGTAATGCAGACCAGAGGTGGGGTTTGAAATGTGCCCTCAAACCCATCTCAGAAGGATTTAACTGCTTACTTTATATATATTATGCCTTCTGCTCATCACTCCATCACATTTTATTTTATTTATTTTTGGTATGCGTTCCCATGAGTGCACATGGAGGGGCTGAAGGTCAAAGTCAATGTCTTTCTCTATTGCTTTCCCCCCCTTAATTTTTTGAAACAGAATCTCTCCCTGGGCCTGGTGCTCGTTGATTGGCTCAAAAACTAACAGTCTAGTCAGCTCCAGGAACTTTTCCTGTCTCTGCCCCCTCACACGGTAGGACAACAGGCACACACTACCATGCCAAGATTTTTATGTGGGTGCTTGGGATCCGAACTCAGGTCTTCATGCTAGCACAGCAAACACTTTACACAGAGAGCCGTCTCTCTAGCCCCCCAGTTTTAATTCTGTGGGCTCAATATCACCCCCTAGTCTGTTTCTCTCCCTATATGACTGTGCATTTCTCTTCTATGGAAGCAAGATTAGTATGATTAGGGCAACACCTCTACAATACTCTCATCTAAAGTCTGAAATGCATTTCTCTTCGGAACCGGCAATGCTATAGAATGCTAGCTAACCAGTGTACTAAATTGCACTTCCTACAAGGGCAAAGACAAATGGTTGACTCTCCCATCACGACCCCAAGTGGTTTTCCCTGTGTGATAACATCGTTTTGTCTTATTGTGGGCACTCCTAGTGCTAAGTAGTCCGGCACATCTCATGTACTGTGTTGTGTTAACTTGTTTCTATGACAACCTCAACATTCTCTCACAACATCAAAATTCAAATGTGTGTCTATGAATTTAAAGGGAACAACTAGAGGATTCAGACACCATTGCCACATCAGTCTGTGTAATCACAATTGCTGTATAGAACTTCATGGGTTGCTGTATTCAGTCCTTTCTGGGAAAGTATAAGGTATTCAAACTCTTCTCTAGGCAAGTGGGTAAGCATCCTGCTTGTGGAATCCTTATCCTTCAAATATCTATATATGCCACTTGGTCAAGTCCATGTATTAGTTAGTATATACTCCAGTGCCAAAAGATCCTGAAGCATCTTAAGATTTTTAAAACAGAACTAATTATAATCATTTGTAATATTCTCTTAGGGCTGTCTCACACATTGCTCTGCTATAGCGTGGCTTTCTTCATCGTACTCATTTGGGGAACCCTAGTTCTTTTCACCACAGGGCTCAACCAAGTCTTTACCACCCATGATCCTAGATACTCATGTAACTAGGAACAGGCAGAAGGGGGCTGTTAGTCAGATTCCAACAAGTGGTAGATAAAAGGAAGAGGTTTAACTGGATGCATGCTTTCCAATGAGCCGGCTCATGTTCAGGGTAAGCTCATTTGCTCTAGGCCTCTGGTGGGGGCACAGGACAGAAGCAATGAGGAACCTGCGGAGAAGGAAAACTATTCCTCTCGTGGCCAGGAAGCAAAAAGAGAGAAAGGGAGAGTTTGGGGTCTTGCTAGTCTTTCAATGTCATGTGCCCCATGACCTAATGACATCCCACTCAGCCTCTATTCTTAAAGGTTCCACTCCTCCCAGTAGCCCCACCTTGAGGACCAAAACCGGTAGCACATGGGTCTTTCCAGGATGCTTACGATCCAAACTGTATCAGACAGTGCAACAGCATGGGTGGACGGCACACTATAAAGGCTTCATAGTGAAATGCTGCCTCTACTCATTTCTGTCGCCAACATTTACGGCCCTGCAGGATCCTCTGAAACCATGAGCCAAAACACAGTTTTTCCCTTTGTCAGTTGATTACCCCAGGTACTCGCTATCCTGTTGACTGATAGACCATTTTGCCACCATGTCTAGAGTAAATGGGGCTGAAAATGTAGTCACTGGCTGAGTAGGAGCTCCCAATTGACAACTCTGTATTAGAAGAGGAGTCTCATGAACATGTTCTTACGGGCTGGCCAAGGAGGTAGAACCCAAAACGGCATGCTCACATCATATGAAGGATTCAGTGTGGGAAGGGGTGTGAAAACTATCTAAATGTGTGTGCCATAGTACATGGCTATGCTGAGAACCATGAGGAGCAATGGCTTCTGTGCTTGGCCAGGTTGTTGGGGGGGGGGGGGGGCGTGCATTACACAACACATTTAAAGGCAGCTGTACACAGACTGATGAAGGAGAATTGTTGCACAATCATTTTAAAGCAACAAACTAGTTGACATGTTTGTAGGCATCTACAGGAGACAGACCAGAGAGGGTTAATCAGAAAATGTAGGTGTCCTCTCTGGTTCCTGAGCAATAAGCCCACGAATTTCCTCTCTCTCTCTCTCTACTTGTTGTGAGTTAGTGACCTTGATGAGATCCATCCCCCCAGAACTTTATTATCA
This sequence comes from Peromyscus californicus insignis, assembly GCF_007827085.1. Lineage (NCBI taxonomy): Eukaryota > Metazoa > Chordata > Mammalia > Rodentia > Cricetidae > Peromyscus > Peromyscus californicus. The sequence continues at coordinate 35,498,722 of NW_026294402.1, forward strand.
GTTTCTTCTGATCACCTATCAGTTGCTCTCATTGTCAATGTGACCCACCTCCAGTGGACAATTCACTTCAGCCTTACCAGGAATGCTAATGTAGGAGGAGATGCCAGGATGAGAGGAAGCCCTAAACACTGTGAAAGCCTTACTCAAGGGGGCATGGAAAACCACTGAGATCACTTCCCTTACTCCATGGACTGAGAGGGTCTGTGCTCTGACCTGGGTCTTTCTTTGGCTTAAGTTGGTAAAGCTTGAGCACTATCCCTTTCCAGTACTGATGGGTGCTGTATTATTCCTGCCAGACCATGTGAAGATCACTACATTTGCATTAGGAATGACTAATTACTAATTTACTAACAGGTACCAAGAGCTAGGATGTGGCTTTTATTGGTGGGCAGGGTGATGGGTAGATTTATGATAATTTAATGTGTTTATCCAATCAACAAATCAATTGAAATGATATCCACAGAAGTGTTCTGCAAAGCTACAAGGACTTCAACATAAATCACAAAGTATAGCTTGGTTCTCTACATTTATATAAATTAATAAGTTCTTACTCACTAATTGTTATTTGTGCTTATGGTGGTCATCAGTATTGCATTGATAACAATAATTAATAGTGAGAACACCTGAAGAATTTCTCTACAGATGTTTACATGAAACACCTAATTAACCCCTTAGGAGAAACAGAAGTTAGATTGTAAGGGATTTCAGTGAGCATGGGCTGCTACTCAGCCAGAAGGAACAAGACAGACACTGAGCTGGATAAAAGGAAGACATCACCCTCAAACACTTGGAGTTTAGTTTGCAAGGTGGATTCCACAAAAGAGTAATTCACCAAATCATGAGCCTTAAAGCAGAGTAAATGGGCAGAAGAAACAGGTAGTTACTCAGATAATTGGGGCAGACTCCTTAATCTATGAATTATTGTCTATATGTACATATTTTATAATAAAATTGATAGATGTATCTGTCAGTGCTTTTTAAGAAAAAAAATCCATAATTTAATGTGGTTTCCAGATCTTTGTTTTGTTTCTGACTGTGACTTTTCTTCTTCTGTCTAACTGGTAATTCTTTATTTGATACGTAGACTCTTGGTTTCTATAGATTTATCCAGCAATAGTTGAAATGATACCATACTTCCTATATTTTTTATTGGGTCTTGAACTCTAAATGTACGTACTGGGAAGTCCTCATTACTTCTTGTGATGATTTCCATCCTTCCTTCCATCTTTTTTTTTTGTTTTGAAATTGAGCCTCTATTTTCTCAGTCAGATTGGCTGGCCTGGCCCTTACTATGTAGTCTAGGCTGGCCTTGAACTTTCGATAATCTCCCTGTCTCAGCCTCCCAAGTGCCAGGATTACAGGTGTGCACCACCATATCCATATGAAGGCCGTTTCATGCTGTGATTGGTTCAGGGCAATGGAAGCTAATCCTGATTGGAGCACTGGTCTCCTGCCTCTGCTCCTGTTCTTCCTCCCCTGTCTTCTTCTTCTCCACTTAAGCATTTCCAGGTCTAATGCTTGGATTTTTTAATGACCCAGTGGGCTAAAGATGTAGATGAAGCCGGGCAGTGGTGGCGCACGCCTTTAATCCCAGCACTCGGGAGGCAGAGCCAGGCGGATCTCTGTGAGTTCGAGGCCAGCCTGGGCTACCAAGTGAGTTCCAGGACAGGCGCAAAGCTACACAGAGAAACCCTGTCTCGAAAAACCAAAAAAAAAAAAAAAAAAAAAAAAAAAAAAAAAAAAAAAAAAAAAAAAAAAAAAAAAAGATGTAGATGAGTGGCCGAGCACTTGCCAGGAATATGCAGGGCTCTAGGTTCAATTCATTGTACCACAAGGGATAAAAGTGAATTGACCTATTAGAGGCAAATTTCAAGTTCCATGTTGCTAGGTAGACAGTGTTTTACCAAACTTCCCAATTTATGTTTGTTACAGTGATATAATATTTGTTAAACAAGTTGTTCTTTTTTCCTTTTGCTTTTTGTTCTAAAATATGTGTGTGTTTGTGTGTATACGTGTGCGTACACATAGGCATGCATGCATGCATGCGTGCACACACACTTGAACTACAGAAGACAGCTTTTGTGAGTCAGTTCTCTCCTTTTGCCGTGTGGGTTCTGGGGACCAAACTCAGATCTTCAGGCTTGGCAGGGAGAGCCTGTCCCAGCTGAGCCATTTCACCCACCTAAGTTACTATTATTTTTTAACAAGTCATTGTTTTCTCTGTCTTGATTGTTTATTAGAATAGGTGACCTGAAATTTCTTATGCCCGTGGGCCCCCTAGTTACTCACCGTGATTTTTTTTCTTTGAAGAGGACACAAGGTAAGATCCCACTAGCGACAGGTGTTTGTGAAGGGTGAACCAGAATCAGGGTTTCTAACCATCAGGCAGAGTCAGGTCAGTGTCTAAAGAGTCAGAAGAAAATTGGCCAAAGCTTAAGCAATTCCTTCCATGTCATGAACTGGTAGCTTCACCGCCAGGAATGGGATTGTCTAGTGAAGTCCACATCATGGAACAATCTTTCTGTTTCCCCAAAGGATCAGAGAATCACGATTTACAGTTAGAAGTGATCTTAGCAAGTCAGGGAGCCCCACTTCCCAGCAGTTGAAGGACTTTCCTATATGATATTCAGGCTCTGTGGGGTCCCTTCAGTTATAGCAATAATAAGAAAATCTTGCCATTTTATCTATGTCTCAAGTAATTATAAGTTTCAAAAGAGCTTTGAGTGGCTGATGTGAAGACCAACTAGCTAATGTGGATACTAACCAGAGTTTTAATTATAGCTGCAGCCAATTTTCCACATTTAATGTTGATGAGTAATGACAGGCTGTGAGCTGCTCTGGTGATAAGAAAGCAGCCTGAAGTTCCAGAGACTGTAAGTTTCTTAAATATTCCATAGGTAGGGAGTAATGCCCCCCCACCCCCGCCCTGTGCCCAAGCTTGAAATGCCTTGTTGGAATGAGTGTTGATACCTGGAATGGAAAAGATTGACAGGCTCGATAAAGCACATACCTATTTTATGATTGTTTTCTTTTTAATTTTATGTTTTTTCTTTTATTTAATTTTTAATTTTTTGCTTCCTCTTATGCTTTTTCAATGTTGGCCTTTTGATTAATCATGACAATGAAAACAACCCAGGCAAGCTTGGCTCATTATTATCATATATATTGCTGAACTTGGAGTATGCACATTGGGGAGCATGCTAATAATGAATTTATCCTCACCAAATCCAGTTTGAGAGAAAGGTGTGTGTGTGTGTGTGTGTGTGTGTGTGTGTGTGTGTGTGTGTGTGTGTGTGAATTATAAAACAAATTCAACACAAATGTTTTAGAATTATGTTTTAATTTCTCCATACCAATATTCAACATTAGCCGAGCAATGTATAATAGGATATACCTTGTAAGGCTATGCAGGTAAGTATGAAACAGATCAATCGTTCATTTGTTGACTCCTGTGTATTTACTGTTTGATTGTTCAGTGTCTTAATGTCTTTGTGTCTCATCTGGACTAAACGGTATCACTTCAGTGCAAATGGGCTGGCAGCTGCTTTCCAGCTTACCCAGGTATCTATTTATGTAGCGAACACTTGGTAAATGGCAGTGATAAATGATCATGCACTTCCTGGGAGCACAAGTGTCTTTCGAAAGGTCAAGTACATTTGAGTGCTCTGCTGATGATCTGGAAAGGTGGAAACCAGTAGGCAAGGCAAGCCACACAATAGAAGAGCTGAAAGTTCAGTAGGGGGCACAGTGACCTTGAGGAGGGAGGTGCTGAATAGCAGGATGCTTGTACTTCTTCACTGTGACTCTTGACTACTTCTCAATGTTTCGTGAACTTGGTGAGCACATCGTCTTGGGACCTTGTGGGGACAGGCTTTTTGAGAGGTCTCTGGATCCTCTGTAGCAGCTTGCATTGGAGTAAAACATAATTTAACGTCTGGAAGGAAGGCCCTTCATTGTCCCAAGCCATGTCTTTGTCAGAAACATTTTCCATAATTATCTGCTTTGCCACTTAAAAAGCCCTTTACTGACATTCACTAATGAAGCTCCTGGTTCTGTGAGTTGTGGTCCCTGGTTTTCAGAGCCTGGTTTATTAGCTGCAAAGAGGTCAAGGTAATTGTCCCAGAGCAGACTGCTTTGATCCGAACTAGACACTTCGAATGTCAGTTCTAAATGTTTATTCCCTCACTTTTCTGGATCTAAGTTGCAATTCCTTTAGATGTGTCTTATGGAAAATGTTATTAATTCAATCCACACACACTTACTGAATATGATTTTGTACCAGGTTGGAGTTTAGAGAAATTAAGATGAGCAAAGCCATCAAGAGTCTTTCAGAGATAGATAGATAGATAGATAGATAGATAGATAGATAGATAGATAGAGATAGAGAGATAGAGATAGATAGAGAGATAGATAGATATAGATAGATAGATAAATAGAGAGATAGAGATAGATAAAGATAGAGAGATAGAGATACAGATGGAGATATAGATAGATAGATAGATAGATAGACAGACAGATAGATAGAGAGAAAGCGAGGGAGCCAGTAATCCCAATATGAGATGCTTACAAAGTTGGCAGAGATATAATCAAATGCAGGGGTAGGTCCCCAATTCTGCCTAGGGTCTTAGACAGCTGTAGGAGCAGTCCTTGATTTCAGGTTTGGGGCTTAGTTGGGGGTTTCCAGGAAGACAAGAAAGGGAAATGACATTTTCTATGGTGATGGGTCATAATCTCTTGCAACATCTCCTTTCTTTTCTTAAAATGTTCTCCAAATGAGCCCCCTTGGCTGAGACGGTTAGGACCATCCAACACCACCACAACTTCCACCCTATGAACATGTTTTCTCCTGTCTCCTTTCCCTGTTCTGTCTGAGAGAGTGTCTCCCCCTTGTCCAGACAGTTTTCACTGTAGCAGTACCAGGCATGCTCTCCACCTCTTCTTTACTTTCAGAAAACATCCTTCTTTTAGATTGCTTTCTGTAGATGTAGTCAACAGCACAACTAAAAGCAACTTGGGGTTGGGGAAGGGTCTTTTTAGCTTACAGGTTACAGTTCATCACCTAGGAAAGCCAAGGCAAGATCCCAAACAGGAACCCAGAGGCAGGAGCTGAAGCAGAGGCCACAAAAAAATATCACTTAGTGGCTTGCTGTCAGCTCAGGGTTAGCTACCTTTGTTATACAATCCAGACTCACCTGCCCAGGGGCAGTGCTATCTACAGTTGGCTGGGCCCTCCTTCACCAATTAGCGATCAAGAAAATACCCATAGACATGTCCACAGGCCAGTTTGATACAGATGATTCTTCAATCGAGGTTCCTTCTTTGCAAGTGTATCGAGTTGACAACACACCTGACGGGGACCAGTCTTCGCTTTCCTTCATGATGGCTTCCATTTTAAAAAGTGAACTTGGTTTCCAATAGGGAGAAACAAACTCCTCCACCATCCTATTCCTCTTACTTGTTCATGTCAGAGCTGGTCCCTATGGCCTGGTCATCCCTTCTAGAGCATGCTCTATAAAACTCCCCCAAATTAGGTCATATAGCAGACTTTAGGGCAGGGAGGGTCCTAGTCAACTCTTCTTATAGTCTTTGTACCTCCAAGTACCAGAAACACAGAAAGTCCTCAGTAAATATTCATCCAATATATAAGGGAATGAGGTCTTATAGTGGTTTTGGGGCCTCCCGAAGAATCTGCAGTTGGTGGCAGCTCTAGATAACAAGGGATTCTGGGTAACAAGAGATTTTGTGTTCTGTGTGTGCATCTTCTAGTATGAATAGATGTGAACATCTGAGAAGGTGTTCTTTAGTTCTCCTTAAAGGTTTATTTTATTGTATTTTAAAATTATGTGTATGGGACTGGAGAGTTGGCTTGTTGGTCAAGAGCTTTTGCTGTTTTCAACAGAAGGCCTGCCTTCTGTTACCAGCACCCATATGGTGCCTTAAAACTGTCTGTAACTCCAGTGACAGAGGATCTGCATGCATGTGGCACCCCCCCCCCCCAAAAAAAAAACCCATGTGAGCACATGCACACACACACATACACATGAAAATAGATAAACAAATTTAAACCATTTCTCTGTATTTCTTTTAGTTATATATGCATGTGTATGTGTGCACATATGAGTGCAGATACCCTAGGAGTCCAGAGCAGGCTGTCAGATGCCCTGCAACTAGAATTGTCAGAGACTGTGAGCCACCTAACATGGGTTCTAAGAGCCAAGTTCAAATCCTCTGTAAGAACACTGAGTACATTTAACTGCTAAGCCCCTGCCCCCAGCCCATGTATTCTTAGCTAGATTCCACTAGTCATCTGTACCTCCCCCTTCTCTTTGTCTAACCACAAGACATTCACCTACATCTCTCCCTCCACCCAGATCTCCCTTTTGCCTAGGTAGTGCTAGGCAACCTCTAGAAATGAGCAGCTCTTCCTGGGCCCCCGACTCCTCACTCCTTTTCCCCCTCATCATCTCCTCCAGCAAATCTTGTTCCGCGTGTTTATGTTCATGGAACGTGTACATTAAAAATATACCCATTTTTTTCCTGTGCATTGGCTCTGGCCAATCTCTACATTTAATGTGTTTGCTTTCCTGAAGTCCTTTCCTTGTTGAGACACTGTCACATACTCTGATTCATTTGGCCAAAGCAATAGAAGGAGTGTCCTAATAATGTTAACACTGCAAAATTAATGACTGGCCATGTTGCTGTGTGTCTGCTCCCAGAGTCAATACATTCATCCATTATTTCGTTTCATTCCCAAGTACTGGCTAATAGGGCAGGCGCTACTGAGCTGACGGCACTTGAATCCTGGCTACACAGACCAGCTGACTGGGCTGAGTTTGGATAACTCATTCCAACTCTTGATGCATTTTCCCTTTGCAGGAAAGAAAGACAATGCAACAGCACCTATTGTAAAGGGTTGTTGTAAGCCCCAAGTTAGATGATGCATATAAATGCTAAGCACAGTGTCTGCCACAGAGTGTGTATTAGTAAACAGCATCTCTGTGGTATTATGAATCTTTAAAGTAAGCCTGTCGCTAACTGTATTTTAACAGATGGGCAAAGAGAAACTTAGCATCTGCATGCATGCAGCTAGCCACTGTGCAACATTTCCTGGGTATTGGAGGTCATACATTTGTATTGGACTAGACATAAAGACTTCAGTCAATTGGACTTTAAACATAATGAAATCTTCTGGCAAGGTGTTTGATACTTTTTGAGGTCTTTGTCCCAGGTGGTGTGTGCCTGACCCTCTGATCTTTCTTCCTTATTCTTATCCCCCCCATTGGACTATAGAAACAAACTTTTCAGTTCATAAGGGCAGAACAGTTCCCAGCTATGGTTGATCAGTCACATCCCAGCTGCCAAACTCCCCACCAGCTGTCACACCCTCTACCTGCTGCCGAGTGGCCCTGGAAGAACATCCAAGTGATTTCTGGCCCTCGGAAACATCAAAGCGTCCCCCCTCTCTCCCCCCTTTTCCTACTGAATGCGCCACTGGTTGATATAAATGGAAGAGAATGCTGGGCAGCTTCAGCCACTTGGGAAGAATGTAGGTCCTTTGGAGGGGGCTGGCTCCATGGCCAAGGCAGGGAGCTGAGGTCCATGGACAAAGTCAAACACCCAGGCCCTGAAAGTACCCAGGAGAATCCTGATAGGCTTGGTGTGAAGTCATCTACCTCACAGCTCGGGTAGGTCCCCAGGAAGAGGCTCACCGCCTTAAGGTATGATTTCCACATTGTATAACAATCCAGTCACTGTTTCTGAGACCATGTCAAACATAATAAAACCTCAGAGCCTCTCCTACTGCTGAAGAGCCAATCAACCTAAACTAATGCTTTAATGACCACTTTTCTCAGTGAGAAAACAAATTCAGGGGGCAGAAAAGAAGCAGAGAGCTGAGAAACATCTTGTCTGGTCAATGAAAAGAACAACAGAAAAAGACGTCTGGAGCCACGGCAATGGATGACGGATTACTTTGATCTGGAAAATAGATTTCCTCTCTCTCTCTCTCTCTCTCTCTCTCTCTCTCTCTCTCTCTCTCTCCCTCTCTCTCTCCTTTGTCCTCCAGTGCTTGTTCTCAGGCCAAGAGATGTTATTGAACAGGAAGAGGGGAGACCCTTTTAGAGTGAAGAGAACACTCAGTGCAGACCTCAGTGACGGCTCTCACAGCCAGTTGTGCTAACGACCTCATGTTTGGAAACTGTTCAATCAGAGGGAATACTATTACAAGTAGTGTCTATGTTTTGTTTTGAAGATACTATCAATTATCAGAAAAATGAGAGGTGTGCAGGATTATTATGGGAAGTATAAAGTATAGATTGGGAGAGGGATTGCCCTCCCACTCCCCGCCGCCACCCCGGCTCAGTGCAACATCCAGAGATGGAGCAAAGGACACCTTTTCTAAACTCCAAACTCTCAATTTCTTTATTTAGGAAAGTGGCTTTGAGGGAACGTCATCGAGTCGAGGGCTTAGTCTCAACTACTGTTAATAAAAATGGCAGACTTGTTAGTTTAGGATTTGTTTCTCGTGCGCTTAATCTGTAGTAGTTGGGGGTTTTCACGCGTGAGGAAGCTTTTTGAATCAGTGACCTTTGGGTCCCATAGATGCAGCAACAGAGACACTGAGCAGAGAGATCCTGTGTTTTCCACTGATATTTGCCTCTCCCTTGGAGCTCCCAGTCAGGACTATCTCTACCCCGTAGGTCATCCTTGCCTCTCTCCGATCTTGCCTGTGTCCACTGGGGGACAGTCTGCAGACACATATGTATCTTTACTGGGGAAATAGATGAGAAGACCTTCGGCTATTCTTTTAAGAAATTACCAAAATCTTTGTCCAGGTAACATGCCTTGTTGTCATGGCAACAAGAAGACGGCTCTTGTCTCTCCTTTTTGCTTGGCCTTCCTAGATTTATTTAACACTTTTCTTGCTGATATGTAACTTTCAGTTAAAAATGGATGGTCTCTTTTGCCCAAAGATGGGTGGATTTAAAGTATAATTATTTAGTTTTTAGGAATGGATTTTTTTTCTCCCCCAGAAAAAAGTTGAATAGATTTATTCACTAATTCCTAAATCATTCAGGTTATCTGAGATACAAATCAAGCCAGACCTCTTCTTTTCTTTCTTAAACTAAAATTTAATAAGTGCTATATGTGCCAATCTTTTGTCTGTGTTGAAACCCAGGTGGCTTCATGTGAAAGCCCTATTGTGCCACTTCAGACATGAGAACTTCAGCGACCCAAGTGCTGAGGAATCACCCTCTTATGTCAGACCTCACAGGTGACAGGGCCATAGTCTCCATTCTGATCCCCGGCTCTGGGGCATCTCAGCTATTTGAAGAGGTCTCATTACAAAAGATGACCTTCTTTTCTACTAGCCATTTAAACAAAGCCAAGACTTGAGTTCCTTAGTAAGAATGAGGGATTCACTTCAGACCCTACTTAAGATGGTCTTGAGATTTTTCTTGACCCTGAGATGAGAGGCTAAGAGTGTGCTCAGTGGGATTGGTTTAGGAACCTGATGGTGTAGGGACACCCTTTTCAAAAGTAAAGGGACGGGCTATTTTCTCCTGTTCTCTTCCAGGAAGAGAAGGTCTCCCATGACCCAGATCCCACTGGGATGGTGTGTGAACTAAACTCTATTGATCTCTAGGGCCACTAAATCATGGTTTCTGGGAGCCTCAATTAGCAAAGGTCTCTCCAGTCACCCCCAGCCTCCCTGCAGAGATGGTGCTTGGTCACTACCCTGCTCCCTAGTAGGGAAATAGCTAAATACTCAGATGGGTCAGCCGGACCCACCTACAACTGCTAGAGCTTGATTCCCCACTTGAATTCTTCTTGTGACCTTCCTGCAAACCAGTTCTTCCCCCCACCCCCCCGAACCAATCTCCTCCTCAACCCAAACTCCCTCCAGTGACTAACTTAACTCAGAGGAAAGATGGCATACTAGTTAAAAGTATGACCTTCTGGGTTTGAGTCTCATTTCTCTCACTTCCTTAGTTACTTTGAGCAAATCAGTGCACTCTTTTCACACTGTTTCTATCAGTAGACTGAGGAATGGTAGCATCTGCTCAGAGTGACGTGGGTAAGCAGGGGCGATATACCTCAAGCGCCTAGCAACTGACACACTCAGTGATTTCATCAATTCATTTTTATCATTAGACAATCCTGAAGTCTATAGCCTAAATGAAACTTGCCAAACCATCTCCCTGAGGTCCCACAGACTCCAGTAGCTGCTGCTGTATTGGGGCCTCTGAGGCCCAGTGTTTTCCTTAGCCTAACACAATGGATTGTTTGTCTATCTGTCCTGAACATCTGAGCAGGTTCCTGGAGGGTCTCTTACTGCTAAATAGCAAAGAACAAGTTGGGATATTCACCTTGAGACAGTATCAGTAGTGGGAAAGCCAGCCTGCACTGGAGTGAGACAAGTAAAATCATTGTTAAGGCTGTCTTAGGCAGAGAGAGAGGGGGGGGGGGGAGGGGGGGGGGGGAGGAGGGGGGAGGGGGAGGGGGAGGGGGGGGGGAGAGGGAGAGGGAGAGGGAGAGGGAGAGAACATGATCTATGCCTTCATAGGACATGATTATCTGATCAAAGCAACAATGGAGAGTGACTAGTATAAAATGGAATGCTTATTAGAGGATCATGTGTCAAATGCAAGATTATTGATAAGCTGTGTGGGGTTCAAAGAACATAGTGAATCCAAGGAGACCATGGGAGAACAAATGTTAAGCCCTAACCTGGACGTGGGCATTGACTTGGGGCCAGACGATGAGGAGGGTGGTGAGGCCAGATGGTAAGGATGGAGGTGCTAGTGGGTGAATTAACTGCTCTGTAGGAGGAAGGATGTCAGGTCATGGTCTCTGTACTCACAAGAGACTAGATTTGAATGCTAACAATCTGTAACTTGCTAGGTTCAGTATTCAGTGATCATCTCTGCAAAAGTGGCTCCTTCGGAAAGTTCCTGTGACAACTACGGTGATGATGCCTGAGTCAAGCCAAAGCCAGCAGTTAGCAAGCATGGCTATTGCTTGCTCTGTTGCCAAACATACCTCCTTAGAAATGGATTTTTTTGTTTTCCTGACTCTGAACGATAATAAATGTATTTTATTTTCAGAATCATGCAAGAGAGTTTCACCTATTCCTTTTGCTAATGATACTCAAATTTTAAAGTGTGTGTGTGTGTGTGTGTGTGTGTGTGTGTGTGTGTGTGTGTGTGTGTGCTTGTGTGCATACTCAGTGGCTACAGGGAGGTACAGTGCTCTATTAGCCTCTGCTTTATTCCTTAGGACAGGGTCTCACTGGACCTGGAGCCAGGCTGGCAGCCAGTAAGCTCCAGTGACCCTCTTGTCTTCCTCCTCACAGCACTGGGGTTCCGAGAACATGCATGGCTTTTAATTTGGGTGCTGGATGCTGGACATTCAAATCAGGTCCTCCTGTTCATAGAAATCATTCTTACCTGCTGAGCCTCCCCATACCTCTAGAATATTCAAATGTGTAACTGATCAAATTTACATGAATTGCAGCTTAGATTTGCAGCAAAGGATTATTGTACTTCATTAATTCCTCAATGTGGTGATGTGGGCTGTGGAGGTGTGGTTATACCCATTCTGCAGATGAGCCAACTGAGTCATGTAGAAAAAAATTTCAGTGTTATGCAGTTAATGTATGTGGGGACCACTATGTGCTTAGTATTTCCCCTTCTTTACAAATAAACAGGCATGTTCACTCCCCAGGACACCAAAGTCCTCTTCCCCATCCCTGCCTAGTCTTTTGGAACATGTTTCTAATGTGTTTCAAATCATGGTCATGTGAAAACTCAGTAAATAAAGAATGCTAAAAGGCACCTCAAGGCCATCACTGTCTCCAAAGGATAATTGCAAGAGGAATGTGAAAAAGAAATCAATGTACTAGATACACGTCTCAAAAGCATCATAACTCTATTGTACCAAGCAGACAGGGATGAGGGAACTTTGGATTTGCTGCCCCTAAGTAGGGCATGGGCAGGATACGTACAAGATATGTTATGGCTTATTGTAGAGCTTTTGGTTGTTTTTTGACCTCAGAGAGTTGAGGCCTTTACAAGCTTCTAGTTGAGATTGTTTTGCTCCACTGAGTGATTCTAGCCAAAGCCTTGTCTGTCCACTAACTTGAACAAGAAATCTTCCAGAAGGGACTCTTTGAAGGACCAAGCCTGGTCGTAATAGTCCTTTCTAGTAAAATAGCACTGTTTCCAATTTGGGAACTGAGTGCGGCCCACATTTGGAGTTACTTTGGAAACTTTTCAGTCTCACTTTTGGAATTCAGGCAATGATGCACTTTTGCTCTGTCTTGAAGCAAATACAGTGGAAGATCAAAAGCTCAAATGTGCTTAGCTCCTGATGATCTCTGAGGTACAGAAATGCGGGAAAAGCACACCTGCCATTGTGTTTGCTTTATCTGGGCCCGAGATGTGTATAATCCTTAACACCAGAAGGATTACTGAAGTCACTTTAGTGAAACTCCGAAAACTATCAGCTGTTGTTCAGAGAAAATTTTCAGAAATGACTTGAAATCTACTGTCTATAGCGAGAACATGTCTGCTTATATTATGCATTATATTATATAATCTGAGAATAGCTGTTGCATTTCCTTGTGAGGATGACACTGGCTTTCTTTGATTTCTTGTATATATCTTCAAAACATGTGGTCCGAGGTGACAGAACAACAGAATGTTAGAATTGGAAAGGACCACACAGGATGGAGAACACTGAGAGTGTGGTAGCTTCCTGCTAGAGAGAATGTGTTACAGAACCACTGTCCAAATGGATCCAGAACTCTCATTACAGGGTGACTGCACAATTTGTTCCCATTACAGAGTTCTTTGGGGATCTCATCTGATGATGTTTCCAACTTCATATCTCAAGGCTGATGATGCATCTGTTTACATATTTGATGATGTGTTCAGGGGAACATGATCCAGTCCTAAGACTTTGGGTCACCAGGCAGTGCCCCCAGACCTTATTGGGCTGTCTTTAGAGAACACGTGTAGTACCTATTTGGTGGTATGCTGTAATGTTTGCTATCATTGGACATCCTGACTCATCTTTTAAAATTCATAAATTTGTACAACACGTCTTAAAGGCCATGGGGTAAGTTTACAGCTTAAAATGAAGAGCAGGGTCTCAGAGAGAAGGATCAGTCAGGGGATAATTCAGGGCAGGAGTTACTCACAAGCAGTAAGAATGACCTTTCTGTGCACAAAGGTTGGAGGAGAAATTGTACTATCATATCAGAAGCAGCCTCTATCTTGGCTATGCCTTATTCATGCTGCTGAATGCATTCAAATGGGAGTACCAACTGATGCCTTGTCTGCTGGGGTATGAGGATTATAGCCTTGAAAAAACATTCTCAATGAGCAAAGCATAGTTGAGATATTTAGCTCATTTACCAAAGGCTCTTTTTCCCTTGGGAGGGGGTAGAAAAATCTTAATAGACATAGTTTGAAGATTTAAAAAAAAAGTATCCAGAGAGGCAAAGATAGACATGCTCCCTAGGACTTGTGGCCATCTAGCCCAACATACTTGGTGAGTTCCAGGTCTGTGAGAGAACTTGTCTTAAAAGAATATGGGTGGCACTTGAAGAATGACACCCCAAAGTTGTTCCCTGGCTTCCATGCACATGTGTATGCAAACATTCAGTTGTACACATGTGCAATATATAAACTAACTAACTAAATAAAATATATTCACAAGAGACACTCAAGGTATCTTCCAGACCCAACTTTAATAGTGTATGAAAACATTTTAAGATGTTTAATTCTATGTTAGAATTCTGCTGAAAACTAACAGCTAAACCTTTTGCTGCTAATATATTCAGGGAGCAGGGAGATTACTGCCTTCATCTGTGTGCCTTCTGATTCCCCCACCAGGCTCCAGTCACACTCCCAATCCAGTGGTCACCCAGATGGCCCTGATTAATCTAACCATGCTACAAATACAAATCTGGGAAAGGGGCTGGTATGGATAGGGTTGACAGGCATGAGAAGGACATAGAGAATGAGGGAGGAAGAACTAAGAACACATTATATACATGTATGGAATCTTAGATATCAAAGTTAGTCAATTTAAAAGCAAGGAAAACTAGATTGGAAAGACATTAGGCAGCTAAAAAAAAATCAAGGTGGAACAAACTGAGTAATGAAGTTTGGCCTCATTTGCAATACTCTCACCAACCAACTACTACCTGAGCATTTCACCATGTTTTATAGGTAAATACTTCCACAAGGATGTAGAAAATGCTTTCCAAAAAAAGCATTTATATCATCACTAACTTTCACCCAATCTACTTTGTGGGTACTAGGGGTGAACTTCTCTATTAGGTGGCCTCTTGACTTGCTAACTGGCACTTTTTTTTTAAAAGGTGTATTTATTTATTGTGTATTCAGTGTTCTGCTTGCATGTATGCCTGCATGACAGAAGAGGACACCAGATCTCATTACAGATGGTTGTGAGCCACCATGTGGTTGCTGGGAATTGAACTCAGGACCTCTGGAAGAGCAGCCAGTGCTCTTAACCTCTGAGCCATTTCTCCAGCCCCGCTAACTGGCACTTTTACTTGCCAGTCAGAAAGCCATTTTTCACCTCATGGCCAAAGCTGCATTTCTAAGGATCATTAAATCATGTTAATGTTCTGTTAAAAACTTTTCATTCATATTTAGGATAAGATGTGAGTTCTGTGGGTCTCCAAAACTTCATAGCATTCATAGTTTGATTAGAAGCCACCATCTTGGGTCTCCTAAGACCCACCTAACACACTTGGAAGGTTGCTAGAATCTCAATGATCAGATGGTCCAAAAAGGATGGGCTAGGGAGAGGACAATAAACTTGGGAACACAGTCAAATCTCAACATGATGAAGGCATGGCAGATTGCATCCATTTCCTGGTCAGTGTCCTCAGAGCATCATCTGGGAGGAGTTATATAAGACTGTTAAGCAGTAAGAGTACTCCCCAGGCTACTGGCCCCATGGAAGCTTTTGGCTCACATACACTAAGGGATGGGCTCAGCAAAACCTTGTACTTGATGACTTTTGGCACCTGTGTTGGGGCGAGGCTGGGCAGTTGTGGCCTCCAGGATCCAGGGTCTGTTTGGAAGCTCGGGTCATCTATCCTTGTTTTCTGTGTTTGGGTGTCCAATCAGTTCTTATGTCCTCTTTTTTTTTTTTTGGTTTTTCGAGACAGGGTTTCTCTGTGTAGCTTTGCGTCTTTCCTGGAACTCACTTGGTAGCCCAGGCTGGCCTTGAACTCACAGAGATCCACCGGCCTCTGCCTCCCGAGTGCTGGGATTAAAGGCGTGCACCACCACCGCCTGGCTTCTCATGTCCTCTTTAGACTGTGTTGTCAGGGTTTCAGCCAATGCTAACAGAGCAAAGGAAGAGAAACTCACCTGCTGAGATCTCTTTAACATTAAATGCTACATCTAATTACAGCTATGTCCTTGTTCACTCATTGTGTTGGGGAAGATCTTTAATTTTGTTTTTGTTCTTTTATGATATTTAATTTTCTTTTGGCTTAAGGATCAGCATTCACATGAGCTTAGAGTATGATAACCCCCCCTTTCTAAGCTCCCCCCTTCACCTGTACAATCCTCTTCTTTACCTTTATCCCTTCTCTTTTCTCTTTCAGAAGTAACAGTAATTTTCTAGTTGTCTTTCAGATTTGACCATTGTACCCTTTTAGATCAAATCTAGTTTTGTTATCAATTTTTTCTCTTTTTTTGGCCTGGGATACAGACATGCCTTCTTTACATTTTGATTCCTCACTTTTGGCTTAAAAATAAATTAAACTGTCAAACAAACCAGCCAACAAACAAAATCCCTCCAAAGGATCAAAGATGATTGCTTTGCAATACTTCATTTCCTCCTGTGGAGGAAGACATGAACATTCCTTGGGAAGGTATGTTGGATGTCCTTCAAGAGACATTCTGTTGTCATGGAGTCTGACATCAGAACTGGGAATAGTGAAAGTTGAGAGAGGTGGCAGCTCATCATAGAAAATGGGAGATTTCCTTGCCTTGCGGGAAGAAGGCTCCAACCTTGGCTCTCTTTTCTGATAAAATGAAAGCAGAAATGAAGAAGGCCAAGACAGGGCTTTTCAGCTGTCAACAATAAACACAGAAACTTTATAAAGCAACAGTGGGATTTTGGTGAAGGTTGTAAGTTACAGATGTGGCCTTCTCGGAAATGATTGAGAGGGTCACCTGACTAACTGGAGCCAGAAGAGCAGGTGGATGGGCTTCACTGAAGCTAGAGTCAAAGTACCTAACAGGAGGGGGAAACTGTATGGACACTCATGCGGCTCGGAACAGTAGCAGCACTGAGCATCCTCTGGATCAATATAAACAGACACCCTCAACCCCTCTCATCTTGTCCTGTATCCAAGATGGAAAGACTTGGCAGCAGACTTCCTTGAGGATGAGGAAGTAGGATGGTGACTCTGGGATGAAAGGGTAGAAAGTTGTGAGGAGGTAGGAAACATCCTTGCATCCTTTGGCAACTTGTAGTGACACCTTGCTCAACAACGAGGGTGTTGTACATTGCTGACCGATAGAATTTTCTATAAAGATGGATGTAGATGAACAGTCTTATTAAATAAGAAACACAGAACCAACTGCAGAGTTAAAAGCCCAAGAGGTCAGAGCAGTAGCTGAGAGCTGAGACTTAAAACTGACTTTCTTACCCTTAGCTGCCTATGTCGTCCTTCCCCTCCAAAAGAGGCCTACTTCCTGTGTGTCTGTCCTTTTATTGACTTTCTGTTCTGCCTTCTCATTGGTTGTAAACTCAAACACATGACCTCCTCATCACTGCCTGTCTATACAGACCTCTAGGCCTTCTATGGTTGGTATTGAGATTAAAAGCGTGTGTCTCCATGCTGGCTGTATCCTTGAACACACAGAGATCTACCTAGCTCTGCCTACCAAGTGCTGGGATTAAAGGCATGTGCCACCACTGCCCAGCTTCTGCTATGGCTTGCTAATAGCTCTGACCCCCAGGCAACTTTATTTATTAACATACAAATAAAATCACATTTCAGTACAAATAAAATATCACCATAGACGGACATAAAACCCAAACCCTGCTGCACTAAGGTCGTCCTCTTCAACAAGTATAGTGAGTAGTGAAATGTGGCTGTTGTAATGAAGCCACTGCATTTTAAATTTTATTTCATTGTATCTAATTTTAATATCCATCCCTAGCTAGGGGGCTACCATTACTATGTAAGTTAACGGTGTAGGGCAGTATTTAGACCAGGGAGGAGAGTAACAACTGTTTATTGACTGATTTGTCATGGCAAATGACCATAGACAAGACAAAACAAGCCAGACCTGCTGGCTGTTATGTATAAGCCCAGAATCTGGGAGGCTGAGGCAGGAGGAGCAGGATATCAAGGCTAGTCTCAACTATGTAGTGGGCTTGAGGTCAACCTGAGCTACAAAAGGCCCATATAAAACCAAAACCAAAACCAAAATAAACAAACAATAACAACCTAAACCAGTGACAAGAAGAAGAAAATAAATAAGTAGTAATGGCATGGCTAGTTACCTCTTTCCTCATAGGGATGCTATGAGGACCCTGTACTTAACATACCCATGGACTTGAGTCTACTGAAAACTGCCATTGTAGATTTGTGTGCTGCTGGGAAACAAGGTACAATTTGAAAATTCACACATATGTATTCCATATGTGGATGGAAGGCACTTCAAAGATGTAGTTTAAACTTTGTTATCTTAAAACTTAGCTTCTTTTGATTTTGGGTGTTTTGCTATTCGTTAATCAAGCATGAGGGGTGAACCAGGGTGTGCTTTACATGTCTTTAATGAGACTGTAGCAGTGTGTCCCTGTCAGTTCTTCTTGCCATACGCTTTAGCTGGCATTTCTCCTGGCACCATGCCAATGTTTCTTATCTTCCTGTGTCTAGCAGTTAGCTACGTATGGTGTGATGCGCTTTAAGGAAGAAGTCAAAGAGTTATGTCAGTGATGGAGAGGCTTCAGGGAACTACCAGGGAGAAAGTGGAGCTGTGAGTTGTGCATCCAGTGGAGAGAATGAGGATAAGATAAGGAAGGACTTGTTTGCCCTTCTGACTGAACCAAGGCATGATCTATAAGGCAACCTATTATCTTTTCTATGACTATGTTTTTATTGTTTTATTTATTGATTTGAATTCTGAGCGTAATGAAGTTACACTCTTTCTCTCTTGGGACTCTTATGCTTTAAATTAAAAAAAATTGAAATTAAAATAGAATTATATCATTTTCACCTTCCTTTTTCTCCTCCCAACCCTTCTCATTCACTCCTTCGTTCTGTCTCAAACTCTTGGTCTCTATTTCTTTGTTTTATACGTGTGTGTGTGTAATATATATATATATTATATATATATATATAATATATATATATAATTTCAGAGCTGACCACTTGCTATTGGATGAGCAAGTAGAGGCTCTTCCCTAGGGCAGACCGTTTCTCCTGCTCTCTGCATTCTGTAGTTGCCCGTAGTTCTTTGTCTAGAGTTGAGCTTCCCCCCTTCCACTAATGTGTGGTCCTTTTTCACCTCTTGTTTAAGCAGCCATGTTGTTGAGGCTTCACAGGTACAGCTTCTCTGACCTTTCTAGGAGATACGATCCCACAGCAAACTCCCTGTTTCTCAGCTCTCACTATCTTTCTGCATCTTCCACTATGATCCTGAACCATAGATGCTTGCGTTGTGTTGTAGAGGTTATCAATTGAGGCTGGGCACCACACAGTCACTTGTTCTCTGCATTTTGATCCACTGTGGATGTCTGTAATGCTCTCTGTCTGCTGCAAAGAGAAGATTCTTTGATGAGGAGTGACATCTGTGTTTATTCGTGGGTGTAAGGATACATGTTTATAATACATTTAGGAATTATGCTGGTTTAGTAAAGTGGTGGTTATAGAGTCTCCTCCAAGATCCATGACTTTACCAGCCGCTGATAGTTGGCTAGGTTTCCAGTACCAGACATGGTTTCCTTCTTGTTGAGTGAGCCTTAAATCCAGTTAGAGAGCTGTTGGTTACTGAGAAGGTGTGTGCGTCACTATTTCAACTCTAGGGATATTGTGTCATGCTGATTGAGTTGTTCAGAGGTATCATAGCTCAGTTGTACTATTGGCTGCTTCCCTCTCTTCTGGTACCATGAAAGCTAGTCTCCATGAGGAAGATGTTCAGGTCAACTCCAGCTTGGTTCCTCTGGGTACTGTGTCTGAAGTTCATGGTGTCTTCAGCAGTAGGGACTTAACCTTCCACCTCTGGGAGGTAACCAAGAATAACAGCAATAGCCGATGATATTTTGGGAGTCTCTTAGACAACCCTGATCAACAAGTCAAAAGGGGCCTAGTGTTGAGGTTTTTATTGGGTAGTTTATGGCTCTTGGGCAGGGAGTGGGGTGGGATTGGGGGGTTGGGGGGTAGGGAGTGGAGCATTGTCAGCCCAGATGGGAAAATAACATTTCAACTACATATACTTATCTGTAATTTTAGGTAAATAGATAATAATATGATTTTTATGACTTTTCCAGAATCCTTTTATTTTACTTTCCTTCTGTTTTTATCTCCTACCCCACCTAATTAAAACCCCTCCATTTTCCCACCTCCCCCTTCAAGTCACTCATATGCTGCTAGATCCAGTTACTCCAGATTTTATATTCACATCTGAGGATTTGGAACTGGGAGCCTCAGATGAGCAAGAAATTGTGATTTGTTCTTTGAGTGTGAGTTACCTCACTCAATAATATCTTTTTTAGTTCTATCCATTTACTTGAAAATTTCATAATTTCATTTTTCTTATAGCTGGATAGTATTCCAGAGTGTATATGTACCACATTTTAATTATCCTTTAGTAGGTTGATTTTATATGTTTGATTTTCTGGCTATTATGAATAGAGCAGTAATGAACACTGCAAACAAGTATCTTTGGAGTAGGATGTTGAGTCCTTTGGGCATATGCTGAGGAATGGTATATGGTTCATATAATAGACTCACTTTTAGCATTTTAAGAATCCTCCACATTGATTTCCAGAGTGACTGGATGAGTTTTCAACTTCATCAATAGTTAATGAGGGTTCTCTTTCTCCTACATTCTCCCCATCATTGTTGGTTGTTTGGTTGATCTTTGCCATTTTGACTGGGATAAGATGAAATCTCAAAGTTCTTTGATTTGCATGTCCGTAATTTCTAGGGATGATGACCATTTTTTTGAGATATTTCTAAGCCACTTAGTGGGTTCTCCCCTAAGTGGTATAATGCTTTTGTCAACCTTCCTACAGAAGGTGTGAAGCAATGCTGAGTGAGAGATGCAGTTGAGATACTGGGCAACTGAATGTTATTCTTGGCTTTGGTAGATTCTAAGACTTCATTCATTCTGCCATTTTGTTGCTTTTGGTTAACATTAACTAAGAATTTAAATATTGTTGGAAGTCTTGAATTTTTAATAAGAATGGCATTCCTAGAAGGGTTTGAGCTGACACATAAGAACTTTCTAGCATGGCCACTATTGACTGCCTGCCCAGAGGCTGTGTGTCAGGCAGGGCGCTGCACACTCAGCCCCCAAGCACAGACGATGAATGCACAGATTAAGACTTTATAAATAATTGCTGAATGTCTGTCAAATGCATGAAGGGTGAATGAACAAACATGCAGAGCTCATCACTAGGACTTTTTTTTCAGAAGTAGGTATACACCAGTTTTTAGCTAGTCTGGGGAATTTTTCTGACCTTACCTGATTGCTTGAGAAGGCTTTCTCTGGAACACTCAGATGGAGCTGTCTGTTCGAATATGATCCAACAGCAATCTGGTTTGTCAAACATTGGAAGCTGGTAGACTTGGGCTTTTCACATCTTTAAGCAACATGACATGAATACCACAAAGTGTTGCTTAGAACCACCTGCTGGCAATTGCTGTTACCCTAGGGTTAGCTGAATTGCAGACATCAGCTAGATCTAATTTGATTTCTCTTTATTTAATTGGCAATTTTTCTGGAGAGCTGGAAAGAGAACTTGCATTCATTTTTAGGCAAAATGCGGCTAAGTCTAACACAGCCAAGGTCAAATGTGCAGTTGCCTTGTGGCACTTGGGCTTAGCTGACAATCTGCTGGACTCTTATTTCCTTGGGATATCAGACAAGGAGCAGCAATAAATGAACAACTAGGATCACAGCATTGATGGCTGGCCTTTGCCCTGGGACAACCAGGAAAGTGGCAGTCACTGCATTCCTAAAGAGAACAGACTGTCTGGGCTGAGATGCTGGCTCAGTCACTTTGTCCTTTGACCCAGAATTAGATCTACTAGTGAGAGCTTTTATTTACATTTTTCTTTGAGGTACATGATTTCATGACAGTAATTGAAAAACATATATTAAATGAAATACTGTTAACATCAGGGCATAACATCAAAAGAATCGTGAAGTTGCTTGCACTCCATGAAACCATTCTAATTCTAGATGGGAAAATCCTTCTTCTAGTTTTTGAGTCTTGTACGTTGAAAAACTTTGAAGCCAGACAAATGCATGATAGTTAGCCTTTATTGCTCTGACAATATATCTGAGACAATTGATTTATAGAAGGGAGATGCATTTGGGCTCATCACTTCCGAGGCTTTGGTCTGTGGTTGGCTGGCTCTGTTGTTTCTGGCCTTTGGAGAGGCAGAACAGAGGACAGAAAGGCACAAATAGAGGAGAGCTACTTACCCACTGGCAGCCAGGAAGCAGAGAGTTCCTAGAAGGGACCAGCACAAGACACACCTTCAAAGGCAAGCTTCCAATCTCCTAATAGCTCATTCAGCTGTGAACTCATTAATGGATTAAGCCTTTGATGGTGTTAGTATCTTCATGATTGAATCACCTCTCAATATTACCATCAGCTGGGGACCAAGCATTTTGGCACATGAGCATATTTGTCAGATCAGCGGCCTCACAGAAGTGATCAGGTCCTTGGCAATGGTGATCATCCAATATCAATGAATCCCAAAGAAGGTAGAATATCGAGCCATAAGGTAGAGAGGAGAGATATCATTAGTACCATCCGAGGGTCTGTCAGCTCTTCAGGGAGACCACGTTTCCCAGCAACCTAGAGATAGCCCCAAAGAAGCTAGAATTGCATGAAATTCTGCAGTGGTTCTCAGTTAACTCTGAATTTGGGGGTTCAGATAAACAAAGTTAAACTTAATTACTTATTCATGGACTGTCTTGCCACCTGCATAGAAGTATCTATCTTGGAATTTTTCTGATGCTTTTAGGAAAAATAGCAGGTGAGATGAAAGGCAAAGGAAAAAAAAACCGCCATCACTCATTTCCCTGGAGGGTTTGCAGTCCTGTCAAAGACACTGTAGGGACAATGTTGATGGAGGTGCCAGAAATGTCAGCTCTAAGAAAAAAAAAGACTAGATGGAAAACTCCACTGCAAGCTTTCGGATGAGACCTTGGCTCATATCAACTGTTATTAGAGGAGAGCTCATTCACAAAGCTATTTCATGGTGCCCTGAGGAGTATATCTTTCAGGAGTGTAGACCTGAATATTCATTAGAGTATATTTTCCTGGATGAATATAAAATCCACAAGTGCTTCCAATCAACTCTTTCTGTAATGTGTATCTAGAGCAGGTGGAGGTCATATACAAGTGTTCTGAGAAGATAAGGGTATAAGAACAAGGGTTGACTGAAGGAGTATGCATAACCCACACTAAGAAGTCATACTTGACTGGCTGCAAACTGATGAATGGTTAAATAAAGAAGGGCATTTAAACATATGTGCTCATGAGAATACACAAATGCACACACATTTTACTTGATTCAAAGATTTCACTAGTCTTCTTTTTGGAAAACCTTTATCTTTATTGTCTTTGTTTTATTTATGTTGCTATGATAGAATACTCCAACAACAAAATTAACACAAGAAAGAAAGCAATTTTTTTTAAGCTCACAATTCTAGGCCACAGTCCATTATTGTGGGAAAGTTATACATACAGGGGCTTGAAGCAGTTAGTCATACCACAGCTATGTTCAAGAATACAGAGAATAAATGCATGTGTGCTTCATGCTCAGATAGCTTTTTATACTCTTACACAGTCCAGGACTCATAAACAAGGGACTAGGGCCATACACTTTCAGGCTGTGTCTTTCCATACCAGTTAAAACAATCAAGAAAACCTCCCATAGACGTGACTATAGGCCCACCTGATCCAGGCAATCCTTCATTGATATTCTTTTCTAGGCTGTGCCAAGTGGACAGTTCAAACTGACCACCACACATGTCAGTGGCAAAAGAGCTAGAGGAGAAACTGACCTCAGCCATCCAACAGAGAGAAGGACTGAGCACCAGTCAGTCAGTCAGATTCCAGCATTGCAGATAGGTTTGGGGGACACAAAAATTGTCAGCTCTTAATCAGTATGAATATAAAACGCTTGGGATATGATTTCCTCACAGCTCAGAGCCCTCCTGTTCTGTGCATCTTGTTGACTGGAATTCCATCAGAGAACAGTGCTTTTGAAACAAAAGCAAAGGGTAGGTGCTCCCATCAAAATGTGTCCAACAACGACTTGGGAACGGGTTGCAGTTTCCAGAGCCTCCCCCAGAGAGACTGGGTTTTTGTAAGCCTTGAGAAAAATTTAGGGATCTTGTCTCTGGACAAGGCCTCAGATGGTGCTGGACCATTTTCTGAGGACCCTGACTGTTCTGTGGCTACCATCACATTACTAGAAACACTGCTTTATGGATAGTCAGTTCATTCTACCCCCTCCCCCCAATCAAAAGGGATGACTAGAACCTCTCAGGTTCAATGCTGCATTAGGAATACAGAAGTAAATTCTGGCCAGTCCCTACCCACATGAAGTTTAGAGCTGAGAGGGCCTTGAGAGTCTCAGAGGCAATTTCGTTGTTGTAATTTCAGATCCTATCTCAGATAATATCAATGCTATACAAAATGGATGCATGGTAGATACAAGTTTGATCTGTCTGTACCAGTGAGGCATCTTAGAGATGATTGGGTAATGACAGGGAGAGATCAATGTCATGAAAAGATGGTTTGTATCATCTGTCCTTCACATAGGTGCACATGCCATACAGGTCTACATGGAGGAACATCCATGTTGCTTAGGAGGCATACAGGAATAAGGAAGGATTCAGACCAGGATGTAGACAAAACAAGACAGAGTGCAGTAACAGTTTAGGATTGGTTTGCTTAAATAATTCTGGAGTCCTTTGGGCTAAGAGGATGGATGGTCTTCAGGTCCCTGACTCTCATCCCTGGGATGACTGAAGACAGGACAAGATTAGTACACTATGTGGGGTAGATGAGGTGTTGGTTGGCTTGCCTGTAAGAGGCAGTTTTCAACTAAGTCATTTAGTGCTTTAGGAATTAGCCAGGCCTGGAAGGGGTAGCATCACCCGCGTGCTGAAATGTGTGCTTAAATGCACAAATACAAAGATTGATGAAAATGAGAAACTTAGTGAATACAAATGTCCCTGTGATTAACAGATAGAGAAAAAATACAGACACTAAGAAAATGTAGAGTCACCACCCTCTGGTCAAGTTAATCCCATGAGAACAGCTGAAGAGAGCAAAAGCAACGTTACTTGGCAGAAATAACTAAACAAGAGCAGTGTATGGTATAGCCTGGGAGATATACATCTTTCATCTAGGATGGTGTTTCTCCAAAACTAAATCTGGTAGCTCAGAAGTTAACGTATTTAATTATTTATACCAAAGTCTGGTTTCCAAATGTCTGGGCACTTCACATCTCCTTAAGATCTTTCTGAGCAAAACAATAAGTTGTTGCTAGGAACAGGAGATGGAAGTCATTAACCTGCCACTCCCTGGAGGAAAGTGGTACCTAAAACTTGCAAGGAGACAGTTTGACTAAGCTAGATGTAACTTGATGATCTAGGTACTTTATGAGATATACTGCGTTTGTGTGCGGAGGCTTAAGATCTCACCTTGGTGCCACAGGGTGTGTTCTTCCCTGTTTGGGGATGGATCATGGAATCCATAAGATCACACTGAAAATGAGTTGCAAAGCTAGGAAGGGCCTTTCTAGCCTCGTGTTTCTCAATAAGAATGTGCAATATGATGTGCTTCATGCTTTCTCTTGATCCTTGATCATGTCTCCTGGGGGAGGTGGGAATGACTAAGATAGATGTCTATAAAGAATGAATATTGATGATACATTATGTAAGGCTCAATGAAGGTTGTGAATTCACCAGATGCTTGGAAAGTCAGCCGCTCTATTATGCATTTCCGTGGCCCAAGCTTGGACAATTTCCAAGAAGTTGCAGAAGCAAGTAGAAGGATCTGGTGTGAGTTTGTGTGTGTGTGTGTGTGTGTGTGTGTGTGTGTGTGTGTGTGGTGTAAATTACAACTTGTTTAAATGAGTAACATGTGAACAACTTTCCAGTCTTCCTTCAACTAAATGATGAGCTTGGATTTTATAGGAAATCAAATAAGAAGAAGAAGAAGAAGAAAAAAAAAAACCCCACCACCACCGCAACCACCACCAACAAAAAACCCCAGCTTGGATCTTTACTTCTCAGCAAGCTGGCCCCTCGGCAATCATTTTGTAAGGGAACCAGGTCCTTAGTGCTACGTTTGCTTAGCAACACATTTTCTTGATGAAGGTTCTCAAAGCAGAGGGAAGTGAATGGAAGTTTGATTAACCACAGGCCATAATGGCTATATCAGTTTCTTTTGTAAGTGAAAGATTGTCTTTGCATATTCATAAGGGGGTGTCTAAGCATCTCTGCTGGAGCTGTCAGGGCTCTAAACTAGGTTGGATTAGGAAGTGTATGGGAGGCCTCCCAATGGGTGGCCCTGGGGGACATTTTTTCACAATCAACGAATTCAGATCGCACAGAATTTACTCACTGTAAAAGTTGTTAGGCATAGAAGGAGGTTGTAGAATTTATTTTTCCCATAGACCTTTAAGGACGGGACAGAAACTCGCTGAATGGGCTGAATTCAATACAGTTGTGGAGTCTTTGAAATGAACTGTTACTGGGATGAGGAAGATAAAGGGGATGCAGAAAGAGAGAAGCATGAAAGTCAATCCAATTACCCCAGCAGCTGAGGTGGGGTCCCTGGGTAGCAACTGGGCCTTCTGGGATGA